>NC_089229.1:86038714-86658000 GCF_963924675.1 Phocoena phocoena
ACTATATGTGACCTTCAGAAATTCATTGCATTTTTCTCAGGTTCAATTTCCAAGTAAACAGGGGAGGGGGGGTGGCTACTTACCCATCTCATAGGGATTCTATAACAGAGCAAATGAGAGAATAAACACAAAACCATTTTCTCATACAGTATAATGATTGTGAGTCAAAAACATCTAAATTGTGAAGCGATTCCTAAAACGACTGACTACATGTTTTGTAAGTTTAATATGTGGTCATGCATCAGAAATACAGGTTGATCTTTAAGATTAATCCTCTTCACATCAAATCAACATTATTTTGCCCTGTAATAAGGGAATACAAAGGTAATTGTTTATGACTTGTTACAAAGTAGCCTGCGGGAACAAATACGGGAAATATGTTCACATAGATGCTGTTTTTGAACACAAGGGGCACTGATTTTGCTGAGATTAGTAGAACAAATATATTGGAGCACTTCTGTTTTGGAATGTCAAAATAAATACAAACAGGTCTAACAGGATGAAGCTAAGAGGAGATTGTGTAGGGGATCAGAAATATGTCCTGATAAGGAAAAACCCTGTTAGCCTTTGGGAACTCCAACTGGCCTAGTTTGGGTGACATTTCCAAGGATCAGACCTTTGGATTATTACAAGAGAGAGTGCTTTTCTTGGCTGAAATCTGAACCAGACAATAATAAATCTCTTCATTCTCAGGGTCCCGATTCTGATACTATCAGGTTTTAATTAAACCCAGTCAGACCAAATGGAGGTGCTTAAAAACATGGTCGCTTTCTACAAAATGAACACAGCATTAGTCCAAATAATGTACACACGATGAAAAGGCCTGGGGGAGGACTTGATTGATCCAGGTTCCATTTTTTAATTTGTTGAGTTTAGTGAGGCATGTACATTTCTCTTTTTAATTTACTAATTAATTTTAACTTGAAAGGGGGAATTTTTTAAATGGGATTTTCCATCATGCCAATTCTTAATAAAATGTATTTTTATAGGCATTCATACTTTGATTTGTAGACTCATTCAATCCTTGAAAAATTATTTTTGAATCTATTATTTGGCACTCACATTAGATTTATCTCATGAAATGTATACTCTGAGTCTTACGTCCACTTTCTGGAGAAGGGTGTGCCCATGAGATATGGTCAGTCAAGTTTAGATGACTCTCTAATTCCTTGACTACTATGGATTGTGACATATTTCATAAAGCATGATTTCAATATTCACACTTAGTAAAGGAAAAGATATAATAATAATAGTGTTCTCTAAATTTCACAGATCAACTGTGAGAAATGAATGACTGAAAAACTTGTACCTCCTCAAGTTGAATTTTTCAACTTTCAAAGATGAAGTCTGAGCCCGAAATTATTAGATTTCAGGAACTTGTTATAAATGAAATAATTCATGTACAAAAGTAACTAAAAACGGGCAATAGTAAAATGATAGTCCCTCCTAACAATGTTAAATTTGATGCATTTACCTTTACAGACAAAGAAATGAAACGGATTATTTCTAGAAACAGGCACTGGGCACTGAACCTGGGTCACAGACAGAATGGGCTCCAGACTTCTGAAAGCTAGAAGTCTGAAATCTAGGTGTCAGAGGGCCACCACCCTCTGAAATCCGTAGGGCCAGAATCCTTCCTTGCTTCTTCCTAGTTCTGTTGGTATACTAGCAATCTCTTATGTTCCTTGGCTTGTAGCTGCTTCATTCTAACCCTGTCTTCACATGGCTGTCTCCCCTGTGTGCTTGTCTGTCTCGGTGTCCAAATTCCCATTTTTTTACAAGGACACCAGTCATACTGGGTTAGGTCCTCCCAACGACCCCATACTAGCTTGATCACTTCTGTAAAGACACAATTTCCAAATGAGGCCACATTCTGAGGTATTGGGGGTTAGGATGTCAGCATATCTTTGTTGGGAGACACAGTTCAACTCATAACATATGAACCTTAGTTTTTTCAAATACAAAATTGGGAAGACAGATTACCTAATGGGGTTCTCAACCACTTATGAATGAAGCAATTTTTATTTCCTCAGAATAAAATATATACTTGATGAATGGTACTGATAGCATGTGCTGAGTGAAAGATCCAGATAAGAGCTGTGCTGCCTTCTGTGCTTTCTAGAAAAACCTGAGTAGGATCAGTTATGTTCAGTGACTGACCATGTAATTCCTCCAGTGGACTTAGAGATAGAGGATGCCTGGATTAGATGATCTCCAAGTCCTTTACAGCCATGACTTTTACAATTCTAGAACAGTTTTTAGACTTGCATTCTAATTACACAGATGAAATGAACAAAATAAGAAAAACATCTGCCTTGCCCAAGAAATTTTAACATGAAATCAGAAAAAAAACATTCTCATAATTCAGAACACTTTTCATATGACTCTTCTGAACACCTTTTCTAATGTTCTTCAGTTTTCAAAACCTGAGTTCATTCTCTGCATATACTAGGTTTCTCCTATAAATATACCCTTCTCAGGGTACATATACTTTGGTAAATCAGAAGTGTCAGCGAACACCTATTCGCCAGGTTTTATGATCCCAGCTCAGCCTGCCTCTGCTGTGATGTGTGCTCTGGGAAGGTCATGGACCGCTCCCTGCCTCAGTTTTCCCAGCTGTTAAATGGGGATGTTAACAAAAATACTATCAGGTATGTATAGTGAGCATATCTTACTTAGCAATAACTTATTACTAAGGTATGACAGATGCAACAAGGATTAGGAAGATAATAGCCATACCAAAGACTGTGAACAGGATAGATATCATCAACGTTACAAAGACTCGATAATAAAAGGAGACAGATCATCCCAGAAGCAGCAGCAGCTTCATTCATTTACCTTGGCTAGCCACTAGATACAACTTGCCTGCTCCCGTGCGTGTAATTCAAAGTGTCATCACTCCTCCTAACTGCATAGCAGCCACCAAGAGAAAATTTCACAATATATTATTCAACACCAGTGTGCTCATGCAGACCACAAAACATGACTGTGGGGGCTTCCCTGGCGGCGCAGCGGTTGAGAGTCCGCCTGCCGATGCAGGGGACACGGGTTCGTGCCCCGGTCCGGGAAGATCTCACATGCCGCGCGGAGCGGCTGGGCCCGTGGGCCGTGGCCGCTGGGCCTGCGTGTCCGGAGCTTGTGCTCCGCAGCGGGAGAGGCCACAACAGTGAGAGGCCCGCGTAAAAAAAAACAAAAAAAACAAAAAAAACAAAAACATGACTGTGTTCTTCATGCTAGTAACTGGGGTTTGAGAAAGGGAATGAAATGAAAGCAGGGCAGCAATGAAAAGACCGAGATAGAGCAAATCAAATGAAACTCAATGTGACAAACTCCTAGGCTGCCAACAATTCCCAACCTCACCTTTTAGCAACTGAGAGTTACTACTCCCAGTAAAAAGAATATAACAACAATGACGTTGTCAGAGCATTCCAAAGCCTACAGACCCTTTGATCATTGGGTTTTATCCTGCTCAGAAGGACTTGGTCCATTCTCACAAACTCCCCACCTTGCATCAGCGCCTGGGCCTCAGAGAACAGACTACTTCCTGCTGGGCAGGCAGAGCCTGAGAAAGTTTTCTGGGGCTGGCTCTTTTTTTTTCTTTCAAAGTTATACAGACACACATAAATTGTCTGCTTCAACATTTCAGTCACCTCAATGTATGAAACGATGGGGTTTAAACAGTAAAATAACAATATAAGGGGGGAGGGCAACCTTGCCCCTGGCATCAGGTATTATAAACATCAAGGAGTGCCAGTGTAAACCTTTATTCAAGAGACTGGCTTCTTTGTCAAGCAATGCCTTTCTTCCAAAACATCCTCGCTGCCATATGTCTGCACCCGGCCAGCTGCAGATCTAATAAGAAAGTTCTTATTCATGTTGTATAATGTTTTACAGGTTTGCCACGGAGGTCACTTGCTGTGAGTTCTTTACGTCAGAGTCGCAGCTCTAACAAACAGAGAGGGGAAAGATGCCAAGAAATGTAGGTTGGGAGGAGGGGAGGATCCAGAAAAAAGAAAAGAAACAGCGCATCAAGCTCACAGCCTTTCTGTTTATCTTGCCCTCATTTAATGCCAGAAGCAGTGTTTTTATTATTAGGGAAGAAAAAGAGAGGAAAGGGGGCAACTATTAGGTTGGATAAATATTATCACCAAATACAAGATTAGGAGGGCTTCCCTGGTGGCACAGCCGATGCAGGGGACACGGGTTCGGGCCCCGGTCCGGGAAGATCCCACGTGCCGCGGAGCGGCTGGGCCCGTGAGCCATGGCCGCTGAGCCCACGCGTCCGGAGCCTGTGCTCCGCAACGGGAGAGGCCACAACAGCAAGAGGCCCGCATACCGCAAAAAAAAAATAAATAAATAAATAAACAAACCAAATATAAAATTAGGAATGTCTAACTACCTCCCTCCTGACTACCTAATTTAGAAAGGGGAGATGCATTAGTCGTTTCAGATCTTGGGTGGCTATTTAATTATGCTCCTGCTGTTGTATTTATCATGTTAAAAAATTCAAAGAAAAAGATGTTTCTTAATAGCCCTAAAACATGAAGATCTTATTAGGTTCATAATTTACTTCACTGAGGGACTGGGATACCTCATTAATTAAAAATAGTACATTATCTAATAAACTCATGTTGATATGAAATGAGATGCAACAAGTGAAAAAAATCAGTTTAAGACTGGCACTAAATGTTTTCAGAAAGTAAGTGGACGATAGCTTTTACTGAGTGTTCACTCCCCCAAGAACCAAGCGGCCTTGTTGTGAACTCATTAAGTACATGTGTGGGATCATTCATGAAACAGAGATCCCTCTGCCAGATGCAGAGAGAGGTTCAGAAGGCACATGACACACGCTCGTATTACTTTCTTGTGTTGACTTGCTTTAATTGTAATACTTTTTTCCTTAGCAAGTTTGATAGGAAAGCAAATTTTCCAGTGAACTTTTAGATCCTGGATACAGTTTTAAAACTTAATCACAAGTAAATTCTATCTTTGAAAAAAGATAGAATGCAATCTCAATAAAAAGGAAATATTGCTGGCCCATTAAAATACAGCATCTGAAAGCAGACAGGTACCTACAGCATTGCTGACTAGAAGTCAACTTGAGAATAATAAATATCATTAGGGAGAAGAGTAATTTTATTGGAGAAAAACAGCATCAACTAAATAGAAGATAAGAAATTTCTACAAGGTACCTAAGCAATATGTCATGGCAGTGAAGGCATGTATGAATCATCAAGTGTGATGTTCATTTCACAAGAGAGACCTCAGACAATAATCACCGCATGAAATGAGAGGAGAGGGAAAAGTGGCATCAGGAGTTTCTAATATCATACTGGTGAATTTTATATTAGCATTCACAGCCTCAACGACTTTGAAATAAAGTTCTAGAGTAGAAGGCCATTTTCTTTTACTTGGAAAATTTCTTATTATTTTTCATCCTTATTGTTTATAAATACTCAGAGAAAAAGCAAAAATCTCCAAGTGGGAAACTGTTCTTTGGCTTTTGATACCGATAAGATAGCAATTTTTAGTAACTCATTTTCTTGTTTTACAGTCTTTTTATGTTGCCAAATCCCCTCTTGTCTCTCTTCCAATCATTTATTCTCTCAGACTCTGAGAAGTACTCTTTAGTGAGCTCAGCAAAGGGCCCAATCTCCCCGCCCCCCCCAAAAAACCAAAGTAATATTTTGTAAAGTCTGTCACGTTTTAATATCACTCTTGACTGTACTCAAATGCAACTAGTCAGCACTAATGTTACATAACTGAATAGCAACATCCTGTTAAGACTAAATCTTATATGGCCGGTGACTGGTGTTACATTTTGAAATAGTGGCTGTGACACTGAAGAGTCTTCGCTCTAAAAAAAATGTTCCATGGTGCTTCAAAGGGAGCATCTTAGAAAGGTATTTTTAAAGTCCTCAGTGACAAAGTTAAACGGATGATATCAAAAAGGCCCCAGAGAAATCAAGATGTTTCTACTCTGAATGAGTTGAAAAAGCAATGATAAAGTGATTACTCTAGAAATCAACTTTTAGTCCTTCAAGCTCCATCGGGTTGGCAACAATGAAAGTCTCTTAAACATAAAATTAAACATGATCCAGGAATCCCACTCCGGGGCATATATCTGCACAAAATTGTAATTCAAAAAGATACATGCTCCCCTATGTTCACAGCAGCACTATTCACAATAGCCAAGACGTGGAAACAACCTAAATGTCCATCAACAGAGGAACGAACAAAGATGCGGTACGTATATATAATGGAATACTACTCAGCCATAAAAAGGAAAAAAATAATGCCACTTGCAGCAACATGGATGCAACTAGAGATTATCACGCTAAGTGAAGTAAGTCAGAAAGAGAAAGACAAACACCGTATGATATCACTTATATGTAGAATCTAAAATGATACAAACGAACCTATTTATCAATCAGAAACAGAATCACGAACATAAAGAACAGACTGGTGGTTGCCAAGGGGGAGGGGGTTGGGGGGAGGGAAGGTGTGGGAGTTTGGGGTTAGCAGATGTGGGCTTTTATATAAGGAATGGATAAGCAGCAAGGTCCTACTGTATAGCACAGGGAACTATATTCAATATCCTGTGATAAACCATAATAGAAAAAAGAAAAAAGAATGTGTGTGTGTGTATATATATATAGCTTTGCTACACAGCAGTAACTAACACAACATTGTAAATCAACTGTACTTCAGTAAGAAAATATTCAACGTGATGGTAATAACAAAAACAGTAAACTCTTAAATAATTGTTGCTACACAACATACTTTTCTAAGCACGTATATAGGTGACTCATTTAGTCCTCACAACAGCAGTGTGAGGTCAGTATAGTACGATTCCCTTTATACAGATGAAATGGAGACACAGAGGTTAATAACTTGCCAAAAGGTCCGGGACAGCTATGTAGCTCCATTCTCCTACCCACCAGAGCACACTGCATAGAGGTTCTGAGAACAAGGAAGGGGTAAGAAAAACTAGCACTCCATAGGGGCCTTCTAAGATTCTGAAATGTTTATTTTTTATGCCCAGTGGTTGGTATATGTGTCTCTGTTTTATATTAAATTATTGTTCTTATTTTGAATAGTATATATACACTTACTATATATATATATATATATATATACTTAGTATATATAAACCTATATATACTAAATAGTATATATAGGTTTATATACAGTCAAAATAATATTTAAGAATAATAAGTATATATAGTACTATATATAGTACTATATTTGTTACATGTACTCTTTTTAATATATGCTATATTTTAAATTTAAAAATTTAATGTAAGAAAATAGCTATTATACAAATTTTAGAAGTTGGCATAAGGGCATCCTGACTGAATTTGAGATGTAGAAGACGAAATTTATCATCTTTTAGTGAACATATATCATGATTTTAGTAATTTTTTGGTCACATTCTGAAAGATACCTTAAGATCTCCTGCTCTTCTAAGAAATAAACTTTGGCAAGTAATGACCTCTCTAGGCTGTATTTTCCTCATTCAAAAACAAGAAAATTAAACAGATGATCATTAAAATACCTTACAGCTTTAGAATTCTAGGGTGCTGGAGATCTGAACAAAGCTGTAACTACTAAAAAAAAAAAACTTGCCACTCAAATCTAAACACAGTGAAAAGCACCAGAATTTGTCAAATCAGGAGTGCTGGTAAAGCCTCATTCCACTGAGTATGTTTTCTGTTGGTCCCTCTGCCTCACCATCCTGTCTAAGGCAATCCCCTGGGACTGCAACGGGTAGTTCCACAAGTGAATCTGCCACCAGGAGACCTGGGTTCAAGACATAGTTCCCCACTTAGATAGGCTTGAGACCTTAGATAAGTCATTTAATCTCTCTTCTCTTTACTAATTTGTTTTATTACATATATGAAAGACCTTGTATCAATGACATATACATGGAAAGTAATAACCCTACTATATATACCGTGTGTCTTCCTAAAGCGGGGTATGCAATTCAAATAACATTTTAAATCTGCCCAAGAGAATTTGGTGAATCATCTTAAGGCAAAGAACTTTTCTATGAAGTGAATCATCCACTGATTATTTTCTTTCACAATTCAGGTTTTAAAGACATTTCTCACTTTAAGTGATATACTCCTGCATCGCAGAGGTACTGTTTTCTGAAGGAAATCCCAAGCATCATATGCCCAGTTAGAAATTTATAAATTTCATTGTTGCTTTGGTCAACAGCTCAGGACATTCAAATGATGACATCAAAAACCATCAAGTTCTAGACACCAAAAATCAACATTTTTAATGCAATTTGAAGAAAGACATCTATCAGGGTAGACTCAATAAGCCAATTGATAAAATGATCTAGGTTCTTTAAAAAAACAAAATTTAATTTTTCATTAAGCTCTGTGGACCAAAATATTTTCCTGGTGAGCATCCAAGAAAAGTGAAAAAGAAAGAAAGAAGATTAAAGATGGCAACTGAGACAAGAAGAAACGAGCGTTCTCTTCTCCTAAGCACAATTTTGTATGTTGTATGCATGGTCCCCTAGTTTCAAGGGGAGCCTACAGCAGACAGCTGAGGGAACCAGGTCTGATCCCAGAAGACGGTTGACCACCTTCTTGTAGCGCAAGAAGCCATGGCTTGTGATATTCAAGACGGATCCTGTGGGCACCAAAGCCACAGGGAGAAAAGTGGCAAACTTAAGAAAGATGTTGAACTCAGGAGTGAGGAAGAATGCTGCCACTTTAATGTATTGGTCTCAAAATAAGTCCAGCAAATTATTATTTTTCATTCATTAAATGTTCACTATCTTTTGCCTAACCCTCCTCCCCAGTGTTGCTTGTACCCCAGGACTTGGTCTTCAGACAGTCTCCTTCGTCATGTACATTCATTCCCTTGCAGATTTCATGGTAGCACATTTCTTTAACTACCATTCATATGGTGATGACTCTCCAGTTAGTATTTCTAGCCCCAACCTTCCCCCTGAATGGTAAGGTCATATATAGCTTCAAAGATCGCCAGTGCACCTTTGAAACTCAACATTTCGGAAATCAAATGTGTTATCCCTCCCCCAAAGTCTGCTTTTCCCTGCCCCTCCCCATTTCCTTGTCTCCCATCTTACTATGAGGTACTGCCAGCCAATCATCAGTTGCTTAGGCCAACAACCTTAGCATCCTCCTTGAAGGCTCATACCCAATTTCCAGTTAACTCAACAGTAAACTCCAGAGTCTCGACCTTCAACACACATCACAATTTCAACCACACCTCAAAGCACTAAAAAGACGCTAACCTAGATGACTGCAAAGCCTGCACCCAGATATTCTCACAGTTTGCCTCCTTACATCATTCCAGTGCTCAAACAACAACTCAAAGAACCCTTCCCCTGACCACACCATGTAAAACTGTACCCTTCTATACTTTTATACTCCATCTTCTTTCCCTGCTTTCTTTTCTTCCTAGAACTCAGCATTTCCTGGTGTACTTAATCATGTTTCTTATCTGTCTTCTGCTGAAGTTCTCGAACTCTCACAAGCACTAGGAAGGTTTGTGAAAAGGCAAGTGACTGGGCGTCACCCTGCACAGAGTTTCAGATTCAGTAGGTCTGGGTGGGGCCTGAGAATCTCTATTGCTAACAATTCCCAGGAAATGCTGATACTACTGGTCCAGAGATGACACTTGGAAAAACACTGCCTTACAGAGTATAAGCTCCTTGAGAGCAGGGCCATTACGTTTTGGGATTTTTTTAAGAAATGTATTCCATTTAATTCACAAACTTTATATAGCATATTAAAATAAAAGAAAACAAAGCAAAACAAAAAACAGTGAAAACAAGATACTTTCAAAGTCTGGGCCCTTCCAGCCTTCCAAACATAAGAGTTCTGAAAGTTGTGTACACCAACTGGAAGAACAAGACAAAATTCAGAATGGTGCCATGACATTTCATAAAAGGGATCAACACTGTATCCCCAGCACGTGGGGAAGCATCTGGCCTAGTACATATGGGTGACGCCCAATAGCATTGGTTGAAAAATGAATGATTAATTCTAGAATAAACCTGTTTTAATGTTAACAGACATTGCCATGGACACCAGATCCTAAATAATTTATACCAAAACATTCCTAAAACAAAATGTAGTATAAATACCCATATGCAACTTTTTAAAATAACCTATTCATCAAATTGGAAATCTGGGTATTACCAATCTTTTTTTTTTTTATTCCCCCCAGTACGCGGGCCTCTCACTGCTGTGGCCTCTCCCGTTGCGGAGCACAGCCTCCGGTCGAGCAGGCTCAGCGACCATGGCTCACGGGCCCAGCCGCTCCGCGGCATGTGGGATCTTCCTGGACCGGGGCACGAACCCGTGTCCCCTGCATCGGCAGGCGGACTCTCAACCACTGTGCCACCAGAGACGCCCTACCAATCATTATTAAACACACTGATAATCAAGACAGTGATACACATGCAATAATCACTAATTCCCAACTGAGTACTCAAATTTACTTAAACTCACTACCTTCTCAAAATGATTAGCTAAAATGCCTGATTGCTTCCTAACATCTACGGTTTTCCAGACTTTTGAAAATAATTTCCCTATTACTCACGTCATCATTCCTCTTTCCTGACATAAATTCTCATCCCATAGCAGCTGGATAGTACAGTAGTTCCTGGCTCCAAAAGACAAGTACAAAGTTAAAAAAACATGTTGCCTGTTTTCCCCCTGTCCAGCCAATCTGTTTCTAGAAAACTTCGGGTTAATCTGATGCTTATGAGCCCAAGATAAAAAGGAAGGTCCTAGAGAGACAGCCAGGGATTGGTCAAGGAATGGATTTGAAGCAGAAGGAGAAGAAATATACCAAACAAAAAAAGGAAAGGAAAAACACGCAGCTACACTTGGAACAAAGTATGTTCTCACACGAGGAGCAAGGGCCTTGCTTGAGTCCCAGCTGTGGGTGGACGTGAAGAATTTTCCATTAGAGAGGTGGGGAAGGGGATGTGCCATGAGTCAAGAACCCCTCCCTCCCTGCCCTCCCTGGTTCCTCTCCCTCAGTCTCGGATCACTGGCCCCCTTTGTAGCATGAGTCTCACAGGGGTGGCCCAGAACAAGGCAGGGCACTCCTCACCCCACCAAACACACACTAGAACTTCTCAGAACAACACTCGGCTCTGGTTTCTGCCTGCCTCACTCTGATCACACTGCTCATTTTCCCACAGGGCTGTGAGTTGACAGTGGGGTGCTTTTGGGTTCAGGAAGCCAGGAAGCAGCAGAGGGGTCATCAAACCTTCGGCCAAATCCTAGAAATGACTTGGCAACTTGATCAGATACCTGTTGTCCTATTACCTTATGTTTTCACAAACATAGATTAAAACAAACCAACAGTCAAAAACACCACACTGTACAGCAAAAGCTTTCCATTCCACTGGTAGACATATGAAGAGCAATTAAAATTGTTTCTCAAGTATCCACGTGTCTCTCTTGGTTGATTGTTCAAGGTGAATTTTGACTTCTACATTAGCTGTTAGCACACACGAGGGTAGAATTCAACCACTTCCTAACAACTGTCCAGTCGGGAAATAATAAAGCCAATTAGAAGAGAAATTCAAGTCAAACAATTAGCCAGATCTGATGTTGATTTTAGCACCTGAATTTTGGGGGGAGCCATGATGTCATTGCCTCGTCGAAAACTAACCTTTCCAAGCCTCCACATGACTTACAGAAAAACCTCCAATGTATTTAAAATGTCACTGGTGATTTTTCATGACCTTATGCCTCTACTCTACCTCTTCAGCCACTTCTCCTTGTATTCTGTGCTTCAGTGATCCTGTACTACCTGATTTCTCCAAAGATCCTGTACTACCTGATTTCTTCATTACTGATGCCAATGACGCATGATGCAATGCGCGGGATTTGGTGCTGAACAGACCTAGGTTCAAAGCTTGGCTCCCTCACTGAATAATGAAATTATCTCGGGCAAGTTCCCTAAAAAACCCTGAGTGTCAGTTCCATTGTCACTCAGATGAGGGTAAGGATACCTACCTCAGGGCACACTGGGAGAACTGAAGCGAGATAATGTCTCTACAGTTCTTAGTAAAGTCTCTGGACCACAGCAGGCCTTATCCTCCTTACTCCTCCCCAGGCCTGCTTCTGCTCAACTTTCAAAGTCCACCTCAAAAGTCATTTCCCTGATAAAGCCTTCTCTGCCTGTGTCCCCTCCATCCTGCCCTCAGCCAGAAAAAAGTCACTTCTTCTCCCTCTGCTTTTCAAAGCTACACTGTACATACACCTCAATTACTACAGTTTCTTTTTGACAACACAGCACCCTTATTTCTTTCTCATCTTCATTAATCAGTAGTAGATTCATAAAGGCACACATGTGCCTAAATTACCTTTGTGTTCCAAATACTCAAAATTAATACTTGCTACAAAGTAAGTTCTCCATAAATGCAGAACAAATCAATGACTATAGAGATCAAAGGGAAAATTCATACAATGGGTTCTATTAGCACACAGTAAAAGATGAGTTTTACATAGTATAGCCCTGTCTGTTTATTACTGTACATACGTAAAATTGAGATGTACATTCCTGTTTTACTTGAATAAAGATTTATCAGGAACCAAATGCATGCCAGGCACTGTAGATATCAAAGTCAATGAGACATTCCCTCCAGCTGTGGCAAAGCTTATGAGGTAGGGTGGCTAGGGATGCTGCATGCACAATTACAGGGCAGCATTCAGAATCTGGTCAGTTCAGGTGGAGTGTTAACACTAATCTCCTGACTCACTCTATAACATCTACTTGCTTTAAGAGAGGGACTTGCAAAAGAAAACCAGGGAGAGAAATAATACCGTATCTCTAAGTATGAGAAAGTCAAAGAACTGCTCTCTTAAGAAGCTAACTTTATAGGGCTTCCCTGGTGGCACAGTGGTTAAGAATCTGCCTGCCAATGCAGGGAACACAGGTTCGAGCCCTGGTCTGGGAAGATCCCACGTGCCGCGGAGCAACTAAGCCCGTGCGCCACAACTACTGAGCCTGCACATCTGGAGACTGTGCTCCGCAACAGGAGAGGCCGCAACAGTGAGAGGCCCGCGCACCGCGATGAAGAGTGGCCCCCGCTCGCTGCAACTGGAGAAAGCCCTCGCACAGAAACGAAGACCCAACACAGCCAAAAAATAAATAAATACATAAACTTATTAAAAATAAAAAAGAAGCTAACTTTATAAATTCGTATGCTAAACATACATAGAGCTTTCTATTCTCATAAAGAAGTCAGTGAGCACTCCTAGAGTTATGAAAAGTGCCTATTCCACTTTCTTCTAGAGCAATACAGTCCAATTTAGTAGGTCCTTGCCACATGTGGTAATTTATATTAAATTAATTAAAATGAAATAAAGTAAAATATTTAACTTCTCAGTTAAATTTCATGTCTTCATCTAACTAGTGGTTTCCAGATTGAGCAACATAGATATACAACATTTTCGTCATCACAGAAAGTTCAGGAGAACTGTGCTGCATCTAGAGAATTAAAATGAAAATGTTTCTTAAAAATCTGATTATGCCCTTCTGTTTACTTAATCCATTATTAATTGGGTTATTGACTATCTGTTACCAAAAAAGCAACTGGTCACTATTATCCTTTACATGGGAAAGGAAAAAATATGGGAATATTTTCAGGTCTAAAACAACTGTTCATCTTTATTTACAGAGAAGCACTCCAATCCACTATTAGGTTTTTTTTGATGGTAGGAGTTTGCTAAAATTTTCAAAAGCAGTCCTCTATTCATGATCTCTGTTGCTTTTGTTTTTCTTTTAAAGTTAGTTATTTTCTTAGGAATAAGAAAAAGGCTAAAGGTGGTTATACTTCAAGATCTTCTCCCAAATGGATCCTAATTTTTTCAGTGTTAAACATCCCTGGAAGCTTGAAGTCTGAACTCGGTAGAAGTTCAGTCATTGTCATAACAAGGATCAGAAAACTTTCAAGAAGTGTCCTATAAAGATGAACATAGGGCTTCCCTGGTGGCGCAGTGGTTGAGGGTCCGCCTGCCGATGTGGCGGGCGTGGGTTTGTGCCCCGGTCCGGGAGGATCCCACATGCCGCGGAGCGGCTGGGCCTGCGCGTCCGGAGACTGTGCTCCGCAACGGGAGAGGCCGCGGCAGTGAGGGGCCCGCGTACAGCAAAAAAAAAAAAAAAAGATGAACATAGTCTTTATCCATAAAAATTTCTGTGCCTTTGTTATAAAGCAGAAACTAACACACCATTGTAAAGCAATTATACCCCAATAAAGATGTTAAAAAAAAAAAAAAATTTCTGTGCCTATAATACATCTGAATAGTGACAAGACAGATCTCTCTTTGTAAGCAGTCTTTTGATGAAAGAACAAGCAGTCCTTTCTGAGAATTGAAACACTGGAGAATTTTGCCTGTAATTTACCCTTGTGAGGCAAATTTATTGTATCTCTCAATTCTTAGGGAGATGTAAATATTTAGATATTCACATAATGTAGAGGAATTAACCATGCCAAGGAGAGAGAGAGAAGTTCTCTTCTGTCTTCAGAAAAGAACACAGGAGAGTTGGTGTTTCTTAAAATGTGGTCTTGGACCACCCATGTTAGAGGTCCTTTTATCAGGAGGGTGTTACTAAATATAGACACCTGTGGGCCACTACCTAGGATCCAGGTTTATTAAGTCATAATCCTTAGGTTGGGGTCTGGATTCTGCATATGACAGGTTAGCAAGAGACTTGTGTGCACATTCCAGTGTGACATCCACTGTCATAGAAAGAAGAGAAAAGGACCCTGCACTACGTATCCCCGACTTACTGAGCTTGAAGGGTGAAGAACCTGATATTTAAGGCGATTGCAAAGGTTTGCAACACCAGACCCACAGATCACACCCCAATGACTATATAAAAGTAAATAAGTATTATATATATATTCCCCCCCCCAAGGATATCCAGTAGAATTAGGGCATAATCAATATTTAGTTTGCTGCAGTGAGGAGCTATAAGAAAAAGAGCAGAAAATCAGTAAAGAAGCTTATTTATGTCATCATAATGAGACAATAATTGAGAAAAGCATTGCACATAGGAGCTCTTAGAGTCACACATTTGTAAAACCAAGCAACCCCTGGGCTTCCCTGGTGGCGCAGTGGTTGAGAATCTGCCTGCTAATGCAGGGGACACGGGTTTGAGCCCTGGTCCGGGAAGATCCCACATGCCGCGGAGCAACTAGGCCCGTGAGCCACAACTACCGAGCCTGCGCGACTGGAGCCTGTGCTCCGCAACAAGAGAGGCCGTGATAGTGAGAGGCCCGCACACTGCGATGAGGAGTGGCCCCCGCTTGCCACAACTAGAGAAAGCCCTCGCACAGAAACGGAGACCCAACACAGCAAAAATAAATGAATAAATTAATAAACTCCTACCCCCAACATCTTCTTTAAAAAAAAAAACCACGCAATCCAAACACACTCTGAGTGCAAGTTTACCCTCCTGCCCCACTATTCAAAGAGCCACTGTAACCTCCAGCCTCCAACCCCTCCTTCATAGTATCTATGGCCAAGAACCGGGGCTAAGTCTCATTTTGTTAGTTCTGTTTTATTCCTGGATCACTTTAGTTATTAAATTAAACCTGTTGAATGGTTGGGTGGATGCATCAATGATAACCAGGAACAATAAATGGCACCTGGTGCTCTGAAAGAAACCAAACAACTTTCAAAATTACTTGTTATACCTAGTACTGCATTACAACATATGAAATAGAAGAAAGAACTCCTGTCATTGATGTAATCAAACACACAACCTTGCCACTCACTAAATGCCTCGGAGACACCGAGCAAGTCCTCTGGGTCTGTTCCCCATCTGTAAAGGGAGGGACAAGGCAAGATGATCTTCCTGCTTTGAAATTCCATAATTTGTATTGGTAGAAAAGAGTTCCTCATCCAAGCTACAGCTTTCAACTTTGCAGAATAAAATACATTTTCCTTTTAGGTAAATCCTTTCAAATAAAATTTATCTTGATGTAATTTGTCTTGGTGATTTATTAAAATTCCTACTAGGTCTTTGTAACTAGTTAAGCTTAACTACATAAAGCAAAATATAACTCAACTTAGAAAATAAAAACACTTGATTCTGTAAACATCTTCACTATTAATCACAGTGGAAAAAACTTGAAAAGTTTGAAGAAACCTCATTAAAAAACAACTTGAAAATCCCATATGCTGAAATAACTGACTCAGTATAAACCAAAGACATTTGAAGTTTAATTTTTCACATATGTACATACATAAATATTCTATATTCTGGGTAATAACTATGTTGATTATAGTATATTTGAAATATATTGGAAGTAGAACTAGCCAGTACATTACATGATTATTTCATTAGCACTTTGAAAAATACAAATCTGGTGAATCACAGTTTACCTTTACATTTCCACTTATTTTAAGTGCTACTCTACTAAACAGGAAACAAATGAATTTCATCAATAGCTCACTAATTGACTTCATATCAAGCAAGACCTGGGGGTATTACTAACTATAAAAGCAGAGACTATACTGAAATGGACACTGATGTTAAACAAAATACTCAGTATACTTTCCCCGGGTTTGAATAAAAATCTATGGGAAAAATGTCTTTTCTAATATTTCCATGATAATTATTACTATTTCTTCTACCACTACCTTAGCTGAGCACAGGTCAAAAACTTTCCTTGGGCTTCCCTGGTGGCGCAGTGGTTGAGAATCCGCCTGCCGATGCAGGGGACGCGGGTTCGTGCCCCGGTCCAGGAAGATCCCGCATGCCGCGGAGCGGCTGGGCCCGTGAGCCATGGCCGCTGAGCCTGCGCGTCCGGAGCCTGTGCTCCGCAACGGGAGAGGCCACAACAGTGAGAGGCCCGCGTACCGCAAAAAAAAAAAAAAAACAAATACTAGTACCCGGGTCCCACCATTCAGGGTTTAATTAGTTTACGGTGCAGTGTGGGCACTGGGAGTTTTATATCTCTCCAAGTTATCCTTTCAATACAATAGAATGCAGCAAGGTTGAGAACCTCTGCAAGTGTAGAGACCTACAGTTGGTTAGTGGCAGAGACGGGACTTACAAACTAATTTATTCAGACCTAGTTGTGTGCTTTATGATTACCTCTTCTTTCAAGTAAAACAAAGTAACACTACTTTGAAATTGATGGTATTATAATCCAGAAATACTTTAATTTAGTCATATTCATTCAAGTCCTATTGACTGATTAATGGATCAAAACTGGTCTAAATTGTTTAAAATCATCCCAATAAAATCTCAGTGGAATCTGTACCTGATGTGTCAAAACTGTTCCCTGTCGTCCTAAGAAGGTTTAATATAATAAATACATTAATACAGTCTCTAATACAGGAGACATATAAGAAGGTCATCAAAATCTGGTCATAAAAACTCTGAAGTAATTTTTTAATGGCTATTTCCACAAATCCACAAGAAACTAACCATAATAAGGAAAACTACATCTGGTGGTTTACAAATTAAGGAAAATAATACAAAACCCATTTTGCAACCATTCCAAGAACTGAAACCTTTATCCAGAGAAAGTAAATGACATTCATGACTTTTTTAGCTATTCGAAAATTCTAAGAGGATGTTACCAATAAAATAGTTTATTTTCTGACATTCAAAAACAAGTTCTCATTAGCAAAATTTCAACACTGATATTTAAAGGACGAGACAGTGACTACCATTAAAAGACTATGGTTTCTCAAGCAACCTAAGTGTCCATCGACAGATGAATGGATAAAGAAGATGTGGCACATATACACAATGGAATATTACTCAACCATAAAAAGAAACGAAATTGAGTTATTTGTAGTGAGATGGATGGACCTAGAGTCTCTCATACAGAGTGAAGTAAACCAGAAACAGAAAAACAAATACCGTATGCTAACACATAGATATGGAATCCCCCCAAAAAAGGTTGTAATGAACCTAGGGGCTGGACAGGAATAAAGATTCAGACACAGAGAATGGACTTGAGGATGCGGGGAGGGGGAAGGGTAAGCTGGGACGAAGTGAGAGAGTGGCATGGACATATATACACTCCAAATGTAAAATAGATAGTGGGAAGCAGCAGCATAGCACAGGGAGATCAGCTCGGTGCTTTGTGACCACCTAGAGGGGTGGGATAGGGAGGGTGGGAGGGAGACGCAAGAGGGAAGGGATATAGGGGTATATGTATGCATACAGCTGATTCACTTTGTCATACAGCAGAAACTAACAAAACATTGTAAAGCAATTATACCCCAATAAAGATGTTAAAAACTAAAATTGAACATGTGGAGAACAGCAAAAAAAAAAAAAAAGACTACGGTTTCTCATGATCAAAATCATATGCAAATTTCAGAAGTTTTTCAAGGTTGCTCAAGTTTTTCAAGTGTCGGGGAAATAGACAAAAAGAGATTACTGAGTGTTTTTTCAATGGAATTCTGGGGGGGGGGTTTCTAGTTATTCCTCTAGGGATTAAATATAAGAATGTGCATATGTATCTCTGACTGCTTTGGACTAGACTATTTTACAACTCTAGGGATAGACCTTAAGTTAGAGGAAACTGATAGCAATGCAAGAGTTTCCTGTCCACAGCAATGTAAGTGATTCCTGTTCATAACAACGCAAATTAATTTTGTCTGGTTGAGAACATAAATTCCTGCAAGTTAAATCCTCATTTGAACTGGGTTTAATACCTTACTGGTTGCCTCATTAATCAATGAGCTAAATAAAATCTCTGACTTATGTTCATTTTATGTTTCTATAAACCTTGATTTTACTGTTGTGAAAATTATACTTTAACATAGGAAATATGGTCTCTAGAGTCCATAATTATGTTTCAATCGGAATAAATAATAAAATGCATTATATCATGAATATTTGATCATTTCTTTTAGCTACAAGATTACTAGAAAAAAATGTCAAGTATTATTTCAGATTTTCCTTCTGGGTTTCAAGTTGATAGAAATTAAACTACAAACACCAGTCTTTTTTTTTTTTTTTGAGTAAACAGTAAGAACCGTGTTAGACCTTCACTGGTTAACTTAATAGCAGCACCTGGTAATTTATTAGAACAAATCACACAATGATGGGTTAAAGAAAAATCCAAAACTCTTTTGAGAACGTTGATGTTATCCTCCATATTTATAATTATTTTATAAAGCTGAAAAACCTTTATTCCGAGCTTCATACTTTTTGTTGGATGTCTATCCAAATGTTCCTCACAACCTTAAGCTAAAATTCAAATGAATTCATGTCCTCAAACCCCCTAATCACTCCTGTCAAACTTGTCTCTTTTCAGCATTATTTCTTGTACTTCCCTTCTCGCCATCCAATCTCTAAGTATACAAGCTGGATCCTTTCTGCAGCTCCACTACCAGTCGCCTTATCTAGAGTTATAACTCTACTCCCAGTTCCACTCCAGTAGTTGAGGACTCACCATCAGTCCCACAGTTTACATCAATTATGTTCCAAAAGATTTCTCCACCTCCAGTCTTTCCATCTCACATTTGTGGTCCTCATGGATCACTGAGACAGAATGATTTATTGGATTAGAAATACAACTTTGACTTTGGCTATGTGTGCTGTCTGTCCATGACAGTATAAAGGATCTTAAGCATGAAAGGAAGATCCTCCAACAACTGGCCTTGGTTCCTTCTGCAGCCTCACTTCCCATCTCACGAGCCTTAACAACGAATGCTCCAGCAACAAACAGTAGGGTGCAGCTTCCCTGCATTTTCATTATTTCTTGCTTCTTGGTTCTTGTGGCCTTGAATATGTTTTACTCTCTTCCTCCTATCCCTAACCTCCACCTTTTTGGCTATCTTTTTATACAAGTTTTTTGGTTTTTTTTAATAAATAAATTTATTTATTTATTTTTGGCTGTGTTGGGTCTTTGTAGCTGCGCACAGGCTTTCTCTAGTTGCAGTGAGCGGGGGCTATTCTTCATTGTGGTGCGTGAGCTTCTCATTGCAGTGGCTTCTCTTGTTGTGGGGCACAAGCTCTAGGCATGTGGGCTTCAGTAGTTGTGGTTCAAGGGCTCTACAGCGCAGGCTCCACGG
The DNA here is from genome assembly GCF_963924675.1 of Phocoena phocoena. Classification (NCBI taxonomy): domain Eukaryota; kingdom Metazoa; phylum Chordata; class Mammalia; order Artiodactyla; family Phocoenidae; genus Phocoena; species Phocoena phocoena. The sequence goes on from NC_089229.1 coordinate 86,058,778, forward strand.
CATGTGGGATCTTCCCAGACCAGGGCTTGAACCCATGTCCCCTGCATTGGCAGGCAGATTCTTAACCACTGCGCCACCAGGGAAGTCCCTATCTTTTTAAAAACACAATTCAAAGCATTATCACTGCCACTTCTATAAACAGTTTTCTAGGCCCTCCCCTATTTCAAGGATACAGCTATTCAAACACCATGTACTTACTTTTATTATTGTACTAAAAAAATCTATTGTAATTACCTGCTTAGGTGTCTAGTTACTTATGGAACTGTGAGCTTCTTAAGGAAACAATTCAAAACCTATTACAAATTTCTGAAGTCTGTTACACATGTTTGAATTCAGCTCAACTAAATATTTAAGCACAGAAAATACATTTAAACAATGCAAACACTATATAAGGTTACATTTCTTTTAGATTCCTGACTAGACATTTTACATCAAAGATCAGAAAGAAAAATTATATAAGTATTTATCACTTACCATGCCAGATATTCTTAGTGTAAAGGCTCTTCTGTTGTCATTATCAAGTAACTCCCCCAAACAACTAGTAAATTGATATACGAAATAAGAAGTGTTACCTACAATCTTTCCCAGTAACATTCACACCATCAGAGGGGCAGAGAGGTAGTGTAAGTGACATACAAGAGATTATCATAAATATTACTCAGGTTATTTTTCTCTCAATCCTCACATGGTTTTATACTTTCTTTTGCCTATCCTTTCTATCACATATTAAACTGTGATTTTTATTCATGTTGGTTGGTAGACATTATTAAATATTTCACCAAATCCCCTATTTTCTCTGGTCTTACCTCCCTTAAGTATTTCTAACATACTATGTTAACATACTTTACTGCTAAAATTGCATAGATTTGTGTTATGAATATAAATATATATGCATTGGATGACTATAAACATGGTTTGATTTTATGATAGTGGGACACAGATATTTCAATAAATTAAGAAGTAAGATGTAAAACATGGAATACTGAGAATCGCTGCTCAAGGGCATATATGTTAAAAGAGAAATTAATAAGTAGGAGAGGAACAGGTCTTCAGCAATAACCTTTGATGAGGTGGAAATGACCCTATGTAATTAATTCTGGGGAAAAAATTTTTTTCAAAAAAAGCCTGAAAGACTAAGAATCTGGTGACTTTTACTATGAATAATGCTATGCAATTGAATGGATATGTTTATATATCATGATAGATGTTTTCTCCTTGGAACCTGGAACTTCCGAATCTGCCATCATTCACTCTTAGGGTGCCAGGTCACCACCTAATATGCTGGAATTGAAATTTATTAAGTAACATTCCGATTTACTAAGCACTGATAATGGTAGATGTGGGCCTAACATACTCAGAAGTTCCTGGACAATCATTTTGTTTGGCTTAAAATAAGCTATATTCTCCCCGATATTGCATTCCGTAATTAAACTCATTGAGGATTTCCTGGTCCTAGCACAGGACTTGACATGTGGCAACATTCAATAAGTATTTGTTGAATAAATGTATGAAGAAATCCAGACATAAATAACATCTATCACCTTCCTCTTCACTCTCTGAGCATGCTTTCCTTCTTATTTCATGGGTGGTATAAAAGTCATGTTATGGGCACTGACTCAACTTCAGGCCTTTCTCCCTACAAATATATACGCACCATATCCATCTCTGTTGTCTACTTCCTAACTCAGTGGAAACAGTGCCTGTCTTCAGCCCATGTTAACAGACCCGTCTGGGAGTTAGATTCCCTCCTCCTGCCTCTTCAGGTATCTAATTCCACCAGTGCTTTGCCTGAACCATCCTGCGTTGTAAATCTTTCCATGTCCATTTTCTCTCCCCTCGGTAAACATACTCAAGTCTCTCCCTTCTTTTTACAAATATAGATTTTCATCTCCAAACCACTTCCTTAGCTATTTTTCTCTTTTTATATTTCTCTTCATTACCCAGCACCTTGAAAAAATAGTCTAAATTAGATTTCTCCATGCCCTCACCTCCCATCTACTTCTCCACTTACTATTACCTGGCTTCTATCACTAATACAACATAATTTCTACCTAATTTCAGTGAGTTCTTCTTTATAATCCATTCTAATTGATCTAATATCTTGTAAGCCAACAGAAAAGGCATATCCATTATTCAACTAAATTTGCTGACAATTCTGTGTAGCAACTTACAAAATCCCACAATTTGCTTATTTACATGCAAATTACCATTCATATAACTGAAGCTCAAAAGTATTCAAAAACTCCATGTCAAATCAACCCCCAAAACTTACAAAAAAATGATAATTAAATTTTTTCCTATCTGAATGCAGAGGGCTAGTTAAGAATTTTTAAAATAGAAGCATAACGTCTAAATATAATATGGTAGGGCTTTCCTGGTGGCACAGTGCTTAAGAATCCACCTGCCAATGCAGGGGACATGGGTTCGAGTCCTGGTCCAGGAAGATCCCACATGTCGCGGAGCAGTTAAGCCCGTGCACCACAACTACTGAGCCTGTGCTCTAACGCCCTCAAGCCACAACTCCTGAAGCACGCACACCTAGAGTCCATGACCCGCAATAAGAGAAGCCACTGCGACGAAAAGCCCACGCACCGCAACGAAGAGTAGCCCCCGCTCACCACAACTAGAGAAAGCCTGTGCGCGTAGCAAAGAAGACCCGACACAGACAAAAATAAATCCATAAAAATAAATAAATATATGGTAAAAAATTGCATTTCAAAAATATATTAAGTAAATTATAAGGCAAGCACTGCTCTATTATCACAAAGAATAAGTAAATATCAATATATAAAATGTTAAAGAGAAGACAATTCACAAGAAAACACAAATGGCTAATAAACATAAAATGTTCAGCTATATAATAAATATGAATTCAACAAATGAACTATTCTTTCTTCACCTATCAAAGTTGTAAGTAATTCAAATACAGCTCCCAATTCTAGTAACTGTTACTTAAGATCAGCATTATACTAATGGCTTCTAGAAAAGCCATTAGTATATATAATTTTTACTTTCTCTATTCATTTCTAGATTTTTGAAGCTGCACTGAAAACAAAAAGGAAAGAAAAGACATTTAACAATCAAAAGGAAAACATTAAATGCCATCTAGTAACAAAATAACCAGAAGATACAAAATCGTCAGGATCAGACATTATACAACAATGGAGTGGGCTGAGATACCTATTGGAATTGTCATAGAGCCAAAACAGCCCTCTCAAAATAGTTCTCCTACCAACTTATTCATATCCAACTTTTTAACGGAAAAAAAGACGATTTAGTTGAAAATTGAGCTATAAAAGCAAATACTTCCAGGATAAATAGTTCACACTAAGACATAAATGAAAACCTCTGGAAAAGAGGTTTTTAATGACAGAAACAGAAGGGAATGTAATAGGAACCCAAAAATGACAAAGTGGACTCTCTGTTAGGGGGGGAAACAGATGGTTAACTAGAGGCCCAGAACACTAAACACAGGCTTTGCCCAATACCTAAAATTATGCTTTATGTACAGACTCTTTCAAAGGCCCTTGTCCTGAATATTATGCTATGGTTCTTGCCTAAAAGGAAGCAGCTGTGGACACAGATGTGGTCTTACTCTGTTATTCAAGCCCCCACTGGATAAAAGCAGGTTAATATCGCTTTAATGGTGGCAGATTAGATATTTGGCCTGTTTGTTAAGACGTAATTGAATCTGCGTTTTTGAGAACAGCTCTTGATGACGCACGATGTCACAAATCCAGCATAAGAATGGCAATTTAAGATCTGGTGACAGAATGCATGTGTACTAACATGAAATGAATAAAAAAATGCTGGGTCTCTGTGAGAAAGACATATGTAGATAAATCATGATGGGATTTTGTGTTTTGATTTGGAGCTATATCAATACTTCCTTATCTTGAGAGGATGGCATCTTCAAAGAATAAAATGAATGTCCACATTTATGGATTTTGGATGCTTACAAAAAACAAGTACAGGGTAAAAATATTTTTAAAATCAAGATTTTTGGGGGGTATCAACTACATGGCTAATTATTTTAAGGTATTCAGGTTGATGAAAGAATCAGAAAGCTGATGATCCCAGTGAGTTTGTATGTGGCAGAAACAGCAATCAACCCGAGGTAGTCCAATTCCAAAGCTACCACATCTTAAATACTTAATCTATGTTGCTTTCCAGGTGTTTTCCAAATTGAAAATTGGCTACTCTCATTGCTGTTCTGTCTAAATGGGTTCCTTTTAAATAAATAGTATGGGATAAAATGTAAAGAACTCTAGGCATGCATTTTTTCTGATCTAATTATTGTTTCCCCAATTCATTCCACCAATATTTACTGAGCATCTATTATGTGCCAGACACTGTTCTAGATGCTTGGGAAATAGTGAACAAAACAAAACAAAAAAGTAACTCCACAATGGTGCTTTCTAGTGAAAGAGACAAAAAGTAGAGAATGAATGTAATAAAGAAATTCTACCATGAATTAGAAGGTGATTAAGTGCCCTTGGAGGAAGAGAGAGCAGGATAAAGAGGATTGGTAGTATAGGTGGTAGGGTCTTCAGTCTTGAAAGGGAGGGACTGATCAGGCTAAACCATACTGGAAAGGCAACACTGGATTAAAGACTTGAAGACACAGGCATGGAGGAAACGAGCTTTGAGGATATCTAAAAAGCAAGTGTTCCAGGCTGAGAGAAGAGCCTGTGCAAATACCCTCAGTGGGGATGCATAAACAATAGTATGAACAAGTGTAGCTGAAGCAGAGTAAGTGGGGAGAAAGGTAATAAGAGATGAGGTAATGGCAAAGATAAAGAAGACCAACTGCATAGGACCCTGCCGGTGGTTGTAAGGTCTTAAATGTTTACTCTTGACATGAGGAGTCATTAGAGGGCTTCAAGCAGAGGCGTGACATTGACTGATGGCTACTTTACTGTGAATCCATGATAAGTAAGGAAGCAGAGAGCAATGCTGAGAGGTTTCTGTAGTAATTAGGGCTAGGAATGATACTGGCTTGACTATCGTTGTAGCAGTAAAGGTGGTGAGAAGTGGTCAGATTCTGGATTATTTGGCAAGTAGAACTGAACTGGACTTGCTAGTAGATTGGGACTGATGTGTAAGAGAATAAGACGAGTCAAAGACGCCCCCCACCCCCTGGACCTTTGACAGAGCACCCAGAAGGCTGGAGTTGCCACCAACTGAGGTTAGGAAGGCTGCAGATGGAGCAGGTCTACAGGGGACTATTGGGACTTTTATTTGGGACACATGGAATTTGAGATGTGTTTAGATATCTAAGCAAGAGGTCATTTATTGCTGCTGAATGTATGAGTCTGGAATTCAAGAGAGGCGTCCAAGCTGGAGATATAAATTTAGAAGTTGTAAGTCTGAATCTTAATTTCTAGTTAACAGAATAAGAAAAGCAAAGTACTCATTGGTCACTTAACATATGCCAGGCACTACACCATAAACTTTCACATTCCTTATGTCATTGAATTCTTTTAACTCCCCTGGTTTTCAGACTAGACCATTTTACAGGCTAGTAAATTAAATTGAGAAAGTCTAAGTAACTCTCTGAGACTAACCAACTTTCCTTACGGCAATGAATCTTGGAAGAGGCAGAATTTGGACTTATATATACGTGTTTCCATTAGCTATATAACCTCTTAAAGGCTCAATACGAATAGAAACGTATCTTACATTCTAGCTGTGATAAAAGAAAAAAGGAATCCAAAAAGCAAATGCAGAACTGTGTACAGATACACCTTAGTATCATAATATAAATGCCCTTAATAATGTGAGTTAAGTTTAAAATTAAGCTTAATAATCCTTTACAAAGAAAGACTAAACATACACAAAGTCTTTCAGGATTTGAATCAAAATGTTGAAAACATTTTACAGTTTTGTTTCTTAAATAAGTAAACTGTCTTCTTGAAAAATCACCTGTTTCTCACAAGTCACTCTATTTTGATATGCCAACATGAGCCCAAAGTGTGTACATATATATGGAACAATAAGCAACCTATTTCTTCAAAACAGAATATAAAAATGGCTTATTCATTTGATACCATATTTATTTATTTATTTATTTTGCGGTATGCGGGCCTCTCACTGTTGTGGCCTCTTCCGTTGTGGAGCACAGGCTCCGGACGTGCAGGCTCAGCGGCCATGGCTCACGGGCCCAGCCGCTCCGCGGCATGTGGGATCTTCCCGGACCGGGGCACGAACCCATGTCCCCTGCATCGGCAGGCGGACTCTCAGCCACTGCGCCACCAGGGAAGCCCCACCATATTTTTTTAATTGTAAAATTCTCTCTCTTCCAAATCACTTGGCTTTAAAAGTTCCGTATGTTACTTCTCTTGTACTTTTTAAGTATATTCAGTTACCCAAGATATAGATCCTCTTAGACCAATGACCCAGGTAAGAGTATCAAATGTCATTTCTGAAGATGTTTATGAGCCAAATTATAAATTCTACTGTAAAATTATGACCACCGAAAACAAAATTTGAGAAAAATGGAACTACGAGATTCTTTATTACAAACTAGATATGGTACTCTGACAAAAACTGTTTCCAAATTTTCCACTGATGAGATGATTAGTAAACATGTTTCATGTACTCATGTATACATCAACTATCCAAGACCAAGGGCTGTAACATCATAACCTCTACTCCTTCTGTTCATGGTGGCCAGATGCATAAACAGAATTTTCAAATTTACATACAGATATTTTAAAAAATTATATATATATATATGCATACATAGTAGGCATACTATAATATAAACTACATATAAATGCATAGTTTATGAATTTACAATATAACCTTCAAGAAAATAATTTTAAATATAAATACTCACACGGGTTCTGGTTTTATAGGAGAGGTGAACTCGGAGAACAAACATTGACTTAGCATTAGCATTTACAAAATAAACTTGTGGAGAACTCATATTTATTTAACCTGCTCCATACACACACACACACACACACACACACACACTTATAGTCCCCATAGCTTCTTGACCTGTACCTACTATATATTAGCTTGTACAGTTCAGAACATACTAAACACTTTACAAATAAATAACCATGGGTCACTGAAACCCACTGGGGGTGCCTTAGCAGACACTGGAATGTGTATTTGTGAGGGCACCAACCCATGGACTCGATGCCTCTCATGTTCCCGTTCAACCAGAGCAGCTTCACATACCTTTCTTTTGCATATGGCCGCTCCATGTAATATTTTGTTGCAAAAAGGCCTCTGTTAACTTACAACTTGGAAAACCACTGTCCTAGAGATGTCTTAATTAAAGTATATTTAGAACTATTGAGGCATTAACGTTTCATATTTATGTAACAGAACTACTGAAAGAAAAGTGGGACCATCAACGGATTCACATTACTTTTCCAAAAGAACAAGGCAAAATAAACCTACTTTGTATAATTTGACAGAAAGTTTACCATTTGAAGCGGTACTAAGTATTGATTTTACAAAATGCTGAGTTATTTTCAGTAATGTGCTAAGATTCACCATTGTGTTTGTTTACATCAATATAAATAAAACACTTGAGTACAAAAGGGCCCTTTAATAAGGCCTTAGAGAAATACTATCTATAGAAAGAGAGCTCTGTAATTTATAGAACATTCTTCATTAAGATCTCATTGGTTCTGGAAGCTGAGTAAGAGAGATTTGGTTATCATATGTAGTTTTTTTTGCGTGTGGTACACGGGCCTCTCACTGTTGCGGCCTCTCCCGTTGCGGAGCACAGGCTCCGGACGCGCAGGCTCAGCGGCCATGGCTCACGGGCCCAGCCGCTCCGCGGCATGTGGGATCTTCCCAAACCAGGGCACGAACCCGTGTCCCCTGCATCGGCAGGCGGACTCTCAACCACTGCACCACTAGGGAAGCCCCATATGTAGTTTATACATGAGCAAATGAAGTTCAGTGACAAAAACTTATTCACAAAGGATTACAAAGTTAGCAGTAGGAGTCTCCTATCTCCTAGCATCTCCTAGGTCCAGATCCACAAAACTGGCCACGTACCACATAGAACCCTGTCACTATAAGGAACTAATTAATGTTTTACAAATTTACTGTATTTTGAACTCCAGTGATAGTCCATAAACATAGGGCTATAGAACATAATTGGTGATTACACACTTGAAATGAAATCTAAACCTGAAGAATGGAGCTCTTCTTTTTGAGCTAAAACCTCAGACAGGTTTGGCCAAAGCTCTTGCATTTGTTGACCAAGAAGCAATTTCCCTGTGTAGTTACAAGGAAAAGAACTCTGGAGCTTCCGCCACTGGCATACACTCAGTGTACTAGGCAGAACAGAATAGTGACCCCCAAAGATGTTCACACCCTCATCTCCAGAAGGTCTGAAGGTGTTACCTTTTACAAAAGCAACTTTGCAGATGTGATGAAGGACCGTGAGGCAGGGAGATTATCCTAGATTATGTGGCAGACCCAATGTCATCACAAGTGTCCTTATAAAAGGGAGGCAGAAGGATCAATTAATAGGAGGAGATATGAAGATGGAAGAGGTCAGAGCAATGTGATGTAAGAAGGACTCCATTTATCTTGGTTGGTTTTGAAAGTGGAGAAAAAGGGTCACAAACCAAGGAAACGGAGCAGATTCCTGAAGCTAGAAAAGCAAGGAAATGGATTCTACCCAGAGCCGAGAGAAAGGAATACAGTCCTGCCAACACCATGGTTTTAGCCCAGTGTGATCCGTGTCAGATTTTTGACCTACAGAACTGTAAAATAATAAATATGTGTCAATGCTGCCAGGTTTGTAGTAATTTGCAGCAATAGAAAATTTATACACTTAGCTTAAAGGATCTGTTTTCTTTATAAGTAAAGAGATATTTTAAGATTCATTCTAGAAGTATTTACTGAAAGTCTAAAATGTGTCAGGCTGAGGAACCTGGGATTGAAAGAAGACTAAGACATACTCTTTTCAGTTGGAAGTGAACAGTTTTTCCACATACATGAATTGGCTGGTATGTACATGTTACTGTGGGTACACAAACATTTACTTGCATGTAGTAGGGCAACAGACTAACTAAGAAAAAGAAGAGATTTCAGAAATCACCTTAAGCCAATTATATAAGCCAAAGAGGAAACTACATGTAGTCCAGTTGGGCGTTCCTAAAGTGTGGCATCTACTTTCTCAGATCCAACTAGCACTTCTTCTGCTTAGTTAGTAATGTAGAAGCAACTTGAAGACTTTCTCCTAAGATTCTGATATGAACAGCCCCTAAGTTTCAACTGTGAATCAATCAGCCAAACACCCCTCTGAAGATAATCAGCTGTCTTATAGCATTTTCCTCTTAAACAGAACTTTTCAAGCTAAGGAACTGTTTTGTCTTTTCTAATGGTAACTATAAATTATTACAGATTCCATTACATTTGAAAAAACTGCAGTTTAAAGATAATGGACCTCAGAATGGTCTATTAACTCTAATGAACATAAAAAATTATGTCTATTTTAAAATTAGAATACAAAATAAGCAAAGCTACCACACATGGAAATGTATTGATATAAAAATTATGACAGGGCTTCCCTGGTGGCGCAGTGGTTGAGAGTCCGCCTGCCGATGCAGGGGACGCGGGTTCGTGCCCCGGTCCGGGAAGATCCCACATGCCGCGGAGCGGCTGGGCCCGTGAGCCATGGCCGCCGGGCATGCGCATCCGGAGCCTGTGCTCTGCAACGGGAGAGGCCACAGCAGTGAGAGGCTCGTGTACCGCAAAAAAAACAAAAAACAAAAAAAAAATTATGACACTTTAAAAATATGCATCAAAAAAAAATAAAAAACATAAAAAAATAAAAATATGCAACTGAAAAACTTAGTTCCTTAATAATATCAATTATTCCACATGACTCTAGGCTCAAAAAATAGAAATTCACACTAGATGACACTTTAAGATAGAGAATGATCAATATGTATCTATATAACTTAACTATGTCTAGAACGTTACCCATGCCTTCTCTTAATTGGTTCCTGACTGATGGAAATTTTTCTATTTAGATGGGAAATTGATAAGGAGAAGATAAAAGCATTTCACAGTTTCAACTTCTGTACCTGAACTTACATCCCGCTTATTTCTAAAATCTATTGGCACTAAGAGAACAATCTTTCTGTGGAATGCCTGTGGAAACCCCAGGAATCAGAAACACTGGATTGATGACTATTTAATATTAATTAGTACTGTAAGCTAGTATAGTAACTAAAGGTTATATTAATATCACTAGTATTCCAAACCAATATATCAATCTAGTAAACTTCATCTATCATCTCTGAGGAACTAAGGAGCCCTAAGCATAGTACATTCAGGGGTAGTAATATTCTAGGAAGTAATAGACTAAACACGTATATGATGTATATGATAAGGACTAAATGATGGTGATGATGATGATGATGACAGCCATAGCAGTTTGCTTCAAGCCAGTTAAGGAAAACGACTTAGAAGGTTAAGTATCTTTCGCAAAGTCACACAGCTGGTAAGTGGTAGGGCTACGACTCAAACTCTGACGAAAGCCAGGTCTACTGCCTCGGAAACACCAGTTCTTAACCTTTTCCTATACTGCCTCTTATGGGCAGAAGGGAATGTCACAGAATGAAGTACCAGATTGGGATTCTGGTATTTCCTCAATCCCTAGCTAAAGAATATGGAGAAAATCAATTAACCAATCAATCTTAGGCTTAGTATTCTTTATAGAAATTAGAAAGATTAGACAAGATGATGTCAAAATTTCTTTTATAGTTCTATAATTCATTAATTCATTCCATAGATACATCCTAAATGCCTGCTGTTGGCCAGACCTCCTCTAGGTATTAAGGACACCACAGTGAACATAGCAGAAAAAGGCCCTAACTGATCTCACTCAGTCGAGGAAGGCAGACAACAGACAAACACTTTTTGGGTGTGTTGCCTCAGAGAAGATACTATATGATTGCTAGACTTTCACCTGAAGTGACACATTTTAAATGATTTTTTTCAAAAAGATAAAAGTGATTCGTAGATTCAGCTGATCCTTACTGTTTCCTAGACCCTTTCATCTATAAACTGAAAACACTTGGGAATAGAGCAAGTCATGTGATTCAGTAGAAAGTACCAAACTCCTAATAATAATTCCTACAAAAAATATGAGATATGTATATATATGTATATACTTATGTGAGGATAATCTTAGATTAAGATTATTTTGTAAAGTTTCATTTACAAATAGATGAACAGTTATTCATATTCCCTAATTTTTTAAAGTCCATTCCATACAACTGCAAAGTTTAACAAATACAGAGGTTACTGAAGTCAGAATAGAGGCTATAATACTATAAGAGGATGAGCCGCTTAAAGTTAGGCAAATTATGTAGCATAAGAGTGGAATGATGACAGCTTAATGCACTAAATTTGATACATCAAAAACAATAATGCCGTCATTTCCATTACCATTATGTTCTCAAAAATCTAACATTCTTTTTCAATTCTATTACCATGGCGTCAAACTAATGTGGCTATTGTAAAATAGTCTGGAATGATCGTTTACAATACTTAAGATCACTACAAAATAGTTTCATTTCTGTAAGTGCTCCTTTGCTGTACTTTTCTAGGAAAATAAGAATAATAAAATTTAACGACTTCATTCTATGAATAAGTTCGAACCACTTCCACTGAACTAAACAGAAAATCTTACTGCATTTTAAAACCCCAAAGTTGATATGAAAAGGTTTGGTAATAATTTTTTAATCTATTTAGAGCAGTAATACTGTTCATAGCTGGTTAAAATACTGAATCACTTTTTCCTTCATTCGTTTAATTTCACAGATATTTACTTAGCACTTTTCAGGCAATAAACCACTGTCTTGGCACTGAGTAATGCTCAGTAGTATAGTACTATAGACACTTATCTTGAAATAGATAAAGAAAATATTACCTTTGGCTTAATGAATATTTTCTCATTTCTGATTTAATTAATCTACCTTACTGTTTCAGGATGTTCGTACACCCCAAGGCAGAGAAAAGTATTGTTAACTCCTTGCTCAGAGAATTTAAGGAGAAAATGCCTAAGCTTGACGATAATCCCACGCTAATATTATTTTTCTCTTGTACCTGTAACACTTGTACATTCTCTACAGTGAAAGAATTAAAGCCTTTTTCACTTTAATCGGACTTTAAAAAAGAAATTAGAAAAGTAAAGTCCTGCAAGTAAGATACAATATGCATGTTTTTTAAAGACTTCGAAGAAACCCATATAAACAAATAACTTGTTATACTCTTCTGCTTAGCAAACTGGCTGAAGAACAGTCCAAATAACAAATACAGAAGAAGAAAATCCTGAAAGAAGAAAGGAAAAAAGAATTTTAGACCATACCAAACAGAAAAATATTCAGAGTCTGAATGAAAAATGGTTAGGGGGCCAAGTTTAGGTTATGGACCATTTCGTTTTTTTTTTTTTTAGCTATACAGGCAAGTACTCTCTTCAGAGTATAAAGATTTATCTTTTTTTTTTTTTTTTTTTTGCACTTCACGGGCCTCTCACTGTTGTGGCCTCTCCCGTTGCGGAGCACAGGCTCCAGACGCGCAGGCTCAGCGGCCATGGCTCACGGGCCTAGCCCCTCCGCGGCGTGTGGGATCTTCCCGGACCGGGGCACGAACCCGTGTCCCCTGCATCGGCAGGCGGACTCTCAACCACTGCGCCACCAGGGAAGCCCTAATCACTTTCTTCTTTTAAACAATGTATTAAAGATGGCTTTTTATTATTTGAGTACCAAAACATATTGCCACCAGTCAATGGCAGCTTGCCATCAGTCAAAAGTAACAGACAATACATACGCCAAATGAAGTGAATTGAACTAAACGTTAACTAGAATAGTTTGCTCATGATGCATTCTGCTATATAATATGTATACAAAAAATACGGTTTCTGTTTTCAAGAGGTCCCTTCACTTACAGGAAAACTTTTCAATTTCTCTCTATATATTGGATCCCATTTTGATTAAAATATATTCACAAAACAGAATGACTAAGAATCGTTTGATTATGAGAGTTTGTGTCAGTTTCATTAGGGTGAAAAGAAATTGTGGTCTGGCTTCCATAGTAGTGATGGAGAGATGGTGGTCAGGGACACTAGCTTAGGTTCTAAGGCAGGCTCTGTGACTTAAGCACAGCAAGTGACTTAGGCAAGTCACTTCATCTTTCTAAGCTCAGTTCTCATCCGTAAAATGGGAATAACAGTAGTTTGAAATAGGGAGGATTACTGGGAGGACTGATGAACACGTGGATTAAAAGTTCCATAGATACTTGACAATGGTTATCACTCAGTAAGTGTTGCATGTTATTAATGATGGCAAAGGGAATGATGGTAGGAACGGAAAGAATATATGCAGGTTGTATGCATTTGTCACACTTACTGAAATGTACACTTAGGATCTGCACATCTTACTGCACATAAATCGTATCTCAGTAAAATGACTAAAGAAAAAAAGAACATACATAAAGATAGGAAAACAGGGAGAGAGAAAAGATATAGACTACTTTGAGTCTATTAAACTGAACAAGTCTAACTAGAATGATTTGTATGAAAATGTTTGTCTTTGCGTTATTAATCTAGTTATACAAATACTAGCTTTGACTCTTAAATCTGTTTTATATATACAAAAAAATCAGTTTGTTACTCTCATTTTTCATCATTATAAATTCTGAAACAGACATAGGAACAATTTCAGGAATGTTCCACAGTCAACTGGTAATTGCCTATCAAAGTGTCTATTGCTTACCACCAACCATTTTGTAGGGGTCCGTTGAATGATATATTAGCAAAGATCACTAAGAATTAATAATCTCAAACAAGTGCATGGCAGCCAATGGGAAGCTACTGTACATCAAACACGGTGCTGGCATTTGACATGCATTTTCGCATATAATCTTACCGAAAAGTCTACAGAAGTAGATTCTGCAAGCTACCAACAAATATGAAACCGCGGAACAGTTAGGCTAGGTAAAATATCCAAGGTTTTCTGGTGTCAGAGCATGGATTAGAACCTATGTCCAACTCCACAGGCTGGGATTTTAATCACTACTTTCGACAGGGCCAGAAGTGCAAAAAAACACACCATGTGCCAATTTTCTACCTTATACATCTAACACAAGTGTGATCTTCGGTCCATCTCTTGCACGTGTCAGCACAAGGGGGCAACCAGTTACTTTAGATTCCTGTTTTTTACTGTCGTTGCTTTTTCATGTCTATATTTAAAAGGAAGAGAGGGAAAAGGGAATGGAGAGAGAAAGAGGGAGAGACAGAGACAGAGAGACAAGGAGAGACAGAGGAAAAGAAACATTGTTTTCCACCATGATGTTCTATATCAGATATACAAATATACAAAGTCTAGTTCTATTGGTTCTAAGTCCAAAAGATAAAGAAAAATTATATATTATAGTGACCTGGAAGGCCAAGACATTCTAATAAACAGAATTCTGATCAGTCAAACACGCCTTCATCCATGGTAAAGAGGGTTGCCCATCTATACCACAAATGACAAAGGATGGCTTTGGGCTTTGAACTTCAGCAGGTTTATGAGTTTATCACTTCATCACTTCATTTATTCTTCCATTATGCATCCATCCACCTATTAAGTGTATCAAGTAGCCAGTGTCGGACATTCAGCTCCTGCTTCCCTCCCACAGACAAGGTAGGCACGTGGGCCAGCCCAGCAAAGCCGTCTTCAGTAACTCAGAATCAGCCTCCACCTCTCACCACCGACTCCAGTCCAAAGGAAAGGGGTCAGAACCCTGGCACAGTATTTTTTAACCTCTGCTGGAGAAGTATGAATCAAATTCAAGGTATTCTTGTAGTCCAATGATCTAATGAGGCTAAAAATGATAGCATTTAACATGCAGAATTTCTTCAATGCATTACAGAAATCCGACAGACCCAAATTTTCATCTTGATAGCAAAATGCCTGAAGAGTTATGCTCTCATGTTTGTTTTAATGATCAGTTAAATGTTGATCATTTGGTTTCTTAGCAAAGAAATCCAATTAAAAATTTAACAGGCTCTCTCCTACACTGCTGGTGGGATTTTAAATTGGTACAACCTTCTTGGAAAGCAATTTGGCAATACGTACAGGAAGTTTTAAAGTATTCCTGCCACTTGGCCTAGTAATTCCACTTCTAGGAATATTTGTAAAAAGATCTACAACTTGAGATTTTTTTTAACAGTTTAAAAAATCTCATTATTATTTGTAATAGGGAAAATTAGGTAACACAAAATTAGGTAACACAAAATGTCTAATAAGAGAGTAAGTTATATCATAGCCATAGAGTAAATTGGCATATAACCATCAAGGATGTTTCTGAACACTTAATACCAGAAAAAAAAATGCTTGTGAAATAGACTTAAGTTTAAAAGGAATACTCAAAATTAAACATACTGTATCCTTGCACCTATGTAAAATACACAAAATGATGAAGGTACATAAAACATTAACTGTTTATCTCAGAGTCATACGATGATAATGATTTTTTTTCCTTTTCTTCTCTCTATTATCCTAACTTTCTAAACATTGAGCTTGTGGTTACAAAGAAATCCAAAATCTGAAAGCATTTCAAGTTTGGTTGCATGTTATGCTAGGTTCTAGGGATAAAGGTTCCAGCCTGAGCCCAGAGATATAGATTATCAGAGCATGTGTTAAAGACCACAGAAGAGCAGCAAAATGGGCAGGAAAGGCAGGGAGAAGAGAGCAGAATCCCAAGCAGGCACGTAGTAAACACATTTTTGACAGGCCGAGTTAGGGCAAAAGATACCACATGGAAATTCATGAAACGGTCTCTTTTCTGCTGTCCATTTAAAAGAATTCTCAAATTGAATGATTTTAGACAGAATGTATATTTAAATAAATAAATATTGTAGAATTTGTTTCTTTACAACAATCTCGTGTGTGCTAAATCACTTAGGTGATGAAACTGAGTGGCACTGTATTGGGGACAGCTTGTCACCAGTGCCACCAAAACAGAGTTTTTCTGCAGTATTGTTTAAAGTCTCATTTGTTCCAATTCTCTTCAGTTCATCCTTAATAAACACTAAGTGGACAGTTTTTTTTTTTCTCAGTCTAAATTCTCCACTATAGGACAAAATATTCTTAACTATTTCAATGAAGAATGATATGTATTGCTATCCACCTGAAGTAGAGAAGTAAATAAATGTCACTTTTTTTTCATACTTGGTCAACTGAATTTTAGAAAATGTACTCCACAGTAAAGGGAAAGTTTATTTGTCATGTAAGGATAAAAAAGTTCTAGGCCAAAACTATATATATGTATATGTATATATAGTCAGTCATAAGATAGACACGGTCATAAGATATATTATCGCATTAAAAAGTTTACATACGCAGCATGAGATTTCAGTCAATCACCCATAATTGTGCTTCTATGATGTCATTACAGTGAAATCAACTAGATCAAAAATTTGGCTGTGAATCTGTTTACATGATTATCAACATTTTGTTAAAATACATGAAACTTGAGCGTACAGAGTATTATAGTATCAAGAAAATAATATTTAAAAAGTTGTCCTTCAATAAAGTTAAAGGTCATGAAAAAAATCTATAAAGCTTTTCTTTCTCTATAAGTTTGAATGGGGTGAGGACCGAGGAAAAATAAAAGGCTTCACCACTTCCAGAGCAGCCGTACTAATGTCACTCATTCACATTCCTTCTCATCAGAGAGTAGCCTGAAGATGATTTAATCTAGATGGCTCAAGTGCACAAAACATACTTGCTTCTCTCAAATCCAAAATTAACAGTTAAAAGGTGAAATGTTCCTACAGCATTGTGCATAAGAGTGAAATAATGAAGTTGTCCAAATATCCATCTAAACAGCAAAGTTTAAACATATCACGGTACAGCCATACAGTGGAATACTCTGAAGCCAATAAAAAGTAGATAGAGTTCAGGATGTGACAGAGTGAGAGTGAGAGCGAGAGAGAGAGAGAGAGAGAGAGAGTGTGTGTGTGTGTTTAGAGAAAGAAGTGGGTGTACATTTGTGTATGTTCATGTATGTATATGTATGTATAATGTATATGTATTGTGTTTATGTATATATATATATATTTATGTACATATACCGAGAGAGAGAGATGATCAAGATACATTGCTAAAGTAAAAATCACACATTTTTCTGAATTTCATGTAAAATTAATTCATAAAGTAATAATTAATTATTAAAGTAATAACTTAATAATACTTGCTGACCCATGTCTATCCGGGTGGCACTCACACACTTTGTACATAGTAACTCATTTAAGCCTCACAATAACCCTGTATTATTGGTTCTATTATTCTACCCATTAAACTGATGAGGAAACTGAAGCACAGAGTAAATTGTCAATACTATTTCTCAGGTCATACAGCTAGTATTTTTGCTTGTAATTCTCCATTTGCCCCCCACCACATCTAACCTTCCTCCTCTGCCCTAAAGAGGCTGATTTCTATACATGACAACACCGGGATTCCTGAGTCCACAGATTCTGTTCGGATTTAGCCGATGGGAGTGACCCTCAAAGGTGAGGGTGGGGCAAGGTGGTAGAAGTGGGGGCTTTATACCATCCCCACTGCCCTCCCCTCCCCTGCTCACATCCAACAGGGGCTGTTTTCCTCTCCTCCTGACCATAGCTTCTGCTCAGTAACCCCTTTCCTACAGCTACTACTCTCATTGGGGTGGGAAGAGCTTTCCCCTCTCGCTAACCCAGGTTGCCTCACCATTCCTTGGTGTTTCCCTTAATATCTCCATAACTTGTCCCTTCCTCAAAGTCTCCAGACCCTTTGATTTCCTGCCAGAACCCTGGCTCATACAGTAGCAGAGACAGGATTCAAATTCAGGCAGTGTGGTTCCAGAATCCGTGCTCCATCTCTACCCACCGTGCACTACTGCTTCCTCACTATGTCTTCTGTAGTATTAAAAGACTACACGTTAAATCATTGATAGGAATTTTATCTGGGAAGCAGGATTACAAGAGAACATAAACTTCTATATTTTATAGTTCTACAACATTTAAATTTGATTTTATATTTTTCCAATAAAAATGCAATAAAGTGTTACATGCTAACCATTAATGAAATTACAGCAATGGGATTTGATACCACTTACCAGTACTGACTTCTCCTTTAAAGAAAGTTGGTATACCTGTAGAGTAGCCCTTTTAGGACAGATACCCACTTTGGAGTTAAATTATTTTTTTTTTACGATTTTGACTACAGGGTTTTTTTTTTAATAAAGTATGGAAAATAATTCTCTAGCATAGAAGTCTAGACAATGTGCTATATATTGATACTCTTGGGTTGCAAAAAAATCCGTGAACAGGAAAATAGTACCTTGCTATTTCTCCTATCGATAATGTGCCAGAGAGACACTGGTACTGGCCCTTCTGATAAGATGAGAACCAAAGGAGAGAAACATCTAATATTATACTTTTAACATTATACTCTGGAGTGTAATAATGATGGAATCTTATAACTTCCTGTGGGGCATTATTAATGTACAATAGAGTATGCCTCAGATTTCATCACATCTGCATGATCAGACTATACAAGCAGCATTTTATAGGGAACTGGAGGCTAAGTCACATTCCAAGCTCATTCTGCAAGCACTGCACTGCTTAGACACAATGCAAAGGAGCCTTCTATTTCCCTCTTCCATGCTGCAAATACAACGCTCTCACACCACTTCTTCAACACTCATGAAGAGTTTCCCACAGTGCAGAGGGCTTTAGGAAGAAAATGGAATTCAATTACTAACAATTTTGCCCCATAGCTAGATACTTCGGAATGCTTCCTTTCTGAACATTCAAGGATAACAGCTGTAATTTTCTGATAAGTTAAAATATTCACTCTTCACTTTTAAATCATAATTAATAACAGATATAGCTTCCTGACATCTACAGAGCTCAAGCAATGCTTTATATGAGCACCTAACATCAAATTAACTAATTCTATTCAATGGAAGACATAATAAAAGACCAATATTTCTCCTTCAATTCTTCCAATCTTTCAGTCCTTCTCAATGTGAAATGTGAAATCCAACAATTGCACTTGTGATATTTCCTAAAAGCCAAATCTAGCTTACCAGAAAAAATGCAAACCCAGAATTCCCCCACATCCAGGTACAGAAAGCCTCCAGATGTCACTCAAATCCAACTCTCCTACCAGGGATTTACTTATGAACGACTGCCAGCAGGGAATATACCAGAGCCCCAAATCCTTTAGTCTCTGTGACGTCAAGACCTCAAACGTGTGGGAAAAATCCAGGTCATTCATTATTAGAGAGTAGATGTTGGCCATGTCTCCAAGCCATGGACGCTATCCTGCCATAAGACCCATCTGTCATCAACATCTAAATCAGTGAACATTACTTTCAGACTTGTGTTTACTAGAATAAAAGCTATGTGGGCTATAGGTGAGGCAAGACTTAGAATTAAAACTATAAATCTTAAGTAAATGCTGTATCTTGCGATCAAATACAACTGTACATAAAATAGTTCAGTTAAACATTAACATGTTTAGGCATGAATGATTTCCCTTCCTCTACAGAGACTGGTGGAAAGCTACCCATTAACTTTCCATTCTTTCAATTACATGGAATATATCAACATATAAGTTAAAACAAATGGTTAGTCTCGCTTATTTTCATGGCTACCGTAGTTTACTTATACCCAAAACAACATTTTTGAATTAAAATGGTAATAAGGCCCTGGCACAAGGATGGCCATCATTCTTCATGCCCACCTCAAGGTTTGCTCATATCGTTAGGAGCTGACTGCCAAGCTCGCTAGCTATGTTACTCTGACTATAGATTACAGCAGATGAAATCTTCAGTAGGAGTTTCCTATTAATAATTTAGTATTAATGGCTAGAAAAGACAAAAATGAATGCATTTTTCTCTTCTCTTGCCCATGCAATAAAATGAAAATGAAATACAGAAGTCATTAATGAAGGAAAAAAATGACCAAGAGAAATAATTGTTAATAAAAATCTATACTTGAAAGGAAACAGAAAATAAGTTCATATTTAATTGAACTACAGTTGATTTATAAGGTTGTGCTAATTTCTGCTGTACAGCAAAGTGACTCAATTATACACATATATACATTCTTTTTATATATTCTTTTCCATTTATCTCAGGAGACTGGATATAGTTCACTGCACTATACAGTAGGACCTTGTTGCTTATCTATTCTAAATGTAATAGTTTGCATCTACCAGCCCCAAACTCCCAGTCCATCCCTCTCCCTCTTCTAAATGAGTTCTCCCTCCTAAAAATGAGTTCATTTTTGGAGAGCTATATTCAAATTCAGATTATATAAGTGAATTTGGAATACTATATTTTTAAGAAATTCCCAAAGAATTTATTAGCTCCTGAAGAATTATTAGTTAAAAATAGCTACTAAAATATAAAATATCTCCTTGACCCTGGATATTTCAGACAAAATAATGTGATTAAACACTGAGAATGATATTGCTTGCATTCAGTGCTAAAGAAGCTCATTGTCTTAAAAGCTTGTTCCTTTAAAAGAGATATTTGCCTCATGGGGATAACAACAAAGATGAATTTTTGAAAAGGTGAGTAAAGATTAGGCTACTTTGGCAAAGCTCTGTAACTGCAGTGAAATAGAAGCTTTAAAGGTAAATGTTAAGAATTCTTATTCACAGACAAAACCACTCTTGCATATATGGCTCAGATGCTGTGGCTGGTTTCATCAACTGAAGCAAGAAAAACTCAAAACTGCAGAATCAGGATTGGACTGATCAGGTTGGCTGTGTGTTTGGGGAGTGGGGGAAAAGTGCATAAAAGAGCATAAGGGTGACTGGGAGACAGGACAGTGAAGGGGTGTTATACTGCCTGTCCCGGAGTAAAGAAAGGGAGGGAAAGGTAGGACTGTCTTTGTTTTATTTTTGTTTCCTTGTTTTTGTGTTAGTCTGTGCATTTCATAATGCTCATTGGTAACTATGTGGACAGTCGTGATGTCAGTGGGAAGAAATACACATGGTTGATTTTCAATTACATTAGTTTTAGGTGGAAAAATGTAAAAACAATAATTCCAATTGGTGATCTGGAAAGCTCTGGCTTTCACAGTCTCTGAGCCATTTTACAACTCCTAAGTAACAGAAAATGATAACAACGCAAATTACTGTCCAAACACAGATCCTAGTAGAAATGCATGCTCTGCCCATTGGAATGCAGTTGATTTTTGCCCTACAGATACTGATCAGTTTTGCATCAAAAAAAAATTGATTCCATCATTCTTTATCTGACTATAAATGTGGGATACTTTGACTTCTCCTCGGAATCAGCTGTCATATCTTATCTGTTCCCTCATTAGCCAGTTAAGTGAGATATTTGGCATGTATTCATTTTATATTTGTGTTAGTCATGATTTACTTTTTAAAAACAAATTATCCTTTCGCTCTACACATAGGCATGTGCGTTCACATTCATAGACGTGTACAACACCAGCAAGATTTAAGAGTATCTACATTATGAGTAAATTGCAAGTACTTTTCCCAGTATACCTTTCTGCATTTTTCAAAATTTGTTTAATAAGCATGGATTACTTCAATAATTAGAAAAAATTTTGTTAAAAAAAAAAATCCCAAAACCTAAAGTAATCCTCTGACAGTTTCTACACTTAGAGCTAGCTCTCAAACAAACGTATGTTTTTAATACCTGTGATTAGGTGACCCACTCAAAACCAGCCAGTTTCTAAAACACTGAACCGATCATTTTCATTTTTAAAAACACGAGATACATATGTACCAGGAACTAAGAATTGTTAATAGCAGTGACTGTGTATCACTACATCGATATAAATGTCAAGGCACTGTATTTTTAAAGGCCTGTCAGAAATAGGCTACAATAAGAATTTAGACTGTGTTATTTAAAAAAGAACAACTATACCTTGGATTTTATTTGGATAAACAATGAAATACCAATAGAACCACAAGCAGCAGTATTCAGGTATTAGTGGGGTAAAGTCCTTAATCTAGTTGTTCAGGACACAGTCCCCTCAGTTGTTTCAAAGTACTCATCGAAATTTCTTAGATTATTTACCTTTTGCTAACCTAGAAAAAAAGAATCTTTGCACTCCATAGCCTGCCATATTATAAAAGAAAACAAATGTACTGAAATTAGTATAGTAATAACACTTAAAGGTAAAGTTAATAAGTAAGTGTACAAAGGAAAATAAATATCACAGGTTCTTAGGACACTGATTCCATAGCAAAGGTACATAGGTAAATCCTTATAGTTTATTTGTTTTCATAAAATACCAGTATCAGCACAGAGATGACAGAAAATTGGTAACCTCATTTTGTATCATTATGAAACTTCAACCCATTTTCCCACTAAATAAATCAATATACTCGAACGGACTTTTTGTCTTATTCTGAGCACTCAGAATAAAAATAGAATGCATTCTGAAAACTAATTAAAAATTAATCACACACACAAAAAAATAAGAATTAATTAATGAACTCCTACCCCCAACATCTTCTTTAAAAAAAAAAAGGAATTAATCACCAAGGAGCAAAGCGATGGTTCAAGTACTGTTACGGGTTGTGTCCCTCCTGCACCCTGTCACAAAAATAAGATATTGAAGTCCTAACCCCAGTGCCTATGAATGGGGCCTTCTTTGGAAATAGGGTCTTTGCAGATGATCAAGTCAAGATGAGATCGTTAGGGTAGGCCCTCATCCAATATGACTGCATCCTTATAAATAGAAAAAAATTGGACTCAGGGACAGACACACACAGAGTGAAGATAATGTGAAGTCACAGGGAGAACACTGCCTACAAGCCAAGGAACACCTAAGACCATCAAAACCTAGGAGACAGACACGGAACAGACCCTGCCCTCTCTGAAGGGACCAACCCTGCCGACACTTCCATCTCAAAATTCTATCCTCCAAAACTGTGAGATAATATATTTCTGTTGTTTAAGCCATTCAGTCTGTGGTACTTTGTTACAACAGCCCCAGGAAACTAATACAAGAATTGATATTTCATTGTCTAATTTCACCTGCTACTTATGATCTCAATAGAATACACTGAATCTTTGCTATTCCTTAGGCACATTAATAATGATTGACCAAGAGATTTTCTGAAGACTCATTCCTTCTTCCCAAATCACCGTCCATCAACACACACACACACACACACACACACACACACACACACACACACACACAGAGACCAGGAAAAAAGAGCAAAAATAAAGAAATCTTTGAAAGAACAGTACTTTTTTAAACACAACTTACAACTCACTGGTCATTGTAACATCAATTATTATCATTAATGATGTTCCATTAACACCAGTTGTTTCCTATTTTATTGCCATACTTTTAAATATTAAGAACATTTCAAAATTTATGTTTTAGCTTAGACATCATAAAAAATACAATTGGGACAATGGAATAAAGAACAAAAGGTTAAAGACAAGGCAGAGAGTTAAAAATAAGTCAAAAGTTTTCTGAAATGTTTATTAAACTTAATGGAGCTCATTATCCATTAATAGATACCAATATTAAACTGAGAAAGAAGGAGCACACTGAGTCCTACAGAGAAACCCCTTTCTCGCAGAGATCAAAGGTAAGCGAAAAATCACATTTTCCCTTACCCCCAAAGATTGGAAACTATAAATAAAAGTGTCATTGATTTGGGAGAATATATAGAGCTATATCTACCTCAGTTTACTATGAATGGCTTACTGTTTAATAAGCAAAAATTAAAATGTTAAATAAAATATCATTCAAAAATAAGGACAGACTTTGCTACTGAGTTATATACTACGCAACTACCATTAAACATAAAATACTTCTGAGAAGTGGAAAGCTTCAAGGTAATCACAGTAACTAGTTCCTTGTTAGTTTTAAATCTGGGTAACAACTAGATAACTAAAAGGGACTAGGATTTGGAGTGGGAAAATACAAATTCACATCCATTATAGAATTCTGTCTGCATTACCGACTAAATAAAGAAATTAAGAAATCCCTAGGTAACATTTAACAAGACTCTAACACACAGAAGGAGCTCTTTGAAAATACTTCATAAAGAAGGCATAACTTTAACAAAAAAACCCTCATAGCTAAACCATGAGTCAAGTGGGTATGTGAACAGGAAAAAAACAGGTAGTCTAGGAGGTTTTATTCAGCAAACCTAAACATTCAGCGCTCTCTAGACAAGACTTACATGAAAGATTAAGAGTGTTACATACTTTTTAAATCAAGGTTTAAGAAATCAAGATTATTCTATACATCTGCACGCGCGGTTCTATTTGAAGGATGAAAGGCTATGAGAAATAAAAGATGTTCGAACTGAGATAAATTTTACATACTATAACATTAATGCTTACCTTTCCCCCAATTTTTTTTTCAGTTTAAAAGAGACTGAATTTTAAGGCATGCAAAAGGATGAATTCTCCATAGCAACTAAGCCAGAAAGTAGATTTTTAAATGTTATAGGAGAAACAGAGTAATATAGGGAGATACAAGAGGACGACATATATTTTTACATTTTAATTTAATCAAACACGTCAAGATACAAGTATCTCTATGTACTGAAAAGTCAAAGTTCTAATTCAAGCAATAAATATATGATGCTGGTTAATTCTCAAGCAGATCATATTTAAAAATTAACGGGTATCATTTTTTTCTCATTTTCAGGTCATTTTTCAGAATCTGCTCTAGCTTACAGTGTTTTAGGAGTTTTGAGATAAAGACTGATATCTGGGCATCAAATCTCTTTATCAATGTGATATGAAAAGGATGGCTAAGAAAAGTAGTGCCAGAAACATAGGAAGTACCACTTTCACGTTTTAAAAAATCAGGCAGAAACCTTTATTTGCCTAATTCCTACTTCATATCATACTTTGCACTTTCTAGGAAAAAGAAATCAAGGCTTTGCCTTCCACAGAAACATTGCTTTTGAAAGACTGGAAGCAACCAACTAAAAATTAAGCAATTGTTGCCAATTAAATCTGTAGTACAGCTGCATCCATTTAAAAAGAGCAGCTGTTGAAGAAATAAAAGTACATTCTCTGCATCAAACTACAAAACATTTTTTAAAAACATAGTGGCATTTGATTAAATGGATATTTATTAGAGACAGCTCCATTTGGCTTTTACATAGCTTCTTTGATGTAAACACCAGCTTCTCCTTTTACATTGGAAGTTGAGAAACGCTTACCTCTGAAACAGACCTACTTAGCTCCAATTTTGTCCTTTGAGAAACAATTATTTTATTTTAATGTGTATGCTCTCCAGGCCAGCTTGAGTATGTATAACTGGGCTCTAATGTTCTCCATTTTTCAACTGTGTGCCAGAATCTGCTTTCTTCATCTAAAACTCAGTTTTCTCATCCTCAACTTGTACGTGATTTTTTTCTTTCCCACATTCTCCAAAGTAAAGCATTATCTGCTCATTTCAGGAAATACACACCTATAGGAATAGAGGGAATTTCTCTATGCCATGTCTGTCTTGTCAGTTATTTTGGAACAAAAATATTTGTGTTTCTGTATGGGTTAGAAATATTCTTCTATATCAGGTTTTTTAGAGCACAGGAAAAAGAACACATGTGCAATGCATAATTTTGGTCATTAAAATAAAATATTTTTCAGTTTCCAGCTAAGTGATCAATTATGTAGTCATAAGAGTCAGAGCAACAAGGAGAAGTAATGTAGTGCTTTCCACACTTGCCAAAAAAGAAGTCCTTTTGGGAGCTTGTTAAAAATATATATTTCCCAGGTCACTTCCCTTGAGTTTCTGAATCAATCATTTAAGCCAAGAATTTGGGTAGAGTTTGGGGGATTTGAGAAGAGATGCTGTGTGCAATAAGTGGGATTCATCTTAATATAATGTTTTAAAATGATACAAATAAAGATTAAAATACTTCGTGTATTTATTTTTTCAAGCTGTTTCATTGTGTTACTTTATATGTAACTTGCAAAGATTGGTCCCAGGGTTAGATTTGGTCAGGCTTAGATTTAATATGGCAAAAGTCTTCTTATCCAGGCGACCAGGACTGGTAATTGGTTAGCAAAGAAAAATCAGCCATGCAGTTGAGTCATGTAGAGCAGAAAATCACTTAACCAAACTCAATGTACATATAATAAATATTTGGTTTTAACTTGAAATATTCGTTATTCATACATTCATTCACCAATCTTTCATAAAGGACAAGACTCTACAAGATATAGGTCTCCTATTTGGTATCACACGTCACCTTTAAAAAGAAGAGAACCTAAACATCTGTAATGCAGCCAGGTTATTTGATCTTTACAGCTCCCCAAATATTTCACAATTACATCACCTACACCTAATTTAACATGTGTGTTATATCCACTTGGCCTCCATCAAGTCTTTCAAAGAAACCATTTAACCAAGTTTTCATAAAAACAGCAACAATAATTTTTCTGTTTATACTTCAATAGTTGCTATAATTTTAATTAAATTATGTAACTACAGTAGTAAGTATAAGTGGGGACAAACACAATTGCTGGAGCAGTAAGTATAAATTTGGGAACAAACACAGTTGATGGGCATCAGTTTTTATTTTCAACAGAGACTGAAGAGCACTGGCTAGTTAGGTAAGCCGGTCAGGGGGAAGGTCAGTGAAAAGAATTTCTCCTATGGTTTCATTTAGTAACTCGAACGGTGTTCTGTCTTCACTGACAGTGCTAGTTTTCTTTGGTTAGCTTCTTCCCTCAGAATTTATCTTTGTAAGAAGATGGTGGGAAATGCTATTCACAAATAGTCCTCTCTTTACTGTCCTCCTATGGTTTTTAAGCTGAATGGAATAGCTTCTGGGCAAATCATTGCTTTAGAAAAAAAAGTTATGCAATCCAAAGCGAATTTTAGAGGAAAACGTCTTTCCATGAGACAAAAATGGTCAATAAACCAAGTTACAGAAATGAATTCCTAATAGACTTGCAATTAATCAAGGCATTTCTTTAATAATCAAACTCTGTTAATTTTGCAAATACTTTATTTCTTTGAGAAATAACACTTTTACAAGACATACTTGATTGTATTAAATTATACAATGCCTAGTGCAAACAGCAGCTCATTTATAAGCAGAATACTTTTCAATCCTGGATGCTCTGGTATGTGACTGATAAAGAAGTTAAGGAAATAATTATAAAAGACTTGAAGTCAGAGGGCCTCTGTTACACAGCTAACAAATATCATTCAACCAAGGAGATGTTCTATTACTTAGACTTGGCATTCTACCCTGTGGTTTTCTACAATTAACTGTGTCAGTTTATAGCAGTGACACTAATTGTCAAATCCGTCTTATTGTTTGGCCACTGACACATCTCCAAGAAGACCCAAACTGCACGTTCTCTTCAAAGATAGTAGGGGATTTGGTCTCCCAGCTATTAAAATAAATGAGGCCAGAAAGCAAGAGCAAGAACTTCATGGACAGATGAACTCATCTTTATTGCCAGCCCTGTTGGCAAAAGTAAAAGTTTCCTCAGATACTTGCTTTTGTCAACATTGATGAAAAGGACTCAGGAAATGACGATGAAATCTTGAGAAACCGAGCCTTTGAATCATCCCGGGACTTCAGGTTTAGAGAGTCTACCTTCTTGATTTTGCACTCTTGTATAACTCCCAACCTCCCTGCTGCACTCACACGAGTCAACTTAAAATCATCTGAAGACAACTTATACAAGATCCAACTATTAACACAGGAAAAAGATTTCAAGTAATGGCAAAAATCTTCTAAGCAATCCCAGCTGCAGAAATCTCTGATCCAAGTGTCCTCAGTGTAATTTGAATCACTTTCCAACCACAGTTTTTGCCATGCTGGCCCCAGGAAAGCATTTTATACATGTGCTCATGTTTGATCATATCAAAAGACCAAGATTTGGATAATACGATGAGGAATCAAAATATTTTTCTGCAATGAGACTCCTTTTCCTTCACTTCTTTTTAACTCCCAACCCGGGGTAATTTTTCAATTCCGGCTCTCAACAGCAGAGACATGAGCTGTGTCATGGTATATCTCAGGAGAACAAACAAAAAGGAGTTTAAGTAGAAAGATATATGAACTTTGGCACTGATCAAGAAGGAGGATGGTGGCAGTATGATCACATTGTATCCATGAAAAGAGAGGAGTCCATCAGTATCCCTTGCAATGAACCTTTTAGAGCACACTGCATTTGATACACTTCTTACAAAGGAAAAATGTGTTTTCAATGTTTTTCAACTTCTATTAACTGTGTCAGCTATCTTAAGAGAATGACTAAAAACTTTTTAAGAGGGAAGAATACTTGGAAGACAACCCATACCTCAACTGTTTTTCCTAAGAAGTATTGCAGCCTCATCTGAAAAATCATAGGTCAACCTCAGCTAATGCCATTTGTACAACAAAAGTACAGGTAAGAAATCTGGCCATAAGAAACTGAGAGTTTTAGTAAATGTTGAAAATTCACAAGTAAACATTCTTAAATGAGTGTAATTACTTTCAGCTCTTTTCTTAAGATAATGAGGAAAAATGCAGGAGAAACTCAGAAGGCTGACTTTTCAACTAACCAAAAACCTAGGCAAAAATGCATATGCCAAAATTTTGACCTGGAAATGATTTGAGATTCATAAAAAGAGAAACTTTTTACACTAGTATTAATAATATTGAAATACAGCCCCATAAAATATTGGCATTTCCGCAGTGTTTATAAGGATATTGTAATATATAATTATTCCATTAAATTTTGTTCTGATTACCAAGAAGAAATGTCATTCAAATTATATTTCAAATAGGTAGTATATTTAGATAAAAAGTATTCTTTCCTGTAAATTTTTACCCTTACAATAAACACTTATGTAATACATTTACAGGCAATTTTTAATTTTGTGGACTACATCCAATATTTACTGAGCTCTTGACTGTCAAGCACTGTGATATGTACTAAAAATACAAAAAATAAAGCAAGAAAGAAAAGAAAGATGAAAGGAAAGGAAAGGGAAGGGAAGGGAAGGGAAGGGAGGAAGGAAGGAAGGAAGGAAGTTAGAAGGGAAGGGAGGAAAAAAGTCATCGGGGCTCACAGCAGGCAGTATGTGTAGTGGGTAGAGTTATGGGCTCTAGACCCAATATTTATTAATTATGTGACATAACCTAAGTGTTTCCAGAAGCTTGATCTGATGGAGGTGTATAAAACGCAAATAGCTACCTAGGGTGTTTAGGTCTGATTATAACTATCACTATATCTTCTTAGTATCCTCTTCGGAATCATTGCTCCTTCCAATTTAGCAGGCTGCCTCTAAACATAACTCCCCTGTTTATTCACACAGACCAAGCTGTCAAAAGCAATAAACCATCCTTATTCCTAAGAGCACTTTAAAATAAAAATTTACATGAAGCATAATTCCTAAAGGTAATTATCCCTCTCTCACAATTATTATTATGGACATTGCAACTGTTGACAAACTATTTTGGAAGAACACGAGTCATCTGCAGAAACTTAAAGGCTTACACATTTTATTTATTTGTTTGTAATTAATTATCTGAGAAACGAGCACTTGAGAGATTTCAAGAAGCCAACTTTGTGGCTTCTGGTGGAAGATTAGATCTGGAAAGAACTGCTTACTCTGGTGACAAAGGAGAAAGGCAAGCTGCTGGAGAGATGAATCATGAGAAGCCTTTTCAAGCTCCGTTTTTGGTTGTTATAAAGGAAGGGTGGAGGTGAGGGGGACTAAGAAGTTTCTCAGAAAGGATTTGATTGCTGTTTAATGGTCTCCTTCCCAAGGATAACACACTCAATGACAGAGGAAAGGAAATCTTTCTAGGTTTTGTTCCCTTAGACTTAAGAGTGTTTCTTTAAATCAAAAATATTTTTTAATTACTTTCAAATATACAAAAAAATAAATAAAATATACAACTCTTTCACTCCCTTTAAAACTCCCTGGCATGTTGGACTTCCCTGGTGGCGCAGTGGTTAAGAATCCGCCTGTCAGTGCAGGGGACAGGGGTTCAATCCCTGGTCCGGGAAGATCCTACATGCAGCGGAGCAACTAAGCCCGTGCACCACAACTACCGAGCCTGCTGCGCTCTGGAGCCCGCGAGCCACAACTACTGAGCCCGCACACCTACAGCCCGTGCTCCGCAACAAGAGAAGCCACCGCAATGAGAAGCTTGCGCACCGCAACGAAGAGTAGGCCCTGCTCGCCACAGCTAGAGAAAGCCCGTGCGCGGCAACGAAGACCCAATGCAGCCAAATAAATAAGTAAATAAATACATAAGTTTAAAAAAACAAAAACTCCCTAGCATATTGAGTTACATATGGAATGATACATAAATCTGCACTGGATTGTAAATCGTATGTGTATAAGCTATAAGGTAGGGCAGACTTGAAAATGAAGGAATATGCGTTCTCTAAATATGCAACAAAAACACATGCTCATTTATTCTTGGCAAAATATTAAAAAGTGAGGTTCTTGGATTACTCAGTCGTATATGGCATCTCTTCAGGTAGGATTCAGTTGACATAACTCTACATGGCACCTTAATTCATAACATGTTCAAAGACATTAGCTCAATAACCATAATTATATATTAATGTGTTAAGAACTAGCCACCTTCCGCCCCCAACCCCTGGCAAAAAAAAAAAAAAAAAAAAGGCTTCAAGCTGTGTTAGAAGCCTCTTTCCTAGAATTCAATGAATGGAAGCTTACATTTGAAATAAACTCCCTCAGTGGAAATGACATTGTTTCTCCTCGTCTTGAACCTCAGAGTCAAGGAAATGCTAGTAACAAAATTTAATGATCTTAAAATAAAAAGCATTTTTTCCCAATTTAATATAAGCAGTGTTTTCCTTAGGAATATTTACAGCTAAAAAATGAATATTAATGTTTTAATAATAATTTAATTCATCAATCAATCCTCACATCATGTTTTGAAAGGCTTTTAAAAACAGGTGTAACTACTGTGTGTGTGTGTCTGTGTATAATCAAGAGGGAAAAATTAAGATATCAGAAATGAGCATAATTCTGAACAATGAAGTTTATACTAGAAATAATCCCTTTAAGATATAATTGTCAGATTTCAACACTAATAGTAGAAACCAGGTTTTTTTAAAACAACAAGGTCCTACTGTATAAGCACGTGGAACTATATTCAATATCCTGTAATAAATCATAATGGAAAAGAATATGTATATATGTATAAACAAATCACTTCGCTGTACACCAGAAATTAACAGAACATTGAATATCAACTATACTCCAATAAAAAAAGAAACTAGCTTTTAAATACTTAATATCAAATACTTTGGTATCAGTCAATAAACAAGAGGAAAAACTAGGATGCACAAATTAATTGAGAGTGGCATTATTTCTATCCACTGCAAGATGAAGGAGGAGCTTGTAGAAAATCTGTTCTAAGTGTCATATCCACAATTGGAAATAAATAGATGTTCTCCTTGGGTAATTTTGAAAGCATGATATCTATTTTAAGTATATTTTTAAACAAACAGGGGAAATACTTCAATTTTTTTTTCATTATCAAGATGCTGGTTTAGAAAAAAGAAACACAAGTAAAGGCCAACACATGTGGATGTACTAAATTCCAGCCTTGCTCTATACCATGGACAAGTGATTAACCTCTATAAACCTCCATTTTCTTACGAAGAAGGTGAAAGTAATAAAACAAATTTATAGAGTTGTTGTAAGGATCAAATCAAATAGTATCCATAAAGTTCTCTGCATGGTAAGAATAATTGAAGGCTATTATTAATTCAATAAAACTGTTCTTTTCTGGTCAAATCTCAACCACTCGTATTTTTGGCACCTTTTTCTCCCCACGGGTACTTAAGTCAGCCAAGCATCTCTAGACCAGTTGTTTAAAACATAACTAGTTGTGGGGCTTCCCTGGTGGCGCAGTGGTTGAGAATCTGCCTGCTAATGCGGGGGACACGGGTTCGAGCCCTGGTCTGGGAGGATCCCACATGCCGCGGAGCAACTAGGCCCGTGAACCACAATTACTGAGCCTGCGTGTCTGGAGCCTGTGCTCCGCAACAAGAGGGGCCGCGATAGTGAGAGGCCCGTGCACCGCGATGAAGAGTGGCCCCCGCTTGCCACAACTAGAGAAAGCCCTCGCACAGAAACAAAGACCCAACACAGCAAAAATAAATTAATTAATTAATAAACTTCTACCCCCAACATCTTCTTAAAAAAAAAAAAAGCTGTAAATACATACCGAATTCTACTTAATAATATGCATGTTGATAGATTTCAGGGAAGTGTACCCATATCTGCAACTTTGAAATGCATCCAAAAATGTAGATGCATTAGTGCACTGATAAAGAGAGATGGATGGATATGTGATTAAGCAAACATTATAAAATGTTAATGGCAGAATCTAGCTCATATGTACACAGGCGTTCAACATAAAGTTCTTACAGCTTTTCAGTATGTTAGACATTTTCCATACACAAAGTTGGGGGAAAAAATAATTACCCATCACACCTCACTGAAACCTTTGAAACTTGAGAAATTCCAAGGTTCCATTCCACATAAAGGAATGGTGGGGAGTCATTTACTGCCTTCTTCTTTCAAGTCAAAAGTAATACTTAGAAGTTGTTATTAATATATTTAGAATTTTACACAAAGCACAGGAAGCCTGAGTTGTCTGGTTATGTATGAACCATATGCATGAAATCAATGATTATTTTCCTTTTTCTCATGATGTAAAATATCATGTCAGCTGGTCATCAGATTTCCTCTATCTTAAACTGACACTGCTGAAGAACGTACAAATGCCTGGTCGCACTAGAGAGCATGTGTTGCTGAAAAATGAGTCTTTGCATTTTCTATATTAACTTTTAGGGACCAGGTTACGTGTCTGTAACTCTCAGAATCATGTCTCCACTGCCTTCTGCCCCACTTCCCTACCTCTAAGCCCAGATCAGCAGGTGGACACCATCACTTGTTTTATGTTGAAAAGGGAGTCACTTTGCTGTACAGCAGAGATTGGTACAACACTGTCAATAAACTACACTTCAATAATTAAAAAAAAAAAAGATAAAACAGAGAGAAGATTCTAGCAGAAACTCAGGGTTCCTTTTTTTCACCTTCTGTATATCTAGCTAGATGTTGGATTATTTCTTTTGACTTGTGGCCTTAGTGGTTTGCCTATCAGCTAGAAGTGCTGTTCTTTATGACTTGGTAAAAATAAATGACTTGTTTAACAACGGGTGTGTTATTTCTGATCAGAAATTGGAAGGCTGGAATCCCTTACTTGCAAACTGCATGATAATTATCATGACAATTAGGGGTATAAATCTGCCGGCGCATAGTATTTTTTTGCTGTGGTATTTTTAAAATTATGGAAAAGAGATACTTATGGTGAGATATTTAACTCATGCTTTTCTTGTGTTAGTTCCAAATTTCCCAGGCAATCCCAAATCAGATGTATAGTACTTTTTTTGCTCCAAAAAAAGTATGCAACGGACTCTGAAATTCTTGCAAATGTCAGGAAGATGTTT
This sequence comes from Phocoena phocoena, assembly GCF_963924675.1. Lineage (NCBI taxonomy): Eukaryota > Metazoa > Chordata > Mammalia > Artiodactyla > Phocoenidae > Phocoena > Phocoena phocoena. The sequence goes on from NC_089229.1 coordinate 86,092,297, forward strand.
TTCCTTTTTTGTACTCTACTGATGAGGAAGTGCTAAGTGTTTCCTGGAGAAAGGAATATTCTCAAAATGTAACTCAGTCGAGAGGCTATGGATGGAATCAAGGGTTGAAGGGCTGGCCCACCTGCACTAAATTCCTGGACAGTAGTACTAGGAGACATGGCAACTTCTCCATGTTCTGTTTGTTTGTTTACCTCATGGCCAACAATGACCCTGTTACACCAAAGAAAGGAATGCTCAGCTGCCACTCCACTGCTAATGGCAGAAAAGAATACAGGACATTCAGCAATTATATTCTTAATAAATTTCAATGTATAATTTAATAAGTACTGACATTTTCAGCTCACAGATTCAAAACAATCTGATGGAATTTGCCAGGGGTCATAATCTTGTTGACATACCTTTTTGCTCTTTGGGGAAGAACTTTTCATCCAAACCCCAAGGCAGTGGTTTGAATCCCGGTGGACGTAAGCATATGTTCAAGAGACTCATAGTGGGCTTCCCTGGTGGCGCAGTGGTTGAGAGTCTGCCTGCCGATGCAGGGGACACGGGTTCACGCCCTGGTCCGGGAAGATCCCACATGCCGCGGAGCGGCTGGGCCCGTGAGCCATGGCCGCTGAGCCTGCGCGTCCGGAGCCTGTGCTCCGCAACGGGAGAGGCGACAACAGTGAGAGGCCCGCGTACCACAAAAAAAGTTTAAAAAAATTTTAAAAATTAAAAAAGAGACTCATAGTCCATCCTTCCTGGATAATTTAGATAATCATATGAAATGAATTCCCCTTCATGTCAACTTTATTCTCCTGCATTAGGTTCACAAGATATATGATGCCACAAGATGGAACAGGATAGGCAACGATCAAAACAGACTAGTGATATGAAACTTGCCTGTAAGTTCCCATCTTTAAGGCAGGAATATCACTGAATTACTCATCATACTTAGTCAAGTTTCTTTGAATGCCTCTTGAAATTTTAATTCTTTTACCTAAGCCCCAACAAACACAGGTAGGATCAAAAATAATTTCTACTAAGTAACTGACATGCTTTCATCTAATAAGCAATTATGAATTACTAATTGACTGGGTCTCGTTTTTTACAGTTGCTATTAAGAAGTTTAGAGCAAATTTAGGCTACCCACAGAAACTAAGTAGGCTTTGATAATTTTTAAGTTCTTGTTCTTGTTACAAATCTCACTTCTGGCTCCATTTTTATGCCTGTTCTTTTGTTTTACTTTAGCACATACTTTTAATTTATATACTTCCTTGTTTTATTTTATATGTTCATATAAACAATCACATGGTTGTAAATTTTTTTTAAAGAAACTTTTTAAAATTAATTTGTTTTATTTTTGGCTGCGTTGGGTCTTCGATGCTGCACGCTGGCTTCCTCTAATTGCGGCAAGCAGGGGCTACTCTTCATTGCCGTGCCCGGGCTTCTTATTGCAGTGGCTTCTCTTGTGGAGCACAAGCTCCAGGCGCACGGGCTTCAGTAGTTGTGGCACGCGGGCTCAGTAGTTGTGGTTCATGGGCTCTAGAGCGCAGGCTCAGCAGTTGTGGTGAACGGGCTTAGTTGCTCTGAGGCATGTGGGATCTTCCCGGACCAGGGTTTGAACCCATGTCCCCTGCACTGACAGGTGGATTCTTAACCACTGTGCTACCAGGAAAGTCCAGTTGTACATTTTTTTTTTTTTTTTTTAAATGTTGGGGTTAGGAGTTTATTAATTTATTTAATTTATTTTTGCTGTGTTGGGTCTTCGTTTCTGTGCGAAGGCTTTCTCCAGTTGTGGCAAGTGGGGGCCACTCTTCATCACGGTGCGCGGGCCTCTCACCATCGCGGCCTCTCTTGTTGCGGAGCACAGGCTCCAGACGCGCAGGCTCAGTAGTTGTGGCTCACGGGCCTAGTTGCTCCGCGGCATGTGGGATCTTCCCAGACCAGGGCTCGAACCCGTGTCCCCTGCATTAGCAGGCCGACTCTCAACCACTGCGCCACCCGGGAAGCCCTAAATGTTTTAACAATGGATTCTCCAGAAGGAAGGTGTGTGTGTTATAATATAATATATACATATATAATGTATATAATATACATATATAATATATAATATTATATAAGTGTTATAATATAATATATACACATATAATGTATATAATATATAATAATATGTATACCATACTTTTTATTGTAGATTTCATATAGTCACTTGATTCTCAGAGAATAGTTTTGTTCATTTTTTCCTAACCTCTGTATCCTTAGCCACCTACGGTTGCATTTATCCTTTTCTTTTTAAATTTAATTTTTTATTAGTGCGCATCTTCCCTAGTTCAATAATGTAAGATACAGCCATGTTCATTCTCCTTCAGTACTGTATGGTACTTACTTAGCTCACTGTTGGAAACTCCGAGGCAGATCTTCAAAAATTATAATGAATAAGTAAAAGACTGAATCCAGGATTTATATAGTTATAGATACACACATACACATATATATGCCGTATCAAAAATAGATAGCATTTAAATTTTTTTTTTTATTTCTCCCATGCCCTATCCCCTGCCTCTGGTAATCACCAGTGTGTTCTCTACGTTTGAATGTTTTGTTTTTTGTGGGTTTTTTTAAGATTCTGTATATAAGAGAGATTATGTAGTATTTGTCTTTCTCTGAGTTCTTTCACTTAGTATAATGCCGTCAAGGTCTACCCAGGTTGTCATAAATGGTAAGATTTCTTTCCTTTTCATGGCTGAGTAATATTCCACTGTATATATATGCCTCATCTTCTTTATCTATTCATCCATAGATGGACACTTAGGTTGCACCTGTATCTTGGCTATTGCAAATAATGCTGAAATGAACATAGGGGTGTCGATATCTCTTCAAGAAAGTGATTTTGTTTCCTTAAGATATATACCCAGAAGTGGAATTGCTGAATTACGTAGTTGTGTTTCTAATTTTTTTGAGGAAACTCCCTACTGTTTTCTGTTGTGTCTGTACCAATTTATATTCCCACCAATAATGCACAGAGTTTCCCTTTTCTCCACATCCTCACCAACACTTATTATTTCCTATCTTTTCTGATAGTAGTCATTCTAACAGGTGTGAGGTGATATCTCATTGTGATTTTGATTTGTATTTCCCTGGTGATTAATGATGTTGAGAATCTTTTCATGTACCTGTTGGCCATCTGTATGTCTTTGAAAAAAATGTCTATTCAGATCTGCCCATTTTTTAATCAGACATTTTTTGGCTATTGAATTGTATGAGTTTTTATATATTTTGGATATTAGCCCTTTATCAGATATATGATTTGCCAATATTTTCTCTCATTCAGTAAGTTGTGTTTTGATTGTTGATGGGTTTTTTTGCTGTGCAGAAGCTTTTTATCGATAGTTTAATGTAGCCCCACTTGTTTATTTTTGCTTTTGTTGCTTTTTCTTTTCGTGTCAGATTTTAAAAAATCATTGCAAAGACCTATGTCAAGGAGCTTATCACCTATGTTTTCTTTTAGGAGTTCAATGATTTCAGGTCTTATGTTTACATCTTTAATCCATTTGAGCTAATTTTTGTGTATGGTGTAAGATAGTAGTTGAGTTTTATTCATTTACATATTTTATTTTTGACTGCCTAGTTTTCCCCAACACCATTTATTGAAGAGACTGTCCTTTCATCATTGTATACTCTTGGCTATTTTTTCATAAATTAATTGACCATATGTGATGTGGGTTTATTTCTGAGCTCTGTATTCTGTTCTATTGATCTATGTGTCTGGTTTTGTTTTGTTTTGTTTTTGTATGCTAATACCATACTGCTTTGATTACTAGAGCTTTGTCATATAGCTTGAAATCAGGGAGGGTGATGCCTCAAGCTTTGTTCTTCTTTCTCAAGACTTCATTGGCTATTTGGAGTCTTTTGTGATTCCATACAAATTTTAGGATTATTTGTCCTATTTCTTTGAAAACTTTCTTTGGTATTTTGATAGGGATTGCACCGAATCTGTATATCGCTCTGGGTAGTACAGACATTTTTAACAATATTGATTTGTCCAATCTGTGAGCACAAAACATCTTTCCATTTCTTTGTGTCCTCAATTTCTTTTATTACTATCTTGTAATTTTCAGTATATAGGTATTCTACCTCCTTGGTTAAATTTATTCCTAGGTATTTTATTCTTTTTGATGCCATTATAAATGGGATTGCTTTATTTCTCTTTCTGATAGTTCATTATTAGTGTATAGAAATGTAACAGACTTCTTCACACTGATTTTCTGTCCTGCAACTTTACTGAACTCACGTATTAGTTCTAACAATTTTTTGATGAGGTCTTTAGGGTTTTCTATGTAACATATCATGGTATCTGCAAATAGTGCCAGTTTTACTTCTTCCCTTTCAATCTGGATGCCTTTTATTTTTCTTGCTTAATTTATCCGGCGAGGTCTTTTAATACCATGTTCAATAAAAGTTGTGAGAGTGGGCAACCTTGTCTTGTTCCTGATCTTAAAAGAAAGACTTTCAGCTTTCCACCACTGAGTATGACATGGGCTTGTCATATTTGGCCTTTATTATATTGAGATATGTTCCCCCAATACCCTCTTTGAGAGTTTTTATCATAAATGGATGTTGAATTTTTTCAAATGCTCTTTCCATATCTATTGGTATGATGATGATTTTTACCCTTCATTTTATTAATGTGGTGTATCACACTGACTGATTTGTGGATGTTGAACCATCCTTCCACCCTTGAATTATTTTTATATTCCAATCACAGAAGAGTTGACAATCTCCACTTATTAGGATCACAACACCCATAAAATTCATCCCACAAAACTCAAATATCATAAAATCAAATATTAAATAGCACAGAGTACGTATCGTACTTGTGTCCCCTTTACCACCTTGCATACCTATTACCAAGACACAGATTTTGCCCAATCGAAGGACATTAGAGATCAATTAGAAGTTTGTGACATTAGTATTTTGCTTATCAATTACAGTAATGCTGTGCTGGTATTTTTCTAAGTATTCTCCAAATCTTCAAAATAAGAATAAAAGCCAGAAGAACAAAATCTTTCTTTTATATCTCAAAAGAAAGAATAAGTTATATAAAATGCAAGTGATTAAAGCAAAAAGATTTAAGTTAAGAAAACCACCTATTTTTTGAAACTCTATAACGTCTAGCATGAACTAAAATACAAACTGAAGCAGTTAAACAATTCTTGTGCTTATGGTTTCTTGTCTCCGACTCACTCCACTCCTGTTTCTATCTCCATGCTTATCTAGCACCGGTCTCTTGCATTCCCCATCAATGGTTCAAAGAACGTCTGCTTTTCAGTTTCTTCCTTTATTAGCAGTAGAGCATGTGTAGCCTGTGCTTTAGCCCATTTGAATCCTAATTTATCTTCAGACACACAAAACCGAAAGCATTTCTTTTGTCCACTATATACCAAGCATGTTTAAAGTTAATGACTCATTAGGCAAAGAGTTTGCAAAATACCTTTGCATCATTTTTCTCACTCTTTACTTAGATTTTGCCATAGAACAAAACTCACATGGAAAACTAAGTGTGAGCTCACTGAGGACACTAAACCCAAGAATTTGGACACTGCACTGATTTCAATGTAGGAGAAAGGAGAGGAGCCCAGGAATTGTAAAAGATATATAATATACATACATATATATATATTATATATTTCCTTACATTTAGCATAAAAGTAGATGATAGGAAAAGGGCAACCTTCCCTCATCATTAAAGGACAGAACTGTTTTGTCACTCATTTCTGATCAACAGTGATCCAAAGAGCTTAATTAACAAATCATTCAGCTAATCTGGCCTGTGAAGATCCAACCATCATAGCACACTCCCATCTACACACACACACACACACACACACACAAAGCAAAACATAAGTTTATCTGCTGTCGTAAGCTGAATAAGGGCCCCAAAGATATTACATCCTAATCCCTGGAACCTGTGAATGTTATCTTATATGGCAAAAGGGACTTTGCAGATGTGATTAAATTAAGGATCTTGAGATGGTGAGATTATCCTGGATTATCTGGGTGGCCCTAAATGTCATCACAAGTTTCGTTATAAGAGAGAGGCAGAGGGAAATCTAAGAACAGAAGCAGAAGGCAACGCGAGGGCAGAAACAAGATGCTAAGCTGCTGGCTTTGCACATGGAGGAAGAGGCCAGAGGCCAAGAAATGCAACTCTAGAAGCTGGAAGAGGAGGAGAAAGCAATTTTCCCCTAGAATCTCCGGAGGGAGCAAGGCCTGCTGAAACCTTGATTTTGCACCAGTGAAACTAATTTCATACTTCTGACCTCCAGAACTGTAAGAGAATAAATGTATGTATTGTTTTAAGCCACTGGGTTTGTGATCATTTGTTCTAGAAGCCACAGGAAACTAACACAACTACAGTAAAATACAAAAATAATATTTGTCACCAACACCAACTTAAAGAGAGTGAAAATTCAAGAAAATACTAAGAAAAAGTACTCTCAATATGTATAATTAACACAAGATATGCATCTAAAATATATTTTTTAAATCTTATGAAATAATAAGGCAAACCACATAATAAAGTAGGCAAAAAAAAAAACAGAGGCATTTCAGGAATGCCTCTAAATATGTGAAAAGAGGTTCAAACTCACTAAAAATCATGAACATAACGTTATAATTAAAACCAAAGTTAATTTCATTTTACACCCATCATGTTTGTCGGTATTCAGAGCAACTAGAATTCATACAATCTGCTAGGGAAAATGTACATCATTACACCCACTTTGGAGTGTCGTTTGGTTCTATCATGGAAAGCTGAGCAAACACATACAACACAACCGGCAATTCACTCCAAGGTGTACACCTAGAAGAAATACTTGTACATACGCACCAGAAGCCACATACATTTTACTCTTACTGATAGAGAGTAATATTCTAAACACATTGGGAACAATCTAAAAGCTGATCAAGGGAATTCCCTGGCAGTCCAGTGGTTAGGATTCCGTGCTTCCACTGTAGGGGGCATGGGTTCGATCCCTGGTCGGGGAACTAAGATCCCGCATGCCTCAAGATGCAGCCCAAAAGAAAAAAAAAGAGAAAAGAAAAGCCCATCAATACTACAATGGATAAATATGCTGTGCTAATTACCTTCACACAGTGAATTAATATATAGTGGGAAAATGAGTGAATTATAGTGATAGATATCAATGTACCTGAATCTCAGCAACAATGCTGGGTGAAAAAAGTCATAGGAACACACACACACACTATTTCAATACTGTAATATTCAAAAGCAGAACTAAACGTTTTTAAGGAATTTATACGGTAAAGAAAAGCAAGATACCTATCTTTACAAGGCTCAGGATATGGATTAACTGTGCAAGGGGGAGAGGAGGAAGGGCTCAGGGTAGAACCCCCAGGGAGCTATAAAACCACGGGTAACACTGAATTTCTTAAGTTGAACAGTGGAATATGAGTGCTAGTCTTCAGACTGAACACAGATACTCTTTCAGGTGCATGATATTCACAATTAAAAGTTTTTATCTACAAGAAGTCAAGGATACAACTCACCAGAACTGTTATAACAGCTAATTAGATACCATTTCTAAGATCTACCTCCCTGTTTGAATTGTACATTATTGACTGTTGAAAAAGCTATAGGTTTTACAACTACACGTAAGATCACATACAACAGGCTTGCACTTAGTATCACAAAATATGTTAACAAACACTTGTTGGTAAATAATCGTTTATTTAAAATGTGAACCGTGAATCCGAAAGTATACAGTCTTTAGCATCTCTGACTAGTAAGCAGTTTATGTGCCCAAATACTTTGCCCCTCAATCCAAGCCAATTCCCCCAAACAAGATTAAAAGCTAACATTCCAACATTTAAAAAATTTCAGAGGAAGCCCTGATAAGAATTAGGCTTTAAACCGTTCTTTAGTTTTTGTTCAGGGTACAGAGAGTCACTAGCTACTTACTGTTTTTCTGGGATATAGTTAAGATGAGCTGCAGCTGTGATAATGTGGTCATTTAGATTAATAAAACCCCTGAAGGATGACTAGATTCAGAGAGATTTCACAGTTGAAGAGAGGAGGATTTCATATGTAACTGAATAGTTTTACCTTTAGGAGAAAGAAAAAAAAAAAAAGCGATATCTCTCTTCAAGTTTCCAGATTTCCTACTGATCAGGGTTTGCATTAGGAGTGAAGGGAGGAACTGAAGTCCCTGGAATGTACAAAAGCTAACCCTCCATAAAACTGACATCAAAGATGCCAACTATCAGGCAGCAAAGATTTTACACTAAAGACCCTGAAAGAAATAGATGAAAAATACATGACATTGACTAGAGTTTGGTAAAGACACTTTGAATTGCTTTATGCAACTATGAAGGAATTCCTTTCTAGTTGTCATCCACTCTTCCAGGAAATATATTTTTTAAAAAATCCGATTCCTAAACCCCAGTTCTGACCTCCTGAATCAGAATCTTTGAAGTTTTACCCAAGAATTGCCTAAATTATGCTGACACATATTAAAAGGTAAGACTCTGCAAGGGTCTTCTCTTTTTAAAGTAGTTTGAGAACATGTATTTAAATGAAGACGTATTCATGTGTTGCTTTTCTATTTATTTACTTATTTATTTATGCCAGCTCTTTGAAGCAAATTTGTGTCAATTAGTCACAAGAATAATTTTGTGAAAATTCATGTTTAAGCAGCAGTTACCCTTTTTTGGTATGTTTCCAAGGTATTCCTTTATCTGTTTCTAATTGAGGCAGTCACTTAATGTTTTCAATAATCTACCTAGAGAGTGAGATACCGATATTTCTTTAAAAAAAATTATACTCCTTTGATTATTTGAAATGCTGATTAAAACATGCCTCCTGCAGTAAAACTGGTAAATATGGAAGCATCCTACATCCAGTAACTGTTTACTGTTCTTTTTTTTAAGATATTAATAAACTTTAACATCTTTCTGGGAAAAAAAAGGGGGGGAGTTAGATACGTATCTGTCTCTTTTGGTGTTAAATTTGGGGCCAATATTCACCAGGAGGAACATAAGGGCTGTTTATGGTCTGTGTCCTTTCTGACTAACCATGTCAGTGTCATACTGGTAAAAAATATATACATTCTAAAGGTTATCTTCTCACTTTCTGACTGCCAAACATAGTAGCTAGGAGACATATACAAGATATTCAATAAATATTTTTTGAATGAGAAGAAAAATAGCCTTAAGAGGAACACATATCACGTTAACTATTATTTCAGTATAAAATCTAAAGTGCATTACTTCTTTGAACTGTGCAGCTTTAAGTAAATAATACCAATTTACGTAGAATCCAAAAACGTAGAAAATGCACATGTTTTTACTTTTAGTCCTGACTCTGGGATTTTAAGTACCGAAGAACTTCAGGCAATAGAAAAAAGATGGTTTCTGAAACTGTGGATTTGCCGCTCAGAAAATAACAGCAATGTTGCTCTGAGATGTAGAAAGGGGTACCCGGAGAGAAGACGGTGTATGATCGGACATGACTTCCCGAAACTGGGATTTGTAGAGCAGAAGCACAGAGGAAAGGGGGTTAATTTAACCCAGTGGTTCTGTCTGGCTTCATGGTAGACCCATCTGGGAAGCTCTTTAGAAGCACCAACCCCTGGCCCTACCTTGGCGGTAACTGATCTGGGAGGGAAGCTTGCATCAGTCATATTTTAAAAGTTCCAAAGGAGATTTTAATCTTTAGGCTGAATGGTTGAAAACCACTTGTAGGCAAGTTAAAAAGTAGATTGTTCTCTACCTGAAATGCACACTACAAAACTCTATGGAGATTTTAAAGAGTTCAAATGCTACACTGCTCTCCAGACCTGTTGACTCAACCTCCACGATAAAGCCTGGGAATCTGTACATATTAGTCTGCTCAGGCTGCCATAACAAAATACCGTACACTGGTGGCGGAAACAACAGATATTCATTGCTTCACAGTTCTGGAGACTAGAAATCCAAGATCAAGGTGCTAGCTTGGTCAGTTTCTGGTGAGAGCTCTTTCCTTGGGATGCAGACGGACACATGGCTGTGACCTCACATGGCTGGCCGGGAGAGAGCTCTCTGGTGTCTCTTCTTATAAGGGTACTAATCCCATCATGAGGACTCTACCCTCATCTAACTCTAATTACCTCCTGAAGTCCCCACTGTTCATCTCCTAATAACAGTGATCATACTTGAAAGCAGGAAGGCCCCTGGGACACCATCCTCTTCCTTAATGTCTGCCAGCTCAGACATCATTTTGATTCTTACCTCCCTCTTTCCCACTGAGCCTCAGAGCCCTTCTTAACACAGCATTCCAACTCAAGTAGAAACAACACTCAAGATGAAACCTATTTTCCATGCCTACTCTAAAAACTCCTATTTTATGCCATGAAGTCCATCAACAAATCTATTTCATTCATTAGATAATCCTTTGGTGTATGTATATATATATATATATATATATATATATATATATATATATATATCTGTGTGTGTGTATGTGTATATATATATATATTTTTTTTTTTTAAATACTACCTAAAAGTTAGGAAAAATAATGGATGATACTGAATGACTGCTGTTACGCAAGTCGGAAAAAACAACCTGAGTTTTGTTAACACGTGCAGCAGGGATAGAATAAACCAGGAAAGAGGTTAATTTTTTCTAGCTTTATTGAGATACAACTGACACACAACATCGTGTAAGTTTAAGGTGTACAACATGTTGATTTGATACATTTATATATTGTGAACTGTCTACCATAGTAGCATTGGTTAACACCTCCATCACCTCAGAAAATTACCATTCTTTTTTGTAGTGAGAACATTTAAGATTTACTCTCTTGGCAATTTTCAAGTATATGACACAGTATAATTAATTAGAATCATCAGGCTGTACATTAGATCTCCAGAACCTATTCATCTTATAACTCTCTACCCTTTGACCAACATCTCCCACTTCCCCCACTACTACTTGGCAACCGCCATTCATTCTACTCTCTCTGAGTTTGACTTTTTTAGATTCCACATGTCAGTAAGATCATACAGTATTTGTCTTTCTCTGCCTGACTTAATTTCACTTAGCATGATGCCCTCAAGGTCCATCCCTGTTGTTGGTAATGGTAGAATTTCCTTCTATCTCATGGCTGAATAATATTCCATTGTATGTACACCACGTCTTCTTTATCCATTCATTCATAGTCATCTAGGTTGTTTCCATATCTTGAATATTGTGAGTAATGCTACAATAAACATGAGAGTGCAGATATCTCTTCAAGATCCTGACTTTATCTCCTTTGGATATATACCCAGAAATGAGATTGCTAGATCATATGGTAGTTCTATTTTTAATTTCTTGAGGAACCTCCAATACTGTTTTCCATAGTGGCTACACCAATTTACATTCCCACCAACAGTGCCTGAGAGTTCCCCTTTCTCCACATCCTTGCTAACATTTGTTATCTCTTTTCCTTTTTGATGACACCCATTCTGACAGGTGTGAGTTGATAGCTCATTGTGGTTCTAATTTGCATTTCCCTCATGATTAGTGATGTGGAGCATCTTTTCATCTATCTGTCCACCATTTGCATGTCTTCTTTGGAAAAAATGTTTGTTCAGTCCCTCTGCTCATTTCTTTTTTTTTTTTCCTGCGGTACGCGGACCTCTCACTGTTGTGGCCTTTCCCGCTGCGGAGCACAGGCTCCAGACGCGCAGGCTCAGCGGCCATGGCTCACAGGCCCAGCCGCTCCGCGGCATGTGGGATCTTCCCGGACCGGGACACGAACCCGTGTCCCCTGCGTCGGCAGGCGGACTCTCAACCACTGTGCCACCAGGGAAGCCCCCTCTGCTCATTTTTAAATTGTACTGTTTGTTTGCTTTGCTATTGAGCTGTATGAGTTCATGTATTTCGGATATAACCTTTTGTCAGATATATGATTTGTAAATATTTTCTCCCATTTCACAGGATGCCTTTTCATTTTGTTGATGGTTTATTTTGCTGTGCAGAAGCTTTTTAATTTAATGCAGTCCCACTTTTTAATTTTTGCTTTTGTTGCTTGTGCTTTTAGGACCATATCCAAAAAACAGCGTTGCCAATACAAAGAGATTAAATTTAAGATATGATTTCCAAGAAGAGGTGGAGATGGAAGCAAATTTAGAAAAGAAGAAGACACAACTTTCCAAAGTCATTTTTTGGCAGAGAATGTCATTTAGAGCTCCCTGAAAGCCCATATAAGAACAGTTCTGCCATGGGAATATCTATTTTGTCTGCCTTCATTCTTCAAACTGAGTTTCAACTTCAAATTTGGGGCAATATTTACAATCACAGCACTGCTAAGTGCTTTTAAATAATTTCCTCTGTTTTGACTTCCTAAATAACTCACTATTTCCCTACTTCTCCCACAAAATATTTCCTTTCAGATGTCATCAAAAATATATACTGTGCCGAAAAACAGTATGCTTCTCTAGACATTATCCAGTGTGTAATGTCTTTTAAAAATACATAAAAGCACCTGTTGTTACTGGAAGGGAATTTTAGTTGTTTTTAAACTCTAACAGTTCCTAAATAATTATTATCAACAACATAGTGTTTGAATTAGTTTATCAAGTTCAGAAAGAGTCAGTGTCTATGCTGAATAAGTACCTGCAGATGTGTATTTTAGGCAGGTGACCATGGAGGCAATGTCAAAGGCTGAACAGGGGCGGGGAGTCAGAAGCTACAAACAGAAGCCCATGACCACCAGCTAGGTGGGAGGTGACTAAGATGGGCTAAGGCTGAGGGAATAGAGAGGAGATGACAGATATAAAACGGACAAGATGTTACAACATATGAAAAGTGAGGAGTGTAGTTCAGAGGACAGCAAAAATGGATCTTGGACGTCACACCCAGGTAAGTAGCAGGACACTAACTGTTAGATTACCCATTTCCTAGCTACTAGGAAAATCTGAACATTTCAGTCACTCCCAGGCTTAAAGAACAACTTAGAAGTCGTTTAGGATTAAACACAAACATATGTCTCAAAATCTGCCAAACAGATAAAAATGAACAATAACCTTGAGAATGGTGTGGAGTGATCGCTGCTTTCTCATGCTTTATGATTAACAGCTTTTAAGCACACCATCACTGGGCTCTGAGGTTTACAGCCCCTGAGCACCAAGGATTTGGACTTACTTCCCAGTTCAGTGTGGAAGTGAGGGCTCAGATCATCAGACCACGTTAATGACACAGTGCCAAAGCGGCAGCCTCAAGGTGTGCAAAATAAGCTATTTAGTAACCTGTGCTCTAGGGTCATTTAACAAAATACCTCCTGCCAGAAAAGACGTTTGAAACAGTGGTCCTTCCATCCTTTGTGTAGAGAAATCCTACAAAATCCAATTACAGCGCTTGTCAATCCACCACTAACATGCCGCGAAGAAACACTTCTTAAGTACTGGTTTCTAATTCCTCTCAACGGTAGCTAGGTTAAAAGTCATAAAAACAACAACAGTGAAATAATTCTCATAAATCTGGCATGCTGGCAGCTGCCTAATGGTGAAACAGGAAGTACAGGGCAAGATTATGAGTGTAACCTGAGATGTTAGGCAGACCTTTGCCTAATGTCAGTGTCAGGTGACTTAACCTCTCACATATTTACGTAACAACAATTAGCCGGAACTTACTAGGTTTCTGATTCCATGCCAGGGAATTTATCTTTATCACTTCATTTAATCTTTACAATCGGTATTATAGATCCATATGATCGAGGCAATTTTACAGATGACAAAATATGATCCAGAGAAATTAAATAACTGGCCCCAGACCACATGCTAGTACTTAACTTGATCATCTGCCTTTTTAATTTCCAGACAAAAGGCTAAGGAGAATAAGCAACAAATACAAATGCAAAATATATATATGTAAATGCAGAATGTAATTAAAATGCAAGAAGACAAGATTCTGAGACAGCTCTGAGTATAAAAGGGAACACTCAGAAGTCAGTTGCAAATGAAAAATAAATACCATAATGAATTTATGAGTAGATCCTAGTAGAACAATGTTGCTATTTTAAAACCTAAATAACACAAACTACTTTGCTTGAGCTTAAAGGACAAAATCACAAAGCTGGCTACAAAAGGCAGACTTGCTATTAAGATAAATGAGTGTTTCAAGAAATGTTCTTATCTGTTGACCAACATTCCATTGTTTAATTAGCTCAAATATTCAGATTAAAGTGGATGTCCCAACACTGCATAAGAAAAGTTTAAAACCTAGTAAAAGATGTCAGAAGATATATTTTCAGTGCTTTTAAGAGACAATCACACACTTAGAAAAAGTAAATCGAAAAAGATTTTCAAAAATTCCCTTTTATATAATCAAGAGTAATAATTCATTTTTAGAAAACATTGAATGTGGAAATATCTAGGACTATAGGGTACCAGGAAAAGTGCCAGGCATAGAAAATCATTATACAAAGCTTTGTGGTGATGGGTAGGTGGGCTATATAATATTGTACATCAACTATACTTCAAAAAATAAAATAAAAAGGGGTTGGGCTAAACTATCTTTATAATTCATTTCAGAATTAAAGATTCCTAGATACACAAACAAGAGTAAAAGGACCACTGATCTCTTTTATCTGCTTCCTTAAAGAATCTCTTCCAGAGATCTCACATAATCAATTTAGCCAAGTCTATCTGCTATTTCTCCAATCAGAATTTTCTGAAAGATGAACACAGCCAACAACTTAGAATTTATGTTTACCAGCTGTCTTCTTTTACTCCCAATTAGATAAAAATTGAGTATACTTACTGAAATAACACACAGGTCAAGTAGTTCAACAACAAAGAAAAAACTTTGGAAGGCACATGTAAAAAAAGCTGCCCACTCAATAATGAGAAAAACAAGGAAGTCTCCAAAAAGCGAATGAAATGTGTGCCTATTTCAGCAAATTTTGAACTCAAGTCTGGAGTTCAAATGACCATTTATTTTTTTACCCTCATAACCACAGGATGAGAAGCACACACTGAAGTTCTCATTCCACCATTCAAACTAAAATGACTGATGGAGAAAGACAGATCCCATTAGTAACTGGAGCAGGTGGTGACCATTAAGGAGGAGAAAGAGGAAGAAACATTTTATCCTAAAATTCAAACTATCTCTCACACACAAAGCCACAATCAGGTAATCGTTAATAGACTGATTTCTATATTCAGATTGGATTTGTCTAGAGCATCTATTACACAGAAACAGAGCCAGAAATACAAAAATAAACAAAATGGCCTCTTATTATGAGACATTTCAAAATAATGTACTAGTCATAATTTAGTCTTATAATAATTTCTTTAAAGTGACACTTAAAGTAAAAAAAAAAAAAAGCATTCATGTTCAAAGCATTAGTCATGGCCAATCATTATATCACATTATAGTCACCTAAATACAACTCAGCACCCTTTATTAGATGGTTCACCAAATGCTACCTCTTCCTCTTATTGGATCATGTGAGAATTATTACTTCCCACTAAACAAGAATTCTTAATGACAGAGCTTTTTATTTTGGCTGGTACGCTTTATAAAATTTAAAAAAATTTAAAACCTCGTTTACTTGTTCATTTACGAAAGGAGTTTCACTCACAGATCATCACTGTCAGGGTAAAGTGTCTGGGCGTCACAGAAACATCCTGCTGCTTTGCTTGACTTCCAAGAGTTTGGCTGTCAAAGATTGAACTGGGAGCAATTTCCCTGTTGCGTAACACAGTTCAGTGTCCTGGACAGAGGGTGGGGCCTCAGGACTCCTAGTGACTATTCGGATGGATCTCTAGGGAACATGCTTTTCAAGAGGCAGAAGAGAGAAAAATAAATGGGCCAGAAGGTCAGGTTTTAACCTGCTGACTTAGTTCACTGGCTCTTTACACACAGCAAAGGCCTCTATACAACTTCCATTTAAACGCGGTTTCTCAATGATTTAAAATCTCAAAAAGGGATATCTCAGATGAGTCATATTTTTGGCATATACCTGTATTATTTATCATGCTTTCTTCTTCTGGTACATTCCTTTCAATATAGTCTCTCAAGTTCTAAGAAGTAGGAACCACTTGTCCTATCTGCTTTCCCATTTTATCCATCTCCAGGATTTTCAACTTTATTGGCTATTTTATTCAGGACATGTGGCCATTTTTCAAATTATAAATAAAAGTAGTAAAGATATTTAACATTCTAGAACATTTAAGGACTTAGCTTGGGGGGTTAGTAGAAAGGGAATCATATCAGAGTTGTAGGCATGTGTAATGTTACAACTTAATATGAACTAGTGTAAAGGCGACTCTATGCTTGAAATATCAATACATACACTGTAGAAATGGAAAATGAAATATTAATGAAGAGAAGAAACTGGAGAGTAGCCTCCAGTTTGATTCACTTCTATGTCCATAAAGGAAGGTCTGATGAACTAAGAAAAACACCCAGAATTTTAATAAGCTATATGTTGTTTCAAATTTCTAAAACAAATTAAATAAAGGGGGCATCACGAACCTAAAAACACAGAAGTAAACAGTAACACACAAAGAACCTACGTGTCATGGCTAAGCTTTTCATTTCTTTTAAGGTTCTTTTATATTGTCATATGTTATTAACTGCTTCTTAATAATACTGATATTTGCTTAATGGTATAAATGGAGTATGATACTTAATAGGTTCATAATGTGGTGAGAGCACTTGTCTGAAAATATCTGATTTACTCCTTATGAGACAAGGTTTGATGGTAATTAGTCAGGCATGCCTGGAGACTTTTGAATAACCCATTTTAAAGACCAGAACTTATTCACACATGAGATACTAAGGTCTGTGCCCTTATGCTTCATGTCATCCAATGGCAGATCAGCCATTTATAGTCCTACAGTCCAGTCTTGAACAAAGAAAATTTGCATGGCACACTATTCTGGTATGAGCTTTAGGGCCTATACAAAAACAAATAGCTTTTGCAAGTAATTATGATTTAATCCATAGTAAACATCTTACAATTATAAACATGCAGAATAAAATCTTACATATATGTATCTCATGGGCCTACCAAATTACACTGTCACTATAATGAAGAACAGAAGGGAAAATTATGATGAAAATCAGCTGATTAATGGACAAATATTACATTATACTCAATATACTCAATATTACACTTATAGATTTAAAAAGCGAACCCTGAAAAAATATTTCAGGTATCGGATTACTAAGTGGCAGTGGACTCTGTTAGGTGAATACATTGTTTTCTAAGTACATAAATTCCCATTTTGAAGGGGGTATATTAAATTTGTGGGTCTAGTGAAATACCATTTAAAATAACACAAGCCTACATCAATGCAATTACATTTGTGTATGTTTAATACAATGCTAAGACCAATGAAAGGTCTCATCATTTCAAAGTAATTAATACAGGGCACACTTTTAGAAACAGTCACTCCAAGAACAGAGCCATCTAGTGGCAAGTGCAGAACCATGATTGTTACATCAAATTACCAATGAACATAAAAGCATGAGTAAATATCATCATTAACAACCTAAACTAGGCAGAAATAAATATAAAATCATTCTGCTTTTCAGAAAAGAAAATGAAAAACCCAGCTACAAAAATGTATATACTCTTTATTTAGTAAGGTCCTTATCTGTAAAATTAGAGACTAAAACAAGAACTACATACACATGCTCACACACAAACAATACACACAGACACACACACGATGGAAGGAATTATGGTAGAATATTAACAGTGTCTAGGTCCGGGGTAGTGGGAATAAGTGTGATGTTTCGTCCCCTTCCTGATGCCTTTCTGCATTTTCCTCAGTGAATAAAGGCTACTTTTATAATTAGAAAATATAATATTTCAAAATACTCTGGGCAAGTACTGAAAGAAATGTAAAAATTAAAAACAAGAGTAAAGCCATTAATCTTTGAGAATATTTGATGTTTCCCATTTCCTAATTCTACATATTTGTAGCTCTAGAGATTGTTCACTGATATACATGAACTGCTACCTCTTGATTTATTTAGCATAGGCATAGCTGATTCTTCATCGGGGAATAAATTACAGTAGGCTTAGATATAAGGCATAGAGCTTTGAGCCAAAATTTGAGCAACAGATAAAAATTTAACATATTTATGTGGAGTTTTAAAAACATATATAAATTACTTACCAACATACTTAATACTGCAAATAGCACACTGAGGTAGAAAAGGAAAAGATAATATTTTTCATTTCACAGATGCAGGAATGGAGATTGAGAAAGATGACATTATTCATCTCCAGCTCTGCCATCAATAAGCTAAAAGTCTTCTGACTCCTAGCCTGTTGCTCTGTACACTATAACAATCTTGATGCCTGGAACTTACACTCCCTGTAAACTTCTTACATATTTCTTCTCGAAAGGTCTGATTGGAGGCAACAGCAGCTCTTCTCATTCTTATTTTCAGATGGACATAGATAATGTACTATAGCCGAGAAAATTTATCTTGAGTATAACAAGAATACAAATTTTACCAGAGCTTCTTAACTAAATGAATACCGAATTGTAAGAGTGCCTGACATAAATGTTCAACCGATGTAAATTGAGAATAAGGGGAAATGTTGAAAATTTTTCAAATAATTTTTTAAAACATTAAAAAAAATTTAACCCAAACTAAAATGAATAATGAACCAAAGAAATCAGAATGTTGTGTAGGGCAACCTTGAGGAGAAGGATACACTTCTGATAAGACAACTGATCCTAACTCTAATCTTCATAAACAACCAAAGAGTAGTTTAGTTTTCAAACTTTCCGATGTTCAAAATTGATTTGGAAATTCTGGAGTTAAGTACTTGTCAAGTAATACTTTTAATATATTTTCTACCTAAAATGACAAGTCACAGGTGAGATCCAGGACTGGTGATAACTATTGTTTAGTGGTGATATAGACTGTATCTTATATACATAGCACCCAAAGTAGAGAAATGTAGCAGTGAGAAGGCAAAAGTACTTCCTCTCTTTTCCTGCCTTTAACATTCCTTTTATTCCTACTCTAATTGCTATTTTAAAAATCTTCTGATACTATCTATATTTTGATATATTATACTGTAGCTAAATAATAATAAATCACTTTTGGAATAAGACACAGTATTAAAAACTTGTAAACTGACATTTTGACACATACCTGCCTTTTGTTCATTTGGTGGACCAACTGGTCAAAGTTAGTTTAAATTTGTTACAAGGTTATCTGAATAGGAATTGTGGTTTTAAAAAATCATTGATCAATAATCGTCATCCCTTTTAATTACTGGGTTAAACCCTTTTAATAGGTTACTTATGGAAGAAATTAGTAAAAATGATGGTTTCACCTTCAAAGCTGCAATCTTTTTTTTTTTAAAGCAAGTTTGGGAACAAATACATTTAATGCTTGATAAAAATACAATTCAACTAGTGGGAACTGAAAAAGTACGTGGATGTCTAAAAGAGAAGCTACCAGTTATAAGGTTTCAGTATGCTGTAGTAATCTTGCTTTTCAAGATAAGTGTATCCTCTTATGCTTTGTATCTTTACATAAAAGTAACTAGAAAGAAGGAAAAGATGGAAGTAAATGTACTATGTATCACTGCTTCCAAACTTTAAGTTATTCACATAGCAATCACCTTCGTGATTCTATCATATTTATGGACTAACCACCCATAATATAGTACACTTAAGTTGGAATTTTCTTCAATTGAATTTATTTTTTAAAACTTTATATCACTACTTAAATGGAGACTCAGTAACACTTGATATAAGTAGAAAGGTGCCATAAAACTAAATTCAATGAGAAACAATGCCAGGCCGTAACATTCCAGCAAGATGCTATTCCCTGAAAAACACTCTCAAGGCCTGTTTACAAAGGGAGATCAGTTAAGTGTTGGAGGCGTACTGAAGGCATACTAGCACCAAACTGAGATCTGCTCCCTTTCTTTAATCAGAACTATATGAACAGAATTGAAAAGCAAATAACTTATTAAACACATAGTAGCTATAAGGATTTCTAGTTGCATCTAAAACAATCTTTTATACGACCGCTGATACGGACTCTACATTTCAAGAAATACCATAGTATATTACACGAGACACGAATTACTGAGATAAAAGTTAAAAGTTATAGTTGATCAAGAATGATGACGGTTAAACTAATAACACACTGGCATTCATCTGCGATCTGAGTGTCTGAGAAAGGACAGTGCTGGAAGTGAATGGGAGCAGTGAGTCAAAAAAAGGTATGGAAACTAAAGAACACCTCTGAGGTCAACTCCCACGACCCTACGTAAACTGATGAATGATACAGTCTCAAAGCTAAATCGGCCGAAGTCATCTTTTCACGTAGCAGATGTTTTAAAGGGGTGTTGGTAATAATCCTGAGAAAACTACTAAAATTATTTTCCATATCGAAATATGAAAATAGCATTGTTACGTGACTTCTACCCTAACAGTAACAATGTTCGTGTTCCTCCAAAAGCTTGAAGATCTCTCTCATTACCAGGATTTAAATTGTTCTGTATCGCATTCTTCCTATAAACTATGCATGAGGTGCTTCAGAGAAGTACATTTCTCTTTCTTGTTAGCATCCTATTTCTCCAACCGTTCATTCCTAGCAATATTCTGCTTTAATAAATGATTCTGCCAAACGAGGCACTGGTTAGGAAATTGAAGGTGGAAGGAAGGAGAAGTTATTTTTTTGTTTCTATTTCTAAGTGAGAAAACAGCGGCAGAGCGCTCCTGTGAACCACTGCAAGCGACTGGCCTCCAACCTCCTTGCGGCACAAATGTTAGCAGTTTGGGCTCCTCAGAGCCTACTCGGCGGCATCAGTACTGTTCCAACAGTGGCGGCAAAAGCAGCGGCCCCTCCCTCCAGCAACTCAGTATCAAATGCACTTTCCTGGCCTCTAGCCCTGAGTGGTAACAGCTTTCTGATTTGAGGGCAGCAACCCTTTTCTCCCTTTGGCATCAAGGTAATTGATTCCTTTCATTCAGTCTCTAGCTACTTATATTAAAGTGCGTTCTGACTTTCTGAATGGGCACTACTAATATACAATAAAACCAATGTAATTCAAAGAGATATTCTCTTCCTATCATGACTGGCATTAAATTGGAAAGTTGTGATGTATATATTTTGGTTAAGGCTACCAAATCTTGGAAACAGTATATACTTATATGTGAATATACACACAAACCACATTCAACACAAATATGAAGAACAAACTCTAAAATGTAAAACAATCTATTTATAGTCAAATTATATCGATACATGATCTTTTCTTTATATGTTATTTCACTAATAAGAAAACATTAAAGGGACAGTTGCTGTATGATCCAGCAATCCCACTACTGGGCATATATCCAGACAAAACTATAATTCGAAAAGATACATGCACCCCAATGTTCATAGCAGCAGTATTTACAATAGCCAGGACATAGAAACAACCTAAGTGTCCATCCACAGAGGAATGGATAAAGGAGATGTGGTACATATACATGACGGAGTACTACTCAGCCATAAAAAAGAATGAAACAATGCCATTTGCAGCAACATGGATGGACCTAGAGATCATCACACTAAGTGAAGTCAGAGAAAGACAAGTATCATATGATCTCACTTAAACGTGGAATCTAAAAAAATGATACAAATGAACTTATTTACAAAACAAAAATAGACTCAGAAGACAAACTAATGGTTACTAAAGGGGAAAGGTGGGGGGGGAGGGATAGATTGGGAGTTTGGGATTAACATATACACACTGCTATATATAAAATAGACAATCAATAAGGACCTACTGTAGAGCACAGGGAACTCTATGCAATACTCCGTAATAACCTACATGGGAAAAGAATCTGAAATATAATAGATATATGTATAATTGAATCACTTTGTTGTACACCTGAAACTAAAACTACACTGTAAATCAACTATACTTCAATACAAAATAAAAATCAAATTAAAAATAAATAATACAAAAAAATTTTAAAGGAAAAAAAAGAGCTGTATGTCTCTGAATCTTAGTAAAGACAGATTGTTTCCTTATTTACTTTCAGACAAGTATAGCAAAACTGGGGGAAGTACTATGAGTTTCATTCCAGTTCTGTCTTCCTTATAGCTAGTGAAAAATCCTCCCAGATTCAGGCAATAGGTTGAATGTCAATCGCAGTTTTCTGCGTATATCTTTTCCTTTGTTTCTCAGGGGGCATTAGTAGGAAAGTGGGAGAAAGATACGGGTCAGATGCCATTTCTAAACTATAACTGAGTTCACTCATGTCTATATAAACAGATTTTCCCAACATCACATATTCATCCCTAAATATGCTTTGAAGTTAATGTTTATAACAATCGATGAAATTCCAGATAAATCAAAGGACTATTTTTGAAAAAAATTAAAACAGTGGCAACAAATTCAATACTACATTGAACAGAAATGGGATCGGTATACAAAAGGCCACCCATAGAAGGGCTTCAGGAAATATTGACAACCTTGAAACAAAGCTACAAAATCAGCAGGCATTGCCCTTCGGACTTCTGCAACAGCACAGCTAACTGGTTTGTGAATCATAAATCCATCCATGTGAAGATGAGCACATACAGGAAGATGAAAATTCACTAACAGATTAAAATATCCAAGTTCCTGAAATCCAGAAGGAAAAGAATATCTGGAAATATTTTTGAAGAAAAAGATGTCAAAGATCACCTCTGTGGGTTAGTAAAGTTAATCTCCAACGGCATCACCAGAACACCAATCATAATACCCAACTGTATAAATGAGGAACACTGTGAAAACGCGTGGAGAAGATGGGGTCAGGAAGCAGCAATTTTGGGGACATGAGAATAGCTCTTCTAAACGGTAATTTATCTGACATGTTTACTCATTAAGTCAGGGCATAGTTTAGAAGTTCTTTTTTTAAAAATTTTACAGCATTGCCATAAACCAACTATGACAAGTTTAATGACATTGTAAGTTATTTTTTAACAGATATAAGAACTCAGATAATAAAATGTCCTAACCTTTAACCTGCCAAAAGTAGGTTAACCCTTAGAATACCTTGGAATAGAGACATGACATCCTTTTCTTCCAGGTGTGTTGAGAGTTTATGAAACCAGTGTTCCATTCTGGACCTACCACTTAGGTATTATAGAGGACAATATTATAACTTATATATAATTATATAATAATTTATATATAAAGCATATGTATAGAAAATTATAGTATCTCCTAAATGCATAAAACAAAACATACATGAATTAAGGTGTGTATATATATGTGTAACACGTGTGTTATATGTATGCATGTACATGCACACACAAACCCATGCATATATACATACATTCCCTTAGTTCATGTACACTTTATTTCAATTCATAAGTAAAATACTGTAAGTATAACACTATTGGGAGGCCTGAAGAAATCTAGGCTGCCGATATAAATCTAAGGTCTAAATATAGAATTATTATTATTAAAAACAAAAGAAAAGAAATAAAAACATTTCCTCCTCAGAATTAGAAAACAGAATCCTTTCCTTGTAGTGCTCTCCATATTAGGAGGAGGATTCCTTCTTCACTCAAGTCCTTTATCAGAATTTACTTGAGATTTTATCCCTATGTGAATTTCTGGTTTGTTTTTTGCTTTTCTTTTGTTGTTTGTTTTTTTACTGAAAGCAGATGCATCTCTAGGAATGAAGTGATTGAGTAGCTTTTCTAAAAGGGATTAAAAGGATGTCCTGGGAAGCAGGCTATGGCATCCATAACTCAGGCCAAGGGAGGACAAAGCAAAAACTAAGTTTAATTGACAAAAGCATCTCCATGCCCAGTCAGGGAGGGAGAACATTTCCAGAATGGTCTTCAGCTGGAAATCTCATCCAAAAGTACAAATCCTTCGTTTGAGTCTAGCTGGCAAATCCATACCTGTGACTAAGTGTGACTCTGTAAAGAAGGGAATTATAAAGGACCATTAAAATTTTATATTAATAAACTGAAATAACCAATACACTAGCTGTTCAACTACCACGCAATGCTGACCAACTCCACCCATGGACACACATATGGCTAATTGAATTTCCAGTTAAATTTTTGGTAAGGATTCTTTATTACCAATATATCAACAGTATGGTCCTAAACTTGTCATGTTTTTAATTGCTCCAGCTCTGACCTGTTACTTATAAATTGGCTTAGCTTTACAGCTTTCAACTGAGGTTACGTAAGGTTTGTTTCACCTTACAGCACAGAGAAATGTATGTTTTCAAAAAAATTTTGGAAATATATTTCCCTAAGAAATTAACTTTAAGGTATAGACATCATGGTTCAAATGTTAAAATGCATATTGTATTAAATCCTCCCCAAATTTGTTTGCAAAATATCTCTTCTTTGATGATGTGATATATTACATAAGCAAACAAACTCCCAGAGAACAGACTACCAAATTTAGAAAAAACACTACTAAATTCAGTGTTTTAAAGTTCTACCTGCTTCTGTATTTTAGTTACATGACTTACTGCTGTCACTTAGCAAATTTATATGGGGCAGAACATAGTAAATGTCTCCACTTCTGTCTGTTCAGAAGTGTAGACTCTCTCTCTGCCTGTTAGAGAAGATAATCACCTACAAACAGTTTGTCAAGGTGTCCTGAACATACTGTTTAGAGTGGTAGTTAAGTTTTAGTTAACCCATAATTTTTCATATTTTCCTCCAAGTGTTTTTCATCACAGGAAAAAAAAAATCATCTTTTGTGGTCAACTGCTAATTTCTTTATCATTGAAAACGTTACACTGATAGAAATGTTACAGGGATCTATGATGCTTTGATTGAGGAAAGCTTTAGGTAAATCACACAGGAAGAGTTTCTAAAATGTGGTCAAGCAGATCCAAGAGGTAACATCTGAATGGATTATTCTACTTTCTATTTCCTTCTTCCAACATTTTCAGCTTTTTAAAACACTTGCTCACCCCTTATGCCACAGAAGAAACAGGAGAGCAACAATTCATAAGATGTTTACCTATGTGTTTATAATTAGAAAGCTTACCAGTTTTAGCATAAACATACAGCAATGACAGGGGTTTATTTAAAAGCAGCTTACCATTTCTTAGTAAATGTTGAGTGCCAGAACAAGCAAGATGGCTCACCCATGCATTCTTTCATCTTCATTTATTTGGCAAGCATCGGCCACTTGCCTACTATGTGCTGGGAACCCTGTTAAGCACTGTTCTTAGGCACGAATAAGATAAACCAAGTCTTCCTCATATTGAGGCTGGAGCCGTTGAAGCGGATGGACAATAGGAAAATAAAATACGACAAGGGGTAATATGAACAATTCAGAAAACAGAGTCAGGTAAAGACAGAGTAATGAGGGTCAGTGTGTATTAATGGCTTTAAATAAGACAATCTGGGGCAGACCCCACTGATGAGGAAAATTGGAGCAGAGACTTCAAGGAAATCAAAGAATAAACCACGTGAATACTAAAAGGAAGAACTGTCCAGGCGGAAGAAACAGTAAGTGCAAAAACCCTGAGGCAAGGACAGGCTCAGCAAGTTCCAACAAGGGCAAAGAGCTGACGTGAGGCGAGGAGAAAGGAGGAAAGTGCTAGGAGAGGAGGTCAAGGACACAGCAGGTAGGCAGGTCACAGCCGAGCTCATTGGCTGCGTGAAGAACACTGAATTTTATTCTGAATGAGAGGTGAGGCAATCACAAGATTGCACAGAAATGACATGATCTGACTCACCTTTCAAAGGATTAGTTCTGGTGCCATGTGATGAATAAACTACAGGGAAGCAAAAGCAGAAGCAGAAACCTTTTAGGAGGCTATTGCAATAACACAGGTAACAGATGATAGTGACTGAGACCAGGGCGGTAACTGTGTAAGCGGTAAGAAGTGGTGAGATTCTAGCTATACTTTGAAGTTGGGTGGAATAGGATTTGCAGATAGATCAGATGTGGGATGTTAAGAGTAACAGAGGTGGGAAGGATGATGCCAAAATTGGTACCCTGAGCAACTGGACAATTGCAATTGGATAATCAATGTATCAGCAACAGGGTTTCCTGAATATGATCCCGATTTAAATTCCAAACAAGAGCAAAGAGTATCTAACATTTTACAGGCTTTCCTCTCTGGCCTCTTTAACCAAAAAAGTTGAATTTTCTAATTTACTTAGTTCTTAGATACTCTGACAATTCATGATTTCCTCTTTCCATAGTTTCTGTTCCCTATGTATCTTTACTCTAAGTGAAAGGATGGATGGATGGATGGATGGAGGGATGGAGGGATGGAGAGAGAGACAGATAGAGAGAGATCTATCTACAGTTACAAATTTGGGAAACAAAAGCCCATAAGCCTTCCACCCAACTTTCTTCAGGCTGGCTTTTAAATCCCTTTCATCTGCTGATTCAAACCAACGATGCAGGCAGGCACGGAATAAAAGGACCACAGTATTTTTTCTAAAGGCGCCTGAAGACAGAGGCTGTCACCTCTTTAAAATCTTACCAAGACAGCACCAAGGAAAGCAGGCAGTCCACAGCACTGTGAGGAGAAACAACAGTGTCTTTAGCTGGTGAATAAGGTGTGTGCTTCCCTGTTTGGAGCCCATCACCTAAACAAGGTAAACTGGTACAAGCTACCGAGGGAGTGTAAGGTCAGAGGTCATCAGTGGCAGAGGTCAGGCGTGCTTCCTTTCCGTGTGTTTGCTGCTGATGGCTGATGACCGTCATTAAGTTAAAGCCAAACGATCCTGAGCCCTTGATGAGTAGTTTGCTTCTTCCCAGTCTCTCCCAGCATTTCCCCAGGTAAGTTCTGCAGATCATTAACCACATCAGATGCTCTGAGACTAAAAATGATTCTCTGACCAAATATCTGTAGGAAATGCTCTGTCCCATAGTCCTCCTGTAGATATTTACAATGCTCCTTCATTAAAGGTATTGTCAAATCCCATGGTAATCAACTGCTTAACCAGCATCTGCCCAACTTATTTTACCCATGGGCAAAGAAAACAAGGACCTTAATTAGGACAATGAGAAGAGGATGGCCATTCAGAAACATACTGCACAGAAAAACTGTCAAAACTTGGTGAATGGTTTAATGAATGGGTGACAGGAGAGGTAGATATCAAAGTTGACTTCAATTCTAATACCATCAAATTGATGACCAGGTAAGGGAGGGACTTATATATTACAACAATGGACTTCCAAATTTTAGTTTTTTGGGTTTTTTTGCGGTATGCGGGCCTCTCACTGTTGTGACCTCTTCCATTGCGGAGCACAGGCTCCGGACACGCAGGCTCGGTGGCCATGGCTCACGGGCCCAGCCGCTCCGCGGCATGTGGGATCCTCCCGGACCGGGGCACGAACTCGTGTCCCCTGCATCGGCAGGCGGACTCTCAACCACTGTGCCACCAGGGAAGCCCGACTTCCAAATTTTAAAAAATTATTTTGATTCAATTATACACAGGCATTTATGGACTGCTGCATTCCATACACGAAACCAGGCACCAAGAACAAGAATAATGAACAAGATAGAGACCGTTCTTGCCTTTGCACAACTTAGTCCATGTGAACCATTCCAGCTCCGTATGAGAACTCATCTGATAAGCATGGAGGACGCCCATGATTCGGGAGCAATAACGTTCAACTTGAGGCTGGGAATGTGGGAAGCACTCCAAGAGGAATTAATATCTCAGCTGAGCCTTGAAGGAGCATTGTTCACAGGTGATAAGAGAGAAGACTGTTCACACACAGGGAAGGACAAGGCAGATTCAGCGGGGGAAGGGCCCTGTTGGGCAGGTCAGAGCAAGGTAACAAGAAATCGAATGCATGTGAGTGAGAAGAAACACAGAATTAAACAGTCTCTGTGTTATGTTCAACTGCTAATGTATTATAGGCACAAATTTTCCCAAAAAATATGAACATTTCCAAATGAAGTCGAACACTCTAGGGTTTTTTTTCTTTTTTTATCGAAGTATAATTGACTTACAATGCTGTGTTAGTTTCAGATGTACAGCAAAGTGATTCCGTTTTTTATATATATATATATGTATATCTCTCTATATATATTCTTCAACACTCTAGTTTTGTATGTGAGGAAAGTCTTCTAGGCACCAGGGGGCCATGTAAGTGGTGAAATTTAAGAGAAAGAAATGAATCCCCTTTTGCTTTGGTTACTACTGACATTCAGAAAGGTCACTGGTCCTTTCTTCTAGAAAAGAAATTAAAAGCCAGTCGTAGGTGAATTAGAGACCCCTGAAGAATGCCTAGGAAAGCTGTGAATACACTGAGGTCTGCAAACTCCCTGCGGACTGGAAGTTTGAACCATGTTCTTAAATACCTGATATTTCACAATTACTTCTGCCCTCTACAGCCTTTTTCAAGCATCAAGGCATACTTCCAAATACTAGAATTTTTGCTGACATATTGGAAGGGATAAAAAAGGTTCGATTTAAATTCTAGATTTAAACGGCGAGCTCTGTAAAAATGACACACCTCTCTGCAGGTAACTGGGCTCTCCACCTTCATACTCTGACTCAGCTTGAATTAAAAACTGTATCCTGCCTTAAACATGTTCTCAAGGTCCAAGGCGGATACTAATGTACCCAAGTAAACGTTCAATCTTTTTCTAGGCACCACTTTGCTGTTAGGCTACACTTCTTACCCCCTAGCAAGACCTGATCGGCTCAAAATTTTGACATGCGTCTCCCTTTGAAATAGAAATACATTTGATATATTCACCAAGTTATGAGCACATGCCCACCCTTGCCCAGCTACAGTCTATACTTCACGTTACTCTTCTGAAAAGCAAGTCAGATCACGTCACTCCTCTGAGATCAGAATAAAATCCAAAGGCCTCAACATGGCCTCCAAGGGCCTCCACGGATGTCCCACTGCTTCGTCTGTGACCACTTGTCACACCACTCTTGCCTTTGCACCTAGGCTGCATCCTCACCTGTGACATTTACACTTACCATTTTCTCTGCCTGGAACGCGTTACCCTCCCCCAGATGTGCACATGGCTCGTCCCCCTGAGAGAAGCAGCAGTCGCCGTATCAGTTCGATCTTCCTTGAACATCCTATAAAAACAGTACACGTGCTCCATCCCTACCTAGCAAAAAACAACTCAGCCTGCTTGATTTTCCCTCACAGCACTGATTCCACCTGAGACGTGATCTACTAGAATGAAACTGAAAGTGAACAGAGGATTTACCTATTTGTTAACTGGTTTTTGAAATGCTCAGAATAGTCTGGTACATAGTAGGCACTCAATAAATATTTACTCAAAGAGAGAATTAATGGTCACTAAAAAGTTTTGACACCGAAAATCAAGGGATAAATAATTAGGGTCTGGGACACAAACTTAAGGGCACTGTCCCAGCTACTTGCCAATCCTGTTCCCAGCCTTACCCAAAAAGTGAGATGATCTCCAGCAATTAACCCTCCTGGGAAGGGTTGGATTCGAGATCACAGTTTATAAGCAAAGCAAAGAAGCTGAAGGAGAGCACAGAATAATGTTCCCCCCACACTCCATCTTAAAACAGTCAATACACTATTCCCCACTCAGAAGGCACTCCATAATAAATGACTGTCTGGATGGATGACCATTTTTATGTTACTGGAGAGGAAAGAGGAATAAGGGACATTTTCTCATGATGGGAGCTTATGTGGTTGGACAAAGGAAGAAAGCAGATATGTGTTGTCGTAGGGGGAAGGGCAGGCTCTTCAAATTCTCACAAAGTACAAATCCCTTGTTATGCTTTGGATGGAAAGGGCTTCATTTCAGGCATGTCGGGGAGAAGGGGTGGAGAGGAAAACGCTATTTTTAAGCTCTTTGGTAAGAATGGCTGTTTTTCCCTCTGATTCTCTTGAGCCACCCATATGGCATGTTTCCACGCACTGTTGTCTGGATGCTATCAGAGGCACTGCTTTGAGTGAGAGGAAGGGGTCATATGCTCATCTTCTCACATGCTGCTACTGCTGCTGATTTTTTTTTTAAAAGCTTTGTGACCTAGAAAGGAGATGGACGGTATGAATGATGCACAGACTGCAGAGAGCATTGGGCGTCATCAGTCTATTTATACCTCCAGGAAGGAAAAAATGAGTACAGGCCAATGACTCCATACTCCATGGTCCGAGTAGGCAAAGATCATCTGGAAGAAACAATAAACCCAGCAAGGAAGGCATTTATGCCGTCAGTGAGAAATAAAAGATGAGGCCATATTCACATCTCCCGTGGTCTTTCCAAACCTTGTTGCGTCTAAAGAATTTCAAGTTGATCCCTGATGTTCCCCACTACTGTGGAAACCATCCTGAGTCTTAGGGAAAGACACTGCCACCCGCGTTTTAAAAACTGGCTTCCCTCCATATGTGCATACATACTCACATTTGGCTATAATCAGCAGCCACTTGGAAATGCTGTCAGTTTGGGGGAAATGTTTTTCAGGCTTAACAAAGTATTTGGAAAAGCCTTACAGATACTTGTGTGACTTAACTCTGAAAAGGGGGAAGAAATGGGAAGATTTACACGGATTTGCACAATATGGTAGAGAAATCTTTTTCCCAAGGTATGTCATCAGTTCCTCTGAAATGGTTAAGTATTTCCAGGACAAAGCAGGGGAAAAGCACCCAGGCACAGCTGTTAACACTTTACTCCTGCAACAACTGGAGAATTTAATGCCAGGCTTTACCTCTAGACTTCTAGTTGTTTCTAATGGAAGCAGTGTACTGTGGGGTCCAATGGAAACGGTGTTGTATAACTTACCCATTTTGCTCTTTTTTCACCCATTTAATCGTGCAATTTCTGCCACCTGGATTTGCTTTGGGAGTTATTTTACTAGCTGTGGTGATGGGTGTGCTGACAACTGGCGAGAGCATGAGATGTTTTCTAAGGCTGGAGATTAGGTACTTAGTGTGAAATTTATTGATCCACATGGGCTCAAACCTGGAGCCTAAACTGCTTCATAGAACATGAACTGATTTACTTTCAATACACTCAAGGTCCATAATAAGACACTTCCTGTTTCTTTTACTATCCAAGTCTTCTCACCATCTCTGAGGCAGACAATTTAAGGCAGGCTTCACCCTTTCCCTTCATTTGCTGAAATCACGTTTGGTTTTTAATTCACTGAGCACATGCTGTCATTTCATTACAGTCATGTCTTCCACAGCCTGACCAGTAAAGGGGGTGAGGCTTGAATTGTTCAGATCAATGCTCTCATTCTGTAATTTCAAAAACTCACGAGGCAACTTTTGAGCTGGTAAATGTCAATCATTTGTTGCCGAGTCAATGATATTCTTACACCGCTGCTACATACGGGAAACGTAGTGACTGATGGATAAAGTCAGTGAATTTAGCTAGAATAATAAACTTCCCTGACCGACTAGATTCCTCAGAATGTAAGTGGGCTGATAGAAACCAATACAACCAACTGGTTTTGTTTTTTGTGTGTGTTTCTTTTGCTGTTTGCGTGAGCTGGCAAGTTTAAGAGGTATTGCTTACTCATTGTTCACATGTATCTGGTGCCAGAAGAGTGACTGGTGTGAGGCCTATTAGAGAAACGTATTCAATGCGCATGGAAAACTGATTTTCATGACGCAGAGGTTGGGAGCTGCTGGGGTAGAAGAGAACAGGGAAAGCTGGGCAGAAATGAAAACCTAGCCATAGGAGCCTTAAACAAAGAGGTACTTGATAAACATTCGCTGTTCAATTACACAATAGAGACGAAAGGAATTACGGGATGTATCATCTTTGAAATCTCCTCTACTTGCATCCCACTACCAAGAATAAGAACTTAATTTTCATGTACTCAATAATTTTAAAGTTTTCTTGTCCTTTAACTTTCCACTACATAAACCAATACTGCCAGGTTCTCCCCTCCATCTTTTTCTTCTCTCACACTGCCACCAAGATCCTGCCTTTAAATGGAGATGAACATGGTACATTCAAGATCAGTTCTTCTTTTGGGAGGTTATGGAAATGCAGACCTTCGGGGGAGCACTGAATAATCTGGCAAACGTTCTGTGAGGCAGAAGAGTGTTCCATAAGGGAATCTGCTAGGTGAGAAAAGCAGACCAACAATCAATGCCCACTTCTCCTTTAAAAAAAAAAAAAAATTTTGTTTTCACGGAATATTATGATTTCCACATGAATCCTTAATTTATGCTAAAGTATCTCTTGATAATGGTGACCAGTTACTGTGAGAAAAAGAAAGCTAAGGGATCTACTCAGACATATTTAACTTACGCACAAGAAATGGAAGGAGATATTCTTGTTGCACAATAAAAACAAAACATGGGAAAAGGCAATTACTGGCCAAATTTTGTGGATCACACAGATACTGCTTTTGGATTTCCTCATTTTATGTTTGTATCCTTGATCACACTGACAGTCATTATTCATCCCAGAAAATAATGAGGTATTTCCTAAGAAGCTAATATTCACAGACAATTCTGGTATAACTATATTCTTAATTTCTATTTTCACCCAAGTCCCCTCACATACATATGAAGATAGTCAAGGTAGGGGTGAGGACTTCAGTGATATACTTTAACAATATCCGTACATAGGATAGAGTAAGATTTCTCTCCATGTTAAATGCCCGTCAAATCAATTTCTATATAACTTCTTCTTGCAAAAGGAAATAAACAGCAATTAATGTCTACAATTGCTGGTCATCAATTAGTGCTGACAACTGAAAACAAACCAAAGGAGAATGAATATTAAGAAAAACGTTATGTTTTTGTAAATTCAACAAATCTCTACAGGAGTACTTCAATGTGGAATTTTGACTCATTCAAACTTGGCTCACTGTCTTTGATGAATTCTAAATGATGATCACGGAAAAGAGGATCCTTCAAGCATGATATATAACCGAGGATAACTCAACCTATCTGCTCTGACACAGCCTTTTTCTTTGACATTATCAGTGGGCAAGATGGTTTTAGCATGTGTTTTTGTTTCCCAGACATTAAGTGCTTACATTTATTAAGTACAAGCATATACGTCAAATTCACGTTTCCAACGGAAATAATGATTTCGAAAGATGCATAATCACATCTTAGGATTTTTTAGTTTTAATTTCCAAAGTGCTAGTTTTGACTACATGTTTTCAAACTGCTAATTAACATAGACTTCAACAGAATTGGCCTACAATTTCTAATTGTTAACACTTTGCAGTGCTGTTGACTAAATATTTCCATTTGTCCTCCAACTTTTCCACCATACGGCAGGATTGTACTTCCCTATCTCCTTGATGTCCAGTGAGGCCATGTGAGGTCAGGGAAATGTATTCGCAAGTGGCATGAATCACTCCCAGGATGAAGTGCTGACAGCCATTATGTGATTTACCATGTTCTCTTGCCCTGTGATTGGGGAAACACATGGCAGGGGGAGCTTCCTTTGGAAGTAACTGTAATAAGCACAGTCTTCCTGCCAAGACACATGAAAATAAGAGGAAAGTCTCTTTTGTTATAAGTCATTACAATTTTGGTGATTGTTGTTACCACAACCTAACTTAGCCTATCCTGACTACTACACATACCTTGTTGTGATGATATCGCACACACTGGAAGTTCGAAAAAAAATTAAAAAGAAAAACAATCTACACTAAACAATTGTAAAAGCCATTTTAATATGGAATATGGGGCGTCGACAGTTAAATTCCATTTTGATGTAGAAATGCATGTCTAGAAATTTTCAAATGTTATATCAACTAGAAAGTTAACAAGTGGTTCAATATTTAATAATAAATGAGAAGAGTGGAGGGGATGGAGGATCCAGAGGTGAGAAAAGCATCCAGATGGAGGTGCTGACCTAGGAAAATAAAGAAATGAGAAGACCAGGAGATTTCAGAGAATGGAGAATAGTTCCAAATGAAGCTATGCAGATTGGCAGGGCCTCGTACACCACGGGAAAGAGCAGGAAACATATGCTGTAGACCTGCAAACACTGTAAGCTTGTAAGAAAATGCACTAGATGATCAGATCTATAATTCTCAAAAGGTTTCTCTCTGTAGTTTGAAAGCAGGGTTTGAAGACAGGAGTGGGTGGAAATAGGAGGATGAAATGAGGCAAAAAGAATAATTGAGAAGAACACATTACTCAACCTGCTCAAAAATATCCCGTGCGTGACGACAGTCCTCATGTGGTACCAAACATCCTCCAACATCATGAAATAGAGGTCAGTGGTCAAGGCCCCCGTCTCTAAATTCAAGTTCAACTTCTGCCAAATACCAGTTGTATGGTGTCGTAGTTTCTCTCCCTATAAAATTCTACTTCTTGGGCTTATCATGAAGATTTAAATAAAATAATAATATATGTAAATGCTTATTTTAGCAAAGTACCTGGTTCTTAGTAAGGATTAACAGGTTAATCTAGTCCATTTTATGACCATAAGTAAGTTATTATTGCCTGATACCATAGTTTTTCATTCTTCCTCTACTAATGATGTTGCCTTTGACTGTGTCTTTCCCCAGTCTCCACCTGCCAAATTCTACTCACCCTTCGGGATCCAACTCAAATACCATCTGCTCCACAAAGATTTTTCTGAATGAATGCTCCCCATCTCTAGGAAATAAAAGATTCCAATTCTGAGCTAGAACATATTTTCTAACTGCTTCATGGCACTTAATTATAACCTATCTGCTGGATAAAACATACATAAAATAAAACTTATTTTTCTCAGGTATATTATATTTTTCTTTAGCTAGTATTACTTCTTATCTATCCATGTATATTTCCAAAGGTACTTAGTTGTAATGCCTTGAATGTATTGATCTTCACTGTTGAATAATTTAAGGAATTAGATCCAATTCTAACATAACCTGATTAAGTTTAACAGAACAATATATAATATTTTTATTCACAAAGTTCAGAAACAACAACTATTTCACAAAACTGGTAATTTTCTCCTTCCTTTTATCTGTAAATAATCAAAGGTTAGATAGGTTGACTGTTCTAAAATCCCGTGGCATGTTGATGATAAATCCTAAAGGAAAATTCACAATCTCTGATGGAAAACCCCTAATTCCTATATTCCAGGAGCAGAAAAGGAAGAAAGCTAATCTTCCACAACTGTACAAATAGCATTCTTCACTCCCATAGCCCTCAAGAGGTCATCAGGCAGAGAGGGATCTTCATAAACAACTAGCCATTGAAAAACAGTTTGTTTTTCCCCCAGATTCCACCAACAAATAAACTCTTGATACCCTTTGTGTCTGCTGTGATAAACAAGCATTCAAGAGGTGTTGTGTAAGTGATGGGAATTACTGAGAAATAGATTTGCACTTGAAAAGCAACCAGCCCAGTAGTTTGATCACTGCATCCTGAAAAATATACAGCCTGGCCCAGGCCTCTTTGGTTAAGTGATCAAATAAAATCCAGGTGGGAGGGAGGGAGACGCAAGAGGAAAGAGGTATGGGAACATATGTATATGTATAACTGATTCATTTTGTTATAAAGTAGAAACCAACACAGCATTGTAAAGCAACTATACTCCAATAAATATGTTAAAAAATAATAATAATAAAAAATAAAATCCAAAGGGATTTAGGGAACAGCTCCTGCTTACCACCCTGACTGCAAATTTTCTAAAATAGACTTTGACCTTTAATCTCCATCCCATGAACTTTTCTTAGAGCCAGCCAAGTAACCTGTGGGATTATAGAGCCATCTAACCAATTTCTTTTCCATTACAAATGACTTTGGAATTTAAGTCTTTTGGAAAGTAAAGCTTAAAAATGAAGTCCTAAATACTCCTTGTAAAACATAAAAACCAGGCAGTATCACAGACACATACATCACTTTAACTTTTCATACCTCACCATACATGTTAACTCTTTCAAATGTCCCTTGTGTAGGTACTCACATATTCATGAGGGTCAAAGCTTAACTGGATTTCTTTGGATCTTACACTATACTATGATTTTTAAATTTTTTTTATTTTTATAGAATGCCCAAATAAAAATAATCAAAAACAACTAAGCAAAAAACAATTGATTTTGAAAGCATATCCAAAAAACTAGGAAAATTATATTTTATGTATAGTTAATTTAGCAAACAAAATGTTGTCACAAAGCAGAGTTCTATTAGACAGTGCTAGCTGTCTGTCCCGATTTTTTCCAGGCTGACTTATGCAACATCCTGATGTTTAAAACTATCCTGTCATGGAAAATCTGTCTCAGGGGTGCGGGGCGGAGAGGAAGGGAGTCCCATTTTCTTTTTAAAGTTATAATTCGAAACAGATAGTTAAACGATATAATAAACTTCTTGTACTTTGCAAACACTTTAAATTATGCACTGCAATACATACTGCAGTTATTTAAAATAGATAACCAACGAGGTCCTACTGTATAGCACAGGGAACTCTGCTCAATATTCTGTAATAACCTAAATGGGAAAAGAATTTGAAAAAGAATAGATACATCTACACACATGTATAACTGAATCACTTTGCTGTATACCTGAAACTAACACAACATTTTTAATCAACTATACTCCAGTATAAAATAAAAATTTTTTTAAAAGTCTACAAGGTAAAGACAGTAATATGCATTTGAAAGTAAAGACTCAGCAGATGCTCCTGTTTGCCCACAGCATTTACAATACTGTAATATCAAACTATTTTGCTTTGCAAGACAAGCAATCGACAATACTCAGTGATCTGAATATTTTTTAAGTGTAATACTTTATACATCCAATAGAGTTTTTCTTTGGTTTTCTCCCAATGTTACTGTAAAAAAGTAATGATTATTAAGAGATGAAAAGAATTTGCCTTTCCATTAATGTAAGGACTCACTACGTGGGTATAATAAAACGTCATTCATGCTTCACCTCTTGCTATTGACTAGAAGATAAGCTGACATAAATAGATGAAATTCATATTGGATGTCATATATGAATGTTAGGACAAAAATACGTTTCAAGTATTTTTCCAATTTGATCTTGGTCTCGCCAACAATTAAATCTTACTGCTCTTCACCCTTTCCTTCCAAAACTACCCGAGACGGATAAAGCTTTTAAAGTCATATCGTCATTTTATGGACGATTATAGAAAAATTACATTTTCAAACTACGGGGAGATTTTAATTTTTTAACTTTTGCAGCTGACTTAAAGGCAAAACATATTAAGTGACAAGACAGAATACAAGAATCGGGGTCTGGCTCAGTGATTAAAAGCAGTAACTCAGCTGCAAGCAAAGCACATCATGTCTGGACTGTAGTTGCGTTAACAGGAAACATGCTAACTCAGTTCATATCCTATGTTAAGAAGATATGACAGAAAGCTAAATCACTCTACGATTTCTACACCATAGTACGTGTCTGAATGCACACCATATTTATCCGTACTGAATTCTGCATTGCCTTTGAGATGAATGACTTTGGAACCGTATTTTCTTATATTACTAACACACTAAGTGCAATGTCAACATCTGAAGATAATTATTTCTGTGTCTTCACATAACCTTGGAATGTTGAGAAATGTATTTGGCTTCAAACACAGCACAACAGCCATGACAACTCCGCCTTAACAATATGTACAGCAGACTTCTTTAAGGGAGAATTATTACATGGTTAAAACCTTTATAGTAAACACTCAAGAGCAGGTTGTGCTAAAGATAAACTGAAATTTTAGGAAGGCTCAACACCTGTGGAGAGTTAGGAGCTTCCTTAAAAGAGAAACAGGAGTAACTTGGTGAACTCTGGAAAAAATGAAACTAATCCTTTCTAGCAATATTCTACACATCCAATAATAGGACGCCTTCATTACTACGTGGAATCAGCTATAGGAGAACTTAAGAAAAGTCTTCCTGGGAGCAATACTCCTGCACGGGTCTGCTTTGGAAGACAACTATAATAAAATAATTACCCGTTTGACTGGTAGTCTTACTGGGGAAAACAATCCTTTTTCTTTATATAAAGGAGGGTTAGCTAAAACTGAAACAGAAAGCTTTAATATGAGCAACAGAGTGCTAACCCTCAATTGAGTTCACTTCAAACTTTTGAGTTGTGGGCTCTTTCAAAAGGATATCCACCATGATAAACTGTAAGCTGTGTGACTGAGTGTAAATCTCCAGTTTCTACACTAAGCCTACCACCTGTAATCTTACCAGCATACAGTAAGGACACAATCAGTATTTGTTGAATAAATGAGTGAAGGCTGAGTGAGGTACAGGACTGGTTCCCAAATGCAGGCCACGACAAAATTTCACTCAGGTGTAGCAAAATTAGAAAAATAAGGCCTGAAATTTTGTCATCAGGCATCTATCCATCTCCAATATTAAAGCTGATTTACCTCGCCTCACCCAACACTCTCAATTTTTGTTTTCAAAGTCCAGACCTGGAATCAACACACAAAGGAATCACACAGTATCTAGCTCAAAAAAAATGTCATAAATTTCACCCAGGGCCCCAGGCAGAAAAGAAAGAAAAAGGGGAAGAAAAGAGCAAAGCTGCAACACGGTAATCACAGAAGGGGAAAGATTAAAAATTATTTCATCTATCCTGCAAAGAAATGTGCTGTTCTAAGGGAAGAGCTTATTCAATTCTATTTCATCCTAAACCTTGGTAAGACTGGAAGTGAAGATTAATTTGCAATTATATAGAAAAAGTCTGAATATTCATATACTCTGAAGAACTAGTTCCTGTTTACAAACATGCATGTGATCTTTATGGAGAATTTAAGCCACTCTTGGTCTCAATCAATTTCATTCTTCCCTTTATAATAGAATAAGATATATTTCTTTTTCTGCAAAATGCCGAGATGCTGAGAATGTGTGCCTCGTGGAACTTAGACCAGGCAGAGTAAAGCAGCACTTACTCACTGTGCTCAGGGAGCAAAGGTGACTAGAAACCAAATCCCAGTGATGAAATCATACAGCTCTCCTGATAAATGCCCAGTTCCTCTGACTAAATATTTCCCTCCTTAATCCCAGCCACTATAACTGCCAGTCATTTTGGGTCTGTTATTCCAATATGAGAAATCTGACTTAAGCACCATAAAAGTCTTGGGAAAAAAACATTTTTGAACACTGGTGGGCTCAGGGGACTGATAATGGAATATGAACCTTTGACCCCTAAGATGGTTTCTTGGGAACAGAAAGCAGCCTATTTTTTCTGTAATAACCCTCCTGCGCCCCCCATTCTCCCAGGTGGTGCTAAAGCATTCAGCAGCTGCTGGCTGCCAGGGTCGCTACATCGTCCTGAAGTCTTTTGAATGATCAGGATAGACTAAGAAAGAAATCTGTCCACCCCAGTGCTTGAGAAAGTTTGCATATAATCAGGAATGATCAGGATAGACTAAGAAAGAAATCTGTCCACCCCAGTGCTTGAGAAAGTTTGCATATAATCACCTGGAGATTTGTTTAAAATGCAGAGTTTGATTCAGTGATTGAGGGCAGGGACTGGGAGTCTGCATTTTTAGCAGCTCCCAGGTAACGCTGATACTGCTGACCCATGAACCTACCTTTGAGGAGCCAGCATCTATCCCACGTTTACCTACATCATGGGATTTGAGGGACACCACAAAAATCCCTCTGCACCAAAAATCTCAATCTTGGGGCTTCCCTGGGGGCGCAGTGGTTGAGAATCTGCCTGCTAATGCAGGGGACAGGGGTTCGAGCCCTGGTCTGGGAGGATCCCACATGCCGCGGAGCAGCTGGGCCCGTGAGCCACAACTACTGAGCCTGCGCGTCTGGAGCCTGTGCTCCGCAACAAGAGAGGCCGCGATAGTGAGAGGCCCGCGCACCGTTATGAAGAGTGGCCCTCGCTTGCCGCAACTAGAGAAAGCCCTCGCACAGAAACGAAGACCCAACACAGCCAAAATAAATTAATTAATTAATAAACTCCTAGCCCCAACATATTAAAAAAAAAAATCTCAATCTTGCCCAATACCAGAAATACACACACACACACACACACACACACACACACTCACAAAGTGAGAGAAAACAAATTCCAGTTTCCATTATTGAAGTTATTGGTTCAGACCCAACACCGCATTATATCAAGAGTGGTCACAGGGAGTTTGGGATTGACATGTACACACTGCTATATTTAAAATGAATAACCAACCTAGTGTATAGCACAGGGAACCCTGCTCAGAATTCTGTAACAACCTAATTGGGAAAAGAATTTGAAAAGAATAGATACCTGTATACGCATAACTGAATCACTCTGCTGTACACCTGAAACTAACACAACATTGTTAATCAACTATACTCCAATATAAAATAAAAAGTTCGGGCTTCCCTGGTGGTGCAGTGGTTGAGAGTCCGCCTGCCGATGCAGGGGACACGGGTTCGTGCCCCGGTCCGGGAGGATCCCGCATGCCGCGGAGCGGCTGGGCCCGTGAGCCATGGCCGCTGAGCCTGCGCGTCCGGAGCCTGTGCTCCACAGGGGGAGAGGCCACAACAGTGAGAGGCCCGCGTGCCACCAAAAAATAAAAAAAGTTCAAAAAAAAAAGTGGTTACACCATACTTGTGTCCTGAAATCTGACCCTTTCTAGCTTTGCACCTACACTACAATAGAAAAGCATTTGTGGAGTTCTCACGGGATCCTTACAACAGCTACAAGCTGAGCAGAGAACATATATGTAATTACTCTTTCAGAAAAGGAGAAAATAGATTGATCAAGTTAAGCAACTGACTCATGACAACTCATAACTAGCATGAGTCAGATCCAGGAATCATACTCAGATTTTGTGACCCTCCCCCAAGTCTAGAGTCTAACTAATTTGACATTGCCTTTCACATCGCCGGTCCTCCCTACGTCCCAGCCAAGTTTTCTTTGATGTTTTTTATTACACTATTGTTCCCCTAGTTGTAGAACAAACAAAAAAGTTGTAGCAGTGATGTATGGGGTTGTTTGGGGTTCACTATTTCAGAACAATCTGCGGCCTAAATGACTTTTTTTTTAATCTGGAAAAGAAGCCTGGATTCTGCTGGACAATAGAGCTGAAGAGACAAAAAGAATCAGGATTCTCAAGATTTGATTTAACAGCAGAGTGATATTTTTGATCAAGCTGAATACAAATGCCAGCCACAGATCATCAATGTTAGTAACTGAGTGAAAATGCTCCACGATCAAGAATCTCACAGTGACTCCCCAGTAATAGACAATGCAACTGGGATTCGCTCTGAAAGAATGAGAAATGAACAGTACCGCCTGCCTGTCCAGGCAACTCTCCGAGGGACGTTCTCTCTGGAGTGTAAGTGTAATAGCCTGGGCCGTTTCTGCTTTGTTAGCTGCTGGACCCCAGCACCCAGAACAGCGCCTGGTATATAGAAGATGCTCCATAAACATTCTTTAAATCAAATGAAGAACTGGAGTCTTATGATAACAATACACAATGCAATAAATATTAAAACGTGTTTCAAAATGCTACTCCTTTCTTTCATATTAATGTGAACTAAAAGTTGTTTTAAATATTTTAATCCTTTGGCCCACTAGAGACACTCTGCCCTGCATCACCTGATGGAAAAGTACTCTTTAATATCTAAAAGATGTGATCTCAATGCAATATATCCCATACCACATAAATACTATATCTAATCAAGGAAGAGAAAGATAGCAAATGACTTATATTTATTTCAAGCCTACTCTTCATGTTCTCGTGGGAATGTAATTTCTGATTTTCCTTTAGATCTTGGCTCAATCAGCATTTCGTGAAAGAAATCTATCATAGGCTCTTCAGAGCATGACGTACCTCCCTTTCTCAAACATCACATTTTATATGTATTTACTTTACCTGTGTTTGCCACTGGGCTACCCTGTCTCTGAGGACAGGGATTGTGCCTGGTTTTGCTCACAACTATATCCATCGCCTCTGCCTGCTCCTGATCCTTACCAGACTAAAAACTAGCAAATATCCTCTATAAACAATTCTCAACAGCCTCTCTGGCCCTCCCCTCACATAAAGATGAGTATAGAGGTTTCTTCGAAAGTTTCAATAGGACCACACAAATTCAAAGCCTCTAGGGAAGTTTGATGGAAACACATCATAAACTTACAACATCGCAAATGCATGTTCCTCTCCTGGTCCATGGACAATTTGGGGCACATGCCCTAGTCATGAACAAGAATGGGTAACAGATAGTCAAGGCTGGAGTATGAGACAGAAACTCAGCTGAAATGCAGAAAAGGAAAAGGTCACATCAATGTTCAATATTCCTTTGCTGAGTCAACAAATCAACAGAGGTGAGGTACTTTACTGACATTTCACAAGAACATCAAAGCTCTACATTCTTTTAACAATGTAGGAACCTCGAGCTTCCTACGTGAGACATACTGAGTTTAAGGAAGAACAAATCAAATTGAAGTTAAATGAGAACAGAGCTCAGGGTGAAAAAAATAATTGATCGCCCAATTTTTCTATAAGCAACTCTTATGCAAGGATTGCTTACAGAGTGGAGGTCAGAGTGGAGGAGACAACCATACTTATTAAAGCACTGCGACTGTCTAGGATTTCATCTGTACACAACCCATCTATGAAAAATTCCATTATCTGTTATGTCATTAAATAGAAAACATTGTTTTCATGAACAATGAATTTGAAAGCAAAACTGTAACAGAGAAGACATATATTTTATCTAGGTAGACAGAGAAATCTTTCTTTCCAGCAGCCATTCACCTAAATTGTCTTTCCAGTAGCCCATACTTTCCTCAACCTTACTAAAATTACATTTTGTGTACTTATTTTTTAAAACTTTTTATGCTGTTCTTAGAATTCTGGCATTGAAATATGGTACAATATTTATTAAAAGTTTACTTAATTGGGTTTTAGATTTATTAAAAACCGAATTCCAGGCTAAATACATTGGAAATAAACAGCTATCCTGAGAAAGCAGTGTTGTTTATCAAGTTTCATAATACTATTTTTCTAAAGTCATCCTGCATACAGAGACCCTCTTCAAGCAGAACCAGAAGGTAATAATATATCACCACAATTGATATAATTTCTAAGACTGTATGCCACTGATGTACCCTATATATTCCAACCTTCTTTTTCCTGCTTCATAATGGATGTTCAGACTTGCACACTTGCCTCTTTTAATATTAGGAATACAAAATCTCCGATGTTTCTAAGGTGCAAGGTTTCTTGTCTGTCCATCACGGCCCCCACCCACTTCCTCCTCTTCAGAGAGTCCCAATTTGTTGAGGCATCTACCACTTTCTCACGTAACCCAAGTGTCCCAAGTCTGCTCTGTCCCACCAAAGGTCAGGTTGGTCAGAGAGTGATTCCACTGCCCTTTCAGGGAATGGTTCAAAAGAGGTTATTCCAACTAATACGCTAAGAGGATGCTTTTCGGGGGTAGCTGGGAAAGTCCTGCCTCATCCACACCTCATCCTCATTGTGCTTGGATATGAGGCCCCAGAAACACATCAGCTCCATTGCTGCCCACCAGAGGTGGGCAAAGTTAGAGAATCCCAGGGAAAATGGCACCAGAACTCGTTGATGAGGTCAACCATGGCAGCTTCTAGACTTCCATTTGTGAGACAATATACTTTTGTTATTATCACATATATCATTTTGGGGTTTTCTACTTCCTGTACACAAAAGCATACTAAAAGATATATTTTAATTATTTAATAACCATTCAACTAAATTTCAAAAACTATT
The DNA here is from genome assembly GCF_963924675.1 of Phocoena phocoena. Lineage (NCBI taxonomy): Eukaryota > Metazoa > Chordata > Mammalia > Artiodactyla > Phocoenidae > Phocoena > Phocoena phocoena. Next base: position 86,135,889 of record NC_089229.1, read on the forward strand.
TTAACTAGCAAATGGCAGAGTACCAAATTGAATATGGCTTTTGGAATATAATGTGGGTTTTGGTTTTTTTTTTTATAAAAAGCGTGGTTTAGAAAGTAGGTTAAATAAACCAAGGAATTAGCCGTCTGAATTTTTATGATAACATGGAAAAGGGGAAGAAGAGAAAGATAATTGAAGCTCTTCCTTTATTTCCTTTAAGAAATTTCCCAGCATCTCATATAATTCCAAAACCATAGTGAGACTTCGATAGCTGTTTGGAGAGTAAATTCTTAGATTTTTATCACAGAAAAGAGTACCTAAGTATCTGGTGAGCTGGGAAATTGGACAGATCTGCCTCTGTGTGACTCTGGGCAAATCATTCAACCACCTAGTCCTTAGCTTGTCCATCTGTAAATAAAAGCATCTCTTCTAAGTTCACGTGTTTCATCAACATTGGCACATTATCACTGCTTTTGGGGGAAAAAAAATTGCCAAGAAAAAAGACACTGAGCTCATAAGTGACTGCATGTTAAAAGTGCTTGCAGATTAATACTTGAAGTCAGATCACCAGGCCACATAATTTCATGTGTCTTAAAAGTTTGCTTTACTTCTCAGCAAACAGCAACTTATGAACCTTACAGCAGTTGCATAATGTGTTATTAAACTAATGTAGAAAATGGAAACACTTTCTTTCAAAAGGTTTATCTACAACTGAAAAGATAAGGCACGTAGATGATCTTTGATTTCATGATTTCTCTTAGTTTACTTTATGCTCTTCAAGTGAATTTCAAAGACCTGAAATATAATCTAATATCATGGAAAATTTAGACCTATTATAGCTACTTGTATGTCCAAATAGTGGTGGTGTTTTGTTTTGTTTTTCCCTGCCCAGTCACTATCTGACAGGCACAGTGTCCTAACACTGAGTTTATCTGATTTAAATTAATCCTCGGGACTTCCCTGGTGGTCCGACTGCAGGGGGCCCGGGTTCGATCCCTGGTCAGGGAACTAGATCCCTCACGCCGCAACTAAAAGATCCCGCCTGATGCAACTAAGACCTGGCACAGACAAATAAATAATATATATATTTTAAAGTTAGTAGCATGCTCTTTAAAAACAATTAATTAATTAATCCTCACAATTCAAGTGTCCCCATCTTAAACAAAAAGAAATAGTCTCAGAAAGACTAAGTAAATTACTTCACAGTTATGGATATACAAAAATCTTTCAACTCCACCATGATATAGACCATCCTCATCCTCTCAAATGATAAGAACTTTTTTCTAACCCCACACGAACCTACCTGGCAGAACAAGATTTCAGTGAACAACCACAAAAATATCACCTTAAAGACTTTTATGGAGGGGCTTCCCTGGTGGCGCAGTGGTTGAGAGTCCGCCTGACGATGCAGGGGACACGGGTTCGTGTCCCGGTCCGGGAAGATCCCACATGCCGCGGAGCGGCTGGGCCCGTGAGCCATGGCCGCTGAGCCTGCGCATCCGGAGCCTGTGCTCCGCAACGGGAGAGACCACAACAGTGAGAGGCCCGCGTACCGTGGAAAAAAAAAAAAAAAACTTTTATGGAGAAACTATTTTCAGAAAATAAACAAAACTTTTTTTTTTTTGGTTCACTGATTTTGCTTCTGTGACCCTAGTGCCTTATATTATGTGTGAAGGGCCAGGCTTAGCTATAGAGAGAATCTCCATGCAGCCTCACTTCATTCTGTATCTTCTGTTTTCAAAACGTAAAATCAATCTACCCGGTTTAGACAGAATTACAGAATGGCAAGCAAACCAACATGCCAACTTTTGTATTAGGGTGGCAATGTGAACGGGTAGATGACGTTTCCTTCCACAAATGAGACAATCTGAGGGAGACATTATTACTGAGAATTAAAAGGACAGAGAGTAGAGATGTAAATAAAAACTTCCGATGAATCCAGAATATTTTTTAAGTATTGTGGCAACAAGAACAGCACCAAAAGCATGACTTGCCTAGCATCAAGGAGTAAATCTGCTTCAGTCCTGGACAAGAACACAGATATAAGGTAGTTTTCCCACCATAATTATCCCTGCCCACAGAGCAACCGTAGAAAAAGGCCATAAATATTAACTTTGCTACAACACAATTCTTTCAATAATTGTGCTTATATACATATTAAAAGCAGGGAACAGAGGTGCCTAGGGACTCAGCAGCGGCCTATGCTTATATATATACAACAGGGACCTATTATTTTTCAAAATATCATATTTTAGAATAAAATGTTAAGTTTCTATGAGTAGCCCATTGCAACTGTGTTCACCTCCATGGTTTGGCAACACAGTGCTTTCTGACTTTTGCTCTCATGTAGTAAAGTAACACACCGTGACCCCAAAACAAAGGATGAAAAATTGGAGTGATACTTCTCCAAAACAAAATGGACAATTTTCTTTCAAACAAAAGAGAATCTTGTAAAAAAGGCAGAAGCTCATTTAAGGCATGGTGTGTATCAAGGACGGTTATTATCAAAAAGTCCCTTGATTCAAAAAATATCTGCCTAAATGATGTAGTTTGTGAATCTGCTACACAAAGGAACCATGAGTACTTCCTTCCTCCTAGAAAAGGTACCGCCATGGCACAGAAGAGAAGAAGATGAGCATTCATTTGATACATTCAAAGTGTTCTTGAATAAAGACATCTTTGCTGGTGTCTCAGTGTATGTGGGCATAAACGCTGATGCATTAGGAGAGGCAGTAAAAACACAAACCATAAAAGGATCTTCCTCGTATAACATTTAGCTGTTAGCAGTAAAAGTTCCCCATTGTATTCTCTTTATTCACTCATCATTGGTATGAATACCATCTCCTAAATTTTCAGCAAAATCGCCCTCTTCTTTTAAAGGAGGTTTTCGTTAGAACCTTTGCCCAAAGGTAATCGAGTAACTAAATTATATCAGTGTAAGGTCTACCTTCAGCCCATTTTTCCCCAGCATCAGGACAATAAGGGGTCCAAAATTCCTCAGTGTATTTTTTTACAGTCCCTTAAACGATTACCCAAAGGTAATCGAGTAACTAAATTATATCAGTGTAAGGTCTACCTTCAGCCCATTTTTCCCCAGCATCAGGACAATAAGGGGTCCAAAATTCCTCAGTGTATTTTTTTACAGTCCCTTAAACGAAAATACGTATGTGTTTTCTGTTCCTTTTCAGATAATTTGCTCTTTTCATAAAGAAGGAATAAAAGCAGGCGTGAAGGGTAGCTTGGCAGTTAACCACACATTCAATTAACAGGCCCTGTTACTGTTATCTCCGAGTCAGACATGGAAATTTCCAGGACTGTAACATCAGCCAGGCCCATTAGAGGGAGCTACAGGGAACATTAGTTTCAGGACTTGGTATTCAGATGAGCCACTGACAGAAAATGCAAGCGCCCCAAGAATACTAATGTAGGGTATGGAAAGCCTCAAGCCTCTGGGATCTTGACTCCAAAACACCCATAGATCACCATATCCCTGCATGGCCAAGACCCATTTGTGCTCATCTGTGCCCATTTGTGGTAGAGCTTAAACATGGGAGACTATTGGGGCATCTGTTTTGAAAGCAGCGACGCAAATTGCTTACCAGGATCTGGAACACCTGGATATTCCCTGACAGTTTCCTGAGAGCTTTTGCTGCCTTTCAAACTATGCAAGATGATGCCACCAAGTGTACACAGAAGAAATCCAGAATGATGTGGGAATGGGTGGCATCACTGACTGAAATCTTGACATACAAGAATTGTTATTAGTTTTCTCCTGTGTGAAATGCTTAAACATCTAGAAAACCAATTTCTTAAACTAGTAGCTTTTTTTTTAGTTTCCAGATTTGAAATGATTTAATCACGTTCTGCTTTCCAAACTTGAAATCAGACCTTGCGTTAAACATTAAACAAATGCTCACATCGTCTTGCAAAGAAATCAGGTTCTGCCTTTTACTGAAGACAGTTAACTGATGTTGAAGCAAAACAACATCTTCCTAAACATTACATAAACTTTTCCATTTAGAGGGGAAAAAATCCGTTCTTGATAATAGCCAAGAAATTGTATTAAAAATTTCAAAGCTGTGACAAAGTGAGAGAGTGGCATGGACATATATACACTACCAAACGTAAAATAGATAGCTAGTGGGAAGCAGCCGCATAGCACAGGGAGATCAGCTCGGTGCTTTGTGACCACCTAGAGGGGTGGGATAGGGAGGGTGGGAGACGCAAGAGGAAAGACATATGGGAACATATGTATATGTATAACTGATTCACTTTGTTATAAAGCAGAAACTAACACACCATTGAAAGCAATTATACTCCAACAAAGATGTTAAAAAAACAATTTCAACGTGAATCACACTATCACTTCTCCAAATGTTTTAGTGTGCTTTAGTTTTCTGTTTCTTTGATTTTCTTGATGGTGAAAGTTGCCCCATTTAAAGATAAGTCACTGTAAGGCTAATAAATTGTCTATGGAGTTCTCATTATCCCATACGCTAAAATTACCTCATAATTCTAGCAGAATTTTAACAAATGACTTAACATATTGAGATGATTTAAATCATCACTTCCTTTCCCCTTTCAGGAGGAGTGGTGGTTGATATCACTTTTTTTAAAAATTGATGCCGCACCAAGCCCGGTGCTAGATACTTTACATACAGCATCTCAAACTCTTCCCAAAACATTAAAGACACTATAACCATTTTGCATCTTATAGATGAAGAAATCAGGGCTTTGGGAGTTTAAATGATTTGCCCCAAGGCCACAATTCTAGTAACTTGCAGAGCCAAGATTAAGTCCGTCTCAATCCAAGACCACATGAGAACCCACACTCCAGCCATACTACCATTTTGCTACTCGTCACATAAGCACAAACATGCACATTACCCTTGATCATTTTAACCACTAAACTGGAGTCACAGATACTACTAACAACTATACACCCTTCATCAAGTTTTGAAATTTTCATTGTATAGATTTTTTTTATGGCTGAAAAGATCAGAGTTTGCCCACCTGTTTGATTATTGCACATGGGGTACGATCACCTGATTTCCTGGGAAAAGCACTAAGACCACTGTACTAGAAAGGTCGGGCCATGATCATGACCTGCCCATTGATTATGTGTATGTTTTGGAGCAAGTCTCCAAATTACCCTGTGACAAGTATCTCTGATTTACAAGTGATATCCATAATCACCCTCTAGAGGTTTGCAGCTGTGTTTATGATTCAGCTAGCAAGCCTAACACTTCACACAGAAGCCCTCCCAGAAGCCACACTTAGAATAGCAAATATGCATTCCAATATTAGTATGATTTGTTGTTGCAGGGCTGACAGTATAGAAAAATGCTAGAGGCCCTTTCTTTGTGATAATGTGACAGGTAAAAGATGTGAGAATTCAGGGCTTCCCTGGTGGCGCAGTGGTTGAGAGTCCTTCTGCCGATGCAGCGGACGCGGGTCCGGGCCGGGGTCCGGGCCGAGGTCCGGGAAGATCCCACATGCCGCGGAGCGGCCGGACCCGTGAGCCATGGCCGCTGAGCCTGCGCGTCCGGAGCCTGTGCTCCGCAACGGGAGAGGCCACAGCAGTGGGAGGCCCGCATACCAAAAAAAAAAAAAAAAACAAAAAAAAAACAACAACAAAGAGATGTGAGAATTCAGTGGGTTATTTAAAAACAAGGAAAAATGACACCAGGGGCACAATTTATGGAAAGCAATCATAGTCTATTAGGTCAGAAAATTCCAATCCTAGATTTATGTTCGATTATGCTTTCAAATTGCATGCAATAGATGTTTTTTAAAGTGCAGGGTCAATACTGGTTGGCTGCAATGACAACTGATTTGCTTCTCTTCTGTTAGAGGCAAATACTTCAGGATGAAATGTCAGAAAGGTTATTTCGGTTGCAAAAAACTGTAAATGCTTATTCCTTCCCAAAGGTCAGATATTATAATGAATCTTGAAAGACAATGAAACAGCATGCTAAGCCATAAATATTTTAATTTTCAAACCCATGTTTAAGCAATCAAGTCACCTTAGAGGAGTTCCTCTTTTTAACTGTAATGCTCTTTGGAAATGCTTTTGTACAAATATGTTTACTTGAGGAAAGCCACCCTAGCAAACAGTTAAATACCATATGCTACAAGTCATGGAAAAAAAAGAGTTTAACTACAGTTCACATAAAACTGTGACCTCAAAGGAAGGTTATTTTGAAAATGTACACAAATAAATTTTAAAAACATTTGGGGGCATTTTGGATTTCAAGCCTATAACCATAAGCCAAGATGCAGCAGAGCTGGCATTTTGGATGCTGTGTGGATGCTGGACTAACATAAGAGAATCAGCGTCTAGGATATATGGAACACGGATTTGATGCTTCAGTATTTGAAACAAAATGAGAAACTGAAATGATAGAGATAAAAATCAAAAAACAGAACATCAAAAATGACACTCACAAAAAAAAGTAAACACAAGAGAAATAACAACCTATACCACAGAAATACAGATACCATAAGAAAATATTATGAACAGTTATATGCCAACAAAATGGACAAGCTAGAAGAAATGGACAAGTTTTTAGAAACATATAACCTGCCAAAACTGAAACAAGAAGAAATGATAATATGAATAGACCAATCGCTGGAAGTGAAATAGAATCTGTAATTTAAAAACTCCCTGCAAACAAAAGTTCAGGACCCGATAGCTTCACTGGGGAATCTTACCAAATGTACAAAGAAGAACTCACACTGATCCTTCTCAAACTCTACTGGCCAAATATGTCAACTTCCTCTTTTACAACCCCTCCCTACCAAAGCATCTTACATGTAGTAGGTGCTCAGCCAAGCGTTCTCTATTTTCTCATTTAAAATGAGCCTATTACATTACTCAGGATAGTCTTCCCACCCCACATGGTTAGTTGGCTTAGAAGAGCGCTTCTCAAACACAGACATGACCAATACAATATTTACAACTAAACCGTCTTACACTCAAAATGCTCTTCATCTCAGAAGGCCCATACTTCTATTCTCTCAAATTTTTAACCAATTTTTTAAAAGGGCTGTTACGTTGCAGCACTCTGCCAAGGAATAACTTGAGACAATGGTTAAAAATAAGATAAAACAGCCCCAAAAGTAACCATTTAAAGAAAAAAGAAAGAAATCGGAAGTCAAACTCCCATATTCTATTTTTCTGACCTATATTCGTCGAAGACAATATTAAGAAATAGAACTTAATTATACTCAAAACCATTACTTAATGAAATGCTTATTCGTACTATCAACGAAAGTCATTCTTCTCAAAGGTCCTAATGGAGGATACAAGTGGCAGAATTATAACCAGAGGAGAAGAAAAGGTTTCTAGCATCAATGTTATTTAGAGTCAACCAGTTCCACAAATCCTAGTTACAACGTTTGCCTATTAATCTTTTCATTTTATAGACGAATTTTACAGACGAATCAATTTGCAATCTGAACTCTTAAATGCACAATAACCTCACTCCTTTTGCACATATCTGGTCCCATGCTTTGGAACATTAAAAAAAAGAAAAAACCTCCAAAACTGTACAGATTGTAATTAATATACACATCAATTATATCCATCTTCTCGTCTGTATTAAAAAGCAAAATATGCATCAAAATTTTAATAATAAACATTCAAACAAGATGGTTTGATTTGTGATGTTTCTTCACAATTGAACAGATTACAACCAGAAGCCAAAATTCTATGGCGAGGACACAGTCCCTCACCAAGTGCTTAGTAATTCAGAGTTAAGGATAGAAGTAGATGAGACCGAGACCACTGATAGGATGTGGAGACAGTTCCTCAGATGCATCCATTTCTGTTTCAAGAAGATGAAGAAATTCTTTCTCTGAAGAGTTTGGGAGGATTACAGAATATTCTAGATTATAAAAAACTCATGTTATCTAATACGACAAAAGAAAAACATATGAACGTGACTTTTTAATTTTCTATTTAGATCTTTCTTTACTTTTTAGTTATTCTACCCAATGTGGAAATATATACATTAGATGGTTAAATTTATTAAATGAAATTTTTAAATACCTGTCTTCTATGAGAAAAATTACTAAAACTATTTTATTGTTTTTTCAAAAAAATTAAAACAAAATTGCTGAAACCAAACAATCTAATGTCTGAGACTTGGTAGTATAAATACAACAAGGGCAAACATTGTGACAAAACGAGTTGAAAGGGAGGCTAACATCTAGGACACACCTAACCAGAAGAAAAGCATATATCAGAAGTCACAAGAACGAGATATCACAGGAGAAACATGCCTGTAAAATATAAAGTCAGTTCCCAAGGCTACACCACAGCTATCTTCTATTATATTTTCCAGTAATATTCACTTCACTCATCCTTAAAGAGAACCTTTAGTGTACTGATATGAACCTCAAATACTGTTTGTATATGAAATTCAAAGGTACACAACATTTCCATCCTTCTTAATATTTCCACCCAGCTAGAGATCAGGGAACTCTACAGATTTTCTCTATAGGTTTGCTCTGATCAGAAAGAACTATAGGTTTTCTCTGATCAGATCCCCAAATCATACAATACTCAACCAGTCTTTACCAACTATTTTTGTTGGCCTAGATATAAAGAATTCTTAATAAGTTACTAAACCTAAGTTAAAGGAATTTATGAAATTTGGGAAAATACCATATCACCCAGTGTTCCTTGATCCCTTACTTAAATAAGATTTCAAAACCAGCCTGAATAAAAGTAAACTAATTATATAGATGTTTTTTACTCCATACAGTCAAATAACAGCCTTAAAAATCTTACTGAATTTTCCAGGGATTGTCACTGCCCAAGCCCTGTGAGAATATGAATGCATAAATTTGCTTTTAGTGAACGTGAGTAATGGAATCTAATCTTTGACCACATACAGTAATTCTTCGTACAGCACTCCTGCAAGACTCAGCACCAGTACCCAGCATTAAGGGGAGCAAAGTACCGTAGACCCTTGAACACAGGGGTTAGGGGTACAGACGCTCCGCACAGCTGGAAGTCTGTGTATAACTTAGAGCCAGCCCTCTGCAGATTCTGCAGTATTTACTGTTTTAAAAATCTGCGTATAAGTGGACACAAGCACTTCAAACCTGTGTTGTTCAAGGGTCAACTGTACTCCCATTATTGGACTCTCTAGTTGTTATAAAGTTTTCTCCCTTAACATAGTGTTAAAATATGCATGAGACTTTCATTCTATTGATTCCACTTTTGCATTCTAGAGCAATATACAAATGTGTCTTTTTTTTTAATGGCAACCTTGTAAATAATTGAAGACAGGTGTTTTAGTTCCCTCAGCCTTCTCTTTTCTAGGCTACACAGTCCCACTTCCTCTGTTTTCTATATGATTTCCAGACTTCTGTCTCTCCAGTTCGTCAATGCCTTTCGTAAAATTATGGTGTCTTGGACAGAAAACAGTATTCCAACTGTGGTCTGGCCAGTGTTAAGTACATCAAAGATATGACTTCCCATGATGCAGACACTTCTATTTATACTGCCTAAGGAAGGCTTAAGGGTTTTTTCTTTTTCTTCTTTTTTTCTTTTAAACAACTGCATCGTACAGTTGGCTCATATTAAATTTGTAGTCAAGTAAAAGCTCCAGATGTTTTTCGCAAGCTGGAAATTTTCATGTTCAGTTCTCACTTGCAGCCAGCAACCATTTACTCCAGTAACAAGCAGAGAATTCATAGGTATAGCTGTCTGACAGAGGGATCAATATCTGGATAATCCACTGTATTTTGTTATAAAACCTCTTCCAGTTGCCATTCTCATTGCTTAAGTTTTTATCAACTGAATTAAGTATCTTCCCTTTGGGAATGTCTTGAGTATTCAAATACATATTTATGTATATTATTACTTATGTCGTATTTAATATGTGCTGGTCACTGTTCTAAGTGCTTTAAAAATTTTAACTCATTTCATCTGGATAACAACTCTCTCAAGTTGGTACCATTATTATACACATTTAAACAAAGGAAGAAACTGAAGGGCAGACAACTGAAGTAACTTGCCCCAAATCACAAAGCCAGTAAGAAGCAGAGCTGGGATTCAAAACCAGGTAGTCTAGAACCAGACTGGGGCTCATAATCATTATTTTATGCTGCCTCTTAACCCTACGTACATGCTTAGAAAAGCAGGCACTGCGTCAGACACTTGGGAAGCAAACCAAATAATATAGCATCATATTTCTATGTGTCTGTCTTTAGCTCCATTAAATAGATAATAGATAGATAAATAGACAGACAGAACGAGAATAAGCAACACAGAAATAGGTCAGAGACATTCTGAGCATAACTTTACAGTGAATCCAAAATATAAAGGTCTCTTTTAGGGCTGTTGAAAGGTTTACATAAATTAATATCTATAAAGCATTTAGAGTAATATCTGGCCCAACCTGATTGCTAGCAATTATATTATAGTTATATTATTTTGTTAATAAAATAAATGTCAACTTTATAAATGTATTTTAATACAAATATACATATATGAACTCATATTTATAAATTACAAAGTTCCTTAGGGCAAGGAAAAAACAGATTTTTAATTAAATCATAATGGGACTTTATTTTAAAAAGTGAACTATTCTCTTAAATAAGGAAGAGAAGTATGGTGAAAATTAAAGCAGGCAGGCTATCAGAAACACTGAATGATAAAAAAAAAAAAATCCATTTCTTTAGCACCCACCCTCTGCTGGAAAGAACTCCACTAGCATTATGTATGTCACCAACTTGTTTGAGGTTTAAAGATAAAACTACGCTAAAAACATGCATTACCACCAGACATTATGGGTCACCTAAACCAATCTAGGAGCTTACCTCTTTAAGTATTCTAAATTGATATTTTTTGGCAACTCACGTACGTTCCTGCTAATCCAAGGTTATCTAAAACATGTGGTTTTTTAAAAATTTATTTTCTTTCTTTCTTTCTTTCTTTTGGCTGCATCGAGTCTTAGTTGCAGCATGTGGGATCTTCGTTGAGGCATGCGGGATCTTTCTTTGTGGCACGGGTTCTTTGTTGCTGTGTGCCGGCTTCTCTCTAGTTGTGGCCTGCGGGCTCCAGGGCGCGTGGGCTCTGTAGTTTGCGGCACATAGACTCTCTCGTTGAGGCATGCGAGCTCAGTATCTGTGGCACACAGGCCTAGTTGCCCCGTGGCACGCATGCAGGATCCTAGTTCCCGGACCAGAGATCAAACCTGCATCCCCTGCATTGGAAGGCAGACTCTTTACCACTGGGCCACCAGGGAAGTCCCTAAAACATGTTCTTTTGCTAGTGCTTTCGAATGATGGACACAGGATCCTCTATAGACTGTCATTTTTGCTTAGGACTAAGGGCTACATACCAGTAAAACTTGAAGGATCTCATCAGTAGAATTTCCTGAGCAAACTAATCCTCATTTGGCTTTGAAGTGTGGTTGCTGTACTGTGTAAGGAGTCAGAGCAGAACATGGAGGCCACGATGGACAGGATTCAGGATGGAATTCTACCGTCATCACATCACGATCCACCGTCTTGATACGGCTATTCTGTTGTTGGTATTCTGGGGTTTTTTTTAGTTATAATCATTGTTAATATTTATCAAAGTTTGTTACTGGCTGATTGGTAGATGAAAACTTGCTTATTTTTTCTATGATTTTCCAATTAATAGATAGTCTATGCATAGCAGTTTCAATGTAAATCATCCATAAGGCAGCTGTAAACATTATTCCACATCACCCCACAAGCAATTTTTATTTTGGCATAGGTAGGAGAACGTCAATGTTGATTCATCTGCATGTTTATGATAGTAATTGACAACGGTAGGATTTTTTAATAAAACAAACTCCTAAGCATATGTTCAAATTCTTAGCTTAGAAGGTCAGCAATTTACATATGCTCCTCCACATCTATTTGCACTTATCAAATTACTTTCCTAGGGAGATAGAAACTTGTGATCAGGCAAATCAACTAAAAGGGGAAAGGAGGGAGAAAAAGAGACAGAAAAAGCGAGAGGTCTACTTATGTAAATTATCCCCCCAAATGCAAAAGGGACAAGATGCTTTGCTCCACTCCTGTCGACTGATCGCTACCTACCTGTTCCTTTCTCATCTCTGTCCTTGCCCTTCCTAATAACTAAGAATGGACCACCTTGTTTTACAGTCATTCTGTAGTACAGCAAGAATATGGTTACTGTAACACTCTTAAGAATTTCAAGCATACAGAGTGAAGTCAGTCAGAAAGAGAAAAACAAACATCGCATATTAACGCATGTATGTGGAACCTAGAAAAGTGGTACAGATGAACCGGTTTGCAGGGCAGAAATAGAGGCACAGCTGTAGAGAACAAACATATGGACACCAAAGGGGGAAAGCGGCGGGGGTGGGGTGGGGTGGGATGAATGGGGAGATTGGGATTGACATGTATACGCTAATATGTATGAAATAGATAACTAATAAGAACCTGCTGTATAAAAAAATAAATAAAATTCAAAACTTAAAAAAAAAGAATTTCAAGCAAAAAAAAATTATCCTTTCAAAGTTTTACTTTGGTAATACCTATTGTCTCTGAATTCTGTGTTTACAATTATGCTAAAAAATGCAAAAATACAACATTTTCTACTGCTAGTTTGTTTCATCTCTCACCAGCTTCCCCCTCACTGAAAGACACTGTCATTTCACCCTTAAAACAAACACAATGTCTCCACTCCCATCTTAGTTATTTCTTACTAGGTTATGATGATAGGTACTGTCTGCTCTTTCTACACTGTTAGCACCCAAAGGAACCAAAAACCCACCTTCTTCCCCCACCTTTACAAGCACTAGCCTTACCTCAGCATGTGTTCGGGCAGAAGTGCTTATTATCTCAGCCAGTGGGCCCAGCATATCTCCAGGAGGTTACGAAAAGCGGGAGGGCTGTCTTCGGCCCACTTGCTACAAATGGAATCAGATTTGTAACAGAAGACACATGCACGCAGGTGTCACAGGGAATATGCAAGCAAGGGAGAGGCAAAACACAGATCAGCCACTCACCGGCACTAAAACCTTACGCATGAGAGTCCACTTAACCTTTATAATTATTTCTAAACCAGAATTAATGATTCTGAAAGTCTGTTTTGGAAGGAACACCTTTGTTTGTCCAGGTGCACGAGGTTGTTTCCCTCTGCCACAGAAAAACAAGTTCAAGGCGTTATGAAAAGCGTGCACTTAAAAAGAACACTTTCATCTCAGCTGTTTGTGTGCTAGGAAACATTTCAGGATTAAAGTCTCAAGAAAGAAGTCAATCAAGGAAGATATGGGCATATGAGCGTGTACATTGTGTCTATGGGAGGGACGGAAGGAGGGATATTGGGGTGGGGGGGAATGGAGCTCCTGACAGAGGTGTAACATCTAATCATCATTATTTTCTGTAACTTTCATATCTATGATAATACAAAAATTTATAGGGCTCTATCTTTTTTTTCTGGCTGCACCACGCAGCATACAGGATCTGAGCTCCCCAATCAGGGATCGAACCCTTGCCCCCCTGCAGTGGAAGCTCGGAGCCCTAACCACTGGAAGGGCAGGGGAGTCCCAGGGCTCTATTTTAAATATGTGTATATTTCACATGTATGTATACTTTACTAAAAATTTGATAAATTTGTAGAAATACATTTTGATAAATACAAAGGCCACTTTTTTTTTTTTAGAAACCTGAATATAGAGAGTGGCATTATAATTTGGTACTGTATGAAGCCAAACATAACTAAAATCAACCCAGGCTTCACTGGATATATATACCAGTGATTTCTAGCATTCCAAGACTAATTATCATGCAACAAAAATTTTAAACTATTACTGTTAATTATATAACAAATTAGATAAAGGTATCGGTATTGCAAAATTACGATCTCTAAAAATGTGTTATATTCTGACAGTCATAACCGTAAAAGACAGGAAATTTTTAAAAGGTAAGCCCTAGACTATTAAATCAGATTTCAAAAGTCTATAGTAATTTAAACTTAATCATCTTTACAGTTTTAAGAATTGTCTCCAAGGCAGGAGCTAAATACGCTAGTAACTCAGACTGGCGTTTAAAATTCATATACTCCGAAACATATAAAAATATTCATATATGTCTTCCCTTTGGGAAAACTTAGCAAGATCGGCCTGTTTTTCTTTTCTTAGAGGGAGGAGGAGATAATAGCATTGGTAAATGGGATATTCTCTAAGTATTCACAGAAGTCTAGCTGGAGCTACTGTTATGTCCTTCTACACACATATACGTTTTACAACATGACCTTGGTGAAAATAGTCTTTATTAAATTATGTGGGGGTTTTCCTGACAGAAAATATTTTCTAAAACAGGACATAGTACATATTATAATGGGTACCCTCATCGATAATACGCAGTAGGACAAAAGGTTTATCTTTATTAAATGTATTAGTTCAGTATTTAACCTAAAATTTACATTAGAATTCTCTCTTCTGATACTATGTCTAATTACCAAAAAAGGCACTCAGGGGCTGGACTGTCATTTTAATACGCTGGCCAAGAAATTATTGCTGCCCTAAAATCTAAAAATAAATACAGCAATAGCTCTATCTAAAAACACAAGTCGAGACTTTTCAATGATTGTTACTTGGGAAACACATGCTATTATATTAGTAAAACTTTATAATTTAGGTGGGAAAGGAAAACACAGCTATGACAAAATCTGAACCAAATTATCCTAGACTGGCTATTCTCAGAGCTTGGATTTTCCGAATATTTGCCCACTCTTGATTTTATGTTGCCCGTTACCAATCTATGTTTTTAGGACTTCAAAGGCCAGCTATTCCAAGGAGCAAGAAGCTAGACAGACATGAAACTTGGATGCCACGCTTAGGAACACAGAGTGCTCTGGCCCAGCCACAAAACCAAGCCTCATTTCACCTCTCCCACTTCCTGTTAATAGCAAAGGTTAGAAACAGATTCTGTTCCCAAGCACAAAAGTCAGCATGTCTTTTTTTTTTTTTTTTAACTACCAATAAAACTGAGCAGCGCACACAGGTACAAGTGTTTCATGCTATTTGCTTATTCTCTACCAGAGTTATAAACCCTTAAGACAGATGGCAGTATAATTGTTAAATTCTACAGATTAACTTGGCCGCAATTAAAGCAACAAACCTCCCAGCCAATAGAATATTCTCGGTCTTGAGTTGTTATACCTGGTGTGAACACAGATTTACATCTGATAGTGACATGTATAAAAACATTAACTAATTTGATCACCAACATCAGAACTACTATTAGTAGAAAATGTTTCCTGAACAACGAAACATGAAAATTATATTTACACAAAGGCAAAATAAATGGTGGAAAGGTCAACTTTTGAAAAAAAATACAAATATATGTGTCTAAAAATCAACGCCATAATATTTTAAGGTGGGTAATTTAACACTTTGACAATTTCTCAACCAGTGGAGCACATAAGTTCATCTAATATAACTATTCTACTGAACATATCATTACTATTATGGTTTTACCATTTCAACATCCTCTATTTTATCCTGACCAAACCCAGTTTCCACTTATGCTTAAACGCCTCCCATGATCAGAAGAGCATTTATTTTTGTCCCTAGCTCTAGTACTTGTGACAATATTAAACAAGTCTATCACTCATATACCTGCCCTTCCCCTATTCCTATTAAAGGAGAGTCCAAATGCCTGTCAGATTTATGACATATGAATGAAGGGTGAGACAGTCATGCTTCTATTGACTGATAACTTATCTGGAATCTGATAGCAAAGTGGAATGACTAAACCTTAACCCAGAAGGATCCAGAAGCTTATACGTCTAAAGATAAACCTGAAGCGCACCCAGCACAGGGACTTGCTTTAGCACCAGGGCAGCCAATCTTCAGGGACTCTGCTTCATATAACAGTGAAAAGCAGAGCTTGTGCTATGACCTCAGCAGTGCTTATGAAAACTCCTGTAACTGAGCCTTCACCTGGCATCCCCCAGGGCCCTGGGATACAAGAAAAATTGCCTTGGATGCCCCCAAATTCGAGTCAGACCTTTACGCTTGACTAAGATTCCAATCACTTATAATTATCAGTTGAGTTTTCAATCTTCTTGGACATTAGTTTATTCCAGGGCTGCCTCTATCCCACATCATGTCAACCTCAGCATGAAGCTCAGACCATGCTTGCGTGTTAAAAATAATGTAAAACTTGCAAGCAAGCATGCATGAATTTATGAGACTTGATTGAGCTTAGAGAATGGAGCTCTGAGGGATTTACACATTGCAGTTTACTGCCAACTCCTGATCCTGTCCTTTCTCCTTCTCTTACTCTTTTGCAAGTTGCCAAGAAGATTCCAAAATATTCTCTATCACAGTTTTTTCTCTCTTCTCTGAAGCCCTAGCTCCCTCTGACATCCAAGCCCTTTGGGGACGGGTGGAATGAGAATAGAGTGATATTTTCTCCATACTTGCAACAGTATCTAAAGATTTTTCCATACTTTTTTGTAAGAGAAATTTTGGTGACAGTTGTCAAGTTGGTAAAATATTCTTCACCTGATTTTTAAAAGTTCCTAAAACTACCCTCCTGCCACTATCTTTCTTCATTAATATTAACCAGATTGCTGAAATTTAATTTCAAAGAAATCATTTATTAAATATGGTATTTAGGATATAATAGTGTTCAAGATAAACCTTTCATATTTCATCATAAAAATGAAACAAAAACACATGACTTAAATTTTTGTCAAATCTGACATTTTGAAAGTGCATCCATTTCACTTGCTATAAGAAAAACACATGAGGTATTTCCCTGCTGGTCCAGTGGTTAAGACTCTGCGCTCCCAAAGCAGCGGGGCCGGGTTCAATCCCTGGTCAGGGTACCAGATCTCACATGCCGCAACTAAGATCCCACATGCCACAACTAAAGATCCCGCATGCCGCAACGAAAAGACCCCATGTGACGTAACTAAGACTCGGCGCAGCCAAATTAATTAATTAATTAATTTTAAAAAAAAGAAAGAAAGAAAGAGACATGAAAAAAGTTACCTTCAGGGTATAGCTCTTCCCTCTCAATAGCAACCCCAAAGGAGATGTCACAGAGTACTTTAAAAACCACTGCTCTCGGATTTTTAAAAGAAAATTCCTTGTAATTTTAATTATATACTGTAAACCATTACTTTAAAATACAGAATACTTAGTTTCTTTAATCCATAATCCCATATATAGAAATGTACCTGGAAGAAATAATCAGAAAAGCAAACCAGGGTTTATAAAAATATTTACTTCAGTATCATTTACCCCGACAAAATCTAGAGATAATCGACCAGTCCAACAAGAGAGAAATGCTTAAATAAAATGATACATTCACACAGTGACTATTAAGAAGTGTACAAGTGATAAAAGTGATGCAAACTGATACAAGTATAAAAGTGATAACGTTTTCATACTTTTAACGTTGTAGAAGATGGTCAGAAAATACCATTAATTTAAACATACAGAAAACCAATCAATAAAAACATTACAGGGACTTCCTGTTGGTCCAGTGGTTAAGAATCCGCCTTCCACTGCAGGGGATGCTGATTCAATCCCTGGTCCGGGAACTAAGATCGCACATGCCTTTGGGGCAACTAAGCCAGTGCACCACAACTACTGAGCTCACACACCTCAATGAGACAGCCCGCATGCCACAAACTACAGAGCCCACGCACTCTGCAGCCCACGCGCCACAACTAGAGAGAAGCCTGTGTACTACAACGAAGAGCCTGTGCGCCACAACGAAAGATCCCACATGCCTCAACGAAGAACCCAAGTGCCCCAACTAAGACCCGACGCAGCCAAAAAAAAACATTATAATCCTAATTATATAAACTATGAAAACACTGAAAAAAGGAATCGGAGGAACTGATAAAATATTAATGATGGTCATTTTCATTTTGTGGTTGTCTATTTCAGAAAGGATTTAAGCTAATGAACCTTTTTCAAATGTTACTGCATTAAATAAAACATAGACAAAATGTATCAGGAAAGTGGACAACCAGAAGACAAGCAGAGGAATGCCAAGGTGCTGCCGGCCGTGAAGTTAGTTCACAAAAGTGTACTGCTCAAGTTTGGCGCCCAGGACCCAGGGAGACCACAGCCAATGCAATCGGTTGGACAATGCACACTCCTCAAAGCATCAACAACAGTTAACTTTAGTGGGTGCCTATTATGTGACAAGCTTTGTGCTCAGCAACCTACATGCATTATCGCAATTAATTCTCCCAGCGCCTCTCTAATTGGTACTATCAACCCCACTGTGCAGAAGGAGATATTTTGGAGGGTTAAAAAAATATATGCTATTAACTTTATCAGCAATCCTGTAAGGCTTGATCTTTAGGATCAAAAAGTAATGAACACTGTAGAATCAATTTTCAGTTTCAGGGGCACCTGAAACCCACACCAATAAAGAATTAAGTTGCTTTAAACAGCATGTACAAGAGTACCCCTAAATTTGGAGGAAAACCTGTAACTTTAGAAAATGTTATTTAGTCTGCTATTCCTGGTACATAATGCCTGCTTAATAAATGCTTTTTGAATGTTTAATTCTGGCCTTATTTTAAATCATAACCATTTAATCATATACACACCCACAAACTCAACACACACAAAAGGGGGTTGTATGCATTTTTTCTTAAGTTTCTGAACTTGGCTTAAATGCTTTTATTATTTCATTTATTGACTGAACCACTATTGATTCTTCCCTGAACACGTAAAATGTATTAAGTAGCTCTTGGGAATAAGGACAATAAAGATAGCTCACAAGAAAGCAATTCAATCTAGTTATCAAGTATTCTGCAAAGGAAAACAAACCTAATGACAGGGCGTTTTTTTTTTTTTTTAATATAATTTAGACCACTTACTATCAGATCCTGAAATTCAAAGGGGCTGATATTCACAAGACTTTCAATCCCTCATTTTTTGAGTCCCTCATTCCTTCTGTGTCCACCCACGATTTCACATACATTCACACATCACCTTGGGAAATGTTTCTGCAACTAAAATTCAGACTGTGCTATGGGTATGGTTGAGCCATGGATGTACACCTTAGATGAGCAACTGTGATTTTATATTTATAAACGAAATAGTGATGGGGCCCATTGCAAATTGGTTTGAAATCTACCCAAACGACTCCTTCTGGGTCAGAGTTTCCAAGGGCAGGTAGTTATTACTTCCTTTTATACATGAGGAGGTTAAAACCCACAGATATTGAATATTACATCCACAAGCTAGTATGTGTCCGAGTTTGAACTAAACCTCACTTTGTCTAACGCTGAAGCCCATGTTGCCTCTCTGTGTCCCCAACTCTCTTCCCATCTCACAAGCTTCACTCACACTGAGTTTACAGAATCTCAGAGTCATCTGTCACCATGTCACCAAGGGATGAGGAATTCAGTGAGGAAGCTGAAGGCTTATTCAGAGTGAACTCAATAATTTATCATAAAAGGATCCCTGGTTTGGGGGTAAAATAAGCATAATCACCCCTATGGGAAACCTGATGGATTGTAGCTTGGCCGTAACTACTATTCGAACACGTGTTTTACTTGTCAAACTAAGGATCAATGCCAAACAAGAGCCATAAAAGGAGCGTGGGAAAGCCTGTGGGTTGGGTTAAGGGTTAGGGAAACAGCTGCTATGGGCATGATACAAAAAGAAAAGGGAAAAATAGCAGGAGAGAAATTAGCAATAAGTAGAACGTAACTATCTCTACCTTCTGTGGTTTAAAGAGAAGGTCTTTAAAGAAAAGATATTTTGGAGGGTTAAAAAAATATGCTATTAACCTTATCGGCAACCCCGTAATGTTTGATCTTCAGGATTAAAGAGTAATGAGTATTTTATAATCAGAATTTTATTATGTTTGACATACTTTTATATATGGTTTATATTTCCTTATGAGACTCATTTTTTTTTAAGCCAACCTTTTGCTCTTAAAAAGAACAACGGCTGCCCTCAATTCAAACCATGAGAAAAGACAGCTACTGGAAAAAAAGAACATTAGCTTAATTGTGTCTCTGCTACCTACAAATATCTATACTTGATCCAAAAGAAAAATGATTAATAAGTGAATATCTTTTAAAAATGTATAGTCTCGGAAATCTGCATGGTTCATTCATTCAGCAAATATTACCTATATTTTGCCAGGCACTGTGTTTCCCTGTATTCAGTGAATAAAAGAGAAGGTCCACCTAGAGTCCAAACAAATAAGGCTTATGAAAGCAAGTACCTGATACACTTCTAAGCTCACAGAAGAACCGGGCTGAGCAACCAGGGAAAACAATCTAGAAGAGATGTCCAGGGAATTATTATATTTGATAATTTTTTTATAAGCAGGGACAATGTATATACCTAAATTTGATTACCTGAGAGAGATCTTAAATTCTGCTACCCCTGAAGGGTGTTAAGTATAAACATAGGGAAGAAATTGATACACTCTCACAATTTATAATTCAACGCAGACAAAATGCCAGTATGAGGCTGAAGTGGATTTTAAAAACCTACACTAGAAAGGCAAACTTGAGACTTTTACGCCATGACTTACAGAAACTGTATCACTGAGGCTAACAGGACCTCTCTGACTCATCTTTACTTATTTATTTTATTTATTTATTTATTTATTTATTTTGGCATGGTGTGTGGCAGGCAGGATCTTAGCTCCTGGACCAGGGATCGAACCCGTGCCCCCTGCAGTGGAAGCACAGGGTCTTAAGCACTGGACCACCAGGGAAGTCCCAATTCATCTTTATTTTGACTACATCAGATCAGAAGATGTACAAGATATTTTCCAGTTATGTGATTTTAAATCTATACTTATCCCCCCAAGCGTACCTCTACCCTCTCACTAGATATTTGTGTTTTCAAGAGTACATCTTTTCTACAAATCCCCAAGAAATTGTGTCCAGCTCCATGGCCATCTGTAGAAGGATGATTCCAAAATCTGTACTCTAGCTTCAGTTTGGTGTCTCATCTACAGCCTATATCCCAGTTATTTTCTGAACCCTTACTCAGTATGATAGGCATATAGTTCCATGTATATAGTTGACCATTGACCAATGTGGGGGGCTAGGGGTATTGTCCCCATGCAGTCAAAAATGGGCTATCCCTACCTCAAAAAACAAAGGAATTGATAAATGACTCACCACCCAAAGGCAGGAAGCTCAGTTTGGATAGCATCGTTTCTTTTGATTCCACATAGTGTGATCTCTAATCAAACACAAACTTTTCCCCACACTTAGTTAACTTAGAGATCTGTAAACTGAAAATACAGGTACTGTATTTATTTTTTTAAATCCAAGTATAAGTAGACCTGCACAGTTCAAACCCGTGTTGTTCAAGGGTCAACTGTATTTACCTTCAGTACTTTCAGTAGTTTAGCAGGTGCTCAAGCAGCGCTCATTATTCTGCCTGGGATTTTTGCTATCAGCCCAGTTTCCCCACGCATCACTTTGAAACCAGTAGCTCTATCAGGTCAGGAGAATACTTGCACAAGATACAGTTACCGTAACAACTGTGTTGGAGTTGGACTGTAGTTTGTTCTATAAGAGGAACAGATCAGCTGTCATTGACTCCTCCTGTGTTCCTGTTAATAAAGCTTCTACAAATGAGGAAGCCTGGGGCAGGTGTGAAAACGAAACCAAATTCAAAACAGAAGCAGTATATTGGGCTTAACGATTTCTGACCTACTCCATACTCCTGGACTACACTTCTGGGCCTTATTTTATGTCCTGTTTTCTTCACATCGGGAATGAGACCAATGCCTTGGACCATGAATTCTGAAATATATTCCCTTTGGGTAAGAGGTACAGGCAATACATGTTCATCTGGAATAAACTGGATTTTCAATGCTCTGGTTCCACTATCATTTTTCCACACGGCAGAGTATCTTATATACTATGCTGGGCAAGGCAGGAATTACTGTCCCCGCTAGACAGATCAGGAAGCCAAGGCCAAGAGAATTTACGAAACTGCCCAAGGGTTCAGCTTGGTTTGCTTTGTGACTTTCAGACCCACATTCTCTACACAGCCATGGTGTCTTCCTCTCACTGTAACACTTGGCCACGCAACCCAGATGACCTAGTATTATTTTCTGATTATTTCCCTGATTATTAGTTTATGGATAAGACATTAAAAAAGCTTGTGGTAAGTGTTTAATGTGAACCAAACTGAAATGAAATAAAGGACCCCTATATTTGTAAAAGATGCATATATATATGTATAAAATAAAAAACACTTTCTCAAAGGCCCGCACCAACCCCATAAACAAGGTATAAATCCCTTGCTATTCTCTCCCACAGCAATCGGTATTCTACATACCTTTAATCACATTCACATACTTGTAATTACTTAAGACATTCCTACTAAACTATAAAATCCACCAGGGCAACATGGTGTTATTTTGTTTGTCATTGTATTCCTAGCGTGAGATGCAACTGGTGATTCAACGCATTATTACTGAACTGAATTGTGTCATATCTACTTGATGCCACATAGGTAGTATGAGTTAATATATTTACAGACTTTAAACATGTACTCCCTCAAATTACAGCATTTGATCTTTACAGCTATTACGATGTTGTTTAATATTAACAGAAAGAAGGGAAATCAAGGCCAAAATGATAAGTCCCATTCACCTGAGCTGGAGGAAAAGGCTGAGTAATATTCCTTCTCACTCAACAATGACCTTGAGTTTAAGCTTCAGAAAAGGAATATGAGAGTTAAGGAAGACAGAATAGTCAAAAGAAACGAAAAGCAAAAGGACTAAACAAGACTCTTTACACAATACCCCATTTTCCACCTACATAGGAGGTCCAGCATTCAAATGCTCTAATAGCAGTCCGTTTCCTAGTGCCAACATTATTGTTCAGGTAGGCTTCTGTTTGTTTTTTCCCTCTCTTGTATATGTATCTAATGATAATCACCTACAGATATATCAAATACTTCTCATTTTGGAATGATGCTGGGCCAAACATCAATTAAATCAAATAAGTCGCCTGTGGAAAAAAAGGAACACCAATAATTGTCTTAAATGTTTTCAAACTTAAAAGCACTTGCAAGTAAATTAAGCACGGGTGGTTTAGAAACAAGAGTGAAACAGAAAGTGAAAGCTTTTATAGCATGCCTATAATGCGTTCTATTATTGTCCTACTAACATGAAAATGCCACTAACACAGCAAATACTTATTGCCCGCTTAATGCATATTTGCACTCTGCTTGCTAAAGTGGAGCTAGGAAAAACAAGCATCAGGCTTCAGGAAACTGAAATCTAGTTAGCAAACTACTAACCGGGACAGCACAATCTATAGTGATGTATTTAAGGGTAAGAATGTAACTAAGTGAACTATAAGTAGGGAGGGCTGTAGCAGTTGTGACGTTTTCATGAAGAAAGTGAGCTACACAGAATATATGGTATTTGGATAGGTCATGAAAGTTAGTTGAAATTTTCATATGAAAGGAATAAAAGGCAAAAAGGGGAAGAGACAAGTATAAACACTGAATTCTGTAGAGGAAGTTAAATGACCACCTGACAGAAATGAAGGTCCTTGGCGAATAACAGTGATACATAAATTAAAACACAGGGTAAAGAGATCATTAAAAAAACCGGAATCTGAGTAGATTATGAAGGACTCAAAAATTAAGTAGAAGGGGCTAGACTAGATGGGGAATATCAGGAGAGAAACTGTAATGCTTTTAGCAAGAAGGGGCTATTCAGAGCTTCTGTGTTGCACCAACCCATCCATGGGGCTCCATTCATGGTAACCCTGTGGTCAACGACCAGATGAAAACCACGCTTTCAAAGATGACTCAGACATCACAGCTTATGGCTGTAAGCAGGGGGAGGATCACCAGAGACTTGTTAAGACATTATTTCAGGAACTCAGGGGCAAAGTGATAAAGGCTCAGACCCCCAGTTGTCAAAGAGGAAAGAAGACAAAGGTTAAGTGAAAGAATAACATCGGCATGAGAAATGCCAATTTCTGACCCATGCTACAACATGGATGAACCTTGAGGACATTACGCTAAATGAAATAAGCCAATCACAAAAAAGACAAATACAAATACTGTATGGTTCCATTTATATGAGGTACCTAGAGTAGTCACATTCACAGACACAGCTAGTAGATGGTGGTTATCAGGGGTTGGTGGAGGAGAAAACGAGGAGTTATTGTTTAACGGGTACCGTTTCAGTTTTTCAAATGAAAAAAGTTCCGGAGACTGGGTAGTGGTGATGGTTGCCCAACAATGGGAATACACTTAATATCATTAAACTTCACGTTTAAAAATGGTCAAGATGCCGGGGCTTCCCTGGTGGCGCAGTGGTTGAGAGTCCGCCTGCCGATGCAGGGGACGCGGGTTCGTGCCCCGGTCCGGGAAGATCCCACATGCCGCGGAGCGGCTGGGCCCGTGAGCCATGGCCGCTGAACCTGCGCGTCCGGAGCCTGTGCTCCACAACGGGAGAGGCCACAGCAGTGAGAGGCCCGCGTACCGCAAAAAAAAAAAAAAAAAAAAGGTCAAGATGGTAAATTTTATATTATGTGTATTATACCACAATTTAAAATAATAATTAAAAGAAAAAGAAATTCCAAAATTTTGTGTCAGATTGAGATTAAGGGAAGAAGGAGCAAAGAATTCCAAATTACTCTTAGATCACTAACTTAGAAGAGGGAGGAAAACTGAAATAAAATAAGGGGATCCAGGCTGACAGAGGGGAAGAGAGTCATAACTGTCAAATATGTTTGATAGGACCATCTAAATGGAAATGCTACACAGGCAGCTGGAGACAATAGATAAGGCTCTGTGGATGGAACAGGAAATATGCTGGGTTTTATTTTCGTGTCACCATGTTGATGGGTGAGGGGAGGAAGGGCTTGGAATCAATCATCAGGTTCAATTCTGAGCCCTAGAATTTAACAGAGATGTTTTTAAAATATACTGTTATGTTACATTTTTTCACATTTTGATATCTTTGAATTAGGGTGGTCTTACAATGAAGTGTCGTTTACTTTTTTTAACATCTTTATTGGAGTATAATTGCTTTACACTGGTGTGTGAGTTTCTGCTTCATAACAAACTAAATCAGCTATACATATATATATATATATATACCCAGATCTCCTCCCTCTTGCGTCTCCCTCCCACCCTCCTTACTCCACCCCTCTAGGTGGTCACAAAGCACTGAACAGATCTCCCTGTGCTATGCAGCTGCTTCCCACTAGCTATCTATTTTACATTTGGTAGTGTATATATGTCCATGCCACTCTCTCACTTCGTCCCAGCTTACCCTTCCCCCTCCCTGTGTCCTCCAGTCCATTCTTGAAATTGAGTTATTTATAGTGAGGCG
The DNA here is from genome assembly GCF_963924675.1 of Phocoena phocoena. Taxonomy (NCBI): domain Eukaryota; kingdom Metazoa; phylum Chordata; class Mammalia; order Artiodactyla; family Phocoenidae; genus Phocoena; species Phocoena phocoena. Next base: position 86,161,218 of record NC_089229.1, read on the forward strand.
GATGGACCCAGAGTCATACAGAGTGAAGTAAGTCAGAAAGAGAAAAACAAATACCGTATGCTAACACATATATATGGAATCTAAAAGAAAAAAAATGGTTCTGAAGAACCTAGGTGCAGGACAGGAATAAAGATGCAGTCGTAGAGAACAGTGTCTTTTGATGAAAAACCATGGATGCAATAACAGAAACTAACTCGATATAGCTCAGGGCAGGGTTATTCACGGAATGGGGGGCAGGAACACAGTGCAGCCTCAGGGAAGAAGGAGGATCAGAGTCAAGAAAGCCCTGAGGAGATTCAGATCTCTCTCCCTTTCCCGCACTCTCTGTATATGCTTCATTCTTTCCGCAAACTGATTTTTCTCTGCTCCTTAGTCCTTAGGGGTTTTGGAAAGGGGCTTTTACATTTTGGAAAAGACTGACTTAACTTACACTTGGTCCCAATACCAAATTACTGGATCAGAATTTCACTGCCCAGCTTGAGCCCAATCCAGTCCAGTCAAGATAACAGGGTCATGCCAAACAAGTGTGGCTTCCAGAGGATAGCTACTGTAAGTGTAGCCTGATACCCCAGTAGGCATCAAGTACCACTGCATCTCATGGAAGAGGAAAGATGGTAACAGGACAATTGAATTATATGGACACCTTTAGTCAGAGGAGAAGACTTGAGAGTCCTAAGAGGCAAATGACAATGCTCTTTCACTATTTAACTTTATCACATAAAATAGTAAATAAATATTAAGAAAAAGGGGTCAAAGTTACAACAAGGCAGTTTTTGACTCAAACTAACCATCCTATAGCAATGTTTTATTAAATGTTTTGTATTAGACATAATCGATTTACATTATCACTCAACAAACCTGCAGAGCTGGGATTTAGTTTTTCATTTAATAGATGGAAAACCAAAACTAAGAAATTCACTAATTTGCCCACAATTTGCACCAACGTTCCTTTGGATTCAAAGCCCTTCTCTTTCTTTTTTTTCTTCCCCAGCTTTATGAACATATGATTGAGTAATAAAAATTGTATATCTTTAAGGTACACAACTCGACGTCTTGATATATATATACATTGTGAAATGACTACCATAACCAAACTAATTAAATATCTACCACCTACCATTTTTTTCCCCTTCTCTTTCTATTACACCCATCTCTTTGTATTGATTTGAATGTGGCGTGCTTTCTTTCATTCAAGGTATTCAAGTAGTGGCTAAATAAACATTTGTCACAGAACTACTATAGGAATAATCATTGTTTTGGGTAAGAAATTTATCCGGCCTCTCTGATGATTTCCAACTGTAATAATTCATAAGTTTACTATTTTGGATTCAGTGACCTCATTTTGAAAGCATTCATTATAAGCAAATATGAACACTTTTCCCATCTATTAAAGGTTTTGCAATCTTGATAATTTCCAAAAAGAAAACATATTCCATCTATTGCATTAAAACTGTTGGTAAGCATTTTTTAAGGAAAAGAGATCTGGTTCATCTTTAAGTAAGAAAGCTAGTAATAGTAAATATATTCAAATCTGACAAACAACATTTTCTAGGAAGAGCTGTAGAAGTGACCACAGTTGGTGAAATAGAGAATATTTTTAAATTACAAACTATTTTTCACAGAACTAGAACAAATAATCCTCAGATATACATGGAACCATAAAAGACCCAAAATTGCCAAAGCAATCCTGAGGAAAAAGAATAAAGCAGGAGGCATAACCCTCCCAGACTTCAGACAATAATACAAAACTACAGTAATCAAAACAGTGTGGTACTGGCAGAAAAACAGACATATGGATCAATGGAACAGAATAGAGAGCCCAGAAATAAACCCACACACCTATGGTCAATTAATCTTCGACAATAGGTAAGAAAATACAGTGGAAACAGGACAGTCTCTTCAGCAAGTGGTGCTGGGAAAACTGGACAGCCGCATGTAAATCAATGAAGTTAGAAGACATCCTCACACCACACACAGAAGACCTAAATAAACATTTCTGAAAAGATGACATATAGATGGCCAATAGGCACATGAAAAGATGCTTAACGTTGCTAATTATTAGAGAAATGAAAATCAAAACTACAATGAAGTACCACCTCACACTGGTCAGAATGGCCATCATCAAAAAGCCTACAAATAACATACTGGAGCGGGTGTAAATGGAGCCCTCCTACACTGTTGGTGGGAATGTACGTTGGTACAGCCACTACGGAAAACAGTATGGAGGCTCCTCAAAAAACTAGATTTACCACATGATCCAGCAATCCCACTCCTGGGCATATATCTGGACAAAGCAATAATTCGAAAAGATACATGCTCCCCAGTGCTCACTGCAGCACTATTCACAATAGCCAATACATGGAAACCACCTAAACGTCTATGACAGATGAATGGATAAAGATGATATGGCACATATACACAATGGACTATTACTGAGCAATAGTCCATTGTATATATAGAATATGGCCATTTGCAGCAACATGGATGGACCTAGAGATTATCAATATTAAGTGAAGTAAGTCAGAAAGAGAAAGACAAACACCACATGATATCACTTTTAAGTAGAATCTAAAATATGACACAAATGAACCTATCTAGGAAATAGAAACAGACTCACAGACATAGATTTGTGATTGCCGGGGTGGGGGGGCAGGGATGGACTGGGAGTGTGGGGTTAGCAGATGCAAACTATTACATATAGAATGGATAAACAACAAGGTCCTACAGGGAACTATATTCAATATCCTGAGATAAACCATAATGGAAAAGAATATTTTTTAAATGTATATATATTTATATGTATAATTGAATCACTTTGCTATTAAGCAGAACTTAACACAACACTGTAAATCAATTTTTAAAAAGAACAAATTATTCAAGGTAGAATGTTGCTTGTGGCTTCAAGCTGGGTAATTCACTTATAAACCTAACAACCATTTAGACTTCAGATGAGAAAAAGGCTGGTGCTCTGGGTCCCCACGTCCTTCAGTGGTTGGATCTGGTTGGTTGGTTTTAATCTATCGCTCATTGGATTTACATAGGATTTCATAAGAAACAAATGTTCCATTTCCAGAAGGAGAAAGGGAGGGAGGAAGGGATGGGGGAGGGAGAGGGGACAAGGAAGAAGGGAGAGAGGGAAGGGAGAAAGGAAGAAGGAAGGAAAATATATGTCACATTTTTAGAACTTTCCAGAGTCCTCACTCTCAATGGACTCATCACTCCACTTTGAGAAAGTATGCAGCAGAAATTAGATATGTACACATAATTAACATTATCGCAGATTTTAAATTTTTTGTGGCATTTAGAAAACTCTTTTCTAAATGTACAATGAGAAATGTATTTAATAAAATGAATATTGTGATAAGAAAAAGAATGGTAATAAATTATATAATCATTAAGGTTGCATATTTTCCTTTAAAACTTATTTGTATAGCTTACAGAATAAAAACATGGCATATTCAGGCCGGTACCGGTGTGGACGGTGTGGGTCGTGGCCGCGGGTTCTGCGGTTCTCCCCCTCCCCTACTCTCCTCCCTCCCTCCCTTTCCGTCCCTCTACGGCGGTAGGTTGTCCGTCGCAGACTCCCTGACCCGTCCCTAACCCCTTTCTGACCTCGGGGCCACCGGATTGACCTTCTCCCGTTTCCCGGCCCAACCCCAGAGTCAGGGCGGGGGCCTTGAGGAGGCGGAGGGGGTGCCACGGAGGAGAGGAAAGACCAGACGACCCTCAGCTCCCCCCCACAACCCCACCCTCGCCGGATCGCAAGGCTAGCAGCCGCCATGGCAATGAGGTAGACGCCGCTCACCTGCTCGGGCCACACGCGGCCCGTGGCGGATCTGGCCTTCAATGGCATCACGCCTTACTGCTATTTCCTGATCGACGCTTGCAAAGATGGTAAACCTATTCTACTCCAGGGAGATACGGGAGACTGCACTGGAACATTTTTGGGTCACAAGGGTGCTGTTTGGGGTGCAACATTAAATAAGGACGCCACCAAAGCAGCTACAGCAGCTGCAGATTTCACAGCCAAAAAGTGTGGGATGCTGTCTCAGGAGATGAATGCATGACCCTGGCTCATAAACACATCGTCAAGACTGTGGATTTTACACAGGATAGTAATTACTTGTTAACCGGGGACAGGATAAAGTGTTACACATATATGACTTGAACAAACCTGAAACAGAACCTAAGGAAATCAGTGGTCATACCTCTGGTATTAAAAAGGCTCTATAGTGCAATGAGGATAAACAGATCCTTTCAGCTGATGATAAAACTGTTCGCCTTTGGGATCATGCTACTATGACAGTAGTGAAATCCCTGAATTTTAATATGTCTGTTAGCAGTACGGAATATATTCCTGAGGGAGAGATATTGGTAATAACTTAGGGACGATCTATTGCTCTTCACAGTGCAGTAAGTTTGGACCCAAGTAAGTCTTTTGAAGCTCCTGCAACCATCAATTCTGCATCTCTTCATCCTGAGAAAGAATTTCTTGTTGCAGGGGGTGAAGATTTTAAACTTTATAAGTATGATTATAATCGTGGAGAAGAATTAGGATCCTACAAAGGACCTTCAGGTCCCATTCACTGTGTGAGGTTTAGTCCTGATGGAGAGCTCTATGCTAGTGGCTCTGAGGATGGAACACTGAGACTATGGCAGACTGTGGTAGGAAAAACATACGGCCTTTGGAAATGTGTGCTTCCTGAAGAAGATAGTGGTGAGCTGGCAAAGCCGAAGATCAGTTTTCCAGAGACAGCGGAAGAGGAGCTAGAAGAAATTGCTTCAGAGAATTCAGATTCCATCGATAGTTCAACTCCTGAGGTTAAGGCCTGAGCATCAGGCAGATGTACACAACTTATGGACTAAAACAGAGAAAAGCATCAGCCTCCAGAGTCACTCTCTGCTTAAGGCAAACATGAGAAGTAAATAATGAGGAATATGAATTAGCTCCAGTGCTGGAACTAACCAACTTGGTGATACCTGTAAGTGAAAACACAAGAGTATCAGCTGAAGGCGGATGGAGTGATACCCTTGTAGTACGATAGTCTTTTGTCTTTTTCGTGAATATGTGCAAACCAGCATCCAATTTCTCTTACTACAGGTAGATTTCTTGTAGCTGTTTATGTTATTATGAAGAGGGAAAATATATTGGCCTATTTTTCTGACTTTTCCCTTAAAGCAGAAAGCCATTTTTTTTTTGCTTTAGTTATAAAGAAGAGGGGGAATACATGATAAAGTAACTGGCTTGATTTCTCTTTCATTGTACACTGCTTCTGAGCATCTAATTGTTTTTAGTTGTCTAAATAAAATCCCTCTAAAACAAAACAACAACAACAAAAAAGGCATATTTCAGAAGAAAATTCTAAATAGGAGAAAAATAAGAACAGATGCTACTTTAAAACAGTTATTTATAAATCCATTTAATCTTTGAAATAAGAAAAATGACCCTCATGAAAAGCAACTCTAACAAAAGCTATCTGCAAATTAAAACCAGCTTGAGCCAATTTTCCACAAAAAATGTGGAATTAATAATTATTATTAATAATGAGAGTTTTCTCACATCTATAAAGCCAAACAACAGTGTAAATACCACAGTAATACAACATCATTAAGAATATTAATTTTTTAACTATAATATCAGTTTTCACTTAAGGTATATAGGTGCTATACCAGTATTTTATAAAGGGAGACACATACACGTTTAATTTTTTAAATGTCATCCCTACTGTTTTATAGATTTCTAAAGTATTAAGTTATACATGTGATTTTTCTAATCAAGTTTTACTCGTAAGAAAATACATTTTACTGTACTTCAGTACCAGAGGAGTCAGAAACACTGAAATTCCACAAAAAATTAAAATAGTTTTTATATTTACTATTTGCTTTCCTTCACGTATTGAATAGTTACTAAGAATATAGATATAATGCTAGGCGCATGGAAATCACGTGGAAGCAATTTTTAAACAACTGTAATTTTACAAAAACTAAAACTCTAAACTTAAGTACTCCAAAAGCAATTAAAAATTTAATTCCGAGCAACAGAGTCTTTGAGTTGTAAGGAATGGGGGAATGCAGGAATATCTTCCTTCATGTATCCAATCTAACAAATTAGGCCCAATAACACTGCCAACCCCTTTCTTTACATGGGAACCTTGGCAACCAGGTACAGGACATAACAACAGACCTCATCTTGCTAGATTTATAGCATGATGAATCAGCAAGCAGTAGGAGCCCATTAGCAATTCTTCGTCAGGCATTAACCAGTAGACAAATACATATTCTTCAGAAAGGATGTATGTGCTAGTTCCCAACACCCACCCACCCCTGCAAAAAAATGTATAGGCTGCATGGACGTGGACGAGCAATGGTGCTTGGCAGGGAGCCAACAGCTCAAGGCATATGAACCATGCCTCTTAAGGAAAATAATTTAGATATACACAAATAAGGTGATCTGAGGTTGACAGGTCAAAGAGTTAAACCTTTAAGCATGGCGATTTCCATTAAAGAAATACTAGTCAAGCCAAATTAGTATTTCTCCGTAAGACAAACAGTACATTTCAATACATTTATTTTGTAACCAATAAATCAATAAAAACTATGTAATGAGTGTCTATCATGTATGTAGTACTTTATTAGGTTCAATTCAGGATAAAAAAAAAAAAAGAGATGTGGTTCCTACCTCAAGGAACCTACAGTATTATATTTTTAACTTGGAAATCACCCAAGTTGTCTCATTCCTGTTCTGTACGTACAATTATATGGCTTCCTACCTAAGTGTGATTTTATTAAGTCCCGGACCCAATTAGTTTTAAGCAGGATGAAGCTCCAAAGTTATAATTAAGTCACTTTTGCCAAAAGTTAACTCAGTAAAAGTGGGGGAGAAAATACTTCCCCTCTGAAACAAAGTAATAAACGTAATGAACTCATTAAAAGAAACAGAAAATGCTATTAAATTATCACTGGAGTTTAAGAAAATAACACGTATTCCTACTAATACGGCATACGATTTCTCTAGTTTAGTTTCTCCGAAAATTCTACCACTAGAATGCTCAGCCACCCTACATTTTTCTGTCTCTTAAATTATTCTTTTGCAGGAATCCAGCCAAATGATGTCATGTTAGATATGCAAACTTACCTGCCAAAAAGGGAGAAATTCCAGGAAAAGCCTTCGAAAGGAAATAATTCATTAGGGAGTTCACGGAGAAGGCTAAATATTGAACTTCGACTAAATTATTAAATTTCAGAGTTAGAAAATGAAAATAAAAATTAGAGTGCCTACCACGTATCTGGTATCTCTCTTGAAATAGATATATCTAAAAACAGTTACATATTTATATAATTGAGATTAAATTTCTGATTATCCCAAAAAATATAAATAAAGAATTATTAGAATTGATAGTCCTCACTTGTTTTGTTGTTATTTAAAGCTCAGATTTGAAACAGCCCTGAAATAAAAATGACAAGTGATATTTTTTTGTCTTATAAAAAAAGACAAAATTTAGGTTGTCATACTTCTAATTTCTTTCTTTATCACAGAATTATCATTTTGAGCGTTCTGATGTTGTGTCTTCACTTCCTTAAGGAAACAACTCCAACAAACTCTTCCACTCATAACACAGTTGTAAATCCAGCTGTAATGGAGAAAAGGCCCCTGAATGGTAAGTACACTGCGGTCACAGATCCTAAACTCTGTCCTACATGGGAAAGGTGTCTGTTCACCCTCAGGCCTCCATCTAGAGCTCCCTGACTACAATTGTGAATAAATAAGGCCATCAAAGTTAACAAGCGTGGTTAAGTGCTCTCCCTGCAAACTTACAATTCTTCCTTGCAGCAGAATCAAAGATATCTGCTGAACACTTAGGATAGCTAACTATCGGGGAGGGAATAAAAGTTTAAAGAGGCACCCATAACAATATGGCAGCATGGCAGGTTAAGCCATTCACCATCAAGAAAATATCTCTATAAACATTTTAATGGTCTCTGAGGATGTTACTGTACTGCTGCATTTTAAAATAATTCAAGTTGATAATGAAGACCTTGAGCTTGCAAGAAAAATTTTAATTAAAGTCAGTGCGCACTACGTACACACCCACACACTAAGAAAATGAAATAAATAAATTTGGTTCCCACTTTACAGCAGCAATAAAAATCCAAGTGATGGCATTCCTTAAGAAGAGAGAGAAATAAGTCATTACTCTACAATGAGTAGGAGTTACATGTTATCTCTCTATTCCTATATAACTTTCTTTCAACAAATAATTTGCATTAATATATAAAACGTTTTTTCCTTTTTGGAGTTTTAAATATAGTATTTAAAGCTTGTATTTCCCAAAAAATGTGCTGACCCAGAGTGTCACATTATAAAGTGCTCAACTCTGATAGCTCAGAGTTAGGATCATATCAACGTAAATCTGTGCCTCTGAAGTTATTCTCTTACAACTAGGACATAGACCTATTTTTCAAGTCAGCATCAGAAAATACTTAATTTTTATATCCAGAAAAAACAAAATCTCTAATTTGAAAAGATACATGCACCCCAATGTTCACAGCAGCACTATTTACAATAGCCAAGACATGGAAATAACCCAAGTGCCCATCACAGACAACTGGTTTAAGAAGATGTGTTATAGAAATACAGTGGAATATTACTCAACCATAAAAAGAAGAAATAATGCCATTTGCAGCAACATGGATGGACCTAGAGAATATTATACTTAGTGAAGTATGTCAGACAAAGACAAATACTATATGATATCATTTACATGTGGAATCTAAAAAATAATACAAGTGAATCTACATAAAAAACAAATAGACTTAGACATAGAAAAACTTATGGTTATCAAAGGGGAAAGGAAGGGAGAGACAAATTAGGAATGTGGGATTAACAGATACAAACTACTATACATAAAATAGATAAGCAGGGCTTCCCTGGTGGCACAGTGGTTGAGAGTCCGCCTGCCGATGCAGGGGACACGGGTTCGTGCCCCGGTCCGGGAAGATCCCACATGCCGCGGAGCGGCTGGGCCCGTGAGCCATGGCCGCTGAGCCTGCGCGTCCGGAGCCTGTGCTCCGCGACGGGGGAGGCCACAACAGTGAGAGGCCCGCGTACAGCAAAAAAAAAAAAAAAAAAAAAAAAGATAAGCGACAAGGATTTACTGTATAGCACAGGGAACTATATTCAATATCTTGTAATAACCTACAATATAATCAGAAAAAAAATATATACATCTACATAACTGAATCACTTTTTTCTGTACACCTGAAACTAACACAATATTGTAAATCAACTATACTTCAATAAAAAAAGAAAATACTTAATTTTTGATAATACTGTAGAAACAAAGGGAAAATGGAATGTCCATTTTATAAAAAGAAAAACAGGCCAACTATGAATGAATGGGTCAAAATTTTTTAATGTGTTCATAATAGAAATTATTAATCTCTATCATAAATTTCTTCCATAAATTTGGAATGATGAAATCTTTTTCAAAATCATCACATTTAAAAATAAAAATACCAGTGTCTGGGTACCAACTCAGACCATCAGATCAGAATCTTTGGAGATGGGGCTTGCTTGGTAAATAACTTATCTTTAATTTCCTGAAGGTGAGTCCAAGGCACAAACAGGGTCCAGAAACCCTGAATTCAGTTGCCCTGGAGGTCCTTTTAGCTCCAAACTGCTTAACTCAGAATCCTGTCTGGCCACTCTCCCAAGAGTAGTACTGACGCAAAGCTCCATAGACACTTCCTGAGCCTATCTCTGTGAACTTCCAAATGCCATCCATAAAATGCAGATAACCACCAAATTCCACCCTACTGTTGTCAAATTTAATAAGGAAAATGTACACTTCTCTAAATTTCCAAGCACTGCCTACATGTAACTTACGATACTCTCTCATTTGTTGACCCTCTCCATGGCTCTACGATAAACACTGTGGCACACAGGACAAGCGGGCTCAATTCTACACCAACATCCCATCCCCCCCATGCCAAGGACCTCAATCTCACTTATAAAAATATTTACAATCCAAGGTGGAAAATATAAGTGCCGTTAGAAAGTAACTGGTACAGTGCTATGGAGACTCAGGAAGGAGAAAGAACTTTCAACTGGGATCATCAGAAAATGCATCAGGAAGCAGGTAGAAGATGGGTAAATTTTTCATTTACATTGATTGAAGATCAGGTTAGAGAGATGGGCATAATGTGATAACAGGAATAGAATCAAAAAATAGAGATTCCCCCTATCCACTGATGTCTCTAAAGAAAAAAGAAAAAATAGAGATCTATATACCTAGGGGAAGAGAAGGAGAGAGAGGGAGAGAGAAGGTGGCAGGGCGGGAGGCGGAGTGAGAGGATGCAAAATTACACTGTAGGAAGCAAGCAGTTTGAAAAGGCCGAAGGGTACGAAGGGCAGATGAGAGAGGGTCATGAATGCCAAATTTAGAGGTGTTCACTTTATTTGAAAGGCAACTAAGAATTACAAGCTGCTTTTTACCAAAGGATTGATGTGATTTTTACATTAGCATTCGACAAAACTACTGTCGTGAGTAGAGTTGACCATGGTGAAGATACGGTGCAACAGTGCAGCAGTGCAAGGGATGAATTAATATTCAGAAAGCAAGGGAGTGGGAAGATCAGTTCAGAAGCTTCCGCAATAGTCCATTCAAGTATGTTGTGCCCATAAACCAGGACAGCAAGAGTAGAAAAGGAAGGGAAGGGCTTGACATAATGATTATCACTTTGAAGAAAGTTATACCCTGGAAATTCCGGTGATGCCTTTGCTGTCTAGTGCAATGGAAACAGGAAGCCTTCAGAGCCAGACAGAACTGGACTCAAATCAAGACTCTGCATCTGATAAACGGTAAAATCTTGGGTAAGTTACTTAACCTCCATGAGCTTCAGACAGGAACAATAACAGGTCTCTAATGCTGTAATGAGAATGAGTTGTGATATCTGAAAAATGCTTAGCGTATTGGGGGGAAATTAACAATAGGGAAGACAGTAAAAGAAACAAAAATGGGGATTAAGATATTAACAATTTTAAGGAGTCAATGAGCTTTTATACCAGAACTCAGCTACCGTCCTCCACATTCATTAGCATCTGGCTGTCCCTCTCCTTCAGATAGTAGGAGACATTCTCCAGTATCTCCCTGGTTCCAGGTACCAACTCCTTATTTTAAAAACAGAGTTCAGGCAGACACATGACAGAGCACAGAAACAGTTCTCCAGAAGGTAAAATGATACCTACAAGCTTGCTCTTGATTTCACTTGTGTTTGGGACAGAGAAAGGATCAGTGTTCAAAGTATCTACTGATGAATGTCTCAAAGCAGAAGTGAACATGATGGGACTCAGGGAGAACTGTGCAGACAATGCAAGTGGAGGATTTCTGACAAAGCTTTTAAACTAGACAAAGAATGTGCTCTTCCCTTTGTCCAATTCAATCACTGTTAAACAAAACTTTTGCCTCATTTGGAATGACAAGACTGAAAATTAAGATGAATACACCATTGAGTGTTTAAAGCAGCCTTCAAAGAATATTTGTAACAGGTTTGCCAAATACGGTGAAGCCATCTTCACAACAGTTATGAACTCAGAATACTGGTATACTGGTTTTATAGATGAAAAATTTAATTTATCTCCTCCTGTTAGAAAACAATAGAGAAAAGCAAAGCACTGAATGCTCTTGAAACAAATGTGCTATTTCTGTCCATAGTTTTATTTATTAAGAGAGGTTTCTTTGCTTCTCTAGTAGAAAACAACTAAAATCATAGTATTTTGCAGCTTTTTGAATCAACTATTAAAATAGTCTGAATCCTGTATGTAATGACCAGCCAAGCAATACAATTTCAATTTTAACCCCAAGTTTACAGTTTCTAATTACTGTGCTGAAACTGTCTCATGTATGCATTTTATTCTCTTCCTACAATCTTTCATCGTTCCATGAGGAGATGACTGATTAGGATCAGTTTGGGAAAAGTGTCCTCGTTAAATAAATGCAGTTAGGTCACCCACATTAGCTGTAGCCCCTTTGTCAGCTTGATGGTTTTACATAAAAGGTTTATGTTACTACCATTTTTTTTTTTTTTTTTTTTTTTTTTTTTGCGGTACGTGGGCCTCTCACTGTCGTGGCCCCTCCCGCCGCGGAGCACAGGCTCCGGACGTTCAGGCTCAGCGGCCATGGCTCACGGGCCCGGCCGCTCCACGGCATGTGGGATCTTCCCGGACCGGGGCACGAACCCGTGTCCCCTGCATCGGCAGGCGGACTCCCAGCCACTGTGCCACCAGGGAAGCCCACTACCATTTTTTAAGTAACATAAAAATCTTCTTATTTGTACACCCATGTTCATAGTAGCATTATTCATAATAGCCAAAAAGTGGAAGCAGTCCAGCTATCTAGCAGTGGATAAGCGAAATGCTATCTACACATGAAATGAAATATTATTTAGCCTTAAAAAAGAATGAAGTTCTGACACATGCTACAACATTAGATGAATATTGAAGACTATAGGCTCAGTGGGATAGGCCAATCCAAAAAAAAAAAAGACACACACACACACACAAATACTCTATGATTCCACTTATATGAGGTACCTAGAGTAGTCAAATTCGTAGACACAGAAAGAAAAATGGTGGTTACCACGGGGGCTAGGGGGAGATGGGAATGGGGAAGAGTTATTATTTAATGCATAGAGAGTTTCAGTTTGGGAAGATAAAAAAAAGTCCGGAGATGGATGGCGCTGACGGCTGTACAACACGTGAATGTACTTAATGCCACTGACTGTACAATTAAAAATGTTTAAAATGGTAAATTTATGTGATGTCTATGTCACCAAAATTTTTCAAAATACAATAAAATCTTCCTCTAGCTAGCACTGAAACTTCTTAGAGATATTGGAGCTCTAAGAATGAATGAGTAAAGAAAAGTTTGGGTTCCAGAATAATATGTCCAATCACTGATGCTAAACAAACTTGTCCACATGTCTACTTTCATTCCCTTAATTTATGCATTTAAGAATCATTGTTCTCTCATAGACTTGGAATGAAGACCACTAAAAGAAAAGGCTTTTAGCAGCCTACATCATTTTAGGGAATGCAGAGAAACCTAGAGTACAAAGTAAGTACAGTTCTTTAGATGGCCCTCTTTCTTCTTTTACAAAAGCATTAGGCTTTTTGGAAAGCAGAGACTCAGTACAGATTTTCAAACCAGTATTGGCAGGATTATCAGAATAAAAGTTTAGGAGGTAGACATAAACTAATCAACTGATGACACAGAGTAAGGCACCTGAGATGTCTAAATTAAGAAAATAAAATAAGGTATTTTTATTACCATAGTATCACTACAAGAAAAAAAAAAAAAAGTGAAATAACAGTAAAGGTTTTGCAAGTGGGCTCCTCCAGAAAAATACTAAGTTCCTCCTCCCAGGCTTCCCACCCTCCTTCTTTACCCATAGGCTACCAGGTATTTTCTTACTTCCTTCTAAGTTGGTTCAGCCTTAGTAATTACTCATTTAGAAAGAGACGTCAGAGTTTCTGCTCTGGTCAAAAAAAAAAAAAAAATTGTTAGAATTGGATAGAGATGGCTGGCACTCCTGAAAAAATGGGCATTCTCACAGACAAATGGATATCAGTACGTTTCTATAGAATGAATTAAAGATTTGATTAAAGTTCAATAAGTATTCACCAAATCCTCTACTTGTCCTAGACCTCCCCATACTTAATCAATACGCTTGTGAACAACATTCCTTCACTGGCATTCATTTGAAACCTGATCTTTTCCAGAAGTGTTAAAATTAGCTTTGTTGGCATTTAAGAAAATGGGCTGATTCTCCTTTTCACTGAATTGCCTATTTTAATCATTTTGAATTAATGAATACAGTTTACAGGCCATCTTTAAAATAAATACCCAGTACGCAATTATCTCTCAGTCAATTCCTAAAACACCTCTACGGGGTAGTTTCTTTTTACATTATTTTTAATAACAAAACCTAAACTTTAAAGATTCAGCATTATAATTTACCCAAAGCCAGACAGTTAATACATGGCAGAGCAGGGATTTGAATAATTCTAGGCTTTCTGACCACTTTATAGTAGTCAATATTCCTTTTAAACTACAGCAAGCAGAACTGGTCAAAATGCTACAAACACCGGAGGAGAATTCTGGAAATTATGCTACCAAAACCACATCTCACAAGACAGCTCATAAGAGGCAGACAACTCACTGAACTTAGAGGCACTCAACCCTTAGTATTTATTCTTTATTTAAACGGGAATTAGATAATGGTCTAAACTCCCTCATCACAAAATTATATAATTATTTCTAAAACCAAATTTATAGGAACTTATAATTTCTCCTGTTAAATTTAATATTCTTATTTTTTTCCCACTGTCTAAATCTAGCACAGCTTGAAATGTATATCCAATCACCCAAACTATGATCTATACCTTCCAGTTTCAGACAACTAGAAATTTAATAAGTACGCTCCCTATGTATTTTATTCAAGACCTTAATAAACTGCTGAAGAAGATCAGGAAAAGAAAGCATCCTGGCTTTAGAGATTCAAGTTATAAATTCTCCTGTCCTCTTTTTTACTCACCACCCAGACCAAATTTCCCTGGCTTCACTGACAGCACCACATGCCAAAACAGAAGATAAAGGCATCAATATGACCAGCTTTATCACGCCAGTAAAATTTTAATGGGTCCTACAGCTTCACCACTTTTAGAAAGGTGACTACAGGGGAAAACCAACTAACAGAGATAAATTAGCAAAATGGGAAACTCTGTAAATTAGAAGAGGTATGTTTTAACAAGTATATTTTTCAACGTTTATATTGGGAAACTCTGAGGGGTTTGTTATAATGTTTGCAATGCTTGCTTTCTTAATTACAAAAAGAGTATAGGCTTTTTGAAAAAACTATTTAATAGAAGAATGTAATTTTTTTAAAAAAAGAGAAAAGATCCTTTTTTCTTCTTAATAAATCCCACTGGAAATTTGTGTTACTAATTTGACATTTTTAAATGTTTGTTTCTTGTCTTGAAGATTGCATTATTATAGATCTTTCAGGTTGTCAAATATTCTTTTCTAGTTCTTCAGATACACAGAGATAGAGATATACAGACAGGGATTCATATATTTAAAGACTACATTGCTTCATTAAATTGAAGAGAAATCCTTATGATTCATTCCCCAAAAATCATCTCTATTGATAATATCTCTACTATCTCACTCCCTATAAAACCATATAAATATTACACTACCAAACCCAAATTACTTTCTAATCGTAACATTTATGAAATGTGTCATATCTTCCAGGTTACAAATAGCATTTCATTTACCAGATCAAACCTGTAAGGTAGATTTTATTATCCTTATTTTACAAATGAATACATTCAGTCTCAGAAGGATTAATCATTTTATGATTGCTTATAAATATTTAAGGTCAGACAGCTAATAAGTGGCTGAAGTAAATATTGGAACACAAATATGACAACAAATCCTGCATCTTAATCACCGTACCGTACTTGAATCCCTCCATCAATAGTCTTGCTATCTGGCTATTTTCACACACAGAATAAAAAAAATTAAAATTCAACTTTCATTTATTTCATCCACCTGTCCATATGGAGTATTAATAAATGCACAATACTCTAAAGTTTTTCTCAATCTGGGCACTATCGACATTTGGGGTTAGATAATTCTTTGTTTGGGGGACTGTCCTGTGTATTGTAGGATGATTAACAACATTCCTGGACTCTGCCTACTACGCGCACCTTGGTAGCACTACCCTCCTGAAAGTCCTGAAAACTAAAAATACCTTCAGATTTGGCCAAATGTCCCCGTGGGGCAAAATTAGCCCCCGTTGATAACCAATGCAATACTCTATTTAAAACTTTCGAAACCCAGAGTAAGCAGAAAAACTGACTCAAGTTCTGATATATTTACATTTACAAGTATTTCTTCCACGAAGATTATAATTATAGAATTCGGCACTTTTGGAGGAATATGTAGAGTTCTACACAATCAAAGTGCTTTTCTGAGAGCTCATATATTACACAAATCAATATTTAACTAAATTAGGTAAAAATATTTCAGGTGCAACTCTTTAGCGGTCCATTTCATTCCAATATTAAATAAAGTAAACCTTCATTTATTGCCCAAAGTGGCACAAAGAGGTTTATTATTTATTCCAACTCATGAAAAAGTAATTCATACCATCTCTAATGAAGAGATATCCTTTTAGAACATTCAATGTTCTAGCTACTCTCTGCCCCATTTTTTATGATTTTCCCTGTAAGTTACAAGCATGAACTCATAAACTATAGAAAATAAATAATGAAGCATAACTTTATGGGAAAAAAATTATGAAAATAGTCTGCCGTTCAAGGTTAGAAAACCAGTAATTAAAGTCAAAAGTAAAACCAAATGACCTGTAAAAATCAAGGCAAACATTGCCTCTTGCAAGAATATTTCACTGATGTCAAATGAAACTCCCGAAAAAGGCCCTTCCTCTAAACTATATTTATTTAAATCGCTCCTAACAGGAGCTTTGTACAGGAAAGTAAATGCTCACTTGGTCCACAGATTAGGTTCATGCCCTTCTTGGATTAAGTCTATAGAGCTGTGATTTGCAAACTTTTCTTTTTTCTCACTTCAACATACCTGATGGATGTGACACACACATCAGTAACTGTGGCTCACTACAGCATTGATTCAGGGTGTGGGGAGTTCTCCCTAGAGAGAACGTATCAGAAACAAGGGCAGGTTAGAGTCTGAAAAAACCTACCCTGTGATAATCACCTTTGTAGAAGACAAAGGGCCATTGTTTCTGCCATCTCAAAGAGCAGGCCTAGGATGAAAAGTTCATTTCACCATTGACAGTACCATCTTATGTGGATAATATTTCCAAAAGCACCCATAATTTGGTGCATCAAATCTCCAGCCTTCCTTTGCCAGCTATATTTTAGACCTATATGGGGTGATAGTTATAAATCTGTCAAATTGTTTTAATATTTGTATTAAGTATTATGTACAAAATCATGTGATATTGCCGTACTGGTTCTTTTCCTACCTATGTGTGTTGTTTTTCCTTTTTTAGCTAGACAAGTTAGTTTTTTTTAATTTTTATTTTATATTGGAGTATAACTGATTTACAATGTTGTGTTAGTTTCAGGTATACAACCAAAGTGATTCTAGCTATGGTTTTATACTAAGGAGAACCTTAGGCATTATTAAACTTGCTTCAGATTTCTATTGTGTTAAAGATCTATTTTGAATGAAGACCATGTAGGTAAATGGAACTACTTAATTCCCTAAAAACTGACCAAGTGTTTTTTGTTTTGTTTTGTTTTGTTTTTGCAGTACGCGGGCCTCTCACTGTGTGGCCTCTCCCGTTGCAGAGCACAGGCTCCGGACACACAGGCTCAGCGGCCATGGCTCACGGGCCCAGCCGCTCCACGGCATGTGGGATCTTCCCGGACCAGGGCACGAACCCGTGTCCCCTGCATCAGCAGGCGGACTCTCAACCACTGCGCCACCAGGGAAGCCCTGACCAAGTTTTATATACAGTGCTTCTTCCTCCCACTTTCCTCTATTCTATAGCCATACATAAATCACCAAAAGATATTTAACACAGCAAAAATGTTGGCTTTTTTCCTTGTTTTCATCTGAATCGAACAAGAGGAGAGGGTTCAAAGTATCAAACATACAACACAGATAGAGCTTCATGTTAACTCATGTGATGGTCTTCAAAGTTTTAGCTGACCAAAAATTAAATATATAGATTATTTTACTGACAAAAAAAAACCAAGTTCAGTCTTAGTATGTGTTAAGGGTCTTCCTATCAAGATGAGTGGTGTGTAGGTAGGTCTGTGACAGAATCACACAGCTTTCTCCTGATCACCCAGAGTTTGATAAGGTTTAGGTTTAGGACTGGTGTTTGGGCAAGTATATGCTGCAAAAAAAAAAAAAGATGCATAAATTATTTTGGTACAAAAAGGTGACAGTCACACTCTGCTTTGTTCCAGTTAGACCACATCTAAACTACTGTACAAGGTTCTGGACTTCTCCAAAAAGAGACGAGCAGAGGGGAGGGAGGGAGAGGTGAAATGGCATGGAAGGGAACTTAGCTCCCCATCAGGGTACTGACTAAGCAAAAGCATAATGAGGACCATTTGTTAGGGATTTCATAAATTTGGCTTGACCTTCAATTTCCCTCCAACCCTGTAACAGCAGCAATGCTACCTTCAATTTCCCTCCAACCCTGTAACAGCAGCAATGCTTTCTAGGAAAAGGAACACATAGAGAAGCAAATGAATTCCTCCAAAAACCCACTATGATAATATATAAGGACAAGTTTAGAAAAATACTGGGAGTGATGAAAATTTTACCAGGTGGGAATCTACACCAAGTGGGCAAAGGCTAGAAATCACATTGCAGTTATAGAAACTTGACCTAGAGTGTGTAGCCTAATTTATGTATGTGTAATTATATATATATTATATTAAATAGAAATATATGCTTACATATGTTAATTATATATATATAAATTACATACATGCAATTATATATCATATAAATATAATGTATAAATTATATATGTTATATATTATATACAGAGACAAACCATTTATATATATATACATATATATAAACAAATCATTATAAGCATCTGGAATAACCCAAGAAAAACATCAAAGTGGAACCCAACCTGATAGTTTCACAAGATTAACTGCTCTAGACTATCTAGATCGTCTCAACTGACAAAATAATTTTTAACCAGTCATAATGATCCAGCATCCACTTGTTTCAAGGAAAAGAATCTTGCCCTTGTAGTTTTAAAATGTGATGGGGTTATGACAGTCTATCGTGGCAGGGATTCCCATGAATCCCTCCCATGAGGGTCACCCAGAAGCTGCGGTCTGTACTGACTCTGATCGGTCTATTTCCTTGGTAAGATCAGCACCAGTAGTACAAAGTTGTCTGCCCTGTAAACACTGAGGACCCTATTTAAAGTCTAATCTGAAATAGGGTGACAGCCTTTGTGCTTATTAAAATGGCCAAGGCTACAACCTTTCTGTGTTTGCAGTTGCAGACTGAACACAGGAGGCTTCTGATTCTAAAAACGCCATGTACATACAGAGCAAAGGAATGTGGTGAGCAAATCTAACTCTGATACTAATATTTTTGTGAACGAATGAAATTGGGTGCCTTCAAGCAAACAAAGATCACATGAGGTTGTGAAAGTAACACACACAAATATGTCCAAATCAAACCCACACTTCATCCTCCCTTCCTCACTCAGAACCTAAAACAAACAAAAACTGCTCTTCTGATGCTTTTTCTCTCAAAGAACCGACAAGGGATTAACCTCCAAAATATACAAACAACTCATGCAGCTTAATATCAAAAAAACAAACAACCTAATCAAAAAACGGGTGGAAGATCTAAATAGACATTTCTCCAAAGAAGACATAGATGGCCAAAAGGCACATGAAAAGATGCTCAACATCACTTATTAGAGAAATGTTATTAGAGAAATGCAAATCAAAACTACAATGAGGTATCACCTCACACCGGTCAGAATGGCCTTCATCAAAAAATCTACAAACCATAAACGCTAGAGAGCGTGTGGAGAAAAGGGAACCCTCCTACACTGTTGGTGGGAATGTAAATTGGTACAGCCATTATGGAGAACAGTATGGAGGTTCCTTAAAAAACTAAATATAGAACTACCATATGATCCAGCAATCCCACCCCTGGGCATATATCTAGAGAAAACCATAATCCAAAAAGATACATGCACCCCAATGTTCACTGCAGCACTATTTACAATAGCCAGGTCATGGAAGCAACCTAAGTGTCCATCAACAGAGGAATGGATAGAGAAGATGTGGTACACATAAACAATGGAATATTACTCAGCCACAAAAAAGAACAAAATAATGCCATTTGCAGCAACATGATGGACCTAGAGATTATCACAGTAAGTGAAGTAAATCAGAGAAAGACAAATATCATCTGATATCTCTTATATGTGGAATCTAATTTTAAAAATGATACAAATGAACTTATTTACAAAACAGAAACAGACTCACATATCTCGAAATCAAATTTATGGTTACCGAAGGGGAAACGTGGGGGGAAGTGATAAATTAGGAGATTGGGATTAACATATACACACTATATATAAAATAGATAATAAGGACCTACTATATAGCACAGGGAACTCTACTCAATATTCTGTAATAACCTATATGGGAGAAGAATCTGAAAAAGAGTTGAGACATACATATATAGATATATATAACTGATTCACTTTGCTGTACACCTGAAACTAATCTAACACTGTAAATCAACTATACTCCAAAAAAAATTTTAAAAAGAACAGCATTCACAATCTTTCCAGTTCCCCGGATTCACAACATTAAGGACTGTTCATGCCCTTCGTTCACACCTGCCACCATCAGTCACTGAGTAATCCTGCCGATCACAGCTCTTCATTTTCTCTTCAATCACCTTTCCTTTCCACCACCACTGTCCTAAGAAATCTTCAACGTCTGTAACCAGGACTTTTCCAACAGCCTCTTAAATGTCTCCTGTGTCCAGTTTGCCCCCATCTGATCCACTGTTATCAAAATCATGTTTAATCTGTTCACAGTAGTCTCTGGCTAAAACCCTTTTAATAACTTTCGGTGCCGACAAATAATGTTCATCTTCCCCAGCCTAATTCTGAAGACATTTCCCGTTTTTCATTCCCCACGCCCAGCCTTGTCTTTCTTATCTCTTAAAAACGTCCCACCACCCCCTTCCCTCTTCCCACCACAAAGGCTAGGCTATCTGTTCCACGTGTTGTTTCCAGAAGACAACATTGCTCCACACCTGGCATCCAGCTCCAAAACAGGCTTCATCCTATCCCTCCCTCCTTCCCTCTGGAAGTCACACCCACAGGAGAAAGATAGCAAAACATTCTTTTAAAGATCCGTTCTTATTTTCTTTTCTAGATATATTTTTTGTATTGTACTAAAGTTCATTATAGTGAGCTTACTATCAACATAAACACACGAGAAAAGTTAAACATAAATCAAAAAGAGAAGTCAGGAAGAAAAGGAAGACAGAATATTACCAGAAATCCATGTGAAGAGGGTGATGGTATTTGAGCAATAAATTTAGCTATGACCTCTCTGGAGGGCAAAGTTCTCAGGACTTTCTGTATTTTAAAGCATTTATCACTTGCCGCTGGAATCATTTGTTAATGTAGTATCTTTATTATAAGCTCAGGGAGGGGATGCAAGGGCAGTCCCTTCTGAACCCTCCCCCCAGTAATCCCACCCTCTTCAGCGTGTTACGGGCACTCTTCAAACTTCCTAGAATAAAAAACATGAACAGTGTAATGTTTCCAAGGGGAATTCTCATAAACCAGAGATCCGCAGTCCCGTCCTAGGAAACAACCATGCTAAAGGTGACTTTCCCACTAGGAACAAGAAGCATTTACCAGTAACTATTGGCACTCTGGTCTTCCTTACAGCTAAGCTCCCCAGTGTAAATGAATAACCTGACATTCTGATTGATGGGTTACAGTTTTATTATTAGTGTTTCTCAGCAATTGATAACCCCTGGTTCTACGGAAAAAGTGCATCTCTGGCCTGCAAGGCTGAGAGATGAACCGCAGGCAAATGCAAACTTCAGTGCCAAACCCCCTCTCCACAGTCCCACCTCAGCCCCTGCCCCGCCAGCATCCACCAACCCACAGACACTCAGCAGAGAAATGCCTAGAGTCTCTGTCGCCTTAACTCAACCATCTCAGACAGAATCTGCTAACTCTCTTTGGATAGAACAGTAAAGACAGGGTACAATGCTTGAGTAAAGGTTATGTTGCTTTGTTTAACTACTTTGTCTGATTCTATCATATTTATTTCTGAAAACTTTTTTTTGGAGGGGTTAAGTGAGACCCACAGTCTCTTTATTTTTTCAGGTAATTATAGAAACTGTTTGATATTCTCAAATTTATTTCCACAGAAATGTATAGTTCTTCAAATGAGAAGACATGTTAATAATCCTAGATGTGGAAGTGATTTGCGATTTGTTACACACTGCTTTCTTTTCCTATTCATTTATTTAAACAAGTAAAAACAAATGGAACACACAAAGTTCCTCAGTCTTAGACAGGAAATGAAAAGAATAATCAACAAATCCTGACAAGCAAGACTGAAATTAATCAATATTATACACAAGGTAGCTCAGATGCAGAAAAAGCAAAATACAGAAGCAACTCATTATATGTCTGCATATGAATTATGGATAAAATTTTAAACTATCCTAAAATTAAAATGCTTATATTTTATTTACATTTTATTTATAGACTATGCATAAACTATTAGAAAAATCATACTATGTATTAACAAGTACTTTGGCACACAGACTTCTTTCAAGCCAAAAAAAATTTTTTTTAATATTTATTACTTTGAAAAGCAATCATTATGAAGCTGGTTTTTATTTGCAACTTTACTGGTCTGATAATCAGCAAGGTAGGCTCAATACTCTGCTTATATATGTTTTATAAAGAATTTCCCCTCCTTGGGCTTCCCTGGTGGCGCAGTGGTTAAGAATCCACCTGCCAATGCAGGGGACAACAAGAGAAGCCACCATAATGAGAAGCCTGCGCACCACAACGAAGTGTAGCCCCCGCTCACCGCAACTAGAGAAAAGCCCAAGGGCAGCAACAAAGACCCAAGGCAGCCACAAATCAATTAATTAATTAATTAAAAAAAAAAAATTCCCTCCTTATAGAACCCAATTCATTTTCATGTTCATCTCAACATATCACAATCATGATTAGTTGTTTCCACTTTTTAAACAAAAATAGGCCCAAAATCCTTTGTAAAAATTGAAGCATGTTTCAGTACATGTGTACATATTTCAGCACACGTGTGTGTACTTTTTCATAAAACCTTACTTTCAGGTAAAGTTGCAAATATTGTGTGTATGCCAATCTATAATTACAGGGACACATTTTTCAGGATCACATACCAACTGAGCCTCCAATCTTATAAGAAACTTACACCTTCCCAGCCACCTGGATGAAGAATTGGGAATGCACATGGACTATACTTCTGAACATGTTTTACCCAGTACTGAACATCACATTACCATTCATAATCATAAAACCACCTGGAGTTCCTATTTCCATGTCTGCAAGTCCAACAACTAGTTACTGGGTAAGTGGCCCTCAAAGCACTCTGTGAATGTACGCAGGGGAACAATGTCAAATGACTACATTTCTTTATAAAGTTTTGTTTTTCTGATTATAAAAGAAGTATGCAGGGTTGAAAACGGAGACTCTACAGAATAGAAAAATAAACAAAAATCACCCACGATACCCTCATCCAAACAATAAAGAAACATTTTGACTGCTTTCCTTTCTGCTATGCATTTGATTGTTGAGGTGAAAGCATGCCATATACTCCATTTTATTTCCCGATTTCCCTCTCCATTCATCAAAATATTTTCCCATGTGATTAAAAACTCTTCATTTTACAGGCTTGAAAATTCCTTATCTTTTGTGGCTTCCAAGCAGCATGGAAAATATTTCATAACCAGATACTAGCCACAATGTAGAGTTAAGCAAACTCTGAAAAGCTACAGGGCAATCAAGCTATCGTAATTTAAATATTTATATAGCACCTATCACTGAAGTGCTCTGTAGGTTGACAAATGGTCTGAGTTAATACGAAAACAAAATAGAAGCATTTCCTCTATAGGAAGGTCTGGGAAATACTGGCAACAGGGCTTTAGATAAAAATGGGATTTGTCAGACTACTGAAAGACTAATAAAAAAAGAAAGCCTTGCATTTTCTTTGAAAGGTCTAACTGTTTGCCATATTAAACCTTGGGATATTATAGCATGAGTTATAAAGGTATCTGTTTAAAAGACGGAGCGTGAGGATGACACTTAAATGTGTTAATATTTTATTCAAATTTATTTTAAAATTTAAAAGATATTTATATAAGAATAAAATTTCAAAACTAAGTTTTATCAGACCAAATGTTATAAAACCCAGCAAACTAACACTTTATGCAGAGTTTAAGATACTTGATTAGAGTTTCAACGTAAGGAGATCTGATGGTTTTCTGGAAACGTTCACAATTTGAACATCCTCTGAAAGGCGAAGACAGAAGGTAAAATTGAAAAGAAGGAGAAAAAAAAAAAAAAAGGTCAACCCAATCAGATTTTTTTTAAAGCAAGAAATGCTTAATATTAGGCCCCTAAATAAAAGAGGAAACATTAAAGGAACTCTCTCCCTACCTTCCAGGAGATCACCCAGTCAATGCCAATCTTGGTGGCATTGCCTTCAATAGATATTTACAATCTCTCTAACACTACCTCCTGGTATCATTCCCAATCCTCCTTGGATTACTTCAATAGTCTTCTAACTGATCTCCCTTCTTCCATCCTACCACCTATTTTCACTCAGCACAGATTGCTTGAGAGATCCTACTGAATGTAAGTTTGATCACACCCCTTCTTCACTTAACCCTTCAATGAATGGCTTCCCATTCTGCTTGGAGCACCAGGCTTGCAATTACCTCCACAGCCTATTGATCTACTGGCCCTCCCCATCACCCTTCTGACATCTCCTCCTGTATCACAGAAGTGAAAACCAAAAAACTTCCTTTGATCAAGTTGGAGAATAACATGATTACCCCAAGCAGAATTTCTAAATTGAAACCAATGGTGGTAGAGTGAGATAATACAGGATTCCTGCTCCTGTGGAGGTCAATCCAAAACAACCACCTCACTCGAGACTCAAAAATCATTCAATGGGTGGGAAAATCTGGAAGAAAAGTGGTCTGAGTGTTGAGGCCCTGTGGAAGCTGGTAAAAAGAGCGAGTAGCTACAGGAATATGCTAATGTGGTGAAATCAACACTCACTGAGGGCCACTGCTGAACTAGCGCTGAACTAGCTGCTTTCCACAGATTATAAGCAGGAAGTCCCTATTATTTGAGAATAATGGTCTCATTGGCAAGTAACGAGCAAAACAGAAGGGTATGGCTAGAATGTCACCACAAAAACTTAAGCTAAAAATTTTGAGAAATAACTTTGTTTCTCACAACAAAATATGGCGTATAATGGCAGCAAGAGCACAAATCAGGTTGCCGATGGGGTTATATGATACATGATGGCACAACCGCCTCAAAGGAGCTCTCAGCTATTTTTACAAACATGTTCAATTCCATCAATTTTCCTAAATATCCCCCTTCATCCTTTGTCACTTCACATCTTTTTCTTCTGAAGCACCTGTCACCATCTTTGTCAAATCTTTCTTCTTCCTCTGTGAGCTTGTCTGAATCTCTTCTGTAATTTAACTGTAATTTAAGCAACCGTCTAATATCATTTAACTTAAGAAAACCTGCATCTTTTGTAGACCTGCAAGTCTATTTTTTTAGCAAATGCAAAATTGTTTGCATTGTTTTGCGTTATACTTTCTGACATTTACCAACAGCCTTCAGTGACATGGCCCTAAAGGGTAGGAATATTCTTGTTCAGTCACGGGGTGGGGGGAATGTTTGACAAGAACCGATGTCCATTATTTCTATTAATTTAATCTTCACACCTTAAGAAGTAGGCTGTAGTATTCCTATGTTACAGATAGGATTATTCAAGTTCAGAAAGTTGAAGGAACTTTACATTATAAAGCCTCAGCCTGTCTCTGTCGAGTGCATATACTCTTTCTACTTAACATTTGTAGGGCAATATATTTTTATTTAAGCTTTGTAACAGCATATGAGATAAGTGAAGAAACTGTTACTCTTTTCTCACAGAAGAAATGGATCTGCAGAGCGTCGAATAACTTCTCTGAGGTATCCTCAATGGGGAAATCAAAGTGAAAATTTTATGAATGTCATAGGTTGATTAACTATAATCTCTCTGTGCGTCTACGTACGTACGTATACGAGTGTGTTTACATAAATAAATAAGTTTTCCCCATGATACCAAGCCAAGTACTTTTTAACTATTTGCTTAATCAGATTGCAAAC
Organism: Phocoena phocoena; assembly: GCF_963924675.1. Classification (NCBI taxonomy): domain Eukaryota; kingdom Metazoa; phylum Chordata; class Mammalia; order Artiodactyla; family Phocoenidae; genus Phocoena; species Phocoena phocoena. Next base: position 86,187,255 of record NC_089229.1, read on the forward strand.
GTCCCAGCTTTCTGTCTAGTTTTAGTAGACAGAAGTTTATAGTCCTGTGTTTCTTCACTGAGGCAACCAAAATGCTCTAAAACTCGATTTCTGGACCCTGCTCTACACATAACTAAATCAGAGTATCTGACCTTCGGACCTAGGAATTTGCATTTTAACAGGCTTCCCAGATCACTTTTATTCACACTAAAATTCGAGAACTATAGCATTGAAGACGTATAGCAGCTCTATTTAGAAAGAGCCAGATAATGTGTAACGATAAGTAGGTGAGGTCAGGCCATCTCCTACAAATTCTGAAAGCATCTGAAGGAAGTCTATAAATCTACTAATCAGAGGCGTTTACTGTTAGAATTCATAAACAAGGGTTTGATGAATATGACATTATAATAATTACAGAAGATTAATTAGTCCCAGGGAAAAAGAAGATAAGAATCCAGGCATATTGAAATACTTAGAAGGTAACAAAGAATCAATGTGAAATAGAGAGAGTGGATCTTAAATAAGATATATTTACTTGCTGGCATTTTTCACCAATCTGGTCACATAAGAGGTAAAAGTTCACACAAGACTGCCCTAACGGTACAGTTATAGGTCAAAGTGATAAACGTGCTAAAGAACTAAAATGTAAGAATCGACGACTTGGAAAGTAATGAACGTCAGGAAAGTTCAGGAATAGCACTATGACCTCTGAAAAATGATCGAAGTGTTTTTGGTCTAAGCACAGATCCTAAGCCAACGCATGGCTGGACATCCTGCCCAGCGTCCAGGAGTGACGCCCGCAGGGTCTCCTCTTTCCAAATCATAAGGAGTTCTAGATTTTAAGGGCACCAACATTATGCCCCCAGAAGACCATACAATAAATATGTTTTTTAAACTGAGGAATTCTTTTGACTCTGATCTAGTCTTCTCTCTGCACAAGCAGAATACTAGCATTCATTTCTTTCACTTATTTATGGTGGGCAGTTTCCATTTCTGAATGCCACTTTATTTTTTAGATAATTTACTTAATCAGTGTTCAGTTATATCTGAATCCAACATTCCCAACCGGATTCTCACACTTTTCATTGAGGACTAGTTAATGGCTTCAGAAGTTCCACTGAAAAGATTTAAAAGCTCTCGCTGTCATTCTCTGAAAGGGTGAAGAAGAGCTAATCCCATTATTATTCAAGTAAAAAGGAATGAGAAGTGGACAAAATGAGGCTACTGCCTTAATAACTGTGCTATAATTTAGGTCCTGTTTATCTAGCAAAAACAATTTCAGTGTAGCCAAAACAAGTCATTAAGAGGAAAAACAGACACTCTTCAAATGGTAAAGACATACAGTTAGCTTCCTGTCTCAAAATGAAAATAGAGTGGAAGGTTTTGCTCCTAAATTTTTAATTTTATTTTACATTTGACAAAAATGTCAAATAAATTTAGAAATGGCTCCTTTACCAAAAGAATATACCATGCTTATTTCAAAAGATGAATTAATTTATAACTAAATTCTCAGTTTGTAATTTATGTTTTCAAAGAGAAACAACATTCAGATTTTTAAAAAATAATATATTCAAAGATATCTCAAACTCTCAAAGGGTTCAGTAATGGCAGCCTTTCTAAAAGATTTATCTATGATATCATTTGACATCCACAAACTAAAAGAAACTTATTCCCAGAAAACAAAGTTGGAGATAACTTTTATTTCTAAACTGTACTCCTAGATTATTTAAAGGCAGGATAATCTGCCTAACATACTCAGAAGAGAAATGTCTGATTTCAGTGAGAGGAGATGACAATATCTCTATTAAGAATTATAACTACAGCAACAAAATATTCTTATTTGACTTAAAACTTTCTATTTTAACAAGTCAAGTTCTATTAAAAACTAGATGGACCAAAAAAAAAAAATTGACTAGATAAACTAAAACCTGTCATTTCCATAAAACCTTGTGAACTGTTGAATTTTAAATTCCTCTGGACTCTGAAATATGCTACCAAACTTCTAGATTATTCAGTACAATTGGACTAGCGCTACAGTCAGATGACATTTGAAATAAGCTAATTTCACAAAGTCATCTCTGGACGCAACAGGCTCAAATTATATTTTGTAACTGAGCACAATTAAAAGATTAAAAAAAGAGATAGTATTTACTTTACATTAGACTTTTCAGAAAATGCAGCGATTGAATAAGAACCTCGAATAAAGATACAGACTGACTGTAAAAAGGTGTAGCTGAACACCTGCCAACACTTTGTGGAAAGTGACAGAACAAATGACGTCAAAGTTGATTCTTTCTCAATTAATGTATTAGTTGCACGTGAAAAAGACTTGAATTTTTATTTTTCTGAAAAATGTACCCTAATTTCAGAGACCTTTCTAAAGTTCACACCACAGTGATCTTGGTGGTGGCTTTGGTTATTTTCAGTTGGAAGTGAGCTAAAAATAATTATCTAGGACTCATGCTGAACGTGGGATTTCCTACCATGAAAGGCACAGGCAAATTCAGCCCCTTATCTGACACGCGGCAGAGAATATTTTTAAAGTAATAAAAGTACAAACATTAAAAATGTAAGTTCACAGACCAGTGAACAGGCTATTTCTTTTCTTCTCTATAGAAGTTTACTTCAATGGGTTTAATCACTAGCTCAACCTCAGGAGATTAGGGGGATAAATATTTCAGTTTAAAATCATTTCTTTCTTTTCTATCCATTTATTCCGCCAGTTAGCGCCTACCGCAAGCAAGGCACTGGGCTGAAATTTTCTAAAGCAAATAACTTATGGCTGACACAAGGAGGCCAAAAATGTTGATTCCTTTTATAATGAGAACCGTTGTGATGTGAATCTGACTTCTTCAGTTCTTGAGCCTAGAAAGCAAACGTTCAAGGAAGCCTAGGCAACTCAGGGTGCCTCTCCCAACTTCCTGGGAGACTGCTGCTGAGTCGGGACCCCAAAATACTAACTCCCAAACAAGGGGATGTTTCATATCACAAGGAGTAGCACTGCCTCCTGAAGACCATTTCCTAAGCGGACCTGTTAATTCCATCCTCTAAAATACTTAGTTTAAAAACAAAAACGATTTCCTTTCTCTGTGCTCAAGCTAGTTTAACAATGTCCAAAGGAGGCTGACTTCACAGGAGTCACCACAAAATAAAACATCCCCCCCCAAATAATACTGCTCTGACTTCAAACTTCCATTAGGTTTATTTAAGTGGATTATACCTGAAGAGGAGGAAACACCTGCCACAGACATAGCATAAATATTCAGTTATTTCAACTTACTTCAGAAGGTGGAAAATTTCTATTAAAATCCTATTAAATCAAAACCACAAGCTTCTTGCATAAAATTATTTCAATATTCTGACACGGTACTGCGGGGTGTAGGGGATAGAAAGGCATTCCTTAAATTTTTAAACACACTCTGACTGAGAAGAATCTATTATGTTAAAAAAAAAAACATGAAATAAAATGCATTTCTTGGAAAAAAATATATACATACACACACATACAGTACATTGTCAGAAGAGAAGACTGGCCAAAAAAAAAATTACAAGACCAAACTCTACGTTAATTTAAAGCAATTTCAAAATTAGCCAGGGCAAATGACTAGTTACTTTCAAATACAAACTCTTTCAAGTAACAGTTATGATTACTATGGCATTTTACTCTCCAGCTAGCTACTTCAAGAAGTCTAAATTAATCCAGCTTCACCAGGAGTGAGATTGAGTCCACATTATTTCACTTTAGACAAATGTGCTTCTTTGTATATCTAGATTCTATCACCTTTGCTCTTTCTAGATTATTTCCTAAGTGATATGTAAAAAACTATGTATCTCACTATTTTTATTCTCTAATGCAAAGGTACATAACAGATCTTGCTTTAAAAGGGAGAAATTTATGAATCAAAAGTCATCATAAAGTCATTTATAAGTTTTGATTTCTAAATCAAAAGTCATGATAAACATCACAGATATAAACCAATATACGCAAAATAAATGCATACTTTAAAAAATAATTCTATACATCTGTGTATATAAAGGAACATGCTATATTTAAAAATTGTTTTCTCATCACTTCTCGATGCAATATTGGAACTATGACTACAGTTCTGAATTCATAGAGCTTGGGGAAAGGAGATGGAGGGAAGTTGACATTTAAAAGTTCTTCTTTTCCATCTGTACATTTTTTTGAGTTTACCCGGCAGTTTGAAATCACACAGAGCTTCAAAAGCCACCTAATCTCAATTCCTACTTTAGAAATTCCACACTATCAAAATCTCCAGTCCTCTCTATACACAAAATGGAAGCATTTTCCTTTTGTATATCCATGAGAGTGGTGTTTACATAAGCAATAGTGAGGAATCATCAGCCCTTTACAGACACTGTTAGAATTTTCATCCATTAAAGCTACTAGCCAGTTTGCGGCTTTAGTTTCCTAAGTTACCAAGATACGACCTGCATTACAAACATAAGCACTTTCATTTCTAAAGAGACATTAGATAACCCAATTACAGACTGATCACCATGAACAAGGCTGATCACGTGTTCACACTGTATCTATAAGCCATCCCTGTTAACTAATCACACTTCGAAAAGCAAATTCATAATTAGCTGGAAAACCTGATTCTGTGTTACAAATCAAGTTAACAAAAAGCTTCCGTATTTAAGGGCTCTGTTAAACTCCCGCTCCAATTAAAATCAACATATTTTAAAATAGGTGCAATAATGAGAAACGAAGAAAAGAGGGAAAACAGACTGACGTGCCAACTATTAGAGTGGTAAGTGGTACAAAAATGAGCTATCAAGACTACATACAAATGTGAACAGTTGTATTTTAAGTGATATCATTAAATCTACATGGATTTTCCATTATAACAGAAGAGGTGACATTAGTATTCAAGCACTTCACCTCTTTAAAAATGTCCCAAAAGGTAGCCATTAGCCACATGTGTCTACCTAGTACTTGAAATGTGGCTGCACCAGACTGAGATGTGCTGTAAGTGGAAAACACACACCACATATTTAGACTTTGGCACAAAAAGCAGAAAACAAAATACCTTGCTTTTTTATGTTGATTTTCTGTTGACAGGATATAATGGATTAAGTTAAACAGTATTATCATGCATTTCACCTGTTTTTTTTTTTTTACTTTTTTATAAGGCTACTAGAAAATATAAAATTCAGTACTTTGTTATATTTCTATTGGACAGCGCTTATCTATAATGTTTACAGGACTGTTTTCATCAAAGCCACTGGGTGACACTGTTTCTCCACTAAATTGATGCAACCAAAGCAATTTCCTGGCAGAGGAAAAAGTCTTACACATACACGTACACACACACCAACGGACATCATGTGCTCTTATAACTATTCATATTCTTAGGATGAAAAAACATGAATACCTGTAAGTAACTTCATCACTATCTTAGCAGGACTGGCAACACTTAAAATCTGTAATAATCCTTCCGATTCCTCAATAATCAATGACAGCTCTAATCAAATCAAACAGACAGAAGCTGTTTCGTTTGTGACTTTTCCCAAATAGCTTTCCGTCTTCTAAATGGTAATGTTCTTCATGACTTCTAATATCACACCCTATTTACTTACATTTTAACAGATTCCTACAGAAACCATGCAAAATAATTTAGGTGAACAAAAACCACCAGCTGTTTCTGCTAACAAAGAAATGCTTTACCCACGTGCAGATGACTTCTCAGACTGAAGTCTGAAATCCTGAACATTTTTAAATCAATTTATTGAAAAACTAAAAGGAAAACCAAAATCAATATTTACACCACCATCACACACTCTTCTTTGATGAGATAAAGAGTCTACAAAGTAGGACTCTGCAATGCAACTGGCATTCATTTCTGGGACAAAGTCCTGATTAATACATTCTGAAGGCTGCCTGGTAGGTGACCAGAAAATTCACTGTAAGGGCTCGAAAGAGTTTTGTGATATGTGTCCTCTGAATGGGTTTTACTCAATCTTCTAATTCTGAATGAGAATGTAGAGTTGAAAATTACAAATGAAACGTAGAATGATCTGATTTACTCCTTTCCTACTCTGTTCCCCCAGCGGCAGATTCAAGTCCAAGAGAGAATTGGATAAAAGCCAACATTTTGCCGCTGGCTGCCACATACTTTTAAGGGGCTCTCCCTCAGTTTCCTTTTCTCTAAAATCAGACTAAGTCTAGTCTCCTAACTACAGCCTGCACAGAATTAAGCACTTTAAGATCGCATTACAACAAGTTCCTGACAGCCACAGACTACCTCAGGCTAGGAGAACCATTGTTGTGGTACCTTGAGGTATAACATGTCCTAAATCCTATCATATTTTTACCTGTATTTCAGAAGTCCTATTAGTGTATACTAAATTAATTTCCACTTCAAAGAAACAATTCTCCCTTGTCTTCAAAACCTAAACCTGCTCAAAATCTAAATAAAACATTTATATTTAACCATTATGTATTAAGGACCTTCTGAAAATCTCTGAAAATATCAACATTTTCCTCAGAAAAATGAACAGATGAAGTTTTACATAACATTTCACAGAAGGGATGAACAGTTCTGGATCTAGATTTAAAACCTTCTCTAAACTATTGTATGCATTCCTTCAACGATTAGCTAAGAGGTCATTTAGATATTTTACTGTGATTTCCCCTTTTCTTATGTTGATGTCTCATTACCCTAACTAGGCTCTAAGCTCTGCAGAGCTAAGGTGCTACATCATACCTGTGTGCAATCTGTATGCTTTCTAGCACAAGGCTTAACACATAGACAAAAATATGTTGATACAACTTTTTATAGGTTCACTGACCAAAAACTTTTATGAACAACATTAGCTAAGGATAGCATCTTTTAAAATAGTGTACATTTTGGGTGAACACGTATGACTAATATTTTCAACAACTGCTATCTGACAGATCTTTCTCTGAACTACAACTTCTGCATATCTTTAAGCTTTTTCCCCCCAGAGATCAAACCTGTGTATCTTACATTGACAACAGTGCAAACGCACATTCTCAAGTGCAAAGTTAGGACCATTCCCCAGGAAAGCCTTACGGAAAACAAAAACAAACAAACAAAAAATACTCCTTTAAAAAATACTGCCAATAGTAAAAGTATATACTGACAGGTAACTCCTACAAGGATTTAAATTTCTATGTAAAGGAAGTAACGGTCATTTGAATATTAACAGAGCACAGATTTAGGTGCAAAAATATGGAGGTGTCTGACTCTTCTGGCTCATTCTGAATTATTTGATAGAGCTTCGCTGAATGAATGAATGTAGAAAATGAATGTAGAAAATAAACGCAAATTGAGTTTTCAATCTAATATATTTGAGGCTTTTTTTTTTTAAGACACAATTATAAATATCACTCAGAAGAGGAAAGGGAGGCGGAGACTCCATGGAATAGGAGACACATGGCCAATGAAAACGATTCACCAGAAACACGCAGGATTATGTCTAATTTCGCAAAGTTCAAGAAACTTGCCCCATGCAAAAAAGGTTTTCTGAAAAATCCAACTCCCACCCCTAAACCCCAAATAAACTCATTCTTTTGCTAGATTAAATATGCCAAGTTTTCAAGGAAGTCCACATAGACTCTGCTGGGCTGTTACTGGCACAAACCCTATTAATTGAAAATCTTAAAATGTAATATATATTCTAATTTTGAGGCTCATAAACATCCTACTTCAACATAATAAATGAGAACTTATTGAAAAGGGAAGTGAAATTAAATCTGGTGAGGCCTTTATTCACCTAGAGTCCTGAAGAGATTCTTCTCAGAGCTGTATTTCCTAACAGACTACAACAAATTCACACAAATGTCACTACAGATCTAATGAATGTTTTTTCATGCCAGTGTCACTCACCCTTGCCTGCCTGCACCGCCCCCACCTCCAGGCTTTTCAAAATGTATTTCATACACAGAGTCACTGTTCTGGTTGTTTATTTAATTAACATGACAGCCCAGCATACACAGCATTTCTTTCAGTTCTACAGTTTTAACTTTTTTACACTTTAGGCTCAATACAGAAAGAGTAAAATTACTGTTTGCCTCCTTCCAACCTCTGTAAATTTATATAGATTCACTAACTCTTTCTGTCAAAACAGTTTTTCAGTATGCCTTAAACGTCTATATTCACAAAGTAAAAATCACAATTTTGTCCCTACACACCAAAAAATTCTTTTCCCTCACCTTTCCCAAGAGATGAGAAAATCTTGTTTTTCCTTTTCAGGGTTTTCAAAATTTGGCATTAATTAATTTTAATTCTGTCAGCAGGCCATAAATAATCAATATTGTTCTTTGTATAGCCATGAGCAGAGGTATACTCCTGAAATGTGATAGAAGCTACAATTGAATTAAAAACCCATGGTTGTTCTGGAAACTTATTCAATTTGAGAAATGTTATAGTATCCTGAAATATATTTTGGAGTTTAAAGGACAATACATTCTGTATTTTCAGAAGCAATCTATACTGTAAATGCAAGTAAGTTATACTTTTTACCAGTGATGTAAGAAGGCCTACCGTATGCCTACCGTTGAAAACTACACCTACTCCTACATTCTGCTACTTTTGTTTTGTTGTTGGCTTTTTTGCTTGAAAATACCTTTCTTACATCACTGATGAAAAACTTGCTTCTACTTTTGATAACCAACCACTAGACTCTCACAAAAACTACTACATTCCTACACAAATCTGCTAAAGGTGTTTAATTGAGAGCTGTAAGGACTTATGTCTGGGAAACTCCTTTGATTTTTAATTACACAATGTGAAGTATATAGCTGTACATTTCTGACCGATACTGTACCCAACACAGAGAATTTTGTCATGAAATGGTAAAACTGCATTAACAGTGAGAGGCGTACGGCTTGTGTTTATCTTATGTGAAACCATAGGCAAAGATATTAAATTCTTCTTAATATGTAACTAAAATAAAATTGCATTGGTTTGGAATCTTTCTTAAATCAATGTGCATGGTGGTCCCAGTAATTAGAGGGGAATGTCTGGCCAACTGCATTCTTTGATGTATAAGGAGAATAGAGAGACATCCCTTCAAATACAATTTCCAAGTGTTAAAAATTGCTAAATTAAAATTTTATGTTTAAAACTAACATATTCATTAATCATGCATAATATCTAATAATTCAAGAAATTCTAAGGACCTTAGAGTTCAGAGGGCACAGTGATACCTGCTCAGGGATGTGAACATCTGCTCAGGAAAGATACATACACCTTAATGGAACCATCTGCCTTCTTAACCAAAATAGTACAGTTTGACTCACTGTTCTACAAAATCTTGAGGATACTGGGCTGGTAGGATTGAACTAAAAGCCATGCAAATGTTACCAACTTTGTTCTTTCCTGAAGTAGATACCTTCACTTGCATCTCACAGACACACCCCATGTCCCATTAATTCTGGGACTGAAGACTAGATCTGTGTCTCCTTTCTTTGGTTGAAGCCATCTTTATGATCAATGCTGCAAAACTCAATTCTGTATGTAATAGCTGATCTACTGTCTTCAGTATGGTTGGGGAAGGGAGAAAGGGAGTGAGAGAGGGAGGGAGGAAGGGAGGGACAGAAATCCATCTGTCATTTGGTTTGCCTTATGAAAATTTTATCATCTATTCTCCTTGACCTTTTAGAATTGAGTCATTGCAGAGAGATAGTTCCCAAGCAAGTGGCCACTATCATTCATCTGGAAAAGAAAAGGCTGGAATTCTCTCACCTTTAAACCTCATAATGAGCAAGGTCCAAATAAATTCTCAAGAGGCCTCTGCCAGCCTCTCTGTGTTTTATGTCCTCACACCTCTACTTAAAATTCACTTGTTGCCTGCGGATTGTCTTAAGAGTAGACGTTCTTTCAGAAAAGAACTCCTCATCAGGTAGCATTCAGGCCAGTGTTACATATGTGGTTTGTAATTATTTTGATTCTTGACTTCATAAAGCATGTGGACGACAGTGGTACACTTTGCACCCTTAATGAGAAGTTTGTTTCCTTGTGATAAAACAGATAAGCCAATTACTATATAGCTCCTGAACTTTTCACACAGGCTAACATATGAGATATTGCCCTGTCTTATAAGATCCTAGTGCATATTAGTTCCCACCCACCCCCAACAAGTATGCTTAGTAGCAACTTAAATGGGTCATATAGAAAAACTTGCCTTAAGTTAACACGTACACACTCACCCGTGCCCTCATTAAAACTTCCAGTAAATAAATTTCTGCTAAATGTAACCTTGTTTTCCCATCAACCATAAGAGAAGAGTCTTCATAAACACAGGCTTTAAAAAAAACAGCAGCCAAGAAAACTGACCAAAACAGATTACAAATATACATTTTCAACAGAAGTCATCAGCAAAACACGTAAAAATGCAAAGCTCAGTTACTTCCTTACAAGTCTGCAGATTATTCAAATCCTCCATTTATCAATTCAAACCAGAGGAAACCAATAAAAATCTACCGGTTAATTAACGCAGCTGGTTAACTCCCCTAAACAACCTCCTATCTTAAATCCACCCTTAACTCCTGAACTTCTAAATGTTACTATGAAATTTCAGAAATTTAATTTCAGAGGCTAAACGATATTAATTTGGAGTCAAGTTATTTATGCTTAAATCACAGATTTGACTTAGAAATTTAGGTTAAATTTTGCAATGATCAGATCACATTTCCTTATAAGTTAAAGCAAAGTGTGTTCAAAAAATATTTAAACTAGCAGTGTTTTCATTTAAAAGACATTCCCTAGGTGACTTTAAAAAGAAATTAAAATGTTTTTTTCCCCTAATTGGTTTACCCTTAAGTAGACAGCTTACTTTATTCTGGTGATGTCCAGATTTCTACCAAAACTGAGTATCAGTCAGTGGCCTGTTTTTAACTTCACTCTTAGAGTAAGCTAAACCCAAGAAATATTTGCTTTATCTAAACGAAAAGCTAAATAAGTACATTTGTTTTAAAATAAACACAGAGACTATGATGCTGTCATCCATTCTGCTAAATAATGTCAAACAATCACATTCTGTGGATTCAACTCCATTTCAGAAACAAACTGGCCACCACACCATATGGTGACTGCTATTTCTTAGAAACACCCAAATGATTATCCACAGAATAACCTAAAAAGAAAAAGCTTAGTATATCTTAGGATACTCTCTCACTCCCTAAAGTCCTAATAGTACCACAGGTAGGCATAAGTTTAAATGGGAAAAGTGTAAATTTCCACTTGCTGTACATAACCAGCTCTCTGCCATCCCTACCCCCAAGTGTCAAATCAGCTTGGAGTAGAGAGGCAAACACTGAGGTACTTCTTCTCAGATACAATCTGCTTTTAAAATTGGGATTTGTTCTTTTATGTCCTTTATAGCAACTATACTCCATGGTCTCAAAACACTTAATGATAATAAAGAAATTGGTCCCCATAATTCACTAAACTTTTATTTGGTATAACTTCACTCATAATTCTAGATTCTTCCTCCTCCTTCCTGAAAGACTGATAATACCAGCAATTTAGAAATACTCCCCTGAATTAATGTTTCCTGTATAAATCCATTTGAATTTCTAAATATTCACTTAAGCATGTAGATAACTCAAGAGATACGTTTTCTGAAGTTGATACTAACAGCGCAGTCCATGATTCTGGCAAATTCTTAAGTTCAGACATATTGTTCCCCAAAGTGAAGTTTATGATGATAATACAAAACACATGAGCATGTAATAATGTATGTCCCCAAATCACACTTCAAAACAAACTGGGCACCACCAAACGCAGTCTCTTCAAGTAAAACGTACTGCAAGACGAGAACGCGTATCAGCACCTCACCTTCAAGCATTCCTTGCTTTAATTGTAAAATATTTTTACTGACGTCCATAAACGTTTACCTGTCCCTTTAGAAGAAATTTTATAAAAAGAAACAGAAAGAAATCTAGTAAAATCCTCGTTTTAAAAATCACCCATCGCTTAAAACAATAATTAAACTTAATTTGAACATTTCTGCTAAAGGAGGAAAGCATGAGGGCAAGCCATACGCAGGTGTAGCAGATCTAAAAAGTTGGCCCAGCTGTGGAAGACCCCGCAAAGCTCATCTAGTTTTACTACTTATTCGGGTTCCTGTTGTTCAGGTTATAAAATACTGTGTGAGAGGGGGAGAAAAACCCGCTAGTTTCCAACTAAGTCTGAAGTTAGAGCAGTTTTCTGGTCTATCTTTCCTTCTGTTCCCAGCGCTCAAATTCCCTCCACTTTGTGGCGGATCCCAGGGGTTTCAACTTTTCCCGAGAGGTGAGTGAGAGGGGCTGCCAGCGCTTACCTGTTCCCTCGGGATGCAGGGCAGGGAGGTCCTCCGATGGGACTTGCTGCTGCAGCCCGACATCTCGGCGGACACCACGGAGCTGGACCGCCTCCTCCTCTTAAACACCGGGATCTCTTCCTTGGTCCCAGCGATCAGCTGGGACCCGAAATGCTCCCTCGGAGCCGCCCCCGTGGACTGTGGCAAGATTTGCTCCACGTACCTGGCCAGGAGGATCCCCAGCACTCCGGCCAAGTACGCCAGGTAAGGTCTCCAGGCGACCTTGAACCTCTCTAGGGAAATGAGGGCCACGGTCCTGACCGCGCTAGTCAAGGCGATCATGAGGACGCCCAACCTCAGCCTCAGTACCAGCCATGTCGCGGCGGCCAAGCAGCTGAGCACCACCCCCGCGGCGGGGAGCGAGAGTAAGTGATCCTCCCCGACGCCCAGCCCAATCTGGACGAGCGCTTCCCCCCCGCAGCAGGCGGCCAGCAGCGTGACGGCCAGAGGCAGGCGCACCCCGGCGCGCTGGAGGTACAAGCCCATCCAGAAGAAGGCACACAGGAGACTGAAGAGCAGCGCCGAGGGCTGCAGCCAGGGGCCGAGCGGCGCGCCGCCCCCGGGAGCACCTCCCCGAGGCCCCGGGAAGACGCCCCCTTCTGCTCCGGGGGCCGCTTCCTCCTCCTCCTCCAACGCCGCCGCCGCCGCCGCCTCCTCACTCCGCTCCAGGTCACAGCCAATCTCTCCGCGGACCAGCCTCACCAGCAACGCCAGCAGAAAGGACAGGGAGCCCGCGCACAGCGCCGAGGAAAGTTTCTGCGAGCGCCGGAGTAGCCGCAGCACCAGGGCGCCCCAGCAGCCGCGGCAGCCCGGGCCCCGGGGCGATGAGGGGGCCGGCCTCGCCTCTGCGTGGCCGGGCTTGGCCCCGACTCGGGCGGCCTCGCCCGGCACGGCCATGGTGCGCCCTCTTCGCGGAGTCCCCGAGGTCCCCCCGACGCCCCCACCCAGCCACACACACACACACACACACACACGCACGCACGCACGCTCGCTTGCTTGCTCTCCTCCCAATCCCACCCTCGGAATCCCTCCTTCTTCTCCCAGACCCGCGAGCACTGAAAGTTTCCGCTTTCGAATAACTCCTGGAAAAGGCTAGATGCTCCAGAGAGGAGCCTTCAAGTGAAAAGCTAGCACAGGCAGAAACGATCAGACTTCCTCTTCTTCTCTCTTGGAAAAGCTTGCAAAATTCTCCGCTCCACCCCCACCCCCCGACTTCTGTCCTCCGGGGTCTCTTCGGACTTCAGGGTTTTAAAGATTGCCCGAGGCGTCCTGCGCGCGGGGTCCGCAGCCGCTGATGGAGCCGGGGGCGCAGGGCGAGCTCGGGGCCATCCCGGGCGCTGCTGCGCGCGGGGCCCGCGGCAGATGGAGGTCCCCCTTTTCTTCCTTCCTGCAGCTCTTTCTCTATCACTCTTTCTTTCTCCTCGGCCGATCCTCCCCGGCCCGGCCCCAGGAAGCGAACCGCCATTCCCTGGGGCAGAAAGCACAGCCTCCCCAGCGTCTGTAGGTCCAGTTCATGGCCAAGGGTGGAGAAAATAGAAAAGGGGGTGAGAAATAACCAAGAAGTTCTTAAGTCCCGTCGGAGAGAGACCTAGTCCGAGAGACAAGCGGCTGCCGCAAGGGAAAGGAGGGAGGGCGAGCGAGCTGGAGAGGAAGGGAGGGTGAGAGGAACGGGAGGGTGAGAAGGGAGAAGGAGATTTGCTCTCTCTCTCGCTCTTTTTTTTTTTTTTTTTTTTCCTTCTTTTTGGTGCGAGGTTGGTGGTGATTTGCAATTTTGCAGAAGGGAAGCGAGTGGAGACGACTAGTTACAACTGTATAAAAAGCAGACAGCTGGACTGATCTGCAATCCCGCTTGCTTTCTTTAAGGCAACTCCCTAGGAAAGCTTTCCCAGCTCAGCTCCCGCCCCTCCCCCGGAGGAGGCGCTGCTCTCAGCTCCGGAGCTCCTTTCCCCGGAGCCGGGCCGCGCAGCTAGCACCTTGGCGAAGGGGTTGCTCAGACCCGCCCACCGCCCAGCTCTTTGCATCCGGGGGGCGCGGGGGTCTGCGGCTGGCCCTCACGCCAAGCTGACCAGGACGTTGGGGGAAAAAAAGGACTGTGCTTGGATACTTAGCAGGCGATGGGAGTCAACAGACTTCCCACTGTCGTGAAAAATGACAGCCACATCTACTGTCTGAGTGATTCAAAGATGCTTATGTCAGGTACAACAGCAAACCAATTTCAGGTGGTATTGTAAGGCCTTGACTGCTCCTACTGGAAGGTCTGTTTTCAACAGAAAAGCCAAGCTTTTCTGTTGGGCCAAATAATGGAAAATCTCAACAAGTTACCTAGACTGTAATAGCATTATTTAAAAAGAAGGGGGAGGGGAGAGCATTTTTTTTTAAATTGTTACTTTAAAAAAATGCATAAGAACAATAGTCAACAGTTGTTGATGGTGGATGGTAAACTACATTGAGATTAAGTGACCCTGGCCTCAAAAAGGCTTGTACAAAGTTAGGAAGCCCAAACAGTCAATCAGAAAGTAATAAAAAGAAATCTCGGGCTTCCCTAGTGGCGCAGTGTTTGAGAGTCCGCCTGCCGATGCAGGGGACACGGGTTCAGGCCCCGGTCTGGGAGGATCCCCCGTGCCACGGAGCGGCTGGGCCCGCGAGCCATGGCCGCTGAGCCTGCGCGTCCGGAGCCTGTGCTCCGCAATGGGAGAGGCCACAACAGTGAGAGGCCCGCGTATCACAAAAAAAAAAAAAAAAAAAAAAAAAAGAAATCTCAAGAGAGGGACGGTGAGAACAGGTAGGTTAACACTAGAAAAGATCTTAGAAGACCGTCTGGTTGTGAAATACTATGTCTACCATGAATAAAGCTTATGAGAAAAAAATCAGGACCCTAGTTACTGAAGTTTACAGGCTACACATTTTATGTACTGTAGGAATGTAGTATTTGGGAAACTGAAGGAAAAAAATTTAAAGCTAACTTTTTTTGGCAGATTATGAGAAATAATTCAATATCTGTTCAATGGACCTTTTTAAAGTCCATCAATATGGGGAGCTAGTTTCTTTTTACACTTAACACAAGAATAGTCCATTCTTGTTCATTTTTAATATGGCTACCTTAGATGCCATTTGCCCTCAATAATAATAATAATCCAATCGTGTCTTAATTATCTGAACATTCCAGGTTAAAATGTGTTTAGAGCCTGGAGTATTTGGATAATTGGCTCAATATGCCACTGTATTTTATGTGTAGAGATGAAGCAATATAAAAAGAAAAGGCAAAGGAGATACTTGAGATAAAATTAAATCATGGGATAGGGGAGAAGATGGCTTAAGTCTTAAGCTTAGCTTCATGGGAAACAGCCTGCTCTAGTTTGGGACAGGTATTAATATTAGGGCATAAAGGGATATGAGGAGCTATGATGATACAGCTTCTCTCCATCAGATGTCCAGAACCATGTTTCCACATGGAAAACAAGTTGGGCAGCTAGTCAATGGCAGTGGGCACCATCTGTTTAATAATTAAAGAAACAGGAGCAGCGATGTCTTTGCCAAAGACAAATGAGCCCCCTAGCCTGCACACATACTTTTTTGAGTTTCCTTTTTCCTGAGACATATGATTCATATGCCAGCGCCTACCTGAAACATTTCAGAGTGAAAAGCCTTGATTGGAATATCATGCTAATATCCACTGGCATCAAAAATAGCATATTAAAATGAGAACCTTAAAATCTGGGCATATATCAAGGTTAGAAAGAAAGGAATAGTGAGAATTTCAGAATATTTCCATTTTCACTGTAGTCTACTCCCCACAATTATCTCAGTTCTTTAGAAAAAAGCAATAAGTCACCATAAAAACTGAACATGTAGGAGGTGGAATGTAGCTATTAAAGCAACATTGTGACGGAAAAAACATAAGAATGGCATTTGTTAATGGCCGCAAAACAGAAACACTAGATCTGTTTGTTAAACAGTGACATTCTTGAGGTGTTCAATAGTATTAGAGAGGCAATATCCCGATTTCTCCCAATTCTCAACAAACATCACAACCAGAAAGTTATTTGTCCCACCAAAAGGAAAGAAGGTAGATTCCACCCCTCACCGGCATTACCATCCAGAATCTGGAGGCAGAGAAATGAAAACAACAAAATACTCTCTTAGGTAGATGCAGAAAGCTGCAGTGCTCTACTACCTGAAAGAAGTGTCCAGCGTTGTACGCAGCATATTAAATGAACTCAGACCCAACTCGTAAAGCGGGCATTGAGCAACCACATAGAAATAGAAACTTCCCATTTTCTGCAGACAGTGACTGATGAGTTCTAATTCAAGAAAGTGACAACACAGCCAAAAGATCAGGAAAATGTGGTACACACAGAAAAAGAAAATATGGAAAATGGAAAGAAAAATTCAAATTTGACTTGCTAAAGCCCTCCACCTAGCCACAGCCAGGGATTGTGTTTTATTAGTACTTTGTGAAGAGGATCTAGAAATTAACCCCACTGCATATCACTTGCATTTGGCCAAATATAGTTATCCTTAAGGGAATTCTGTTAAATGCAAAAGTTTACACCCCACAGTATGGGTTCACTCATTCTCCACTACACACCTGGCCTCCGTGCATGTAATCCAATGGGTATCTAAAATATAATTTATCCAATACACAATTCGTAACTTCCAGCTCCCTCCCTGCCCTTCCACAATTCCCACACACTCAACCTATTTCTCCTTGGTCCTCTCCCACCCCAGGAAAAAAACATAACCAACTATCTAGTTGCTCAGCCCCCCAAGGAGGGTATTGCCCTCCATTCCTTCCTCTGTTTGCCTTGCTCCAGTTCCAGTCTATTAGCAAGTCCACTTGATTCTTTCTCTAAAATACAACCTGAATCTATCCATTTTTCACCATTCCCCTTATAATAACCAACCCAGGACCCATCATCATCCCTGGCCTGGACAATTGCAATAACTTTCTTGGAGGAGGGTGTTGCCCTCCTACCACTCATTTTCTACACGACAGCCAGAGTGATGGATTTCAAATGTGAATGCTATGATGTCGCTCCCTCCTTAAAACCATCCAAAGGCTTCCCGTCACACCTGCATGACCTAAGGTCCCCCAACAGCCTGCAAGCATCTTTCCAAGCCACTCTCTGTGACTTCTCGTCCTATTCCAATTCTACTTCACTATGCAACACTGTCTATTAGAAAGTTCTTCTACAATGGAAACGTACTCTGCACTTCAAATATGGTAGCCTCTAGCCATGGGTGGCTGTTGAGCCCTTGAAACATGGCTAGTGGCACTGAGGAACTGAGTTTGGGTATTTTATTTTATTTTAATTTAAATTTTAATAGCCTCACGTGGCCAGTGGCTTCTGATGGAGAGTGCATCCCTCATCCTCAAGCCATCTTTCTGTTTTTTATCATGTCAAATCAGGACCTTAGGATCTACAGGTTTTCGCATAGCTGGGTCTTTCTGCTCCATCAGTTCTCACCTCGATTATTACCTGTTTACAGAGGCTTTTCCCCAACAGTCTTATCAAAAAGTCTTGGGACTCCATTTGCACGCACACGTTTTTCATTCCCTCTCACACAGCCCTGTCTCATTATATTTGGAGCACTTATCCCTACACAAAATGGTCTTGTTCATTTATTTGTTTTCTTGTTCATTGTTATTCTTAAAGACAATCTCCGTATATTTTTACACATAATTGCTCAAGTGGGCAGATGCTTCAAAATCTGCAACTGAAGATGTGGTTGCCCAGATTGAACTCATAGGCAAAATCATGCAAGCAGCACTTTTCACAGAAAGTTGCTTTTTAAAAAATTGCTAGATAAGTTACTCATTTATAAGAGAAATAGGTAATAGTCAATGTTCTGAAAACTTCGTATTGCTTCTCAGGTGAAATGGGCATCATCTACAACAGTTTTCTGGCAGGCACAGGGGAAAAGCCGTTTAAATATATGTGTTTGGTTAGCAAGTCAGCTGAGAAATCCATAATTAGGAGATATCTGAATATAAGTTACTGCCCAAAAGTCATAGCTCACATCATCATCTATGAGATAGCCTCTAACTATTCCAATTAACACTACTTGAGGGGTTGAATTTAAGTTAAAGAAAATTACATATTTTGGTAAGATAGACCTTATTAACACTAACTATTCCACATCTAGTCAGGGAAAAAATGTAGAAAACTTGCATTTGGGGATGTATTGTCTCCCTCCCCCTCTGTGGAATGCTGCCCCTCTTTTTAATTCCCAAAGAATTTAAGTAACAGCTTTGGATATAAGTTGTGAACTAGTATAAAAACCCTAAAGAGTAAAAGCGAGATGCAAGAACAGGTTGCATCCACAAAGCTGTTATTCACAGAGTCAGACTGTCTATAGCAGTAAACCACCAGGAAGCTTCACTTCGGCTTATGTGTCCTCTGGTTCCCCGTTGTCTGAGAGGTGGCCTTCCTGACATCACATTTTGGGTGTTAAAGGCTGTCTCTACCTTATCTAAACAAATCGTTAAGGAAATCAGAGTGCTTTAGGTACAGGGATTTCCAACCTTGTTCACTTGGTAGCACATGCAGAAAACAATAACATTTTGTTGTCATGTTGGATTAAAGGGACAAAGCTTTTTGCAGATAAAGTCTTCAGGCCTGGAGCCTGAGAGATTATAATCTCAGGTATACCTCTAACCTTTGGCACTTTACATGGGAATTTTTGAGACATCTAGTATTTGAATCACTAATAAAATGTGTAATTCAACTGTATTCTTTATGAAGGCTGTTAAAATAAACATAGTGTAAATCCCAAGACCTTAGTAGCTTGCCAACTACAAATCATAGTTCTTTATCACTTCCCCATAAATTCCCTCAGTTGGTCTGCAACACAAATGCATGATCTTTATCTAGTTTAAAAATTTGGAAATGATACACACTGGCTGATTTATAAAATAGATGTGATCATCATCAGGCCTAGAATCCAAATATTTCCTACCATACATTGATGTGTTCTCCATCGCATCCACATCCGTTACTCTGATTGATAACATCAGTCTCTCCTCTGGACTTGCAAGTGTTGTTACTCTTTGAAAAGTGAATTATTCTGTAAAAATACAAATATATATTCTGTTAAAGTCTTAAAAATAATGATAAATTGTGTGTGTGTGAAATTAGCATACTTTTCACTTAATAGTCTCATATACATATATATCAAAAGGTGATGTTCTATTCAAAAGTGAAGACATGCTTTGCTTTACAGAATTCTTTGCACCCTCTGTGTCTCAATCCCAGTGGATTATAAGGTTACTAAGGAAGAAGGAACTCACAGGGCACAGAGCACATGAGTCAAACAAAAGAGTGTGAATGCATTTACTGTATATCTGGTTTTTTTACAGATAGCAAAATATTATGGATATTATGAGTAATAAGAGCTTTAAGATTGCTTATATTATTATTTTAAAGAGTTTTATTAAAATGAATTATTCCACTTCTCTGCTTTAGCGCCGTCAGCAAAACACATTTACTTGAATCTTTCTGTGGTGATTCAAAATCTTGTGATATCGCAGAGCTATCTTTGTTAAGTAGTAATTTTCAGCTGTATTTGTGCAGGTAAGTGGTGGAGGAAGGAAAGGACTGAATGTGAACTGCTTTCTGTTCAGTAATAATTACTTTTAAAATAATCCTAATCTCTGGCTTCCCTGGTGGTGCAGTGGTTAAGAATCCACCTGCCAATGCAGGGGACACTGGTTCGAGCCCTGGTCCAGGAAGATCCCTCATGCGGTGGAGCAATTAAGCCCGTGCGCCACAACTACTGAGCCTGCGCTCTGGAGCCCACAAGCCACAACTACTGAGCCCGCGTGCCACAGCTACTGAAGCCCGCGTGCCTAGAGCCCGTGCTCCACAGAGAGGCCACTGCAGTGGGAAGCCCGCATGCCACAGCAAGGGGTGGCCCCCGCTCGCCGCCACTAGAGAAAGCCCACGTGCAGCAACTAAGACCCAACACAGCCAAAAATAAATAAATAATAATAATAATAATCCTAATCTCAAAATATAAGCAATATGTTGGCAAAAGCCTGAGAGTAATAAAGATTTACTCTTGTGTCTTATTCTTTAAGATCATTCACTTTAATTTAAAAACGAAATAAAAATTCTCTTCCACTGGACTCTGAATAGGGCCATACAGTAATAGTGTAAGAAAATCAAAGAACTTAAAAATTATTTGTTGGGGCAAAGGGTGGGCAGAGAGCATGTAATAGGGGAAGAGGTGGCAGGAATTTTCAGTAACATCATCTTCACGAGTGAATTACAGCCCATATTTACTATAATCTACAAAAATGATCTTTTCTGTTAAAGGAACACCTCAAATCCTATTTTATGAAGAGGAATGAATTTTACTAAAATGTAAAAGGAATATGTAACAGTATGAAAAAAAAATCTTCTTTGGGGGAGAGTTAGAAGGAAGAAAATACAGTGCCTACCAAGTAAATTACTGATAAATGGTCCAAGCCTGAGCTCTTTCTGACTTCATGAGCAAATACCTCAGTTCTACAGCTGCCACTGATGTGCAGACCATTCTAAAGTTTAGAACTTAAGGATGATTTGTGTTTTCAGTTAGAGAATATTTATAGAGAAAAATTTGAGGGTTGCTTGATAGAAAGGAAAATGTAAGTATAGGCTATTTCTTTTGATATGCCAATACCACTGAATTTTAAAGTTAGCTTTTACTTTACCCTCAGAAGTTATAATAGCACCCAAACTATTACTTTTTGTACATGTGATAGTAGGATGCCAGGACAAAATTTATATACAGCCCAGAAACATCTTTGGTCTATAAAATTAATCCTCTTTTATATGAAATCTACCAGTGTTTTTAAAGGTCAATAGAGCATTTTGAGCTTCCTTATCGTTTCGGAGGAAAGTTATAATCAGCCAAATGTCTAGAATTAGGCAATTGATGGAAGAAGAGATAAAAAGAAAGAATAGAGATAATTTACTAATTGAAAATCTTTGCTGAATAATCCATCACCCACTGCTCTTTTCCTTTACAACCAACCTAAGGAGAAAGCATATTTAAAAATAGAATGAAATTATAAATTGGAACCAAAACTCATTCATAAAAAGATTAAATTATGTAATTCTGGAAATATCCTAATACAACATCTATATTGTGCTCTGCAGCTTTTAAAATAATCCAAATTAATCTTCACAATGTATGTGCTGTTCGTGAAGCTTATATTATTATCCCTATTTTACACAAAAGGGAACCGAGACCCAGAGAGACTGAGATCTGCTCGAGCTAATGAAACATCAATGACAACAGAACCCAAATCTCCTGATTCTTGATTCCAGGGCTTGTTATTAATTGCCATAACGTATTCTCTAATATAATCTGAATCTAAGAAAATTTAGAGGTCACCATCTGTCTCTCACCTAATCAAAATTCTAACAGCTTGAAAATTTCCAAAGATGGGAAGTCCCACTACTTTTTAATTTTTAATTGGAGTATAATTCACATATCATAAAATTTACCTCTTTAAAGGGCACAGTTCAGATGTTTTTAGTGCATTCACAAAGTTGTGCAATCATCAATGCCATCTAATTCCAGAATATTTTCAGAACCCCCAAAAGAAACTCTATTCCCATTTGTAGCCACTCCTCATTCTCCACTCCCCACCACAGTCCCCACACCTGCTAATCTACTTTCCATCTCTACGGATTTGCCTGTTCTGAACATTTCATATAAATGAAATTATATAATCTGTGGCCTTTTGTGTCTGACTTCTTTCACTTAGCATGTTTTCAAGGTTAATCCATTTTGTAGCAGGTATCAGTACTCTTTTTGATGGCTGAATAATATTCCATTGATGGACATACTGTTGCAAGTGTTCCTTTTTTTTTTTTTTTTTTTTTTTTTTTTTTTTGCGGTACGCGGGCCTCTCACTGCTGTGGCCTCTTCCGCTGCGGAGCACAGGCTCCGGACGCGCAGGCTCAGCGGCCATGGCTCACGGGGCCAGCCGCTCCGCAGCCTGTGGGATCCTCCCGGACCGGGACACGAACCCACGTCCCCTGCATCGGCAGGCGGACTCTCAACCACTGCGCCACCAGGGAAGCCCGCAAGTGTTCCTTTATATTCTAGATACTAGTCCCTTAAACCCCCAGAATTAAAAAAAATAGATTGCAACAAGAGGCAGCTCTCTCGTTCTGTGTAATGATTCTTTCACTGTGTACAATTCTTTCATTGTGTACTTTAGTCAAAAACAAGGGGCCCCTAGGTAAAACAGCATTCTCAGTAAGGGGTGTTTAGTATATTTAGTGGAATGTTACTCAGCAATGAAAACAGACAAATTATTGATACACACAATAACTTGGATAAATCCCCAGGGAATTATGCTGAGTGAAAAAAAAGAATCCCCCCAAATCACATATTATATGATCACTCTTACATATAACATTCTTGAGATGAAAAAGAAATTATCAAAATAGAGAACAGATGAGTGGTTGGCAGAGGTCAGGGAGAGGGTTGAGAGGAAAACATATGTGTGGCTACAGAAGGGCAGCTGGAGGGATCCTTGTGCTGAATCTGTTCTATATCTTAACTATGTCAATGCCAATATCCTGCTTCTGAATTTGTCCTATAGTTTTTCAAGATATTACCATTAGGGGAAACTGGGTAAAGAGTACATAAATCTCTCCGAATTATTTCTTACAACTGCATATGTATCTACTATATAAAAAGAAAAATGTGGGCTTCCCTGGTGGCGTGGTGGTTAAGAATCCACCTGCCAACACAGGGGACATGGGTTCGATCCCTGGTCCAAGAAGATCCCACACGCCGCGAAGCAACTAAGCCCGTGCGCCACAACTACTGAGCCTGTACTCTAGAGCCTGCGAGCCACAACTACTGAAGCACGCACGCCTAGAGTCCGTGCTCCGCAATGAAGAGTAGCCCCCACTGGCCACAACTAGAGAAAGCCGCGCACAGCAACAAAGACCGAACACAGCCAAAAATAAATTAAATAAATAAATTTTTTAAAAAGAAAAGAAAAATGTGTATTTTGCATTTTCTCTGACACTACTTGAAAGGGAATCGCTACTATCTATTGTGTGCTTAGGCATGTCACTTAAAAAAACTTACCTTACTGGTTTTCTCTGTACTGTTCAGACATTGAAATTCTTTTGGTGTTTGGTTAATTTGTTTTGAAATAATTGTAATATATAATATAAAGTAAAAGTATAACTAAAAAATAGAAAATACAATAGCTTACTCTTTTAATTATTATGAAACAGTTTGTCCTAAAAAGAAATACAAGTATTTAAGTATAGTTTTATTCTTTGCTTTCAAAGATGATTTACATTGTTCACTATGAAATACACAAAAT
Organism: Phocoena phocoena; assembly: GCF_963924675.1. Classification (NCBI taxonomy): domain Eukaryota; kingdom Metazoa; phylum Chordata; class Mammalia; order Artiodactyla; family Phocoenidae; genus Phocoena; species Phocoena phocoena. The sequence continues at coordinate 86,210,932 of NC_089229.1, forward strand.
GGATGGAGCAGATAATAGCATCTTAATTGAATAAATATAGAAACAAGCACAGATGCCTCACTTAAGACACTCCACAGTTCAGTCTGGATTCCAGGTCTGGTGATGCCATGATCCAGCAATTATGTATTTTTCATCTTGAAGTCAAGGTAGCTAAAGAACACTGGAGCTTGACCATTTATCCTACACTCCCTACATTTACAATGTTCTTTTAACTCGCAGATGTATTGGATCTTACAGAATCTGGGGCTATCTGTTACACTGCCTCTTAAATTCTTGCCTCCCCAAAAACATTAGCTCCAATAGGGCAATCTCATTTATGACTCTGGCGTGGCGTGCCTTGAACACAATAACTATGTTGTAAGAATATAGCAAAAGTGTCAAAATGCAGCATTTAAACAACAATCACCTGTAGAAACTGTAGAAAAGAAGTAACCAGTGTCTACAAATTATTATTTATTCTTAAATAATAGACTTAAATTTAGACTCAAATGCAAATATAAAAAGGAAAATGCTCAAGTCTATTATTTCTCATACTAATATGGGGTTCACAAAAGAAGGCATCCTCTGGGCTTCTTGATATAATCAATATCTCACATTCAGGTACTGAGAGGGAAGTACCATGTTAATTAATCTGAGTTATTCTCTGCCTGAAACTGTGAGGCATTTTTTTCATCCTACTGGAACCACAGAGCTACGGTAAATTTCCACAGAAATTGCAAATTACCTACAGACCTTAGGCTCAATGATTTCCTTTAACCAAAATCTAGAAATGGGGCATTTTGAGCTCTGTAAGAATAGTGATTGTGGAAGAAAGCAATGTGATTCTTCTTCCATCCCAGAAAAGCGTGACTCTAGATAAATCTAGGAATGTGTAACTTTTCTCTGATAATTACTCTCCTCTCCTTGACCTAATCTTTATGTTGATTTTATTTTTTCTCTCTTTTTTTTATTTTCTAAGGACCTTAGTCCATTACTATTAGGAACAAATTGTACAGTCTTGCTGTGTTTTGTAATTATAATGTAAAATTATGGGTGACACATAGCTAAATGGAGTCAGGAAAAGCTTTCAGATTATTCTAAATTAAAATAATTATTATCATGCATTATGGAACTTATTCCATTTCCTATCCTAAATATCAATTATTCTAGGGAATGAAGAAAAGCCCAGAAAAAAACCCTCAAAATACAAGTCATTTCATCACCATATATAAATCCTGGTGAGGGTCCTTAAATTAACCCTTATTATAAGAACTTATTAAGAAAGGGGATTTATCTCTCATCTACAAATACATTTATGCCCCAATAAGAAAGTCACTCAGGTATTTTATTTTGCTACTTCCTAAAAGAAGAGTTTGGGATACAATTTTGAATCAATCCATCTGAATATTCTCCCATAGAAATGTTAATCATCCTCCTGAAATTTCCATGCATATTTTTTTTTCTAGAACTTACTAAGAAGCCAATATTGCAACCCAACTGGAACCAGATTGTAGAACACAAGGATACATCCTTAACCTTATAAAAATGCCCTGGAATTTTTAATGAGCAGAAGTGGTCAGAACCTCAATCTTACATATCATCCAATAGATGGTTCCCCTACAGCGCAGTGCTCTATAACTCAGGGCCGGGAGTTGGCTCCGGACCACCTTGGGATGGAAGAAGGCCACCTACTGAATCACCGCCACCACATCCTGCAGCATCTTCCACCCAAGTCTTCTCTGGGCCCACCCCTGCCGAACTCCCAAGGTCAGAAGAGATCCCAGCTTTAGAGCATTTCATTACAAGTTTTAAATTTCCAGTCTCTGGTTTTCATATTGCATTTCAAGATCAACATCCTTATTAGTAGAAGTATATTTTTTGCTTTAAAATTTCATAACACCTTTTTCCACTGAGAAATTCAAAGCAGGCTACTGAGCTTCATTACCACACAGGCAGAAATCCTCACAACATCTCTATGAAGGAGGTGTCAAATGAGAAAGAGAAAGAGAGAGGGGTCACCATCACCTCCTCTTACAAAAGCCCAATCCTCAATAATTAATGAATGAAAAGACATTTTGAATCCAGTGGTCATTGAGAGTAATTGGCATATAATTTCTCAGCTGCCTCTAAATTAAAATGGTAATAATTTAACCAATATATTTGGGCTGAAGGCTGAAATAAGTCTCCTCTTGCACCCAAGCAGTAGAACTAAGTGGGATGGGAACAGACAATTCTCTGTTACCACTAGATTGCGGAAAACTCACACGTTCTGCTCAGTAACCGAGGACTTCAAGTCCTGCTCCCAGTTACAGCTGTCCTTCTCTGTCCTCATTGAAGAGGTCCTGACACGGGTCATATTTGATCTGATTTATTTCCTTTCCTCTGTCCTCAGGTTTACCTTATGTAATATTTTTGTGTGTCCAAACGATAGCATAAAATAAAGGCTAAAACAAAAGAAGGGCTTCTTTGAGTGATAAAAGCAATAGAGTCCAGCTATCAAGATAAAATCATGTGACATGATGTATACTTCATAGTACAGCACAGTGGTTCTCTGCCTTATATCTATTGCCCCTCCAGTGTGTGGGGTTTCCCCACACTCTCCAGCAAGCAATTCTTGGACACCAGCTGGGCGTCCTACAGTTCAACTCAATTCTGACACTACCCGGTGATAGCATCAGATCCCAAGGTTAATGGCTCAATCCTGTAAGATTGCCCTCCCTCCCATGTCCCCTGTCCCACAGCCCACCTCACCACCACATCAGAACGAGTCAAAAGCCCAGGTCATCACTGTGCTTATGACCAACCCGCTGTAGATCAGAGGTTCCAATGACCTCCTCCACATGTTCAGCTCATTTGCTAGAGTAGCTCAGAGAACTCAGAGAAACATTTTACTTACTAGATTACCACTCTGTTATAAAAGGAACAGCCAGGTGGATAGATGCATAATGCAAGGCATGGGGAGAAGTCTCAGAGCTCCCAGGCTCTCACCGAGCCACCACTCTTCCCAAATCTCCATGTGTTCACCCACCTGGAAGCTCTCCAAATCCTCTACTTTGGGGTTTTTAATGGAGGCTTCATTACATACACGTGATCCATTAAATGATTCAACCTCCAACCCCAATCCCTTTTCTGGAAGTCAAGGGTGGGACTGAAAGTTCCAATCTTCTAATCACGTGGTTGATTCTCCTGGCAACCTGCCCCCATCCTTAGCTGAGGTCCAAAAGTCAACCCATTAACATGACAAAAGACACCTTTCTAGATCTCATCACTTAAGAAATTCCAAGAGTTTTAGGAACCTTGTGCCTGAAACAGGGATGAAATCCAAATACATATTTCTTATTATAAATCACAATATCACAGCCTCCAGTAATATCAATGCAGCAGATGTCGTCGGTTCCCCTCCCACACCCCATGGTTGTACGCACCAGTGACTTCTTATTGCTAATCTCTAACTGGAGAAGTTTTCTGGTCGCAGAGAGCACTGTCTCATAGATGACGTGGCAGGCCGGAGGATGCTAGCCTGATGGAATGACCTCATAAGGTGCAGACAACTGGGGAGCAGAGGGTGGCTGGGGCACAGCCTCCACCCTGGGACACAACTGGGGTTTCATTACACCTAAAACTTTACCGTACTGATTATCATGAGAAGAGAGCGTTGCTAACTGCATAATGGGGGCAGAGAGGAATACAACTGGAACTCAAGGAATTCATTGCGGAGCCTCTTGGTACTTCGGTCGGTCCCAGGAGATAATAATCTGACAAGATCAAGGCAATTTAGGGCTGAGAGCCCTCCAGAGGTAGCCTGTGATTCACCAGGCAGGAAACTTAGGCCAATGGAAGAGCTGGCTGAGGGTGAGGAGACTCTAGAAAGGGTGGTAGAAAAGGGAGATTTGTTTTAGAAATTGTGTGTATGTGTGTATTTGTGTGTATGTGCAGAGAGTGAAAGAGAAAGAAAAAGAGTCTGGCTCCCCCTTTATAGAATCTGTAGCAGAGCTGCTTAATTTCAAGCAGGGCATGAGTGGATCTGGGTGGTGAAAGGGATGGACTGTAGCAGATGTTTTCAGTGTCCCACTCGTCAGCACTCCCTTTCCTTGAAAATGCCTACAGCCTCTTTTTGCAAGCACTGTGCCTCCCTGCCTGGGGTCTTTCTTTAGCCATAGGTTCAGGCCTGAGCCACACGTGAGACAGGCGAGAAGTGTTTAGGAGTTAATGTCCCTGTAATTGATAAATTACACTCTAGCTTCCTTTCACCTCAGGTGAAAGAGTTGAGAGATAGTGCTCTATGCTGTCTCTCAGCAGCTTCCAGAGAGACTGTGCTTCAGTGGCTTTCAATGAGATGGTTACCTGCTTTTTAATGCAACTGATTTCTTCTCCTTTCTTGTCTCACTTCTGAATTCCCCTACCAGTGTGTCCTGGGAATTACTTCCCAAACAAGCTACTTGCATTCAAATCCTTGTCTCAGGGTCTGCTTCTTAGGGATCCTAACCTAAAACAATCATCTTTACTTCACTAAAATAAAATTCATAGATACCCACCTAGATAACTTCAAAAATCTATATAATCTCCCAGTTTTAATATAAAGGAGACACCTCATACCAGTTATGATGGTTATTATCAAAAAGACAGGAGATAACAAATGTGGTGAAGATGTGGAGAAAAGGGAACACTTATGCACTCTTGGTGGGAATGTAAACTGGTACAGCCACCATGGAAAACAACATGGAGTTTCCTCAAGAAATTAAAAATAGAACTACCATATGATTCAGCAATTCCACTTCTGGTTATATAGCCAAAGATTTGAAACCATTATCTCAAAGAGGTATCTGTACTTCCATGTTTGTTGCAACATTATCCACAGTAATCAAGGTATGAAAACAACCTAAATGTCTATCAATGGAGAAGGGGTTAAAGAAAATGTAGTCATACCATGGAATATTATTCAGCCTTGAAAAGAAGTTAATTCTATTATTTGCGATGATATGGATGAACCTGGAGGACATTATGCTAAATGAAATAAGCCAGACAAAGAAAGACAAATACTGCATGGTATCACTTACCTGTGGAATCTAAAAAAAAAAATAAAAAGTTGAACTCATGGAAACAGAGAGTAGAATCGTAGTTGCCAGAGGCTATGGGTGGTAGAAGGAGGGAGGGGCTGGTCAAAGGGTACAAACTTTCAGTTATAAGACGAATAATGTCTGAGGATCTAACGTATAACACAGTGACTATTGTTGATAGCGCTGTATTGTGTTATAGTATACTTGAAATTTGCTAAGTGGGTAGAACTTAAATGTTCTCACCAAAAAGGAGGGTCATAAATATATGAGGTGATGGATGTGTTAATTAACTCCACGGGGGGAATCCTCAACATACACACGTGACAAATCATCAGGTTGTACACTTTAAATATATTACAAGTTTATTTGTCAATTATATGTTAATAAAGTGAAAAAATATAAAGGAGAAAAATTTATGATAAATTAATATGCACTTCAATATGTAAATTGTCAGGCATTACTAAAGAAGACATAATGAAATTTTACCTATACTATCAGTTAACATGACCCCACGAGAGACAAAAGCAGACTGACATGGGTGTGATTTATTGGCTGCCCAAATATCCATGAAATGGTTTCATAAAATGGTAGGCAATTTGGTAAATGTACAAAACAAAATATGATCCTCACTGAATATGCACTGTAGTTGATGTTAAACTGGAATAAAACATTGGAAAGGAAATTTTAATCTCTTTAGTATATAAATTAAGGAAACCTAGAGGGTTCAGATCACAGACAACACTACAGCAAATCTACTGCTTAGTGGAGATATGTATATGTATAACTGATTCACTTCGCTGTACACCTGAAACTAACACAACATTGTAAATCAACTATAGTCCATTAAAATTTTTTTAAATATGCTTGACAATGAAAAGAAAAGAAGAATGATTTCTAGTCTACGGCAGTCCTGGACAATTATACTCATCTCCCCTCAACTCCTTTAAAGGCGTCATGTTGGTAGCCTGAAATCAGCTGTGCTAGCAATACTTACCCTGTAGAAATCTGCAAACACTACAAATCAGTTTTCCTCCCCCAAAGTGCCAGTTGTTAAACATTTATCAGCACAAGAGTGGCCAATAGGCTTGCTAACCTGGTGTAGGGGACTGATGTTAGACAGAGAAAAAACATCTCATTCTCAGGGGTTGTGGGAAGAAGGGAGACAAAATAGAGTGAGTGGGTAAGACACCAGGTTCTGTTTCTCTTCTGCATTTGTTGCTGAGGTTTAAGAGGAGTGACTGAGAATGAAGGTGGAAGTTAGCAACAGGGACAGTTTTCTCCCCTTGTAGCAATGGAAGCCTTGAAGGCCCAAGGAGAGTGACAGGCTTCAGTCAGAGCCATGCCCGACATTGCTAAGGAGAGATGTCTCAGAGGTACTTGTGGTTGTTGGGTTTATCTATCAAGCTGAGGCCATGTTTTTGGTTTCCCCTAGCCGGTGTCTGGTGTTTAGGGGCCCCAGGAGTTTCCATATACCCCAGTGAAGGGCTACAGATGTGATGAGAACACCAGTAGATGAAGAGACTTGATATCAAATTGAGAGTGGGCTCTTCTATTCTGTGGGTAAACCTGCGAGGCCCCCGGGCTGCAGTGTTGAGTGCTTTCTTATTTGCCTGAAATAGTACATGAAACCACTCACCCCTCAGAATTCCCACGTCTAAGAGGCAGACTGGGTGGCACTTCCCAACGGTCTGAGAGAACAGATGAGCTGAAGGTCACCGTGTGGATCTGAGGAAGCTTCTTCCCCAATGACAAGAAAATATAGCAAGCAGGTCTCATATACCTAGTCACCATCTTAGGGGAACAAAGATAGGGGTAAAATCTGAAAGACTGAGCAATTACCTAAGGAAATACAGTCAGCACAAATGTCTTACTGAAACTAGCCATCAAAGGGAGTTGAAATTTGGAAAGAATAAATATTCTCCTTTGAATTGAAAGAGACAAATCTTGTCCATTGGTAAGTTTTCGATGTCCATACTCCCCAGTATGCTCGTGTGTTGAGTGGGTAGGTATGAAAAGACTAGTGCAGTCATTGATCCAGTAAAGGAAGTGCATTTTGCTTGCACAACCCTATTGTAAATGTTTTTGTGATCTGGCCATAGAAGAAAGAACTTGCTAACAATGAAAGCCATTTGAAAATGAAAAGATCAGCAACTTTGGGAGTTGGTGATGTTCCTTCATCAAGGGTGTTTTAGCTGAGGATAGACAATCACTTAGTAAGATTTACCAGAATCAACCACCAAGCGTAGGAAACGTGGAGATTGGGGGTGAAGTTTGCAATCAAATACAACCCAGAGAGAAGCATCCAGTAAGTGAAAGAAAGATTAAAATAAAGGAATGAAGAGACCATTCGTGTTGATCAAAGCTGAATTCAATGGACATAGAACCCTAACACCCAAAGTAAAGTCTAAGGAAGCTCCCAATCTCCAAATAATGGAAAAGAAAGCAAAACGCTACTTATGTGGGTCTGGAATAGCTTTACTGTAAAGACGGTGCTCCCCATCTTGTGCATAACAAGACCAGTATCGCAGACAGGCTGTGAGCCTGTGGTCCTCTATTTGCTTCTGAACCTCCCTCTGATCCACTGGACTCTTTAATGTCTACTGAGCCCATCCTCCAACCAATATTTTGTCTCCTTCCCCACTGCGGTGCTCCATTCAATAAAATACCTTGGATCCTGACCTTTTTATTTAAGTTCTGCACTTTGGTCACTTTGTTCCTCCCTGGCACAGCATTTTTGGGTGCCGTCTTAGTCACTTTGGGCTGCTATAACAAAAATACCATAGACTGGATGGCTTACACAACATTTATTTCTCACAGTCTGGAGGCTTGAAGTCTAAGGTCAAGGACCAGCTGATTCATTATCTGGGGAAAGCTCACTTTCTGGTTGCAGATGACCAACTTCTTGCTGTGTCCTCACATGGCCAAGGGCTGGAGAGAGCTCTCTGTGGTCTTATTCATGAGAGTTCCACCCTCAAGACCTAAATAATTAGGTCTCACCTCCTGACACTATCACCTTGGAGTTAGGATTTCAACATATGAATTTTGGGGGAACACACACATTTAGTCCATAATAGACCCCAATAATCAAGTAAGAGGTCACCATGGCACAGCCTTAGGACTCTTTTATTCCCAAAGCTAACTCAACTTTTCCAGATCCCAGAAAGGCTGACCTAGATAACTATTGAAAAGATATTTTCTAAATAAAAAACTTTATTTCTGTATGTTCTCAGAGTCACAGTGGAAGGGCCTTGATTTACTACAAATTTGGTCATCTCTAGCTACCTTTAAGAAGGTTGGCTGGGGCTTCCCTGGTGGCGCAGTGGTTGAGAATTTGCCTGCCAATGCAGGGGACACAGGTTCAAGTCCTGGTCTGGGAGGATCCCACATGCTGCGGAGCAACTAGGCCCGTGAGCCACAACTACAGAGCCTGCGCGTCTGGAGCCTGTGCTCCGCAACAAGAGAGGCCGCAATAGTGAGAGGCCCGCGTACCGCAATGAAGAGTGGCCCCTGCTCTCCGCAACTGGAGAAAGCCCTCGCACAGAAACGAAGACCCAACACAGCCATAAATTAATTAATTAATTAATTTTTTAAAAAGAAGGTTGGCTAGGATTATATTTTTGAAAGTCATAATTATCCTCATGAGAATGGCAGTGGCAGAATACACGGGGTTTCCAATTTTTTAAAGCATTTAGGCAAAAGTGGTGACCTCTTTTCCTCTCAGGCACTATGGAAGTTTTAAAAGACATTCATACTTGGTAGAATTGTTTTTGAACTTGGTTGGGACACACTGGGAATTAGAGGGGAAGAAAGAAGCAAAATAATATGTCACACAAATTGTCTTCTAGAAAAGCCCTTAGGAAACTTATGCCAGACTCTTTGGGAAAAGGAGGCTGTCGGAGACTAAATCCATAAATCAAATAGGAAAAAAAAGAATGTGCTACTGTGGGAAGAGAAGGAACAAAACTGTACAGCTTAATCTAATCGTGGAAGGTATTTCTCTTTATTTCATCATAAATACCATTGAAATGGAAATGAAATCAAGGCTACGTCATAATGTGGGTGGTGTCAAAAGGGGAATGTCATCATTAGAGATGTGAACCGAGAGCTACGTGATGAGCACAGGGGATAACGGAGGAAGACAGAAAGAAATGCCAAGAGATGCTGCAGCAGCTATGATAGTTTCTAGGAAATACATTTTTGATTTTATCATTATTTTGCCCCGTATTCTTTCCTTGTAACATCCTGTCTAACTATGCCCTCAGACTGATATAGCCTGGAAAAATTAGATGATAAAATATACATTTTAAAAGGTATCCTTTTTTACTTTCATGTTAACTATCGATGTATCATCATATCTTTACGTCCTGCCCCCGTTAGTACCTTCTTCTAAAGAAAGAAATTGTGTATAATGTTCCAGTGGCTAAACAAATACCACAGGCAAACATCTAAACTCATAAATTGAAAATGCTTCAAAGAAGTAAGCATAAAACTTAGCATGAAATTTTCAGTTATAGAAGTCACCCTTTTACTTGGAAAAATAACATGGCTTAAAATAGACAAATGTTTCCCTTAAGAATCGACAAAAATACCCAAATTATATTAAGAAACATTCATCAAAAGAACAACAATGGTAGATTCAGTCAGTAGATATCTGTGCTAAAGTAAAGGACTATAGATTATTAAAGAAGAATTACTCCCAAAATGATCTGAAGATTTCAAACCGGTTGGAAAGGAAGCATTACACAATGATCCAATCCCCAATATTGAACTCAGCAATTCCCACAAATCTTTCTTTTTCATCCTATTTCTCTGATCCCAAATCAAGCCTTCTTAGGAAAGATCTTTTAAATATTCCAGAAGAAATGAACAATTCTTTACCTGAGTGTTTATTTCTCTCTTCTTGGACCGGGGCCTGAATTTGGTTTGGGAAAGAGGCACAGTTCAGATTTTTCCACAGGCCTTCTTGACCTACACAAGTCAGCTTGCTATAAACCAAACCCCTGCAGCTCTCCTATCCTGGCAGAACTGGGCAAGCCATAAATATTTCTGGCAAAGCAGACCCTAAAACAAGACAAGGTTTTTTATTTCAAGATCACATAACATTGGTCAAAGTGGCAGAGTGAGGCAAATAGCTAAAACATATTTTTAAAGCAAATATGCGGTGATATAGAAATATTTCTCACACTAATCCATGTCAGTGATCTAGTTGAAGGTTTCAAACACTAGGCTGTATAGGATACGTTGTTTCAGGTGGGGATTATAAATGGCACTAGATTCTGTTGGATGGAAGGAAAAGGTGCCGATGTGCCCTGAGCCACTCAGAAACCCAGCCCCTACCTTGTCAGGCTTGAAGTCCCAGAGGCTTAAGAACAGACTCTGACCAGTGGTTTCCAAACTTCAGTGCATTTCAGAATCAACTGGAAGACTTGGCTGGGTCTTAGTGCCAGAGTTTCTGATTCATTAGGTCAAAGGTAGGCCCCTAAATTTCTATTTCTAGCAAATTCCCAGTCCTACTGATTCTGCCAGCTCCTGGACCACACTTTGAGAACTCTTGCATTAGGCTGACAGGGATATCACAGCAACCCGTCAAAGGAAAAGCAATTTCAATTCCCCATCAATATTGCAACTTCATGTCATGTTTACTTGTGCTAAATCCACTCAAATTTTGTAGCAGTCACTTACTTGGTGAATAGCTGAAATTCAGTTTGTTGATGGATAATCTTGTGTGCCAGCCAAGTTCAGAATTTGAAAGGTAACTGGGAGACGTCAGAGTAAAGAGTAAATCACAAACCCAGAGTTCATACTTACTCTTTTCTCTCCCTATGGGTTTTATTACCACTCCCAAATGTACTGAATTGCAAAGAACCACAACTGATCACTAGCCTGCACTGGAAAGATTTGGTTCTAGTTGACATTCTTTTTTCTCAGAGTGGTCTCATATTCTTATCTATTCCATTAGGTTTACTATAATATAGCACTAAGAGATGCTAGAATTTTTTTTTTTTTTTCGGTACGCGGGCCTCTCACCGTTGTGGCCTCTCCCATTGTGAAGCACAGGCTCCAGACGCGCAGGCTCAGCAGCCATGGCTCACGGGCCCAGCTGCTCTGTAGCATGTGGGATCCTCCCGGACCGGGGCACGAACCCATGTCCCCTGTATCGGCAGGTGGACTCTCAACCACTGCGCCACCAGGGAAGCCCCTAGAATGTATTTTTTAAATGTCTTATTCTTTCACATAAGAAATAGGCAACATAAGATAATATAAGTTTTTGACGTACTTGGGCAGCGAGTACTGTGGTAGATTGTATTGTTTTTTCCAACTCCTCCCTACCCTTCCCTGTAAGAGGATTATATATTCCAGGACTTTGCCTTGTGCTTGCCCTTCTCGGTGGGACCAACTCACTTTCTACCAGACTGATACTTGCCTTGGTCATGTGACTTGCTTTGGCCAATGGAACACAAGTGGAAGTGATCTACACAAGGCCATGTGTTCTACCAGTATCCTTCCCTCTGCCATCAAACTGACATTTGCTGGGTAGAAACTGTTCTTCCAGCCTTGTTCTTGAATGAAAATAATGTGGAGCAGAGCCCCAGCTGACATGTATCACAAGTGAGAAATAAACCTCTATTTTTCCAAGCCACTGAGATTTGGAGTTTATTTGACCAGACATGTAACAACAAAAGTACAACACGAACACATACAACATGTAAAATAAGAGAGACACTTTAATGACCTCCTTTACTGAGAAAGTGGTCATGGAGAATACGGAAAGGATGGATGGAATTTACGTAGTCTCATTTGAAATTGATAAATCTGAGATTTAGAGACGTCAAATGATTTGCCTAAGGTCACACACCTACGTAAACGGACTACTATTATTTTCAAGAAAAAGGAAGAGAAATAACAATAAGTGAGTGCCAGGGTGGAGGCAATAGGCCCATCTGTAGAGTCCAGTGAAGTCTAACAGACAGACATTAGGGTTCTATATTAGAGTTCTAAAATCAATTTCTGTTGGAAACTAGTTGACTCAAATTTAAAACTGAGTTTGCTTAACCAGCTAGAATTTTCATTATACGACAAATGTGGAAGAAAATACATAGGTCTGCAGTGAGGCCCCCAGCAACCAATGCCCAGATCACTTCATAGATGTACAAACAGTGTGAAGCTGAATACAACAGGCTGCTGCCAGGAAATATTTGAATTATATAACAAACGTTCTTAGATCTAATTCCCTGTCTCCCCCCCAAAAATGTCTGATATTTCTATCTCCATTTTTAGCTTGCTCAGGGGAAAAATGTGCCGGTCAGGCTGAGGTGAATATTTAGTTCAGTTGTATTTTTCATTGTAAAATGGAATTGCCTTTTTTTGCCCAGTATCTGTCTTACTTTCTAACAATAATACATAGCATTTCCTTTGAAAAATAATGAATCCTTCCCCGTAAGCCACACAATCAAGGTGGGGTTGACCTCATCTTCAGTCACAGGACCAGCTAACATGAATCAGTACATCCCATCTTCCTGGTCTGGTGGCTGGCTCATGGATGGGTATGTGACTCTGTGGGGGCCGTGACAATAAGATCCAGGGTAGTTGGGGAAGAGAGACTCTCCTTTCTACACTGGATGTGAAGTCTGGAGCTGCAGTGGTAAGTTTTTAATAAAGAATAGTGATCATGTCTGCAAATGAATCCAACATGTGGAGGGAAATCAATCCAAGACAGGGAACCAGGTAACTATGATATTGTTTGAGCCTCAGCATCAAGCCAACCAAACCTCAAACCTCCAGACTTTTCTAGTTATTTAAACTGATAAATTCCCTTTGTGCTCAAGCCAGCTGGACATTGGGAGCTTTATCACTCAAGCTCAAGAGTTCTAACATACTATATTAACAAAGTTGGCATTTTTCAGCCTCTTATGAGTTTGGAAAATGCATGTCAGCCTCCTTGACATTCACACACTCTGGGTGACTGACAAGATTATTTTGGCTGGGATGTCAAACTCTGAGACCAGGTGAACTGACCAAGGTACATGTCACTTCTAAGGCTTACTAACAGCCAACTGTTTTCTCTTTCAAGGTTATCAAACATCCAATCTCATCTTGCTTTTTTTCTTTTCACTGTGTACAGATTATTGGGTATATTTATCCTACTTTATTTTAGAGATGAACTCGAAGGAAGAAATTCTTATATTCATGATACTTGGGGTTAAACCAACAGGTTCTTAGTGAACAGACACATTTGCCTAGCCAGGTGATAGTACATTGTATCCTGGTAAGAATAACTTTTCAATAAAGAATGCTGCCCTGGTATGTCCAACATAGGGGCCAGAAATATGCCTGCAAGTTACTGGGTTCAGATTCTATCATTAATGATACCTAGAGGGTGTCTTTATCTCAAGACTGTACGAAGAAAAGTATTATAAAAGTGGCATTAGAGTTTACTTACACTTAAGGATAAGTATATGTAACAAACTAGCAATAAAATTGAGTAGAGTTTGGAAATTCTTTTCCAGTTCTGTGTTATTAGCTCAGTAAAACTAGTGAAGTGTCTCTATTCAGGTCCCGCAGAGAGGAGTTTTCTTCAACTGTTGTCAATTTGTCATCCATATCTTCTTTACACTCCTGGCTCTGCTATACTGATATAATCACTTCTTTGTATCAAATTCCTTATCCTTTATAGCAGAAAACTCTTTGTTTCTATCTTTGATTGCTTTTCAGATTTTAGTATAGAGTCTTCCTAAACTATATATAGTTCATTATGAAAGCAGGTTCGCTCCTTGCTGTCAGCTAACTGGCTACTGCTAGTATTTATTTATTTTATTTTATTTTTTTTAAGTTTGGGAAGCATTTGTGACTTATTTGTTGCATGACCTTGGTCAGTTAATTTAATTAATTTATTTTTTTATTTTTGCTGTGTTGCGTCTTCGTTTCTGTGCGAGGGATTTCTCTAGTTGTGGCAAGCGGGGGCCACTCTTCATCGTGGTGTGCGGGCCTCTCACAACGGCGGCCTCTCTTGTTGCGGAGCACAGGCTCTGGACGTGCAGGCTCAGTAGTTGTGGCTCACGGGCCTAGTTGCTCCACGGCATGTGGGATCCTCCCAGACCAGGGCTCAAACCCGTGTCCCCTGCATTAGCAGGCAGATTCTCAACCACTGCACCACCAGGGAAGCCCTGCTAGTATTTATTATACAGGGACTGGCTTCTGTCTCTATTTGAGCAGCCCGGCAACTTTCTGTCTTCTCTGAGTGCTCTTTGTCTGCTGCCTCTCTGTTCTGCCAGCGCCGAAGCCGTTGCAAGGACGTGGTGTATATTCTACTGCTTCTGGCTGGAAGAATAAATTCCAGCTTAGGTCCAAGTTGAAAATGAACCTCCCACTCGGCAAAATCATGGACTCTAGGATACTTCCTGTGTACCCCGTTAAAAACCCCTTTGGCCGCAGCAACGTGGAGTTTCACAGTGGAACCATTTCATGCTTAATAACATGTTCTGCGGTAGGCACCGTGGGAAAAACAAAGGCAGGAGGCCATGCTTCCTGAGTGGAGAAGTGCAAACTCCAGCATGGGAGACAAGGTTTGTATGTACACAGAAACACACTTGCGTGTGAGCGCACACACACACGTCCACACACCTTGCAACGGATAGAACACAGCTTACAAGATTATGATGCTGACTGCTTATTGGCGAGAAGAAATCAAGGTAATTTTAATTAGTCAGAAAGACTTCACGGAGAAAGCCAAACTTGAATTGTGCTTTGGGCGCCAGGGAAGACTTGAGACTTTATGTGAAGTCTGGACTGGCCAAAGGCGTGATTCTCTAAGTAAGCTGAGAACTACTAACGATCTAGTTAAAACACCTGGCCTCACAATTGCTTGTCATGATGTAGGCCACATGTGTATACACCAAATTCTTCTCCTTGAAATGCCTTATTTTGGCCCTGTAAAAATCCAGCCTATATCTTTTTGGCTTTCATCTGGTGATGTATATTCTTAAAAGTTTCTAAGGTTGTGTTTGTTGAAATCCAACAGAACAGTGGTCTGCATTTTAAACATGACTGTCCTTGTGTGAAAAACCACTAAAGCTCTTTAAAAGTTTCAAAAAATATTTCATGTTTAAGAATCATCAACTAAGCAACTCTATCAGTTTTCTAAGTGGATCCATACGGGTGTAGTTTTCTTGGTTTATTAACTGATCTGTTGGTTAGAAGCCTTTATTATAAATCCAGTGATTCTGCAAATATTTCTCTAATGCATTTAAAATAAATAAAATCCAAACTTTGCCTTTTAGCACCAATAAAATCAGGAATGCATCAAAGCAAGAAATTCAAAGTGCAACTCAGTGTGCCTGTGAGAGAACACTGTTCAAAGGCACTGGAAAATGATCCTGGAAAGGTGTAATATTCCTATGTCAAGTCTATCTGACCACAGCTTTAGATCATATTTGGAAAAAATAAATCCCAGCCATTTGCCATTGATTTTTTAGAATGTGCTCATTCATTTTATTTGTTCCTTGAACTTATTTATAAATATTTTCTGCAGCATACTAGGTCACTTTTAAAAGTGAGACTATCTCAAGGGTTTGTTTTACATAGTAGTGCAATAAGGCAAGCACAATTTATACAATTTACTTAAATAGAAGTATTCTACTTGTAAAGTCTAAAAGTAGTACTTTCTACTTCATGATTTTAACACAACAGCCTGAGTTTACTCGGTCCAATGCCTTGATGAAAAAGACAGCATGGTGAGAGGGGTTAAAGGCGAACCTGCTCTTCACTGATTCTAGAAATGGCTAATTCATCATGCTGAAGGTAATCTCCCACAAGTCTATAGTATAAGTTTATTTTACCCATTTAGTGCTGATTTCAGCATCAGCCTCCTCCTTCTTCCTCATGGATGCAAAACTGTAAATGAGTCATGAAAGGATGCTTCCTATGAGAATTATTTTTTTCTCAGTAAGAAGGAAGGCCAAGGATAGCCTTATGCTTTCTTTCTAAAGTTTACAAGGCTTTTAACTAAGATCCTCTTGCTGAATAAGTTACTTTTCATTTACTCTAATTTAAGACATTTGTTTTTTTTAAAACATACTTTCCAGAAAACATCTGGTATATTACTGCCTGCATCTACTAGTAGAATATAAAGTTAGAAACAAGGTAAAGCAAATTTAACTATCTTTCTTTCTTGTCCTTCCACAGTTAAAGCAGAACTCTTATGTACAAAGAGAATTTCTAAGAATATTATCTACCTATTTAGAGATAATTTTTAGCAAACTGAAATACTGGTTTTGGGTACTGATTAGCATTCAAACATAAAATCTTTTCTATGTTTTATCATTGTAGTTCATTGTAATCTGACAGTCGAAAACTAATGGAGCAAAATGTTTGTGTAAAACTTATTAAGTTCAGAATGCTGGGCCTATCATCCTTGGTAAGTATAATCAATTGTGCAATAGGTCTTTTAGGAATATCTTTTAGGGATACATAAAAATATGCCAGTCAAGTTAATTGATGGACCCATTATTTGTAAAATTTCTTTTTTTTAAATTGAGATATAATTGACATATAACATTAGTTTCAGGTGTACAACATAACGATTCAATATTTGTATATATTGTGAAATGATCACCACAGTAAGTTTAACTAACATCCATCACCACACACAGTTACAATCCTTTTCTTGTGATGAGAACTTTTAGGTTTATTCTCTTAGCAACTTTCAAATATAAAATAAAGTATTATTAACTATAGTCACCATGCTGTACATTATATCCCCAGGACTTATTTTATAACTGCAAGTTTATACTTTTTGACTACCTTCACCAATTCTGCCTACCCCCTCACACCCTACCTCTGATAACCACCAGTCTGTTCACTGTATCTGTGAGTTCAGTTTTTGTTTGTTTGTTTGTGGCTTTCCTTCATTTAGGGAATGCTCAAGGAGCTCGTTCTTGTGTTTCTGTTACTAAATATATGTACTCTATATTCTCCCCTTATAAAAAAAAGTACATATGAAGTTCTTGAAATTGAGACAATTTTTTTTATAACTTCTCTAAGGTATCAGCAGAAAACTTCACTTGAAATAGTAATGCCTTTTCCACTCAACCATACCCTTCATTTCTAGGACACTTTTCAATTTTCTAAAGATCAAGCTTCTTATGGCCTTATCTAAGAATGTATCTGTGTATTAATGAACCACTTGTGAACTAATACAACAAATATTCTTAAAGGACCATTTTTTTAAGTAAAAGTATAACTCATATAAATATAAAATGAACACAAGTCAAATATGTTATTTAATTCAATATTTAATGAGGGAACCAGGAAGATGTTACAACTAAGTCAAAGGAGAGTTTAAAGAACCATATGTTCAGCAATAGGGAATGCTAAAATGAAGTTACAAATAGATGCAAAAGTAGCCTATCCATAGGGCAACAATCAGTTGCATTCTACCAGGCACATTTCACTTGTATTTCTATGGATAAGAATCACGTGCGCTGTTATCAGTGTTCTAGAATTTACAGAGTTCTGAAATAGTTCAAAGACAATGAAATGTGGTAATCACCAGGAAGGGTAAATAGACACACATTGTGGTAGGCAGAATTCTACGATGGCCCTCATAATTGCTACCCCCTGGTGGTATTCCTATGATTATGTTACGTTACCTGGCAATACGGTTTTTGCAGATGTAATTAAGGTTACTAATCAGTTGACTTTAAGATAGGAAGATTACCTAGATGGGCCTAACTAATTACATAAGCCCTTTAAGAGAAGTTTCTCTCCAGCTGGTAGCAGAAGGGGAAGTCAGAGATTTGACATATAAGAAGGGTTTGATATGCCACTGCTGACTTGAAGATGGATGGGGCCATGTGGAAATGATTTGAGCGTGTCCTCTAGCTGCTGAAAGTGATCTCCAACCAATAGCCAGAAAGAAAATGGGAACCTCAGCCATGCAACTGCAAGGAACTATATTCTGCCAACAACCTGAATGAGCTTGGAAGAGAATTTTTCCCCAGAGCTTTCAGATGAATACTCAGCCCAGATGACACACTGATTTTAGCCTTGTGATTTTAGCCCTAAGCAGAGAATCCAGTCACACTGTGCTGGACTTAATCTACAGAACTGTGAGATAATAAATGAATGCTATATTAAGCTGTTAAGTGTGTGGTAATTTATTAGGTAGCCAAAGAAAACTCATACACACACAAATCCTCTTTGCCTGTTTCACAAATACTAACCAATGATAATATTGTTAAGTGTATAAAAAGACAACTATCCATGCCTTGCAGATTTCCCCCTTAAAATTGGTATTTTTTTCTATCAGAAATCTTCAAAGATTTGGAGACACAAGGTCATAGTTGAGAGATAAGTTGAAAGTGGAAGAACCTCTAATTTTATTAGATGTACTGTATATGGAATCCACAAAGGGAGCCATACCCGGAATCCATATTTTTCTTTTCTCTCTGGCCATGGTTTAAAACTTAATAAGCACTGCTTTTAAAAGTAGCTGACTACCAGTTTTTCTAAACACAGTCCTGCACTGATAAATACCTTTCTTTCTAAAAGAAAAGCACTTGTGAACATATTGACTGCAGTCCTCTCCTGGAAAGAAGGCAGCTTACTTTCTATCACCTGCAGAGGCATTGGAATGAAAGCATAATCATTTGTATTGAGATTCTGAATCACATGTGCCAGGTTTGAGGGCTTTCAACCTGGACTGGCTGGCCTTTGGGAGCAGGAAAACAGAAAGAGGAAATGTCCATGTTTGAGCTGGCATGTGTCATGCAACCTTTATCCAGCACTGACAAGTCCCTGCTGTTGGAAACCAGCAGAAGTTGTGCAGTTTGTCTGCAGATATTACCATAGGCCAAATAAGTATGCTGTGTGCATAGGGAATATTAAAGAATAGAAAAAAGATAAAAAATTTACAAATACACGTATACACATTCTTAAAAATCAACGTGTCTCATTCTGATTTGACTCCTGAAGCTATGACATAATATGTTTTTAAAAATCAGGTGAATAGTTAAGTTCATCTCTAAATCTTTGTTATCATATTGCAATATGTCAGAACCATTATGCAGCCTCTTTGAAAGAGGATTACCTGTTTATTTTCTTTTTAGACAAATGGAATTTTAAATAAAGGTAAAACTCATTTTACTAACTGATTAAAGTTGCTCTCTCTCATGTCTTTTCTTTTTCTTCTTCTTTTATTAAGGTCTGGAAACATCACTTTCAACTTCTATGAGTATAAAGCAAGGTGCACGAGATAGAAATAGTAATAATTATGAATAAGTATTTGGTGCCTCAACACAGCAGTTTTAGCCTTTTGAAACAAAATTAACCTAGGGAATTGCTTTACTTTTTAAATGGTATGTTTTTAAATGCCATGCATGCACTATGGTTGATGTATGGAAACATGCCCAGTTACAGACACTATATACACAGATGCTCCTCACTTTTTGCAGTGACGGTGCTCAAGAAAAGCTGTGTATATAAATCACACATTAATAAAATTGAAACATTTAGAAATGCCCTGTGGGGGTTCTGGTGCAAGAAACGGTGTATTGATTCATTTTATAACACAAATGATCGTGCCCAGAAATTATCTCTTTTGAAAGTACTGTGCCTGGCATATAATAAGTATTAAATCAGCAGAGAGAGGCAAAATCAAATTTAAGAAACAGGACTTTGAAAACAGAAAGAAGTTTTAGCTATTTTTTTTAAAGAAAAATTGCACTCAATAATATTAGCACGGTGTAATAATGCTAGCACGGTGTAATTATTTTTACTCTTTATTCAAAGAAATACATATTTTTTCTTCACTGACCCAAGGAGATATATATTATATATAATATATGTGTATGTCTATATATATATACATATATATATATATTTTTTTAACTGACCCATCCTTCCATTCAAGAATGTCTAATTTCAAATTTGGAATTCTTAGCAGAATATCCAATTCTTATCAGTTGTAATTATGCTGAGTTGAAAGATAAGCAAGGAAGAGGGTATAGTATGTTTACCTATAACCAGAGAGTTAAAGCAGAAAATTTTCTACACTGCTCATGTGATGAAGACAAAAATTAACCCTACATTTTAAAAAAAGTGTTTGCAACACATATTTGTATGCTGAATTATAATTTTTCCATTTTCCATTTTAAAAATTTGCTTGGCCTGATAAAGAAAAAAAAAATTCAGTCCCAGCTGTGTATATTAGTTACCTATGGCTGCTCTAACAAATTACCACAAGTTCAGTGGCATAAAGCAACACCAACATATTATCTTACAGTTCCAGAGGTCAGAAGTCCAAAATCATTTGCACGATGTCAGCAGGGCTGGTTCCCTCTGAAGTCTCTAGGAGAGAATCCCTTTCCTACCCTTTTCCAACTGCTAAAGGCTGCCTGTGTTTCTTGGCTCATGGTCTCCTTCCAAGCAAGCACTTCTCTCCAACCTCAGCTTCTTCTATCACCACGTCTCCTTCTCTTCACTCTGGTCATTCTTATAGTGACCCTTGTGATTACAATGGGTCCCCCTTTATAATCCAGAGTAATCTTCCCATTTCAAAGTTCTTAATCACATCTGCAGAGTTCTTTTTGCCATGGAAGGTAATATATTCTATTAACAGTTCTGGGAATTGAGACCTGGGCATCCTTTTTTTTTTTTTTTTTTTTTGGTGGGGGGGACATTATTTTGTCTACAACACTGTGTTAGAAGCTCATTTTAGGATATTAGTATCAAATTTGTTACTCTGCTTCTCCTTTTCAATGCACAAACAAAATGAACGATTTAATTCTCACCTTGGGTTAAAATGAGTCTATAAGAATGTTCCCTGAGCAGTTATCAAACACATTTTATCTACCAGGTAATATGCCAAGTGCTTTGAGTGTATCTACATATTTAATCCTTACAACAAACCTATACTATTAATTTCAGCTCATTGTATACATGAAGAGATTGTAGCACAGAATTCAGTTACTTGTTCAAGATTTTAAATCTAGCAAGTGACGGGGTCAGGATGACTGCAGAGCTTCTCCTCCTGACCCCAATGTTTTTGCTAGCTCTCTCAAGAAATTACCAAACAATTTACATGATTCTCATGTGCAAAAGTATGCATACAATACATTAAACTATATCGACTAAGACGTGGCCACGTTTAAACTAGTTACTGGAGTTAAGGTGAGGCCCCTCCTTAGAAGGCTGATGATGTCTGTCTGTAACTGACAGAGCATATCAGATGTTAATGGTATTAACTCAACTCTCTGCAGCTTAAATAGAGGATTAATCTATGAACAGTATAGACTCTTGAAGCCACTTTTGCATTTATTCATGTGTGTGCAGGGGTGGTTTGGTAGGATTTCAATACCTGAATATCAGTTAATCAAATTGCCTTTTTTTTCCCCAACACTACAAGTTGAGTAAAGCATTTTGGGGGTAGTAAAGATGAGAAAACTTCCCTTTACCAGGATGCACCTGAGGGCAGCAGTGCTCTTAGAGAAAAGACCATAAGCCACTTCTCATCCAAACGCTGCCTACAAGTTTTAAATTCCTAAGAACCTCATTAGCAAAAATCGTTTCTTCCTTTTTTTCCTTTTGCCAGTATTATAATTAAATAATTTAAATAAATAAATATTTTTAATTTCCTATTTGTCCTTTGGTATATTCGTTTTTTCTCTCCCAGTTTTATTGAGATGTAACTGACATATAACACTGTATATGTCTAAGGTGCGCAGCGTGATGATTTGACTTAACATACATCATGAAATGATTATCACAGTACGTTTAGTGAACAGCCATCATCTCATGGAGACACAAAATTAAATACATAGAAAAAAATTTTTCCTTGTGATGAGAACTCTTAGGATTTATTCTCCTAACAACTTTCATATATAACATACAGCAATGTTACTTATATTTCTCATATCGTACATTGTATCGCTAGTACTTATTTATCTTAATAACTGGAAATTTGTACATTTTGACTGCCTTCATCTAATTTCCCTTCTCTCACACCCTGCCTCTGGTAACCGCAACTCTGATTTCTTCTCTTGGTAGATCTTAAAGCCCCATGAAAACCAGAACAATATATGTCTTGTTCATCACTCCACCAGAGCAACTAATAGCATGTACGGTGCATATGTACTCAGTATTTACTGATAGATGGGAGGAAAGGAAGAAAGAAGTAAGAGTGGGAAGAAGGAAGAAAGAAAAAACAAAGAAGGTCCAGTCCCTAGTTTGGGTCCCGATAAGAAACAGTGATGCATAGGCGCACATGAAAACTAAAAATGAGACAAAAGGAGTCAGGATACCTCCCAAGATTAGAGTCAAAAGCCAGCTCCACAGCAGGCTAGGTTGAGAAGGCAAACAGCCATTGATTTAACTCCCTATGTGGAGCCTGGGTCATCCTGCTCAAAGTGGGGATGACTTCATAATGCATTTGGCAGGCCTCAAAGGAAAAGAGAAAATAAATTTTTGAAAGAAAGCATTGGGATAAAAAAGGCAGTGTGGGGAAGTTGGGCAGGATGGGAGAACAGCGTTGAATCTTCATTAAAAAGGCCTACATTTGATGTAACAGTATGGTAACTGTTTAGTTTTCCCCTCCATTGAACGGTAGGCAAATAAAGAGCATGGCTTGTGTCTTTTATCTTTGAAATTCAGCATTTAAATGTTCATTTGTTAAATTTAACATGATGAAGATGGATGAAGGCCATGGTGGAAGGAAACCGGGCAAGATGGTTACAGAAGATCCGAGGAGCAGCTATCCAGTAGAGCTCATCAGGGTAATCATCCCAGAGAATTATGCTTGGCCCAAGTCTTAAAAGATAAAGAGAGGGTTCCCAAGCTAAGAAAGAAGAAAGAGTGTTCTTCTCAGATGATGTAGGCTGTGCAAGGGAGGGAAGGCTTGAGTGTATTCTGAGAACTACATGTGATTTGGTATGGAGGGGATAAATAGTAGGAGGATGTGGTTGGACTGGGGAGAAGTGACAAGGAAGATGCTGAGGCTGAAAGAGTTTGAGTCTTAGGCTAAAATCACCGGGGGAATATTTAAGGTTCATTAGGCAGCCAACATAACTGGATCACTTCCCCCAGCTGTGTAGCAATTGAATTTTAAGGGTGTCGGGGTTGGAGATTCTTTTACATCAAGAGAGAGGTAATTGCAAGTTCCGACGAAAGAAATCATGAGCACCCAAGTCAATGTAATTCCATGGAGACCTTAGAGGAGAGGATGGTTGTTAAGGTGAAGGGTTAGACAGAGTCACTGATGTCTCCCAGGTTTCAGGCTAGAGGATCTAGGTGATGCCATTCACTGAGTCAGGTGAGAAAGCAGAAAGAGCTTGAAGACATGAGTGAGCGAGTGAGGGGTATTGCTCAGATATATTGAGCTAGCGGACCTGCTGAAGGTAACAACAAACAGCATTGCTAACTGCTAGCTCTGTGCCGGGCTCTCTTCTTAGTGTTTTACATATAATCGTGAACTTCAGATGAGATGATGTGTATAAACACTTTTTGGGAAAGCATAAAGTACAACATTATTGAGTGGATTAGTATTGATATCCTCTTTTCTATTTTTACTATATTTAGGAGAGTAAGGCACTAGGATTTTTTTCCCCTTTTTTCTCTTCTTTTCTCTAGACCAAGAAAATTATACTGGAAAAGATAATAAATCAACAAAGTGTCATCTATTACTCTTTTTAGAAAAATGACTTAATGGGACTGTATTTTTAAATGCTTCTAAAATAATGCCTTCCTCTATAGTCAGTCACAGGAATTGAAAATGTGTTATTTAAAAATTTTTCATCAATTCAGTAGGTAAAATATTTGAGTAGAAATTTTAAATTACTACCTCTTACTTTTGTTTATTTCTCCTAAGTGTGAATCTCTTGTCACTGATACACAGTTGACAAAGAGCAGCCTGATCACAAGCAGCTACTCCAGACGTTGTGCTTCTACAAAAATCAGCATCTTTGCATAGCACGAATATTCATCATTTCACCAGTTCACATTTGCAGTTCTTTATGTTTTCCAGTCTATACCATAGGATAAGTAGCTCTCAGTGCTTAAGGAGAACATATTGTTCTAGAACTGCTGACTTTCACATTATCCTGATAAACTACTCATTGGAGTTAACCTGGTATATTGGGTAAACTGTTTATCATGGAATGAGAAGCTCTATAGTAGAAAAAAACTGTTGAATTATAAATGATTCAACAGAAAAGAATGCAAAATACTGAATACAAAAAAGAAAGAATTCTACCTTTTCCTCATCTGAAGGCAAAGGTAATGAAAGTCCACTAATGCAGCAAATGAAATTATCTTGTGCAACCTGGCCCTCAGGAATGAAAGTGAACAGAAGAAAAGGCTAGTAATATGTATTTCAGAAGTAAGCAACCGCAGAGCCTGGCCAATTAAATTTATTATTAAGAATTCTGAATTTAGAATCAAGGGCCTAGGTTTGCAGGCTACTGTGTTGCTTGCGTGACTTTGCACATCTCTGTAATCCTCAATTCCCAATCAATGTCCTATGGCATTTTTGTATTTTTCACACTTTAAATATGCATTTTAAAGTTATCATTATTATTATGAACACTGATAATTAGTACGTAGTATATCATACAGTAAGTATACGAGTAATTTTTAATTACTCTTCATTGGATGACTTTAGGTTAATGTTTTTTGCTGAAAATGATTAAAATAAGAGCATGTTTTCTAACTGCATTAGCGAACTATCAAAAATACATTTCACTACTCTAATTTTTAATCAGCATAATGGAATGACATACCAAAAGCAAACTCTTACTTCTTAACATAATAAATTTTAATGAAATATGATGATAATGACATTGACACTCTACTTATGAAGTTCTGTTTATCAGATGAACTACATTGGGAAAAAAATGAATCTAGTCAGACAAGACTTTCTTGGCCATCTTAAATAAAATAGATGGCAACATTCTCTTCCAAAATTATTTTTATTAGCAATTTTCACTACCTTAAACATTATATTTAATTGTTTATTTGTACATTTTCTGTTTCTCTCCAGTAGCATGCAAACCCCAGGAGAGCAGAGACTTTCATTCAATACTGTGTACCCAGTGTCTTGACCACTGACCAGCACAGAGGAAGCCCTCAATAGATATTTGTTGGATAAATGAATTTCTTTCTGCTAGATAGTGTGTTATTTTAACATGTTTTCACATTTAATTCACATATTAACCCTTTAAGGACTTAGCTGGTGGTGCAGTGGTTAAGAATCCGCCTGCCAATGCAGGAGACATGGGTTCAAGCCCTGCTCCGGGAAGATCCCGTATGCCGTGGAGCAACTAAGCCCGTGCGCCACAGCTACTCAGCCTGCGCTCTAGAGCCTGCGAGCCGCAACTACTGAGCCCTTGTGCCACAACTACTGAAGCCTACGTACCTAGAGCCCCTACTCTGCAACAAGCCACTGCAATGAGAAGCCTGCACACCACAACAAAGAGTAGCCCCCCGCTCGCCACACCTAGAGAAAGCCCACATGCAGCAACAAAGACCCAAAGCAGCCAAAAATAAAATAAAGGGCTTTCCTAGTGGCACAGTGGTTAAGAATCTCCTGCCAATGCAGGAGACACAGGTTCAAGCCCTGGTCCGGGAAGATCTCACAGGCCAGGGAGCAACTAAGCCCGTGCACTACAACTACTGAGCCTGTGCTCCAGAGCCCGCGAGCCACAACTACTGAAGCCCGCATGCCACAACTACTGAAGTCCGTGCACCTAGAGCCTGTGCTCTGCAACAAGAGAAGCCACCGTAGTGAGAAGCCTGCGCACCGTAACAAAGAGTAGTCCCCGCTCGCCGCAACTAGAGAAAGCCCACACGCAGCCACGCAGCCAAAAATAAATCAATAACATTATTAAAAAATAATAAAAATAGATAATTATAGTAGAAAATACTTAAGTAATGCTTTCTAGATGCTAGGCAGTATTCTCAGGACTTCACTCGAATAACATTAATTTCATTCTCATAGAACCTATAAAGTACCCCATTTCACAGATAAGGCAATGGAGGCACCGAGAAGTTAAATGACTTGCTCAAAGTCATTCATCCAGAGTGGTTGAACCTGGATGTTAACCTAGCCAGTGTGGCTCTAGTTTCCATGCTGATAACTACTGCCTTTCCATTTTTATCTTACATGTCACATAGCTAAGGCTGAGAGCATTGGATAGGAACGGTACTGTTTCCTTATATATGTTTTATATTTACGCGGTATTCGTGTTTATCATTGACTAAAGAATGTCTTTTCATTATCAGTGACTGCTATAATAGAAAATGAATATGGAAAAATATTGCAGAAATGTGTTTAAAACTAGCCATGGTTAGAGTTATTAAACTGCAGAGAGTTAGAACTACAGAAGACCTTAAATGTCACTCATTTTCAAATTTGTCATTTTACAAATGAGCAACTGAGGCTCTGACAGGTCAAGTGACAGTCTGTGGTCACTTCAAATGTTAGTTCTCATGCCAGTTTGAGGTTCTTTCTCTTGAGCAGAATGTTTGCAAATAAGTAGTCCAGAGGACATACTTTTTCAACCCCTCCCTTTCCTGCTTGCTTTTTACTAAGGAAGCATAGATTGCTATGGTGATAGCACTATATAAATAATAAATGGAACAGAAAATAAACCAGACAGAAGGGAGGAGGGCAATGGTCTCTTCACCTCCTAGGGTTTAATGATTAAGCTGTGCGTCCTGTGGAGACAGAAACAATGACAGAAGCCATTTCACCATCATTTATCAATAGGTCCTTTCAGATTTTAAGATTATTGAACTTATTCTATTAACTACAGCTGTACTATTTATTTGAATAAAGAAATAAACTCTGCCTGCAGTAGTAATTTTATTTTTTACGTTTGTTGTTGTCTCACTTGAAATAGGTGACAAAAGGAGACTTAACACAAACATTTAATATCCACATGTCAGCTTTCGTAATGGACGTTACTGTTTCATGCATTCACTCAACAGGTGTTTATCCCTTTCCTGCCAATGCCAAGGACTGTTCCACGTGCCCGATATAGAGTGATACTTAGATAAATAAATATAGAGTGTACTCTCGGGAAGTAACAACCATCAGGAAAGATAAAATAGGACTGAGGGGAGAGAGAAACTACTTTTGATAGGATGGTCTGAGCAGGCCCCTTTGGAGAGGTGACATGCAATAGAGCTGGCTGGATTCAAGGGCTGATCTCTAAGAACATCTGGGAAGTGTATGGAGTGTATCAGAAATAGGAACAAGCAGGAAGGCCAGTGTGACATGAGTGAGTAAGAGAGCAGGAAAACCAAGGCAGACACTCACTGAGGTGTCCAGGAGCCAGACTAGAGAGAGGCTTGGAGGCCACTGTAAGAATTTAGGAGTTTCTCATAAAATGGGACTGGTCCATTTTGGTCCAATAGCAGGCAGAGCTGAATGAACCTGACTTCAGATTTCTCAAGTTGAGTATAAAGTACAAGAAAAAAATCCCATTGGCAGCCCAGAAATGATGATGAATTCTAAAGGCAGAAAACAAATGGCCGCTGACTGACAAAGAAATGTGAAAAGGCAAAGCATATGAGGTCTACTGGACAGAGATCTCAGAAAAGAAAAAAAACAAAACAGTTCAAACATTTGGAGCAAGAGCGAATAGTCACTTGGGAGCCCTGAAGGCGCTCCCATCCCAGAATCAACAAATGCAAAGAGAAGTAGACCATAGAAATTAATTTAGCAGCTGCTTTCAGCCCACCTGGGGGAATTGTGTCCCTTACCCTCTTCCACTGCCTGTGTATTCAGCGTAGCTGGCACTGATTTCTCTGGGCTTAGGCTAAAACTTCAAGAACGTCTCCCTAAATAAAGTAGGATTACAACTCCCAGACTTTGGATCTGAGAGAGATGCAAAGGGGAACTTGAAGGTATCTCAGAGCTGCTGCAAGAGATACAAGGGACAAGGGAAGAAAAATACACCAAGAAACCCAGGTATAAAATACATTACACCCTCCACTGCCCACATAAAGCCCTCCTCATATAGAATACTGTACGGATAACTAGCCAAACTGCCTCCTCCCTGCCCACATATCCTTAAGCATATCTTGATTTTTGACATATATCATCCTTTTTTAACATCTTTATTGGAGTATAATTGCTTTACAATGGTGTGTTAGTTTCTGCTGTATAGCAAAGTGAATCAGCTATACATATACATATATCCCCATATCCCCTCCCTCTTGCGTCTCCCTCCCTCCCACACTCCCTAACCCACCCCTCTAGGTGGTCACAAAGCACTGAGCGGATCTCCCTGTGCTATGCGGCTGCTTCCCACTAGCTATCTATTTTACATTTGGTAGTGTATATATGTCCATGCCACTCTCTCACTTCGTCCCAGCTTACACTTCCCCCTCCCCGGGTCCACAAGTCCATTCTCCACGTCTGCGTCTTTATTCCTGTCCTGCCTCTAGGTTCAGCTCTCAGTCAGTCCCCCATCCATAACTCTGAGGGATGATGGACGGAGGTTAGAGGATGCAGAAATGCTATAATAAAATATTTCAGAGAAACGAAGCCAATAAGCCAATGTGAATTAAATTAACATCAGACTTCTCATCAGCAATCCTTTCTGCTAGAAGATAAAGAAATGATGTCTTCAAAATTGTGATGGAAAAATTATTGAGAGTCTGCTTTTACATTTCCAACCAAACTGTCAATTAATGGTTAATGCAAAATAAAGGCCTTTTGTCTATATTCAAGGACTGAAAAGAACTCTTCACTTATTTACCCTGTAGGAAAAAGAAAAGCAAGAAAAGATCTATTTAAGCAGAATAATAAGGGACCTTAGGAAAGAAGATGATATGGGTTACAAAAACATTGACAAGTGAATATGCCCAGAAAAAGCTAAGATGGTAAGAAAAAAGAAAAGAAATCTCCTAGCTTTGATGAATATTCACTTTCAAGTGGCCTGTATTTAAAGATATGGGGTTCTATTTCTTTTTCCCTGAGTCCAATCAAAGTAATAAATTCTGCTGCGAATCTGCATACAAGCATACCTCAGAGACATTGTGGTCCTGGGTCACTGCAATAAAGCAAATACTGCAATAAAGCAAGTAGCACAAATTTAATGCTTTCCCAATGCACATAAAAAGTTATGTTTATACTATAGTGTAGTCTATTAAGTGTGCAAAGCATTATGTCTAAAAAACAATGTACATACATAATTTTAAAATACTTTATTGCTAAAAAATGCTAACCATTATCTGAACCTTCAAAGTTCTAGTCTTTTTGCAAGCGTAACATCAATGATCACAGATCATCATAACAAATATAATAATAATGAGAAAGGTTGAAATACTGTGAGAATTACCAAAATGTGACCTAGAGACACAAAGTGAGCAAATGCTGTTGGGAAAAAATGGTGCTGATGGATGTAGTGTTGCCACAAACCTTCAATTTGTAAAAACACAGTATCTGCAAAGCTCAATAAAGCAAAGAGCAATAAAATGAGGTATGAGGTATGCCTGTAATCATGATACTATAAATGGTATTTATTGACTTATAATCAACTTACGGGAAAATCTAGGAAAATAATTATAATTACTAAACTAAATGCAAGCTTATAAACTTTTATCATATAATAATAAGCTAACGGGCTTCCCTGGTGGCGCAGTGGTCGAGAGTCGGCCTGCCGATGCAGGAGACACGGGTTCGTGACCCGGTCCGGGAAGATCCCACATGCCGCGGAGCGGCTGGGCCCGTGAGCCATGGCCGCTGAGTCTGCGCGTCCAGAGCCTGTGCTCCGCAATGGGAGAGGCCACAACAGTGAGAGGCCCGCGTACCGCAATAATAATAATAATAATAAGCTAACAAAAATCAGCAGGTGAAAGAAATGTCAAATGGGGGAAACAAAGATGAATTTCCTTGTCTTTTATTGTAGGGATTCAAATAAAATTTAATGTCAAAATTGATGGATTAAAAAAAGAGAAGAAAAGTTACAAAATTAGACCAGAAGAATAAAATCATGCTAAACTCTGGTAAGATAATCTGGAAATAGGGTAGGATGAGGGCACTACCCTCAGTAGTATTTGTCTGTATGTCATCATGTGCGTTCACTACTTTAATAATATATATAACCTATTTTAAAAGTTTAGCTATTTCTATTATTTATTTCCAATCCTTTTGTAAAAATTCTTAAGGAAAAACAAAGACTGTTTAACCAGCCAATTCATCTTCTCAAGAAGAACCAGTTGGTCCTTGTGTACTTACTAGTATAAGCAATGTTGCTAAAAGCTAACTATGCTGACAGCATTCTCTCTTTTAACAAATGTTCTAAACCAAAAATCAAAAAATGGCATCCCAGGGAAGGTTTGGTGTGCAAAAATGTTTTATTTAGCCATCATAGATTTTGCTTATTT
Organism: Phocoena phocoena; assembly: GCF_963924675.1. NCBI lineage: Eukaryota > Metazoa > Chordata > Mammalia > Artiodactyla > Phocoenidae > Phocoena > Phocoena phocoena. The sequence continues at coordinate 86,241,354 of NC_089229.1, forward strand.
GTTCTTAACTGAAATGTCACTAACATTTAAAAATTCACATAAAATTCCATATTCTGGCATATCTTGCAAACTCAGAAAGCTTTACAAATGTCATTTATAGGCTCTTCCTGGCAACAAGTGACTGGAATCCATAGACCTCAAAACACATTTGTTTGGTTGGAGTGGTGATACTTAACTTACACATTCATCAGAATCACTTGGAGGGCCAGTTCCGGGTAGATTGCTGGGCCCCATCCTCAGAGTTTGTGATTCTCTAGGTCTGGGGTGGGGGAACAAGGGAATTTATATTTCTAACAAGTTCTCAAGTGATGCTGTAGTTCAGGGGACCACACTTTGAGAACCATTGGATTAGGCCATGTTCTCATGGTAGTCACCAGTACCCTTAACCTTTCTGAGTCACTCACTTGTGTGATCTAGCCGGCCACTAAGTTTGTGCTTTCTGCTTCAAATCTTACTTGCAGTCATTTTTCTAACGAATAGGCAGTATTCCTCATTTGGGAAAAGCCCTTGCTTCAGAACTATGGGGACCTACCAAATATTTGGTCTTATTTGAGCATATAGCCTCAAAGTAACCTCTGTTGGTTTTTTTTTTTTTAAGCATTTTTATTTTAAAAAGTTACTTAAAAGAATAACAATACTCTCTTGATTTTCTTTTATATATCCTGGCTTATCTTCATTCATGTAAAGCTGGATGTGCCAGACTCTAGTTGCCATTACATCTGGATTCATGGCCCTGCCCTGATCCTCCTCCGGGCAGACCTTGGGTGCCTTGGGTTACAGACTCCACTTGTCTATGCCTCAGCTTTCTTACCCACAAAAGGGAGGCTGGAATATTTACGGTTTGATGGCGGTAGGATTGATAGAGCTGATGGCCACCGAGCTTCTAGCTGAACGCTCAGTACCTATCATTGTAACTGTGAAGTTGAGGATTCTGATAATGGTGGTGCTGTTCAATCTCCATCCATGTAGCAAATGTGTATTTTCCCGACTATATAATAATAATATTATCAAGCAATATTGAACTTGTTTTGTATAGAAGGATTTCTGGTTTCTTGGTTCGCCACAGGCAAATTTAACACTTCATGAATCAACCCAGTGACAGTGGGGAACTCTAGTGTTGCATAATAGAGTGTACATTTGTAAGGAATCAGCAAAATAGGAACTAGCAGAAATAGTAAACAGAGATTGGCATCAAGCAATACAAATAAACTTGGTGACAGCTACTGTGTATAACTGAGACCAAACGGTATGGACAGCCAAATTTCTCTCCATTTTACTTTTGTGAGTAGAAAGGTCAGGGAGAAGGCAAATCTCCAGCCAACCTCATGGGTGTTCAGTAAGTGGCCAGGATCTTTCAAGGACATGATGACAAACATTGGAATAATTAGTAATATCCAGATGTTTCAATTGTTTTCCAGACACAGATACATTGTGTGAAAAGATAAGGAAAAAACAGTGGAAGTGAGCAGGAATACAGAGAAGGTGGGGAAATATCAGAAGTATTTGAGGTCATGAAGCATAAACATGAGTTCCATTCTGATCTAGGGGGCAGGACTTTTCAGTTTTACTTTAATTTTACTTTTGTTGAGACTAGCAATTTATAAGTTGCGGGGAATATGCTAAATAGTGACATTATTAGTGCATCTTTCTTAAAGACCTTTAAAAGTATTTTAAATCACATTATGCACGTTAAGTCTTGGGTAGAGATGCTACATTTAGCTTCCAAATGGCATTGTATAAAACAAAAGGCATAATAATAAAAGTCTCCTTAGAATTTGCTCATTTTCCTGCACCGCTGTGTTTAGAAAAGATATGTTTCAAGCTTATTCAGCAAGACTATTAATGTTTAGTGTTTTAGCAATATAATTATCTGGGTTGTGTGGAATGACGAAAGAACACACTATTCTGAGGATATTTCCCTCTATCTGGATTTGAATAGTACTTGAATAGGGCATCAAGATCATTAGAATCACTTTGTGACTAATTTACTCAGGCTGAGAGAAATTTTGATGAAGCTAAGTGCTTATTTTTACCCAGTGCTGAACATGGGTTGTAAATGAGAAGCCTCCTTATTAGACACATTGAAACAAACAAACAGCATATAAGAATACTAGTTGACGTATCAGAAGACCTGAATTGTAGCCTTGGCTCTACGGACCTTAATGTTCTCATCAATGAAATGAGGGTTTTAAAATAAGTGATTTCTAAAGACCCTTCCAGTGATAAAGTTTTTGATACGAAGTGGACATCAATTATTTTCAACATACTTCATCAATTATTTTCAATGTATTGCAAATATGTAATGATGATTGTAAAAGAATGTAAGCTGACCTCTCTAAAACTAGGGTATTTATTGTACTTGGAAAAAAAGTTAATGTTCCTGTTTGCAATTCTAACTTAAAAGGACGGAGTTATCTAAAAATAACAACAAATGTATTGGAAGTTGAATAAGTCCTAGAAATCTGATGTACAACATTGTGCCTATAGTAAATACTATATTGTGCACTTAAAAACTGTTAAGAGAGTAGTTACCTGTTGTGTTCTTTCCACAATAAAATAAATTTTTTTAATGAGAGCAAATGCTGATAGTTTTTACCAAGATACAGATATTTTACTACTTATAATAGTGGATATGACAGAGATTATGGTAAAAAGAGTTACAAAGGCCTCGCCCAGTATGCTTGCTTATTAACATCGCATATAGAATTATTATTTTTTTTTAATTTATTTTTATTTTTGGCTGCGTTGGGTCTTTGTTGCTACGTGCGGGCGTTCTCTAGTTGCAGTGAGAGGGGACTACTCTTCATTGTGGTGCACGGGCTTCTCATTGCGGTGGCTTCTCTTGTTACGGAGCACGGGCTCTAGGGCACGTGGGCTTCAGTAGTTGTGGCTCACGGGCTCTAGAGCGCAGGCTCAGTAGCTGTGGCGCATGGTCTTAGCTGCTCCAGGGCATGTGGGATCTTCCCGGACCAGGGCTCGAACCTGTGTCCTCTTGCATTGGTAGGCAGATTCTTAACCACTGTGCCACCAGGGAAGTCCCACATATAGAATTATTGCTCACAACTCAGTCTTTTTTCTTCTTCAACAACTGTTCACAGGGAACTCCCCAGGAACCTCAGGTACAGACTGAATGTGACCTTGGCAGTGAGGAACAGGTGGCCTTAATGAAGATTGTAAAACTTGCTTGGAGATACCATTTCAGATGGCATGTCGCCACATTTGCTGGGTCATGAAATAAATTTAGTGGGTACCAGAATTTGGAAATTAAATATAATAAAAGAGAATTTAAAAAATCACAGTACACCACACAGGTATGTAAATGTATCTTTAGTTTTGCAAAACATTTTTTTTTTCAAATACAGTTGCCCTTTTGTATCTGAAGATGCGAAACCCACAGATACAGAGGAGGGTGTCTGTATTCATTTCACTATGTCATTTTATATAAGGGATTTGAGCATCTGTGGATTTTGGTATCCATGGAGGGTGGAGGGGGAGCGGTTCCTTGAACCAATACCCCAAGGATATTGAGGAAGGACTGTATGAGTGTGTGAATGTATATGGGGGGGGATGGTACCGATGATAACAATATTTCTTACTGTGGATCTTAGACAAAAGTACTCTTGAAAAGTACTCTTCTTAATAATTAAGTGGCACTGAACATGCATTGAGTTAGTCACTAAATAAATACAAGATCAGCTAGTATCTAATTCGTGATGGTCAGTTTGAGTTCCACATCTCTAATATACTGTGTTCAATCATTCAGTTAACATCCAAACCTAGTAGCAAGCCCGAAACTCTTTCTCAAAAGAAGCATAGTTGCTTGCCATAAAGAAGTTGGCTTTGCTTGAGAGCTGTAAGGGGCACTGATCTCTTATGGGACTTGCTGCAATGTACACAGCATGCCGATCAGCAGAGGCTCTGTACCTGCTAGATCAGAGGGACTGAACTGTGGAGCCATTTGTATTGCAGGATGACTAATGGAGAGTCTTCTCTTGCTCTGAGCACCAGTGAAAGTTGGCAGCTTTTCTGGCCACCTGGTAAAAGGGTCAAAGCAGGACACCAAATGTGGCAGAAATTGCAAATGCCTCCAGACTCTAAAGGACCTCGCAGATAAAGTTTCCTTTTTCCAGTTTTTCTGTGTCTTTGTGTTTTAAGCATGTCTCTTATAAACAGTAATATAGATGGAATTTTAAACATCTGTTCTAATAATTGCTTTCTTTTAAAAGGGAAATTTATATATTTATATCCATCACCATATTTCAATTATCTTTACAATCTTATGTTCTTATTCATTTCTTGGAACTCATTTTTATTTGTTGGTCAACACTGAATGAAGTCTGTGTAAGTCTACCCAGCAAACTGTCAGAATCTGGGTTTTCTAGTACGTGCATCATTATTGGCAAATTGATCTAAAGTTATGGGTTTTTTCACACTTTGAACACTCTACAACTTCATTTTCATACATATTACTGAGATTATTTCTAACGTATTTTAAAAAGAGTTCTGTAATGCTTTTGTGTAGGCATTTTCCCTCCAGATTTGGACATGACTCCTGAGGGCATGTTGAGATGTAAATATATTAGATTTTGACAAAACAGGAGGTAGAATTGGCTTCCCTTTGGAAGGTGATTAGGTAAGGAAATGATAGTGTTCTGAAGCTAGAAGAGGCACTGACTAGTGAGGCAAAAGGGGGACAACGGTGGGAGGGGAAGGAGGAATAGCTACTTTCTTAGGTAGAGAAGACTCGGCGGTGGTGAATTTGAGTTCTCTAGTTAGTCTTCTGATTTTCTTCTATATCCTCACTTTAATTCTCAAGGCCCCATTTGTTCCAGATCAATCCTCTTTTACATAAGAAATCTCTCCAGGTAAACTCTGAGCTTGATTTTGAGTTTCTTTTTTTAGCTTGTTAGTTACGTCTTAAGAAATTCTTTCACTATGATAGTAGAAATTCTCCTAGAAATCTATCTTCTATTTCTGGCGATATGATGGTTTAGCTGCCTGAAGTAACATTCCCAGTACAGAACAGGAAAAAAGACTGGATCAACTAAACACACACACACACACACACACACACACACACACACAAATCACCTTTCTATAGGCATGCATAAGCTAGTTGGAAAGTAAGGTGAATTCTTAGATGCAAACTACACAGGTGTTTGCCTTTGGGGTATTTGAAAATTCTTGACAGGGTAGAGCTTGAATTTTAACGTCCTATGTAACAGGCAAGAGACAAAACTAGAGCACCCCCAATGTCTGAAGTCAAAACAGGGATGCCATCGTATAAATCAGTGCCCCCAAAGCAATCCCTTCAATGGGTTAGCTAAAAACATTCTTGCTGAAAAATAATATTTTGCCTGCCTCAGCCATCACTCTGGATGGTGGTGGTGGAGAAAAGTGGGGAGGTAAGGGGAGGCTTCTAATCATAAGGCAGCCATCATGTGGATTGAGGGCAGAATATCTGATGGATTCAAAAAGTCTTAAGCTGAATATTTAAAGCTATCCTGCTAGTGCCCTCAACTGCCTAAAAGAAAAAACCAAGTGCATTACTTTCAACCTCAGACCTCAAGGAATTCGAATAGATAAAGGTCCAAGAAACATGCCTATGACTAAAAAATCACAAAATAACCCAAGAAGCAAGCTACTGAAAGTCAGCTGAAATGAAAATTTCAGAATTAAACATGTAAGAAATTTTTAGAATTATCATATAGAAATATAAGGTAACTATGTTTAGTATGTTCAAAAAGCATATCAAACTGACAAAAGAACAAATGACTATAAAAAATGATGAGGAGCATTTAAATATCTGCATAAAATTTCCAGAAACAGAAAATATTATAATACATATTAGGAACTCAGAATGTGTTACATTCAATGAATTTGTTAAGAATACAATGAATGTGTTAAATAGCAGATTAGACACAAGTAAAAATGGAATTGATAAATAGCAAGATAGAACTGAAGATTACACAGAATATACTGCAGAGAATCAAAGAGACAGAAAATATGAAAGTGGGGTTAACTTTTATGGGGATAGAGTAAATTGGTCTGGTATATATCTTATCGGAGTTTTAGGATGAGAGACTGGAGAACATGGTAAGGAGGCAATATTCAGGGCCACTAAGACTGAGGATTTCCAATATTGATGAAAGACGTCAGAATTCAGTCTTAGGTAGCCCAAAAAGGATGAACAAACAAAAATTTTTGTCATTGCATTATAAAATTGCAGAATACCAAGAAGAAAAAAGATCTTAAAGACATCCAGAAAGAAATTACTGATAACCTATAAAATAATAAGAATTATAATCAATCATTAAGTTCTACAAAACAACAAATAAGCCAGAAGATAAAGAGATAATGTCTGTAAATGTTAAGAGAAAGTAACTATCACTCTAGAATTATATTCCCAGGGAAACACTTGTTCAAGATTGAAAGTGATATAAAGACCATTTTATACAAACAAAAGCTGAGAATTTTAATACTAACATACATTGCCAAGGGAACTTCTAAAGGATATACATGAGAACTATAGAAAATGATTTAAGAAGGAAGATATGAGATGCAAGGACTGGTGAGCAAAGAAAATAGAAACGTGGGTAAACCTGACCAAACATTGACTATAGGGAACAATAATAATATCTAATGTGGGGTCTAAACAAACAAATAAAATATAACTAAAATATTGGAGGGCTGAGAATATGGAAAAAATGGGCCAAATAGCAACTACAAATAAATCTACCTTAAACAAGTGGAAACAGACTAAAATTTCCCAAAAAAGGCAAAAATGGGCAGGATGAGTTTAAATACCCAGACATTTTATTTCACTTAATCTAATATACTGAATTAGAGAGGTACTATTATTTTATGGACTACTAAGAAAGAAAAATGAAACACTACATATTAAACTATGACACTGTGTTTTAATGTTAATCCTCTGAATTAGCCACACCAGCCTTTTTGCTTTGAAATATTTTTTATCTATTCTGAGAGACTTGGGATTGTTTCCACCTTCAGTTGCATTTATTACTGTGATGTACAATCCTTTTGCATGTATTTAAGAAACAACACATAACAGCTTTGTTTTCTTGTAAGTATCATTCTGAAGCCACTTCTTATTGATAAAACATTTGACATCTCAATAAGATATAATTTTAAATTTGTAAGAATGTCATAACATATTTTCAAAATACACAGAAGAGGAAATTGATGAATTTATCACCGTATTAGAAAATTAACATAACTGCTTCAATAATTTATAGTTCAATCAGAAAAGAAATCAACAAGGATTGACATGATATGAAAAATACAATGATAAAATTTGCTCAAATGGATATACATAAATAATTGTATCCCCAGACTGCAAAATACATGTTATTTCAAGGATACATGAAATATTTTCAAAAACTGATCAAGTGATATACAATAAATCAAACATCAACAAATTTCAAAGAATCAATATTTTATAGAGCATGTTCTGTTTTTTAAAATATACTTAATACAATAAGAAAAAAGATAACAAAAATTCATTCAGATAAAATTTAAAAATCACTACTTCATAATTCAGAGGTCAAAAAAATAAAAATACAAACCATAAAATATCGAGTATCAAAGAATAATAATTATCTTACCTATCATTAACATGTATGTGCCTGACAACAGAGCATCAAACTATGTGAGGCAAAAACTAAAAGAATTGCAAAGAGAAGTAGATGAATCTGCTTTCAGAGTTGAAGACTTCAAAACCCCTGTCTCAGAAATGGGCGGTTTCAGCAGCTACAAAGTCAGTAAGGACATAGTTGAATGCCATCAGTCAACTGGATATAATTGACATCTATAGACTACTTCAACCAATAACAGCAGAATATATATTCTACTCAAGCTCACATGGAACATTTGCCAAGACCACATTCTGGCATATAAAACACACTCAACAAAATTAAAAGAATAGAACTCATACTATGTCTCCTCTCAGACCACCATGGAAACTAGAAATCAATAACAGATAACTAGAAAATCCCCAAATACCTGGAGATTAAACAATGCACATCTAAATAATACATGGGTCAAAGAAGAAATATCAAGATAAATTTTTAAATATTTTGAACTAAATGAAAATACAACTTATCAAAGTTTGTGGGATGCAGCAAAAGCAGTGCTTAGAGGGGAATTTATGACATTGAATGATATACAAGAAGAAAGATCTAGAATCAATAATCTAAGCTTCCACCTTAGGACACTAGAAAAAGAAGAGTAAGTGAATTCCAAAATAAATACAAGAAAAGAAATAATAAAAGAGCAGAAATCAACAAAGTTGTAAACAGGACATCAATAGAGAAAATCAGCAAACCCCAAAACTGGTTTTTTAAAAAGCTCAATACAATTGATAAAACTCTAGCCAAGATAACTAAGAAAAAAAAGGAAAAGACACAAATTACTAATATCAGAAATGAAAGAGGGGGCATCATTACAGATCCCACGGACATTAAAAGGATAATGAAAGAATACTATGAAGAACTCTATGCCCACAAATTTGATAACTTAGATGAATGGACCAATTCCTTGAATGACACAATCTGTCAGAACTCATGCAAGAAGAAACAGACATCAGAATAGTCCTATATCTATTGAAGAAGTTGAATCAATAATTAATAACCTTCCAAAACAGAAAGCACCAGGCCCAGATGGGCTCACTGGTGAATTCTACCAAACATTTAAGGAAGAATTTATACCAATTTTCTAGAAGCTTCCAGAAGATAGAGAGAATACTTCATAACTCATTCTATGAGTCCACTATTACCTTAATACAAAAACCAGACAAAAACATTATAAGAAAAGATAACTGCAAATCAATATCTTTCATGAACATAGATGCAAAAACCCTCAACAAAATGTTAGCACATTAAATCCAACTGTGTGTAGAAATAATTATACACCATGACTAAGTGGGATTTATCCCAGGTATTCAAGGCTATTTCTTCAATCAAAAATCAATTACTGAAATCCATCATGTCAGTAGACTAAAAAAGAAAAATCATATCAATTGTTGAAGAAAAACATTTGACAAAATCCAACACCTTTTCATGATTAAAAACTCTCAGTAAACTAGCAATAGAGGGGAATTTTCTCAACTTGATAAACACTATTTACAAAAATCCTACAGTTAACATCAAACTTCATGGTGAGAAATTCAAAGCTTTCCCATAAGATCAGGTACAAAGTAAGAATATCCCTTCTTACCACTCCTTTCCACCATTATACTAGAAATCCTTGCTAATGCAATAAGGCAAGAAAAGGAAAGTAAAGCTACAGAGATTGGGAAGGAAAACAAAAAACTCTCTTTGTTCACAGACAACATGATCATCTATGGAGAAATTCTGAAAGAACTGACAAAAAATCCTGGAACTAATAAGCGATTGTAGCAAGGTTGCAGGATACAACTTAATATACAAAAGTCAAATACTTTCTTACATACCAACAATGAACAAATGAATTTGAAAATAAAAACAATGCCATTCACATTTGCATCCCCCAAAATTAAATATTTGGGTATAAGTCTAACAAAATGTGTATGAGATCTGTATATAGAAAACTATAAAATTCTGATGAACAAAATCAAAGAACTAAATAAATGCAAAGGTATACCATGTTCATGGATAGGAAGACTCAATATTCTGAAGATGTCAGTTCTTCCCAACTTGATCTATAGACTCAATGTAATCTCAATCAAAATCCCAGCAAGTGATTTATGGATCCAACTAACTGATTCTAAAGTTTTTATAGAGAGGCAGAAGACCCAGAATAGCTAACACAATATTGAAAGAGAAGAACAAAGTTGGAGGACTGCCACTACCTGACTTCAAGACATACTACAAAGCAATAGTAATCAACATAAAGTGGCATTGGCAAAAGAGGAGATAAATAGATCAATGGAACAGAATAGAAAGCCCAGAGATAGATTGCCACAGATATGGTCAACTTATCTTTGACAAATGAGCAAAGGCAATACAATGTAGCAAGGATAGTCTCTTCAATAAATGTTGCTGGAGAAACCAGACATCCACATATAAAAAAATGAATCTAGAAACAGACCTTACTCCTGCCACAAAAATTAAATCAAAATGGATTATAGATATAAATGTAAACCACAAAATGATAAAACTCCTAGAAGATAACACAGGAGAAAAACCAGATGACTTGGGATTTGGCAATGACTTTTTAGATATGATGCCAAAGATACAATCAATGTAAGAAAGAACTGGTAAGTTGGACTTCATTAAAGTTAAAATTTTCTGCTGTGTGAAAGATTCTGTCAAGAGAATGAGAAGACAAGTCACAGGCTGGGAGAAAATATTTGCACAAGATATATCTGACAAGGGTCTGTTATTCAAAATATATAAGAACTCTTAAAACTCAACAATAAGAAAATGAACAACCCAATTAAAAAATGGACTAAAGACCTTAACGGGCCTCACCAAAGAAGGCATGCAGATGAAAAATAAGCATATGAAAATATGCACCATATCATGTGTCATCTTGGAAATGCAAATTATAACATACTCTTACCATGTGATCCAGCAATCATGCTCCTTAGTATTTACACAAAAACCTGAACATGAATGCTTATAACAGCTTTATTCATAATTGCCAAAACTTGAATGCAATCCCCATAGTCCATCCAGACAATGGAATAGCATTTAGTGCTAAAAAATAAATAAGCTATTAATCTATGAAAGGACACAGAGGAGACATAAATGGGTATTACTAAGTGAAAGAAGCCAATCTGAAAAGGCTACATAATGTATGATTCCAATTATATGTCATTCTGGAAAATGCAAAACTATGTAGACAGTAAAAATATCAGTGGTTTCCAGGGATTTGGTGAGGGGATGAGTAGATGGAGCACAGAAGACTTCTATGGCAGTGAAAATACTCTGTATGATACTATTATGATAGACTCATGTCATTTTATATTTATCCAAACCCACAGAATGTACAACACCAAGAGTGACCCTAATGTAAACTATGGCCTTTGGGTGATTATGATGTGTCAATGTAGGTTCGTCAACTGTAACAAATGTACCACTCTGGTGGAGGATACTGATGACAGGATAGGTTATACATGTGTGGGGGCAGGTGGTAATATAGGAAATCTCTGTATCTTCCCTGCAATTTTGCTGTGAACCTTAAACTGCTCTAAAATTTTAAAATCTTACACAAAAAAGTAATTCTACCTATCACAGTTTGAGGTATAAAGCTAAGGTAGTATTACAGGAAAATATATCTCCTTAAGTATCTATATTAGAATACAAAAAATATGACAATTCATTAATTACCTAGTTAAAGATTTGTGTCCACCTAGAGGAGTGGGATAGGGAGGGTGGGAGGGAGAGGCAAGATGGAGGAGATTATGGGGATATCTGTATATCTATAGCTGATTCACTTTGTTATAAAGCAGAAACTAACACACCAGTGTAAAGCAATTATACTCCAATAAAGATGTTAAAAAATAAATAAGATAAAAGGCAAAAAAAGAGAAAGGAAATAGATTTAAAAAGTACTTTCATAGAAATCAGAAGGGTAATCTTAAAGTAAGAGCAAAAGTTAAGGAGACAGAAAACAAATAGAATCAAAAGATAGTTCTTTGAAGAGATTATTGTATATAATAAATTTAGAAAGAAGACTTAACTGCATGTGAATCAGATACTAAAATGATTAGAAGGAATATTATGGACAATATTTAGCCAATACATTTGAAAACTTGGTTAAAATGAAATAACTTTAGAAAAATATGACAAATCGAAAGTAGCTGAAGAAGAAAGAGAAAACATTAGTGTTCTAATAATAATAAAACTTCTTCTCATGAATAAGGTATCAGGTGAAGATGACTTTACAGGTGAGTTTTATCAAATATTCAAAAAACAAATAACATATTTTAACACAAAGTCTTCCACAAAAGAGAAAAAAAGAGACCATTCCCCTACTCAGTTGATGTGGGCAATATAATGTTAGCACAAAAATCAAATAAGGAATATCAAAACAGGAAATATTAAGGACCAACCTCACACCTGAACATAGATGCAAAAATTCTAAATTAATATTAGCAAGCTCACTCTAGTAACGTTAAGCTTTGTCTTTAAAATCAGGAAGAAGTCATTGATGCCTCCTATAATCATTTTTTGTTTTGTTTTGTGTTTTTTTGTTGTTGTTCTTTTTGTGGTACGTGGGCCTCTCACTGTTGTGGCCTCTCCCATTGCGGAGCACAGGCTCCGGACGCGCAGGCTCAGCGGTCATGGCTCACGGGCCCAGCCGCTCCGCGGCATGTGGGATCTTCCCGGACCGGGGCACGAACCCGTGTCCCCTGCATCGGCAGGCGGACTCTCAACCACTGCGCCACCAGGGAAGCCCTACCCATATTTTTAATAAATAAATTAGAAAATTTTTTGAAGTTTGTGACAGTTTGAAAACAGCTCACAAACCATATAACCTAGATCAAAAATAAGAAAAAGGTATGTCAAGAATGCATAAAATATATGTAGAAACGAGTCTATTTTGTCACTTAGATCGTAAAATATATATAAATCTATTATAAAAAGTCAAAATTTACCAAAACTTATGCAATTACACCCCTTATATGGTGCCATGCCAAGTAGAGAGAAATGGTAAAGATGCAGTATTAAATCATGACTACATAAAATTGACTGTAGCACACACTCCACTACTGTAATAATTTTGTAGCCATCTCCTGTTGCTATTGCAGTGAGCTCAGGTGTTGGGAATATCTGCTTAAAAGGCTCTGTGAGGCTAATCGTGTCCACGTGAGCAGTTTGTCTCTCCACTAGATTGTGTATCACAGTAAAAAGTGATCTCTTGAGGTTCTTGAGTATTTTTCATCATGTTTAGTGCAGTAGTGAAAACCTTGCATAAAACCATGGGACCCATAGAAAGTGCCTCTAGTGATGTTGGAAGTGCTCCCAAGAAGCACAGAAAAGTCATGACATTACAAGAAAAAATTAAATTGCTTGCTGTGTGCCATAGATTGAGGTCTGCAGCTGCAGTTGCCCACCATTTCAAGATAAATGAATCCAGTGTGAGGACCATTGTAAAAAAAGGAAATTCATGAAGCCATTGCTGCAGCTATCCCAACAGGCGTGAAAGCTTTGCACTTTTTGTGAAATACTTTTTTATCTCATATTGAAAATGCAGCTTTATGTGGGTGCAAGATTACTATAGGAAAGGCATACCTAAAGACTCTAATATGATTCAAGAAAAAGTGAAGCCATCATATCACAACTTAAAGCAAAAGGAGGGTGAAGGATCTAAAGCTGGAGATAATTTTAGAAAGAGGTTTGGATTTAGAGATGTCAAGATATCAGGAGAAGCAGCTTCTGCTGACCAAGAGGCAGCAGATGAGTTTCGATGCCATTAAGAAGCCTCATTCTCATTGACGAGGAAGGCTATCTGCCTGAATAGATCTTTAATGCAGACAAAAATGTCCTATTTTGGGGAAAAGAAAGCCACGAAAGACATTTATTAGTAAGGTGGAGAAGTAAGCACCAGGATTTAAGGCAGGAAGGGATAAGCTAACTCTGCAGTTTTGTGCAAATGCAGTTGGGTTTATGATCAGGACTGACCTTATCTGTAAAGCTGCTAACCTCCAAGCCTTGAAGGGAAAAGATAAACAGCAGCTGCCAGTCTTTTGGTTGTACAGGAAGAAGTCCTGGACAATGAAATCCTTCCACTGTATCAGTTCCATCAATGCTTTTACCTTAAGGTCAGGAACTACCTTGACAGTCAATGACTGCCTTCAAAAGTTCTTTCGATACCAGCCACCCTGAACGCTGAGAGTTCAACACTGAAGGTGTCCAAGTGTTCTCATTGCCCCAACACAACACCTCTAATTCACCTTCTACAACAGGGGGTCATAAAGACCTTTCAGACTCATTACACACGGTACTCTGTGGGAAGGATTGTCAATACTATGGAAGGAAACCTTGATAGAGAGAACATCATGAAAGTCTGGAAGGATTACCCCATTGAAGATGCCACTGTGGTGTTATAGAAAAACCCAAGAAAGCCATCAGCCAGAGACAATAAATTCCTGCTGGAGAAAACTGTGTCCAGATGTTGTACATGACTTCACAGGACAGAGCCAATCAAGGAAATCATGAAGAGATTGTGGATATGGCAGAAAAAAAAATTGTGGGGGGAGGGGGTGAAGGGTTTTAAGAAATGGATCTTGGAAAAATTCAAGAGCTAATAGATACCACACCAAGAGGAATGAACAGAAGATGACTTGACAGAGATGAGTTCTTCCCACCCAGGGCCAGACGATGAGGAAGAAGGCATAGGAGAGGCAGTGCTAGAAAACAAATTGTCTTCAGACAATCTGGCAGAAGTGTTTTGATGATTCAAGACCACTTTTGACTTCTTTTAGGACGTGATATGGGCACTGAAACTAAAGCAAATGGTGGAAGAAGGACTGGTACCACAGTGAAACATTTTTTAGAGAAACGAAAAAGCAAAAAGTCAAACAGAATTCTGAGGTATTTCTGTAAAGTTACACTGAGTGTGCCTGCCCCTCCTGCCTCCCCTCCCAGCTCCTCCTTCCCTTCAGACTACTCAACGTGAAAACGATGAGGATGAAGACCTTCATCATCATCCACTTCCACTTCATTAAGAGAAAATAATCATCGTACTGTCCAGTTAATAGTTATCTGTTGTATGTGTGTGTGATCATGTGAAAATCTAACAAATATACAGAAAGAACTGTATGAGAACTTTTGTGTCATCATCATTGCCTAAGTATTCATCGTGTGCAAGACTTGTATTGAAGTGGATAGCCTATCCTTACATAGACATGTAAGAGAGTGATGTTTAGTACAAAATTTTAAATGTTTTAGTTTTCTTATTGTTTGATAACTTTGCTTTCAAAAAATTACGTGACCATATAGTATGGCGCTCTCTGGTACTTGGAGAAACTGCTTATCACAGGTGTTTTTTTAATGTAACGATATTTCCAATACTGTATTATGAATATGACTGTAATACCATATGCCATAAAAATTTTACACTGATTAATTCATTAGTGTATAGGCTAGGCTACCGTGAAGCAACTGTACCGATTACACGAGGCTACCATAAAACAATCACATTGCTACTTCTTCATTATCAGTGCATGAATTGCTATACCTGTAAATAAACATGAATTTCTTTTTCAAGTGATTTTTTCATTTTTGATGTCTGGTGTTAGTAATACCTATAACATCTACAGTTTTTTGTATCATATAAGACAATACTGATGTAGATACTGATGGATAGATGATTCATCTTGCAGACAGATGATGTCGGTACCAATGAATACAGTAGAGTACTGTAAATGTATTTTCTCTTCCTATGATTTTCTTATTATCATTTTCTTTTCTCTAGCTTACTTTATTGTAAGAATACAGTATATAATATATATAAGATACAAAATATGTCTTAATCAACTATTTATGTTACTGGTAAGGCTTCTGGTCAACAGCAGGCTATTAGTAGTTAAGTTTGGGGGCAGTCAAAAGTTATACATGAATTTTCAACTGCGGGTGAGGGTCAGGGCCCCTAACCCCTGAGTTGTTCAAGGGTCAATTGTAGTCATATATCACACATTTTTGAAAGTAAATGAACCAGGCTATCAACATGGATGAAACTCAAGATATAATATTTGGGGGGAAAAAGTCACTAAAGTGCATGTAAAAGAATGAGTCATTGGGTTTCCCTGGTGGCGCAGTGGTTGAGAGTCCGCTTGCCGATGCAGCGGACACGGGTTCGTGCCCCGGTCCGGGAAGATCCCGCATGCCATGGAGCGGCTGGGCCCGTGAGCCATGACCGCTGAGCCTGCGCGTCCGGAGCCTGTGCTCCGCAACGGGAGAGGCCACAACAGTGAGGGCCCGCATACAGCAAAAAAAAAAAAAAAAAAAAAAGAATGAATTATTATCAGCATATAAAAGTAAAAAGCAGAAAAAGATAACCAGCATTTTTAGGATATACATATGTGGCAAAACCATGAAGAATATCAAGGGAAATGTTAACAAAAGTTTTAGAATATTGACTCCCCAAAATGATGGGCAGGAATGGAAATGTACTTGACCTGCATCTAATTTTCCAATTTTTAAGGCAGATGGTTTGTATATGCTTATTTGTCATATTGTTCTTTGTAAGATTGTACATATATGTCAAATAGTCCCTTTTAAAGTATATTTCACAATAGGACAATTATAAGTACTCTAATTTTATGTCTGAGTCAAGAATGTAAGAATTTGAGCTTGATTTTATCTATATGATCTCAAAAGTAGTCACCCTCTCCTACAGTTCATTGCTGAAAAAACTATTTAGTTTATCCTAAGTAATTCATCACTACAGTAAGTTCCCTACATATGAACCAGTTCTGTTCCGAGAGCACATTCATAAGTCCAACTTGTTCGTAAGTCCAACAAAGTTAGCCTACGTACCCAACTAACGCAATCGGCTACATAGTACTGTACTGTAATAGGTTTATAATACTTTTCACACAAATAATACATAAAAACAAACACAAAAAATAAAACACTTTTAATCTTATGTTCCAGTACCTTGAAAAGTACAGCAGTACAGTCCAACAGCTGGCATACAGGGGCTGGCATCGAGTGAACAGGCAGGAAGAGTTACTGACTGGAGGAGGGAGAGGAGGTGGGAGATGGTAGAGCTGAAGGATCGTCAGCAACAGGAGACGGAGGGCAGGCTGCAGTTTCACTCACGCCTGACGTTGATGGCACAGCATCTGGTTCCTCGCTGGATTCAATTCTATCTACCCTCTTGAAAAAATGATCCAGTGATGTCTGGGTAGTAGCTTTTTCTCATCATAGATGACACGGTAGCACTGGATTGCATTCTGAATGGCTGCTGCAACCTTTGTGTACTGACGTTTGGGTCCTGTGCCTCAAAAACTAACAGTGCCTCCTCAAATAAAGAAAATCCCCTTGCCATTTCCTGTGCTGTGAATCTCTTCAGTTCTTCAGTTACTTCTTCCTCTTGTCTCTCTTCGTCCTTTCTCTGGGCCTCCAGTTCCATCAGGTCTTCATTAGTTATCTCCTCGTGTTGCACTCAAGGAGTTCAGTGAAGTCATCCTCTTGCAGATCTAGCTCCAGCTTCTCACTGAGGGTCACTAAGTTGCTGAAGATCTCTTTGGACTCCTCATCCACCTTCTCAAATCCACGAAAATCGTGAACAAACAGCAAGCAAAGGTTCTTCCAAACCCCATTCACGGTGATGGCCATAACCTCCCGCACGTTCACATCTTTGAAAGTTCATAACTTAAAGGTTTATATGTAGGGGACTTACTGTATTTAGGGGTGGTAGCCATTCTGTGTTGCTTTGAGGTAATTTATCACTGCGTGCTAGGGGCTGAACTTCTAGAACATTTATGGGACTGTCCCTGGCTTCCACTGCATCTTAGACTTAACCGACCCAAATCCCTGAAACTTTGTTTGAAACCTACTCTTAAATATCACCTCCCATATCATTCAGGGTTCTAACTAACCTGACACAATTGTTCTTACGTAACCATACTGTTTGTCAACCTTAGCAAGATATGAAAGGAAAATAACTATATATTTTGAAAAGATGACACATTAACTTCCAAGGACATGAAAGAAATTTAAGAAATAGTATGAACTTCAAATAGGCCCTGGTAGAAACAGGGAAACTAGAAAATCATAAACAACTATAGATAAACATCTGCCAAAGTGAAAGACCTCATGGTTGACAAATTTAACAGCCTTTATAGATTTCTATCCTAATGGACTTGCTCTGACACCCTGAATAAATTGTAATCCACAATTACTGAAGCAGCTACGTCTCCTTGAAGTTATATTTTGAAAACAGGCATATCCAACTACGGCTAGAAACTGTTATTTTAAACAGTGAAAGGAAAGGCTAAGGATAATTCATTTAGGATAGACAAAGATTGGGATATCTCAGTGTTACTTGAAAACACATATAGGTTCAGTTAAGAACTAAATGTTAACTTTTTTTTTTTCCTTTCTTAATGTTGATCACAGGAAAAGTGACCTGACAGGGAGACAGGATCACTGATACACTGTTGTCTCTCTCCTAGCAGTAGAAAGAAATATCAGAAAGATCTTTCTAATTCCAATATCCTGTCTTCTTATAGCTACTGAACACGGTCCATCTCAGATAAGTCCTGATTACTGCCCTACAGCACTGGTTCCAAAGGACTGTTCCTTCCCTCTGGGTAGGAGCAGATATAATTAGCCTGAATCCATTGAAGATAAAAGAAACAGCTTTCGGAAATAGGTCAGAAGAAAGAAACAATCATTGCAAATAAGTAAAGACTGGTTGACAGACTAATGTAAAAATAGTCTCAGACTGAAGTTTATAACTGTATTTAGATTGAGAGTACAGGGTCACCATGAAACTTTAACTTTTAATACTGTAAATAAACAATTTCAAAAATAATGTGTTGCAAAAGTAGCTACTATAATCATTTCCCATCATTCTCTATTAGGAGCTGAAGATGCCAGATCAGTCAGTCACTTGCTGGGCATCTTTTCCTAGGTCCTCTTTGCAGACAAATGTATGTACATATCTGTCTGAGGGTGGTATTTAGTTGCCGTTTGTGCTGATGGGCTTTTCTCTTCTACTTTGAATTTAAAATAAAACCTGAGGAAATCTTGTTTAGCTATGAACATTATGTTATTAAGCCCTCAGCACGGTTTCTTTATCTAACAGCGAAGGATATAGAAGACTATTGTTCCTGAAAAGGCTACTCTGCTTCAACTTTCCAAGGATTTTTACTGTCTGTTGGGACTAAACCTTCTCTTCTTTTCATCCTTTACCTACCTAAGATTCAATTTATTGCTCGTCAGAAGTCTGCTCGATGGTTTATATGCATTACCTCATTTGGTCTCCCATCCACACTTAACATTTGAGGAAACCAAAGCTTACAGGGGTTAACTTGTCACATGGCTCATAAATGGTGGAATCAAAGCTACTTCCGATTCGCCTGCGCTACAGCTGTGGCCCTGGAAGTGAAGGCCAAGAGGCTTAAACTTCAAAGACATTTTTCTGTGACAACTGACAGGATTCAGTAATCATTTGGATCTGGGATTGAGAGGTAGGGAGTAATCAGGGATAACTGGAGGCTTCTGACGTGGTATCACCAATAACTAAAAGCAAATAAGAGCTCTTGAAGCCAACTCAATGGGAAAAGGAGTGAGTTGGGTTTGGACAGAATGAGATCTAAGCAGCTGTGGGACAACCAGGTGGTGTCCACTTACAAGTTAAGCAAGGTCATATTGTAGTCCTGAAATAAGATATAATGAAAATAAGAAAGGAATTTAGGATGTAAACTGGAAAATAAAATTAGGGTAAAAAATCCTTTTGGCTCTAAAAATAATACACACATGTATGATACACACATATAATAAATGATATAATGCACACATATATAATATACACTTATTTATAATATAAATAAGTGTAAATTTATATTATATAAATAAGTGTATAAATTTATAATATAAGTGAAATATATAGCCACATAAAAGGAATAAAACCTAGTTTTCTAATCAGAACAAAAAGTTAACATTATAACCAACAAAAATCTTTCAATTTAGTTAGCTTATTTAATGAGTTACTTTCACGTTTTGTAAAAAATCCAATAGCTCAAATACACAAAACTTAATTTGGAAAGCAAATGCTATATTGACCTTAGGCTGAAATGAAATAGAATGTGTGGTTATGAGAAGTTTCTCAGAATTTGGGTTGGTTGTATATTGTGAAGTCACTATAAAGCTCATTCGATTCAGACATTTTGAGTGGGTTTTTCAAACAAGAATTTAAGAGTGGCTATCAATATTTTTTCTGTTTCTCAGTCTTAAGTGCCTATCATATATAATTTTTTTTGTTATAAATTTATTTATTTATTTTTTGGCTGCGTTGGGTCTTCATTG
This sequence comes from Phocoena phocoena, assembly GCF_963924675.1. Lineage (NCBI taxonomy): Eukaryota > Metazoa > Chordata > Mammalia > Artiodactyla > Phocoenidae > Phocoena > Phocoena phocoena. Next base: position 86,261,345 of record NC_089229.1, read on the forward strand.
CTGCACGCGGGCTTTCTCTAGTTGCGACGCGCGGGGACTATTCTTCGTGGCAGTGCGTGGGCTTCTCATTGCGATGGCTTCTCCTGTTGCAGAGCACGGGCTCTAGGCGCACGGGCTCAGTAGTTGTAGCTCGCGGGCTCTAGAGCACAGGCTCAGTGTAGTGGCACACGGGCTTAGCTGCTCTGCGGCATGTGGGATCTTCCTGGACCAGGGCTCGAACCCATGTCCCCTGCATTGACAGGCGGATTCTTAACCACTGTGCCACCAGGGAAGCCCCTATTATATACAATTTATTTGCTGGTATTTGTTTTTCAGTACGGTGTTTTTTTGTTCTTTTTAATGAAAGGGATTTCCATAAAAGATTTTATGGGGCTTTATATAAAAGAAATGTTCCATTCTTTTTATCTCACACACAGAAAGAGAGAAAGAAAGAGAGACAGAGAAGGAAAGCATAAAAGAAAAGAATAAAATCTGACTTAATTTAAGCTCTGGCTAAACTTTCAAAACTACAAGGCATTAAGTATGATTATTAAATTAAATACAAATGTTAAAACTTCTCGACTTATGCCACTATACCATATGTGCTAATTTCTTTTAATTGTTCCCAGCTAGACATCAATTTTTTTTTAAGGGAGTTAAAGAAAAAGAAGAATGGAAAATTTTTAACCTGGATAGGTAATAATCTGCATGCAAATTGTTCATTTATGTCACCAAAGGGAAAGGGGAGTTTGCATTAATACCGCATGCTAATATGCTTCCTCCAGCTTTTCCCACATACTTTAACCCAAATTGCTCATATTACTCCAGAGAAATGTCACAGATTGTCTGCGCAAGCTAATTTTTATAGATTTTCATGAAAAGCTTGGGAAACACAGACAGAAAAAGCTCTACCCATCATGGTCACTCACTAGATGACTTTCAGAACTCTTTGGATATAAAAAGAAACCCCATCACAGCTTTTGAACATCCAATTGCCAAATACACTATGGCTTTTCGTTGACTAGAGTAAAAGGTATCAGACGGTTTTGTTCCTAAAATACACAAGTGATCTAAAAATGCTTACCTGCTTTCTGCTGTATATGGAGTGACTCAAATTTAAAATAAATCTCTCCTCTCTAATGGCTACTCTATTTAAACAAGACATAGTCAAAATAACTATTGAAACCCATAATCTGTCCACTAAACACATGGGCCAGACTCTTAGCTTTAAACAAATTCAGAAGTTTGTTAGCACTTAGTGAGTTTGTTTCATAGAGACACACAAGAATATTTAAGGATCTAGTCCAACTACATTTCACAGATGTGGAAAAACTGAGGCCAGTGAAGGGCAGTAACCTCCCCTTGGTCCTAAAACTTATAAGGTGACAAGAGTCAGAACTTTACCCCATGTGCCAGCCTCCCAGTTCAATGATGTTCCTCCTGGTTTGATTTCTTCAGGATTGCTAACACACAGGAGGATAAAACTCTCATCCTCTGCACTGGCAATAACAATCAGTTGTTTAATCCCCCAATTGCTATTTCTCTAGGAAAATGAAGTGTTTCCACCAGAATTGAAAATTTGAAAAGCAAAAAAAATATATGTATACATATATATATACATATACATATATATATATATATATATATATATATATATATACACACACATTATATATTTTACACATCCACTTCCAATAGAACAGTCCTGGGAAGGAAAGACACACCAGAGTCCTGGTCTAGGAAAAGAGCATCAACAAAGGCTAGAGAGACTATAAATAAAGTGAACAATTTTCAGCCACTAAATGGACACATAGAAATGAGGAAAATTAATTTTGTTTCTGAATCCACTATACTGTGTACGTGACTCGTGTCTGCTAATGTTGAGTCACTCTGTGATGAGAATACTGGGCCCATTCCTCTCCGGTCTTACCAACACATATAACACAAATGTCATCAAGTGTGTGTGAAAACATTTCTTTGCTGTTTCTCTTTCCTATTAGATTGTCAGCTCCGTGAGTGTAGAGACCATGTTTGTTCCATTTATCTTTATAACTCCAGTGCCATGCAGTGCCCCATGCATCATGGGTGGTCTTTAAAATTGCGTTAAATGCACTAATAAAGAAGAGGTCTGTGTTCTAACAGGAATAGGGGCTATAGACTATTGCTGCTCTCTTCTGTTCCCACAAGCCTAAATTCCTGAATCCCTTTACTCAAGCTTAATCCTGAAATTAGACACAAGTTTATGCCATGGAAGGCTTACTGGATTACGAGGCAAGCCTAGACTCTTGACTATCTGGATGATGTAATTAACTTCTCTGGGCCTTAGTTTTCTCGCCTATAAAATGGGAAGAATATTTGCCATAGTTTCCTCTTAGGGCTCTTGTGAGGATTAAATAAAACAAAGCTGTGTAGAAATTATATTCGGCTATTTAGCCAAAAGGCCTACCACTCCCCACGCCACCCTCACCGTCCTGGGACCCACTCTGGGAAGCTACTCTTCTCCCTTCTCTGAGTATACATTTGTCCCATGCACAGAAGGCTCTTATCAGGAGCCATTCCAATGCTAATGGCAGCACCCACTTGAGTCTCCCGTGCAAATAAATTGTTAAGAAGGAAAGTAACTATATTCCTTTAAAATGACATTTTCTGAGGAATAACATAGTTTACTTTAGGAGTTTCCACGTGGAAACTTTCAATAGTGCATTGTTGATTCACTGCCTTTTAGTGGATTTTATTTCTAAAGATATTTACTTCTAAAAATCTGTGGATGGTGACAATGGAGTCTGACTCTGTGAGCCTCATATTGTGGTAATTCTTTGAACATGAATTAACATTCCCAGAGAAAACACATTTCGTCTTATGTTTATAGAGGCCGTGGAGTTTTTTCAGGAGCTGAGTAGTTTTGAGACCTTCTGAACACAGAAATTCATTTTTAAATTATGCTAAAAGATTTGAAATTATATTTCTTTTGTTATAGAGATGTTTCCTATTCAATTGTAAATCAATTACCTCTGAGAAAAATATATCATCAAAGGTGTTAGCTAGGGAGCTCATCATAATTCTTTGGTATATGGAAACAGAAAAGCACTTTTTATATTAAATTCTCCAGTGGAGTGCTTAAATTTGGCTTTGATAGCTTCTCTTTGTTTCTACACAGTAAACAATTACTCTTCTCAGTAAATTTAGAAAAAGGAAATATATCTAAAAAATTGAATTTGCTTTTTGCTTGAAAGTTATTGAAGTGAGCAGGTTTTTTGTTCTGTTTTTTGCTTTTTTGGCTTATTTTAACTGACAGTATGAAGCTTGAAGATTGACTACGCAAGCAAATCATTCAGGCTTTTAATCTCAAGAAATTCTACAGGAGAGTAAGGTCACTATATACATATATATATATATATATATATATATTTAAATAATTAATTAATTAATTTTTTTATGGCTGTGTTGGATCTTCGTTGCTGCATGAGGGCTCTCTTTAGTTGCGGTGAGCAGGGATTACTCTCTGTTGCTGTGCACAGGCTTCTCATTGCGGTGGTTTCTCTTGTTGCAGAGCACGGGCTCTAGGCGCACGGGCTTCAGTAGTTGTGGCTTGTGGACTCCAGAGCGCAGGCTCAGAAATTGTGGCGCAGGGGCTTAGTTGCTCCACAGCACGTGGGATCTTCCCGGACCAGGGCTTGAACTCATGTCCCCGGCACTGGCAGGTGGATTCTTAACCACTGTGCCACCAGGGAAGTCCAAGCTCACTATATTTTAAAGTACAAGTGAAACACATCTCAAAGCTAGCTAAGATTTACTAAGCCTACTTTGGAAGAAGACGCTTGGAACTGGTCACCATCATCGTTTACAAAAGACTTTTTTGAATTACTACCTTGCATAGGACATTCTTATAAGGGTTGCTTATAAAAAATTGTGCAAGACATAGTTTGCTCAAGAAGCTACTAACCCTGTTGGTATTCAGTACCTACGTGGTTCAAGTTAACCACCCATGCAAGCAAGAGAGTAATTTCAGTGAAAAGACCAGATTTTGCATCAGAAGGGTCCCAGCTCTTCTGGTTTTAAGAACTTGGAAAGCTTGTTTAATCTCATTCAGTCTCTATTTCCTCAACTGTAAAATAGGGTTATTGATACATTTATAGGATTTTTATGGATTCAAAAATGTGGTTTTGGATGTGAAAGCATTTTGTAGTGCAATTTACAGATATGTACAAATGGCAAGTTTTATTTAAAGACAACATATGCTAGGACCATGAACACTGTCTACACAATAAATGATACAGCAGCTCAGAGGAGGAAACAGCTTGTCCTGGCAGGGAGTGTTTTCAATGAAGTATATTGAAAGGTTCGTTTAAGCCTAAAATTAAGTTAGGCAAATTATGGAAAAACACAGCTTTGATGATGCTTCCCTTTCTCACCAAGTTAATGGTATAGCTTTCTTTTTCATCTTTACATTTGTGCCAACTGAAACCATGTCTAGATTTGAAAATGTGGTTTGAAATCCAGCCTCATCTAAAATGTATTTTCTTCGATAGAGATATCTTGGCTAATTTCAGCAGGAAGTGTGATAGAGACACGTGATCAGCAGAGAGATGGAGAGAATGTGACCAGCAGCTGATTGGACCTGAGCCCAAGAACAGTCATCAGATATTAACCACTTTGAGCCACAATCTTGAGTGCGTGGAATGCATGTGAATGGGTCATTTAATTTCCTATCATCCAGTCAGCTCAGTTCCCTTACACGGAATGTTCTATTTAGGTTCTTTTCTGTTTTGTAAAGTTCTTGACTGAAATATCTATATTAGAACTGAAATGGTAAAACTGAGAGATCTAAAAAGAACATTCCATTTTTGTTTCTCCCTGCAATTCAACTGCCAGCCTCACTTAGACTTTTATTTACCATTTATATATTTTAATTTTTTGTAAGCATCTTTTCTGTACAATTACCATCCCTTCCCGAACAGTAGTACTATTTTATTATTCTACTACCAATTTTCAGATTCTCTTCACGTTATGAAAAGTAAGCCTATACCTTTCCTTCCATTTAGTAGGTATACACGTTGATGAAAAAAAAATAAAGATACAAAGTAGCTTTCATGAATCCCTTAATTTTTTAAGAGGAGCTTTATATTTTAATATGATATTCAAAACTAGATGCTGAGTCATGCCCTTGGTTACCACAAGATAAAAGATTAAAGAAAGCAGAAATTTAATCAGCATATATCAGATTTTTAGAATATTTCTTACATGCAGTAGATGTGGCCAGTAACAAATGTGACCAGCCTAGTTTTATTTTTTGGCAGAAGATACTTTTTTTTTTTTTTTTTTGCGGTATGCGGGCCTCTCACTGCTGTGGCCTCTCCCGTTGCGGAGCACAGGCTCCGGACGCGCAGGCTCAGCGGCCATGGCTCACGGGCCCAGCCGCTCTGCGGCATGTGGGATCCTCCCGGACCGGGGCACGAACCCATGTCACCTGCATCGGCAGGCGGACTCTCAACCACTGCGCGACCAGAGAAGCCCCTGTCAGTGCCACTGTTAACTGCCATTGTCTGCATACGCAAAATATAAGAAAGACATGACCATAGAAAAGAGCAGACTGATTTACAAAAAGGAGTGAAAGGACACGGAGGGAGGCCACAATGTTAGAATTTTATACGAATGGAAGAGACAACTACACTTCTCAAGCTTAAACAGGGAAAACATAAAATTTTTTTTTCATATCTTTATTGGAATATAAATGCTTTACAATGTTGTGTTAGTTTCTGCTGTACAACAAAGTGAATCAGCTATATGTATACAAATATCCCCATATCCCGGCCCTCTTGAGCCTCCCTCCCACCCTTCCTATCCCACCCCTCTAGGTCATCACAAAGCATTGAGTTGATCTCCTTGTGCTAAAAACAACATAAAATTAAGAAATGTTCTGAGAGGGGGCTTCCCTGGTGGCGCAGTGATTAAGAATCCACCTGCCAATGCAGGGGACGCAGGTTTGAGCCCTGGTCCGGGAAGATCCCACATGCCGCAGAGCAGCTAAGCCCATGCGCCACAACTACTGAGCCTGAGCTCTAGAGCCCGCGAGCCACAACTATTGCAGCCCGCGCACCTAGAACCCGTGCTCCACAACAAGAGAAGCCACCACAATAAGAAGCCCATGCAGCATAATGAAGAGCAGCCCCCGCTCGCTGCAGCTGGAGAAAGCCCACGTGCAGCAACGAAGAACCAACACAGCCAGAAATATAACTAAATAAGTAAATAAGTAAATTTTAAAAAGAAATGCTCTGAGGATAAAGGCTGATTAAAAACTTGACTTTGTAATAAGAATCAAAACAAGGGTATACTTATTCATTGTTAAAACTTCTGAATAGATTAAGGGGGTGCCCAGGAAATCCTTAAAATTGGACAAAATGACTCAGTGAATTGAGACTAAAGTCGTAGCTCTCCCACCGAAGTCTGATATTTCCAAGGTATTCATAATAAGGCAAGAAAGAGAAGCGTGAGGGAGAAGAAAACAACAAAAAAGGGCACATATACACATAATATATATGTATATACATGCATACATGTACACTTCTTGGATTTGTTTTATATATACTAATATATATAAAATCTAAGAAGTGTGTCTAGAAAAGAACAAAGAACCATGGCTAATAGTACATGGAGCTAACTGAAAGTTAACAGATAAGAAGCCAATCATTTTAAGAAAGTTTATAGCTATAGATACCATGAGTCTGGGCTAAGAAAGACTTTTTCAAAACGGAAAATTATCCTTCAGTCTCCACGTTTCTATAGGCTGAGAATGCTTCTAGCTTCTAAGAAGAGGCCATTTTCCAATGCTCACTTCACATAGGGCCAAGGAGGATAATGAGTAAAAGAAACAAAAACAAACATGCAGAGAAAGGAAACAAAGGCCACCAGAGAACAATGGACTGGAGAGCCCCTCCCAGGGAACAGAACTGGACAAAACCAAGGAATATTCCCATCCTGCGGGCACAGAGGGATTTCAGAAACTAGCATATCCAGGTATACAAATGTTTTCCCAATGGGTTTATAACTGATTCTAAACCATCATAACGGGTGTAAGCAGCATACATGACCACATTTTGTGCATAAACCTGCCTGCATTACATTCAGAGTGCACTTGTAGGAACTTGAAGTGTTAATTCTGATCCCTCTTTATACGATAGGCACCATCACCAACCACACACACACACAGCAACAAAATGGTGAGCATGACGATGATAAAGAGTGGGCCATAAAATGGCACAATCTAGCCTTATTGCAAGTCAGAAAATACAGATTTAATAAATGAATGCTTGTCACATTGATTACCTATTCTTCATAAATAAGTAATGAAACCGTCTTCAATTTAGACTTCTTATAACTTAAATTCCACTTGTTGAAAACATCACTAGCTGTGCCATTACCTTTTCTGCTTATTTTCCTTTTTCAATTAATTAATTAATGTAGGCTGCGCCAGGTCTTAGTTGTGGCACGCAGGATCTTCATTGCGGCATGTTTAGTCGCGGCATGTTTAGTTGCGGCCTGTGGGCCCCTTAGTTGTGGCGTGCAAACTCTTAGTTGCGGTATGCATGTGGGATCTAGTTTCCTGACCAGGGATCGAACCTGGGCCCCCTGCATTGGGAGCGCGGAGTCCTACCCACTGGACTAGCAGAGAAGTCCCCTCTGCTGATTTTCTTAACATTCAACTTCAATCATGCGGCCTCCCTACCCATAATCTCTCCATGGTTCCCCATTACCTTCCAAATCATGGACAAACTCCTCACTCTGGCATTCTAGGCTCTTCTCCTTGGGAGCCCCTCTAATCTTTCCAGCTTTATTTTTTGCCTCTAGTATAGTTGCACAGAACTTCCACAAAAGTGGGTGAGTAGAATGGGTGGTGCTTTCTGCCCTGGTGTAGAGAGCAGTTCCATCTACCAGGAGATAAAACTGAAGATGTTTTATGCCACCAATCCTTGTTGGACTCTTAGAAATAACAGCACTCCCTTCCTTACACTGTCAAAACAATTTGACCCTCATTGAGTCCCCTTTCTGGCCTATCAAATCTTTGTTTTAAACCTTGTCCCTGATGGTACTCACCCAGAGGTTTCAAACCCAGCTGGGCTTACTGGACTTTTGCCTTTGGAAACTTGCCCTGCCCCTGTGTTGACACCATGGCATCCATCCATTTCTGACTCCTGGTCTTTGCTCTCAGATTTCCTTTTGGCAACTGTGTAGTTCCCTCAGCTTCAGCCGGTCCTGACATCACTCTTCATGCGACTTGGCCCCATCTGTCATTCAGTCATCCTTCCCGCCCTTCTTGGCTTCGGCTGCTCTTTACCCAGCATCCTGCCCTCAGGTAGGGATTGGAAACACCCTCCTCTGGGAGTCTGCAGCCATCCTCACACTATACCCTATGCTACAGCCAAACTAGCCTAGTCATCTAGTCTGGTGTCTGCCTAGAATTTCCATCTTCCTGCTAGGCCTTTAAAGGGTGGGAAGATATTGTCTGTCCTTCTAGGTCTATCCTAAATGCCACCTCTTCTGTGAAGCTTTCTTTATCTCACCTCCCTGGACAAAAATCAAGCAGTTCTCTCTCTGTACTCTCATAGAACTTTTTGTTTCTTCTAATTGGCATTAATTTCATCATTTCAAAGTTCCAAACCAAGCAAATGCTTCATCTGCTTTTATGGCCTGGCTCAAATGCCACTCTCTGTACCTCTCTTTGGCTTTCTCCCTGTTCACAGCAGAAGGAAACAATTCCTTCTCCTGTTTCCTTGACATTCATGACAGATCTAAGTACCTCAATGGCAAGAATATACTTTGTTCTTCTTTGTATTCTATTCTATGCCCAGCTCAGTGTGCTGTCAATAGGTCTCTGTAAGACCTCACTGATGATATGGACTTTTACCTACATTATTTCATTTGATCCTCACAATGACAAATAAGGAAAAAAGAACAGCTACTCTCTTCATGAGAAGAGGAAACCGGGGCTCAGAGTAGCTAATCAGGTTAGTCCAATCTTGCATAGGTATAAACAGAACCAGGTCTTAAACAGACTTTAAGTCTAATTAACTTACTACTCTTGATCCATTCATTTATTCATTCATTATCTGGATATCAGAGTTTCAAAGGCAAATGAAATGTGCTGTTACCCTAAAAAGACTCACCTGATGATAAAGATTAAAAAATCTAATAAAATACAGTCTAACGCATGCTTCAGTAGGAAAAAAGCTTAAAATTGTATCGTAACACATATATGACTGTATACCCAGCTTAGATGGGGTTGGAAAAGGTCCTGGAAACAATTTTAGATGGGATAAATCCTAAACCGGATCTTAGAGGATAAGTAGCTGTTATTCAAATGAATAAATGGGGGTAAGAAATTTCTGGACACGAAGAAAGCAGCTGTAAAGCCATGGACTTGTGAGAGGAGATGGCCCTTCTGAGGAGCTGCAAGCATACTGGAATAGCAGCTGTGCAGAGTATGAGGAATGGGCAGACAGAGAGTTGACACACTTCTTGGAAGAGATGGTATCTAAATAACAAAGAGCGCCAGAGCAGAATTACTCAGCTTGTATTTGGCTTCCCTGTTGCCCATGAAGGGACAATGATATTTTTTTAAAAAGCAAATCCATATTAGTCATCATCAAGATTTAAAACTGAAAGTTGTATGAAAATAGTGGTTTCCTCTCTCTGGGAAAATAAATAAATAAATATATATACATACACATGTATATATATGATATGTATCAACTACATATCATATATGTCATACTGCATATCATTTTATACTATACATATATCTTGCTTTTTGAGTTATTCTTGGCAAGGTCATTGTTCTGTCACAAAATAACTCCACAATAGCTGAAAGTCGTTATAAGAATGATATTTGATATCAATATATGAAGTGAGTAAACAAAAATAATTTGGCTCAAGTGACATTCTTCCATTAAATTACTGGAAAGAATTTACTCATGTTACTTTCTAATACTGTCAGATCTCTGCAGAATGATACAAAAGGGGTAGCAATTACTAGAATATAAGAAGTATTCTCCCAGTGTTCAGAAAGAACATAAAAATAATTCCCCCAAATACAAACCATTAAGTTTAATTTTGGTCCTCTTTAAAATTTTAATGTGGATTATCAATTGTTTTTTGGCTTTTATAAAGGTAATGCCTAGAAGCCAGCATAGATTCACTTATAGCAGACTATGCCACAGAGAACTCATTTGTTTTTTGTGTTTTTTTAAAACATTTTTTATTTCTTTAATGTCGTATCTATTTTATTTATTTATTTTTGGCTGCACTGGGTCTTTGTTGCTGCGTGTGGGCTTTTTCTCATTGCGGTAAGCAGGGGCTACTCTTTGTTGCGGTGTGCGGGCTTCTCATTAAGGTGGCTTCTCTTGTTGCAGAGCACGGGCTCTAGGTGTGTGGACTTCAGTAGCTGTGGCTTGCAGGCTTTAGAGTGCAGGCTCAGTAGTTGTGACACACAGGCTTAGTTGCTTCGTGGCATGTGGGAATCTTCCTGGACCGGGGCTCGAACCCATGTTCCCTGCATTGGCAGGCAGATTCTCAACCACTGCGCCACCAGGGAAGGTCCTCATTTGCTTTTTAATAGCCTGACCACACAGGTAGAAAATAGAAGTTCTATGGCAATGCTATATTGTCAAATATCTATATTCAATCAAGATAATTTGAATAGACTCGTATAATGACTTTTTGGACATGTATGATATAATTAAGTAAAAAATAAATTGTCCTGATTGAATTCTAGCCAGAGTGTTTATTAATAGAGCTGAATATCAACTTACACTGTAGTGTCCAGAGACATTACTTTGCCCTATTCTGTTCAACAAGTTTGTCAGTTACTTTAACAGCTTAGAAGGCATGCTTATTACATTTTTTAGTGATATAAAGCGGAGAAATCTTAATTCAGTATGAGAAAAGCAGGATTCTAAAAGTCTTCTAAAGAATATAGACTGTAAGACCAAATATTTAATAAGAATAAATATAAATAAAAATGGGGGGTTGGGACGAATTGGGAGATTGGGATTGACAGATATACACTATTGATACCATGTATCAAAGAGATAACTAATGGGAACCTCTACTGTATAGCACAGGGAACTCTACTCAGTGCTCTGTGGTGACCTAAATGGGAAGGAAATCCAAAGAAGAGGGGATATTTATATATACGTATAGCTGATTCACTTTGCTGTATGGTAAAAACTAATACAACTACAACTACAAAACTACAACTAATACAACTACAACTACTAAAACTACAACTAATATAGTAAACAACTATACTCCAATAAATAAATAAATAAATAAAATGTAATCCTGTATTTAAAAAAATAATTGAGTATGTATAAAATGGACGTTACATTTTATTTTAAAAGTCTCAGACTTTGGAATACACTGCCAATATTGTAATGTAAGACCAAGACAATGAGAGTTATATGTCATATTTGCCTGCCCTCAGTTGTTCTAATGTGGATTTCAGATTTTAATCAAAATACTAGCAAAGTGTGATACATCTAGAGAAGGATGACTGAGATGGTGGTCAGGAATTGTTGAAAACTTGGGGACTTTTTTGCTCAGATGATTTGGAATTATAAATCCTATTTTTCCATCTTATAGTTTGTCTCCATGAAAATTCAGGAGAGAATACAGAAGAACTGTCATGAAGGAGGAAATAAACTTATTGCGACAGGGAAATGAGTATACAGGAAGCATACTTTTAACTTCCTGTAAGGTATCACTTTTTCCTATTTACAGATGTTGAGAACTAAATGGGCTATATTGAGATGATGAGTATGTATTTTTTTAATTTAAAAATATTTTTTAATTCATTTACTCATTCGATAGCTATTGAATGACTAGCCTGCGTCAAGCATTGTGCTGCGTATTAAAGACACAAAGGATAATTACAAATAGGACCTCCTCTCAAGGAGCTCCTGAGTAGGAATGAAATGGGAGTGGAACATACCTGATAAATAATTATAATAGAATGTAAAAGGTGCCATAGTAATTGTCTTCAACAAGCCATAGCAGTGGATAGAATTACCAGTTCTGTCCCAGGAATAAGGGAATATCTAGGAAAGCTTCATTACCATAAAAAATATTAGCTAAGAAGAGTTAGCTTTTTCTATGTGTGACGTTCTATACTAAATGCTGTGCACCCATTATCTGATCTAATCCTCAAGACCACCCTATAGTCCATTGTTTTTCTCATTTTACAGATTAGGAAACCAACACACAGTAAGGCTGTGTAATTTTGCCAGGGTTACCCAAATACTAAGTGGCAGAGCTGAGTTATAAAACCAGGAAATTTCACTCCAGGGACTATATTCTTTTTTTTTTTTTTTTTTGCAGTACGCGGGCCTCTCACTGTTGTGGCCTCTCCCATTGCGGAGCACAGGCTCCGGACATGCAGGCTCAGAGGCCATGGCTCACGGGCCCAGCCGCTCCGCGACATGTGGGATCTTCCCGGACCGGGGCACGAACCCATGTCCCCTGCATCGGCAGGCGGACTCTCAACCACTGCGCCACCAGGGAAGCCCCAGGGACTATATTCTTAACCAGTGCTTTCCAAAATCTTTGTTACAACCAACTGGTGAGTCATGAAATCAATATAATGTCTTTAACATCACTTCAAAAAATTAATAGAAAATATCTGGACACACTCTACATAGTAAGGATGAATATTGTTTTAATATTGTTTTTAAGAAACTCTTGCTTTAGCTACAGAAGTGTGTGTACAGGTGTCTGTATTAAGTCAAAATATAAAATGTATTTCTTATACCTGTGTATTAGTTATCTACTGTTGAATAACAAATAACCCCAAACCTTAGTAGATTAAAAGAGCAACATGTCTTATCTCACAGTTTCTGTGACTCAGGAATCTGGGCATGACTTGGCTGGGTCCCCAGGCTCTAGGTCTCTCACAAGGCTACACTTCCCTCAAGGCTTGACTGAGAGTACAGTAAGTCCCCAACATACAAACAAGTTCCCTTCCAAGAGCGAGTTCACAAGTCCAATTCGCTCGTAACTCCAACAAAGTTAGCCTAGGTACCCAACTAACACAATTGGCTGTATAGTACTGTATTGTAATAGGTTTATAACACTTTTCACACAAATAATACATAAAAAACAAAAATAAAGAAAACATTTAAAATCTTACAGCATCATACCTTGGAAAGTACAGTACAACAGCTGCCATACAAAGGGCATGTTTGCATCTTTGAAATTTCTCAACTTGAAGGTTCATGTGTAAGGCACTTACTGTATTTACTTGCTAGTTCACTTGCTTGGCTGTTGGCAGGACTCAATTTCTTCTAGGCTGTTGTACCAAGGCCTCAGTTTCTCACACACTATTGGCTGGCAGCTTCCTTCAGTTTCTTGCCACATGGTCTCTCTGTAATCATGTCTTGACATGGAAGCTGGCTTCAGAGAGCAAGTGAGAGAGCAGGAGGGCCAGATGGTGTCAGCACCAAAAGAGGGATAGCGAGATAGAAGCCATAGTCTTCTGTAACCTAATCATAGAAGCGACATCCTTCTACTTCTGCCATACTGTATATGTTAAAGCCCAGTTACTAGGTCCAGCCCACACTCTGAGGAGAGGTTTCCTCACAGGCATGAAGTCCAGGCAGTTGGTATCAATGGAAGTCAGGCCAGAATCTGCCTAACATGAGAAGGCTATAGGTATTGAGAATTACATACCTCACTTCCCTTAAACTTGCATAATTAAACTTAAGGAGCTGTATGGGAGTGATTCTTTCACTGGCAGAAGATTGGCATAGAGACGCTTCACTGTCCTCTCCTTTTAAAACTCTTAAAATCTAAGTACTTTCCCTACAGCTTTGATAACCATCATTTCTAACAGGTAATAGTATCTACAACACAGCAGGCACTGTTCTAAACCTCTCACGAATATTTTAGGTCATTTAATCTTCAAAAGTACAATATGAAGCTGTCCAGTTTTCCCAGCACCACTTATTGAAGAGACTGTCTTTTCTCCATTGTATATTCTTGCCTCCTTTATCAAAAATAAGGCGACTATATGTGCATGGGTTTATCTCTGGGCTTTCTATCCTGTTCCATTGATCTATATTTCTGTTTTTGTGCTAATGCCATACTGTCTTGATTACTGAAGCTTTGTATTATAGTCTGAAGTCACGGAGCCTGATTCCTCCAGCTCCGTTTTTCTTTCACAAGATTGCTTTGGCTATTCGGGGTCGTTTCTGTTGCCATACAAATTATAAAATTTTTTTTCTGGTTCTGTGAAAAATGCCATTGGTAATTTGATAAGGATTGCATTGAATCTGTAGATTGCTTTGGATAGTATAGTCATTTACTCCTGCACTGTTGGTGGGAATGTAAATTGATACAGCCACTATGGAGAATAGTACAGAACCTCCATTTAAGGAGGTTACTTAAAAAACTAAAAATAGAACTACCATATGACCCAGCAATCCCATTACTGGACCTATACCCTGAGAAAACCATAATTCAAAAAGAGACATGTACCACAGTGTTCACTGCAGCACTATTTACAATAGCTAGGACATGGAAGTAATTAAGTGTCCACTGACAGAGGAATGGATAAAGAAGATGTGGCACATATATACAATGGAATATTACTCAGCCATAAAAAGAAACAAAATTGAGTTACTTGTAGTGAGGTGGATGGACCTAGAGTCTGTCATACAGAGTGAAGTCAGTCAGGAAGAGAAAAGCAAATACTGTATGCTAACACATAAATATACAGAATCTAAAAAAAAAGGTTCTGATGAACCTAGGGGCAGGACAAGAATAAAGACACAGACGTAGAGAATGGACTTGAGGACACGAGGAGGGGGAAGGGAAAGCTGGGACGAAGTGAGAGAGTAGCATTGACATATATACACTATCAAATGTAAAACAGGTAACTAGTGGGAAGCAGCTACATAGAACAGGGAGACCAGCTCGGTGCTTTGTGACCACCTAGAGGGGTGGGATAAGGAGGGTGGGAGGGAGACACAAGAGGGAAGGGATATAGGGATATATGTATGCATACAGCTGATTCACTTTGTTATACAGCAGAAACTAACACAACATTGTAAAGCAATTATACTCCAATAAAGATGTTAAAAAATTTAAAAATTTTAAAAATAAAAATAAATTAAAAAAAAATTTTAAGTGCAAGATGAGTTAGGTAGTATTATTATCACCTTTGTCTTTCAAATGAAGAAACTGATGCACAGAGAGGACACACAGTTACTGAGTGGCAGAGCTGGGACTTCATTCCAGAGAAAATGCTCTTGGTCACTATGTATAATAGAAGGCCTCCCACTGAATCTCCTAAAAGCTAGACCCAATGCCCCTTCTCTACCTCACCTTCTTTGGTCTTCCTGTAGTATTTGGTCTGTTGACAACACAAAAATTCTTAGCATTTTCATTTCCCTTGGCTTTCAGAACACTACAACATCAAGACTATAGATCAGGCAATCCCTTCCACTGATATCAGATCATGGTACATATGTACTTTGTCTCCTCTACTAGATTTTAAGCCATTTACAGGTACAGATCAGTTAAAGTTGTCTGTGGAACTGGTTGAGTGAGTGCATAATAATTGATGGGCTAACCCTAGAAACTTTCCATTTATTCTGAACGTAGGAATTATGCTCTCGCTGTGTGTATTCACTCCACAAACTGGTATGGGGCAACTACTCCATGTCAGGTACTGTTCTAAGTGCTGGGTGAATAGCAGAGAATAAGCTAGATAAAACTTAGCTCTCATGGTGTTTATATGCTACTTATATGACTTTAAAAGAAAATGAATACGAGAAATGGATTCTGATTAGCTCACCTCAACGTATAGCCAAACACTAGTAAGTCATAAATACACAAATCACCAGAGAAATGGTTGCCAGAGAAAACTGAACAGACTTAGGTGTCTTTCTTTATATTCAAAATCATGAAATTCTTCCTCATTAAAGTGCTGTGTCTCTACTGAATGTTCAGAAATGTTCTAGGCATTGATATAACAGACACCAAAAGGAAATGAAAGAGATTCTCATTTTTATCCTTGGCTGTAACTGCTTCTATTGCCTGCCTTTTCAAGGAATAAAAGATAGAGCTTAATGTAATAATTTTCTTTCCAGAAGAATTCAGAGCCTGTTTTCTTATTCAGCCTATTACTTTCTCAGGTTTCCTGACTTCCCCTAGCACTATTTTCATATCAAATATTCATATCTTCTGGACAATCCATGTTTTCCCCAGCCAATGCCACCCCCCCCTTTTATTTTAGTTCACTAATTCTTAAGGCCACCGTGTTGCCTCACTCAGCTGTTCTCAGTTTCAACTATGCAAGCACATTCTGGAATTATCCCATTATAATATTCCAGAAATATGTCATAAATTAGGATTCTATTGTGGTTTAATAATTAGCTGCAACCATAGAAAGAATTTCACACCAGATGCGGAAAAGCATTTTGACCCTGCCAGGGGGCCTATTTTCTTATTCATTTGCAAATTTCCCAGTTCTTTTCTGCAAGATGGTTTCTAAATCCTACAAGGTCTAACCTACACAGCTAACTGGAGGCCTCATAAGGCTGCAATTACCCTTAAGTGATTTGTTTCTTTATTATAATCCTTGGCAAGTAATAGTTATGGGACATCAGAAGTACCAAAGTCATCCAGGTCCTTTTTAAATTAGAAAAGAATCTGTGTTGCTACCCACCCACTACTTTGTGTATATGGCTTTGATGAAGCCTACAAGTTTTTCGAATAAGATATACTCCCAAAGATCGTGCCCTGTTTTGGATGACAAATGCTTCCTTAGGCACTGGGGAGGTCGGTGTGGAGACAGACATTCGTTTTTTTTGATTTGTTTGTTTCTAGCCATTCAAACAATTGAATGTAGTAATAGGGAGAGAAGAACATTTTAAAAAATTTTCTGTTGGACTACAATTAATTTACAATGCTGTGTTAGTTTCAGGTGTACAGCAAAGTGATTCAGTTATACACATACACGTATCTATTCTTTTTCAAATTCTTTTCCCATTTAGGTTATTAAAGAATATTGAGCAGAGTTCCCTGTGCTACAGTAGGTCCTTGTTGGTTATCTATTTTAAATGTAGTAGTGTATATACGTCAATCTGAACATTTTAATGAGAGCTGTACTCACCATAGAGCAATGATCAAAATGCTTTCATTGTGTACATGTGGAAGCAAAACAGATGTCGAGATTTGCTTTTAAAAGGTTATGTACAAAAGAAAGATCTGTAGCACTTGAAATCTTGAAAGAGAAGTTGATATTAGATTTATTTTTTTTAGACATATCTGTTCTCTTTTCATGTTTACATCCAATGATTTTGCCATATGTGGCTATTTCCCTGTTAAGACAGATGTGTATTCAAGATGATCCTAATCTTAAATACTTTCTAGATTGAGGACTTTCAGTATTGAATTCTTACTTTAATGATGCTTTTAAGTTGTCAAATACATTTTAGGTATCTCAAGTCCATTTGAATTCAGTTGACATTATACATTACAAACATGCATCTGGATGGACATAAAACCAGCTGCTAATGCGTATATATTTTTATAAATGGACTATTTTGTTCCTGAAAATAAGAAAACTTCATTTTATCAGCATACATGAAGTTAATGAGAAACTACTTTCAAGTCTGATATATTTACTTTTCCTAACCCCTAAAATCTCTTCACTTAGAATTTAGACAAGTTAACTCCACTGGGGGAAAAAAAAAAAAAAATGACCTTGGAAATACTGTATCATTTAGTGTGTGGCATTAAAAGAAGAGACAAGAGATTTTGATGGAGTGTTATAAAAATATTTTTCCATTTATTTTGCTCAAACTACTGTATTCTTTTGAAAGATGTATAATAAAAATGAATTTATTTTATTTTTTTAATTAGTTATGCTTTAGGAATACATTTTAAAATGTTAGAAAAGGTTTTCTCTTGATACTTTTCTTTTTATTAAAAATATCTTGGCTATTCTGTCTTGTTTATTATGAGATGAATTTGAGAATTCTTGCATTAATTTCTTTAAATATCCTGTTTTTCTAAATAAATAAATAAATTTATTTATTTTTTATTTATTTATTTTTGGCTGCGTTAGGTCTTTGTTGCTGAGCCTGGGCTTTTCTCTAGTTGCGGTGAGCGGGGGCTACTCTTTGTTGCAGTGCGCAGGCTTCTCATCGCGGTGGCTTCTCTTGTTGCAGAGCATGGGCTCTAGGCACATGGGTTTCAGTAGTTGTGGCATGCGGGCTCAGTAGCTGTGGCTTGCGGGCTCTAGAGTGCAGGCTCAGTAGTTGTGGAGCATGGGCTTAGCTGCTCCGTGGCATGTGGGATCTTCCCAGACCAGGTCTTGAACGTGCGTCTCCTGCATTGGCAGGCAGATTCTTAACCCCTGCACCATCAGGGAAGCCCTATCCTGTTTTTTAATTGGAATTTTGTTGAAAATACATTAATTAATTTCTAGTGGATTTGCTATTTTACAATAGTGAATTTCCCTAAACAGAATAACGTTGAGTATTAACATTTAAAAATGAATTTCTATAAACATCTACTGTTTGGTAATCTATATCAGACCTTTCCTTGAAACATATTTTAGAGAGTATGTAAATAAATCTTTGATTATAGCAAGTACATCTGAACTCTCCTTCCCATGTCATTAGTTTTTTCTGTATTTATTGCTGCTCCTTCAGCCTCCTCCCGTGAAAAACCCTCCCTTTCCCCTGCTTTTTTTTTAACTAAACCAATAGTATGCATAATCTTCCAGGAGAGAGATTTATGATCAGGAAGTTTCCAGATTTCTATGATTATAGGAATCTACCCATTTTTTTCCCAGGGTTCCATGGTTAGTGGTATCCACACAGCACAGTGGTAAAAGAAACCAGGGAAGAGAAAGAATAGCTCTTGACTGACTTCCTTGAATTTTTTCCTTGAATTTATTTTTCCTTGAATTTATTTTTCCTTTTACTGGCTATGATCTGGAAAACAGGACTATTGTTTCTCTGTACGTTTCAGATTTGAATTGTTGCTTCCCCTAACGTTAAATTAAAAATCTTTCTACACATCAGGCTAAGGAAACAAGAGGCTGAAAACTGAAATAAGAAGGCTGAGGAAACAAGAGGCTAAACCAAGAGGCTAAGGAAGTTGTCGCAGCTCAAAAACGAACCCAAAATGGACTAACCAGCTGCCTCAGGAGGCGTCTCACAATTGTGCACTGCCCAATGATCATCACTATACAAGATCTGGGCCGAAGCTTTAATAGTTAGAGTTGATGAAAATTTGGAAGGACGGACTCATAATAACGAAACCCCAAAGTGGCTGATTTATAAACAAAAAGACCAATTAATTAATTAAGAGTAGAACTACTGAGAAAAAGGGGTCTTTCCCCCCTCTTTGTCTTGTCAAGATGAAGTTCCTGTATTTCTCTTTATAAAAGTAATATATCAGCATTGTTGTTATAGGCCGAATTACGTCCCCCCGCCAAATTCATATGTTAAAGTCCCAATCCCAGTACTTCAGAATGTGATTGTATTTGGAGATAGGGTCTGTAAGAGGTAGTTAAGTTAAAATGAGGTCACTCCAGTGGACCCTAATCCAATATGACTTCTTATTTCCTTATAAGAAGGAGAAATTTGGACACAGACCCACACAGAGGGAAGACCATGTGAAGACACAGGGAGAAAACAGCCATCTACAGGCCAAGGAGTGGGGCATCAGAAGAAACCAACTCTGCTGACACCTTGATCAAACAGCTGACTTCCAACTGTGAGAAAATAAATTTCTGTTGTTCAAGTCACTCAGTTTGTGGTATTTTGTTATAGTAGCCCTAGCAAACTAACTCAACTGTGGAAAAGACATCAGAAACTTAAAAAAAGAGAGAAATAGACAAAGACAATAAAGAGTACATATAATTCCCATAACGTTGTGGTTACAATATTGAAGTATGCCCTGTTATATACTCTCTGGTATATATATGGCTGTTTTTCTTTTAAATATGTAATTTTACTAGATGCCATTTTTAACTTGCATTCCCACTATTTCTATCTGCAGAATACCTTTAATAGCTGGATAGTATTTCATTGTATGATTTTATTTTTTATTATCTAGTCAAGCCTTTGGTATTGAACATTTAGATTGTTTTCAGCATTTTCCTTCTTACATATACAGTCTTTGGCTGAAAGCCCAGTGCTACAACTTTATGACTATGTGGATTTAAATAATTTAATTAGCAATAAATTTGGGGACCAAACAACTTCATTAAAAAGTGGAACTATCAGTTCTGAAATATATGGGTCAAAATTACATAAATGAGCCTAGTATTTTGCTCTTAGAAATAATTTCTTTTTTGGCTGATTCAAATCTTTAACACCATATCATTGCATCTGGGTCATGTTGATAATATTCTTTGCCAAAGCCTGATTGCTTGCACATATTCAGGATTTATATCCTACTTTGTATTTCAGAGTCTTCGTCTTTCAAAAAATTAAAACGGCCAGTTGATAAATTATTAATTCCAGTTTTCAGTGTCGGCTTAATCTAAATGTTTTCCTCACATCCAGCGTTCTAATAATATATGAGCACTCATACAACTTAACCTTGAAATTTGGGCTGGGATCACAAGCATCTACTCTGACATAAATTAAATACGTTGGAGTTCTTTTTCACATGAGTAAAAAGGAGACTGGCCAATAAAGGATGGATTGAGGGATGAAGAAAAACTGAGTATTTGAATACTCAGTGATGTGCTTATATCAAAAGTTGTCACCACATTCTTAGGCAGCTTTAGCTCAGCTATTATAAAATTGAAACTTTTTTCATTTTGTCTTATTTCAACTTTGGAGATTACTGGAAATCAGTTGACATTTTGTCTCATTCTCCTAGAGCAAAGTTATGCTTTAGTTACCTTCTTACTAACTAGGAAAAGGAAAAAAAATCAGCAGCATATTTTGTGATATATACAGAAGACATGAATGATTTCTTTCTATATATTTTTGAGACTAAAATAAAGCATTTTTAATTAAAATGAGCAATATAAAATTCAACCTATAATACTGTAAAACAAGGCAACTTGAGTGTTCTTATGCAGTTCACTCGGTACAAACAAAACCAATGCAAATACTACTATTCCAGGGCCACTCTACCTATAAGAGAAGAGTTAACTGTTTATATGACGTACAGAGTTAAACTGGAATTTACAAATACAAATTAAATGTACTTTGTTTTTCTTGATTTATAGAACTCAGCTTTTCAGTCTTGAAAGAGATAAAGGCAAGTACTAGAGGCCTCGCCTTCTTCAGCTATTTAGGAAGAGTGTGTGTTTGAGCCACACTGAGAGCAAGAAAACCCCTAAGGAGGCTGAGCGCTTCCTTCCAGAAATTAAGTTTGAAAGTTAGGTACCAACTGCAAGGTGAATGTGGTAGGTGCTCATGAATTTGGGGCCAAGGTTTTGATCAGGCCCGAAAAAATGAGAGAAACAAGCGCATAGCACAGAACATCTCCCCAGTACACTGTGCCTAAAATATAACTAAATACATTAATAGAATCAATTTTGATTGATTTCTAATTTCCACATAACAAAACATGCTACGGAAGTCAGGGAAAGGTTCAAATTGTATGATACAAAGGTTCAAGTTAATTCTGACTGTTACTAGGTGTCATTATAAAGAGCTTAACTCTTTGTTCCTGCCTGCCGATTTATAGTGGGATTTTGATTTTGCTGTTTTAGTTATGATAGATGCTCATTATTTTTTTTTTTAAAAAGCAAACAGTTCAAAAGCAAGAAGGAAAAAGTAAAATATCATGAAAAGCCCACCACTTAGACGTAACCTGATTCAAACCCTGGGAAAAATCTCTCTATGCATGTATGTGGTTAGCAGACATTTGGTCCTATCCAAAATGACCATGAGCAGATTTAGTCCACAACAAATGGTTTTGGACAGTCCCAATTATCAAAAACCTTTTGGCATGGACCAGATGTATAATGGACATCTTGGACAGGACCAAATGTCCTGGAAGGATGTATGTAAATACAGAAATAGGGGTGTAATCTTACATGAATGGAATATAGCATAGGGGTTAAAAATATGGGCTTTACAGAGTACCCATTTCACAGGGTATTATAAGAAAAAAATGAATTAAAAAACAAAGAATTGTGCCTGGAACATAGTAAATGCTCCAAAATATTTGCTATTATTATGTACAGATACATGGAAGGGTCATAAGTTTGCAACCCCTGAACCAAATCTTCAAAATAAACTTTAAAAAACACCTGTAAATTTAAAAGGGATTGTTAACAAATATGAGTATGATTCAAGATAATATTTACCTGAGTCAAAGGAAAAAAGGGTAGTGAGAAGAATCATCTAGATACATGATGGTCAGGGTGCCAGCTTTTCTTCATGGGGAGAAAGGCTGAGTATATTCTTGGGT
Source organism: Phocoena phocoena (assembly GCF_963924675.1). Lineage (NCBI taxonomy): Eukaryota > Metazoa > Chordata > Mammalia > Artiodactyla > Phocoenidae > Phocoena > Phocoena phocoena. The sequence continues at coordinate 86,283,773 of NC_089229.1, forward strand.
GCTCATTCCATTAAAGAAGTACACACATTAAATTAGAAAGAACATTGGGGGCATCCTGGCCTCAGGACCTGTGTTTTTAACTTACCAGTACCTGATAAATGGTAATCGTGATGATAATAAACAATTACAAGGCTGACCTTCAAGATGGCAGAGAAGTAAGACGTGGAGATCACCTTCCTCCCCACAAATACATCAGAAATACATCTACACGTGGAACAACTCCTACAGAACACCTACGGAACGCTGGCAGAAGGCCTCAGACCTCCCCAAAGGCAAGAAACTCCCCACGTACCTGGGTAGGGCAAAAGAAAAAAGAAAAAACAGAGACAAAAGAATAGGGACAGGACCTGCACCAGTGGGAGGGAGCCGTGAAGGAGGAAAGATTTCCACACACTAGAAGCCCCTTCGCGGGCGGAGACTGCGGGGGGCGGAGGGGTAAGCTTCGGGGCCGCGGAGGAGAGCGCAGCAACAGGGGTGCGGAGGGCAAAGCTGAGAGATTCCCGCACAGAGGATCGGTGCCGACCGGCACTCACCAGCCCGAGAGGCTTGTCTGCTCACCTGCCGGGGCGAGCGGGGGCTGGGAACTGAGGCTCGGGCTTCGGTCGGATCCCAGGAAGAGGACTGGGGTTGGCGGTGTGAACACAGCCTGAAGGGGACTATGCGCCACAACTAGACGGAAGGGAGTCTGGGAGAAAGTCTGGAGCTGCCTAAGAGGCAAGAGACCATTGTTTTGGGGTACGCAAGGAGAGGGGATTTAGAGCACTGCCTAAACAAGCTCCAGAGAAGGGCACAAGCCACGGCTTTCAGTGTGGACCCCAGAGACGGGCATGAGATGCTAAGGCCGCTGCTGCAGCCACTAAGAAGCCCGTGGGCGAGCACAGGTCACTATCCACAGCCCACTTCCGGGGAGTCTGTGCAGCCCGCCACTGCAGGGTCCCGTGACCCAGGGACAACTTCCCTGGGAGAATGCACAGCGGGCCTCAGGCTGTTGCAACTTCACACTGGCCTCTGCCGCCACAGGCTCACCCCACAATCTTACCCCTCCCTCCTCCCGGCCTGAGTGAGCGAGAGCCCCCTAATCAGCTGCTACTTTAACCCTGTCCTGTCTGAGCGAAGAACAGATGCCCTCAGGCGACCTACACACAGAGGCGGGGCCAAATCCAAAACTGAACCCTGGGAGCGGTGTGAACAAAGAAGAAAAAGGGAAATCTCTCCCAGCAGCCTCAGGAGCAGTGGAGTAAATCTCCACAGTCAACTTGATGTACCTGCATCTGTGGAATACCTGAATAGACAACAAATCATCCCAATATTCAGGTAGTGAACTTTGGGAGCAACTGTAGACTTGGGGTTTGCTTTCAGCATCTAATTTGTTTCTGGTTTTATGTTTATCTTAGTTTAGTATTTAGAGGTTATTATCATTGGTAGATTTGTTAACTGATTTGGTTGCTCTCTTCCTCCTTTTATTTTTATATATGTAGATATACAATTTTTTTCATTCTTCTCTTTTTGTGAGTGTGTATGTGTATGCTTCTTTGTATGATTTTGTCTATATAGCTTTGCTTTTACCATTTGTCCTAGGGTTCTTTTTTTTTTTTTTTTAGTATACTTTTAGCTCTTGTTATCACTGGTGGATTTGTTCTTTGGCTTGGAAGCTCTCATCTCTCTTTCTTGCATTCTTTTTCTTTTCTCTTTTTTTTACTTTTTATTTTTTTATTTTTAATAATTATTTTTTATTTTAATAACTTTATTTTATTTGATTTCTTTCTTTCCTTCTTTCCTCCTCCTTCCTGCCTTTCTTCCTTCTTTCCTTCCTTCCCCTTTCTTTCTTTCTTTCTCTCTTTCTTTCTCTCTTTCTTTCTTTCTTTCTTTCTCTCTTTTTCTCTCCATTTTCTTCTGAACCATGTGGCTGACAGCGTCTTGGTGCTCCAGCCAGCTATCAGGCCTGTGTCTCTGATGTGGGAGAGCCGAGCTCAGGACATTGGTGCACCAGAGACCTCCTGGTTCCACGTAATATCAAATGGCAAAATCTCTCCCAGAGATCTCCATCTCAACACTAAGACCCAGCTTCACTAAAGGACCAGCTAGTACAGTGCTAGACACCATATGCCAAACAACTAGCAAGACAGGAACACAACCCCACCCATTAGCAGAGAGGCTGTCTAAAATCATAAGGTCACATACACCCCAAAACACCACCGTATGTGGTCCTGCCCACCATAAAGACAAGATCCAGCCTCATACATCAGACACAGGCACTAGTCCCCTCCACCAGGAAGCCTACAGAACCCACTAAAGTAACCTTACCCACTGGGGGCACACAACAAAAACAATAGGAACTACGAACTTGCAGCCTGCGAAAAGGAGACCCCAAACACAGTAAGTTAAGCAAAAGGAGAAGACAGAGAAACATACAGCAGATGAAGGAGCAAGGTAAAAACCCACCAGACCAAACAAATGAAGAGGAAACAAGCAGTCTACCTGAAAAAGAATTCAGAGTAATGACAGTAAGGATGATCGAAAATCTTGGAAATAGAATGGAGAAAATACAAGAAACATTTAACAAGGACCTAGAAAAACTAAAAAGCAAACAAATAATGATGAACAACACAATAAATGAACTTAAAAATTCTCTAGAAGGAATCAATAGCAGAATAACTGAGGCAGACGAACAGATAAGTGACCAGGAAGACAAACGAGTGGAAATGACTACCTCAGAGCAGAATAAAGAAAAAAGAATGAAAAGAATTGAGGGCAGTCTCAGAGACCTCTGGGACAACATTAAATGCACCAACATTCAAATTATAGGGGTCCCAGAAGAAGAAGAGAAAAAGAAAGTGACTGAGAAAATATTTGAAGAGATTATAGTTGAAAACTTCCTTAATATGGGAAAGGAAAGAGTCAATCAAATCCAGAAAGGGCAGAGAGTCCCATACAGGATAAATCCAAGGAGAAACATGCCAAGACACATATTAATCAAACTACCAAAAATTACATACAAAGAAAAAGTATTAAAAGCAGCAAGGGAAAAACAACAAATAACATACAAGGGAATCCCCATAAGGTTAACAGCTGATCTTTCAGCAGAAACTCTGTAAGTCAAAAGGGAGTGACAGGACATATTTAAAGTGATGGAGAAAACCCTGCAACCAAGATTACTCTACCCAGCAAGGATCTCATTCAGATTTGATGGAGAAATGAAAACATTTATAGACAAGCAAAAGCTGAGAGAGTTCAGCACCACCAAACTAGCTTTACAAAAAATGCTAAAGGAACTTTTCTAGGCAGGAAAAACAAGAAAAGGAAACGACCTACAATAAGAAATGCAAAACAATTAAGAAAATGATAATAGAAACATACATATCAATAACTACCTTAAATGTAAATGGATTAAATGCTCCAACCAAAAGATATAGGCTGGCTGAATGGACACAAAAACAAGACCCATATATATGCTGTCTACAAGAGACCCACTTCAGACCTAGGGACACATTCAGACTGTGTGTCTGGGGATGGAAAAAGATACTCCATGCAAATGGAAATCAAAAGAAAACTGGAGTAGCAACTCTCATATCAGATAAAATATAGTTTAAAATAAAGACTATTACAAGAGACAAAGAAGAACACTACATAATGATCAAAGGATCAATCCAAGAAGAAGGTATAACAATTGTAAATATTTATGCACCCAACATAGGAGCATCTCAATACATAAGGCAAAATCTAACAGCGATAAAAAGGGAAATCGACAGAAACACAATCATAGTAGGGGACTTTAACATCCCACTTTCACCAACGGACAGATCATCCAAAATGAAAATAAATAAGGAAACACAAGCTTTAAATGATACATTAAACAAGATGGACTTAATTGATATTTACAGGACATTCCATCCAAAAACAACAGAATACACTTTCTTCTCAAGTGCTCATGGAACATTCTCCAGGATAGATCATATCTTGGGTCACAAATCAAGCCTTGGTAAATTTAAGAAATTTGAAAGTGTACAAAGTATGATTTTTGACTACAATACTATGAGACTAGATATCAATTACAGGAAAAGATCTGTAAAAAATGCAAACACATGGAGGCTAAACAATACACTACTTAATAACCAAGAGATCACTGAAGAAATCAAAGAGGAAATCAAAAAACACCTAGAAATAAATGACGATGAAAACATAATGAACCAAAACTGCAGCAAAAGCAGTTCGAAGAGGGAACTTTATAGCAATACAATCCTACCTCAAGAAACATCTCAAATAAACAACCTAACCTTACACCTAAAGCAATTAGAGAAAGAAGAACAAAAAACCCCCAAAGTTGGCAGAAGGAGAGAAGTCATAAAGATCAGATCAGAAATAAATGAAAAAGAAATTAAGGAAACAATAGCAAAGAACAATAAAACTAAAACCTTCTTCTTTGAGAAGATAACAAAATTGATAAACCATTAGCCAGACTCATCAAGAAAAAAAGGGAGAAGAATCAAATCAGTAGAATTAGAAATGAAAAAGGAGAAGTAACAACTGACATTGCAGAAATACAAAGGATCATGAGAGATCACTACAAGCAACTCTATGCCAATAAAATAGACAACCTGGTAGAAATGGACAAATTCTTAGAAAAGCACCACCTTCTGAGACTGAACCAGGAAGAAATAGAAAATATAAACAGACCAATCACAAGCACTGAAATTGAGACTGTGATTAAAAATCTTCCAACAAACAAAAGCCCAGGACCAGAGGGCTTCACAGGCAAATTCTATCAAACATTTAGAGAAGATCTAACACCTATCATTCTCAAACTCTTCCAAAATATAGCCGAGGGAGGAACACTCCCAAACTCATTTTACGAGGCCACCGTCACCCTGATACCAAAACCAGACAAAGATGTCACAAAGAAAGAAAACTACAGGCCAATATCACTGATGAACATAGATGCAAAAATCCTCAACAAAATACTAGCCAACAGAATCCAAGAGCACATTAAAAGAAACATATACTATGATCAAATGGGGTTTATCCCAAGAATGCAAGGATTCTTCAGTATACACAAATCAATTAATGTGATACACCGTATTAACAAACTGAAGGAGAAAAACCATAGGATCATCTCAATAGATGCAGAAAAACTTTCAACAAAATTCAACATCCATTTACGATAAAAACTCTCCAGAAAGTAGGCATAGAGGGAACTTACCTCAACATAATAAATGCCATATATGACAAACCCACACCCAATATCATCCTCAATGGTAGAAAACTGAAACCATTTCCACTAAGATCAGGAACAAAGCAAGGTTGTCCACTCCCACCACTATTATTCAACAGAGTTTTGGAAGTTATAGCCACAGCAATCAGAGAAGAAAAAGAAATAAAAGGAATCCATTTCAGAGAAGAAGAAGTAAAGCTGTTACTGTTTGCAGATGACATGATACTATACATAGAGAATCCTAAAGATGCTACCACAAAACTACTAGAGCTATTTATTTATTTATTATTTATGCATTTCTTAAAGTTGCAGGATACAAAATAAATGCACAGAAATCTCTTGGATTTCTATACACTAATGAAGAAAAATCAGAAAGAGAAATTAAGGAAACACTCTCATTTACCATTGCAACAAAAAGAATAAAATACATAGGAATTAACCTACCTAAGGAGACAAAAGACCTGTATGCAGAAAACTATAAGATGCTGATGAAAGAAATCAAAGATGATACAAACAGATGGAGAGATATACCATTTTCTTGGATTGGAAGAATCAACATTGTGAAAATGACAATACTACACAAAGCAATCTACACATTCAATGCAATCCCTGTCCATCTACCAATGGCATTTTTCACAGAACTAGAACAAAAAACTCACAATTTGTATGGAAACACAAATGCCCCAAATAGCCAAAGCCATCCTGAGAAAGGAAAACGGAGCTGGAGGAATCAGACTCCCAGACTTCAGATTATACTACAAAGCTACAGTAATCAAGACAGTATGGTACTGCAGAAAAACAGAAATACAGATCAATGGAACAGGATAGAAAGCTCAGGGATAAACCCACACACATATGGTCACCTTATTTTTGATGAATGAGGCAAGAATACACAATGGAGAAAAGACAGCCTCTTCAATAAGTGGTGTTGGGAAAACTGGACAGCTGCGTGTGAAAGAATGAAATTAGAACACTCGCTAACACCCTATGCCAAAATAAACTCAAAATGGATTAAAGACCTAAATGTAAGGCCAGATGATATAAAACTCTTAAAGGAATACATAGGCAGAACACTCCATGACATAAATCACAGAACAATCCTTTTTGACCCACCTCCTAGAGAAATGGAAATAAAAACAAAAATAAACAAATGGGGCCTAATGAAACTTAAAAGCTTTTGCACAGCAAAGGAAACCATTAACAAGACGAAAAGACAGCCCTCAGAATGGGAGAAAATATTTGCAAGTGAAGCAACTGACAACGGATTAATCTCCAAAATATACAAGCAGCTCATGCAGCTCAATATCAAAAAACAAACAACCCAATCCAAAAATGGGCAGACGGCCTAAACAGACATTTCTCCAAAGACGATATACAGATTGCCAACAAACACATGAAAGAATGCTCAACATCACTAATCATTAGAGAAATGCAAATCTAAACTACAGTGAGGTATCATCTCACACCAGTCAGAATGGCCATCATCAAAAATTCTACAAACAAAAAATGCTGGAGAGCGTGTGGAGAAAAGGAAACCCTCTTGCACTGTTGGTGGGAATGTAAATTGACACAGCCACTATGGGGAACGGTATGGAGGTTCCTTAAAAAAACTAAAAATAGAAGTAACATATGACCCAGCAGTCCCACTACTGGGCATATACCCTGAGAAAAACTAATTCGAAAAGAGTCATGTACCACAATGTTCATTGCAGCTCTATTTACAATAGCCAGGACATGGAAGCAACCTAAGTGCCCATCGACAGATGAATGGATAAAGAAGATGTGACACATATATATGATAGAATATTACTCAGCCATAAAAAGAAACAAAATTGAGTTATTTGTAGTGAGGTGGATGGACCTAGATTTTGTTATACAGAGTGAAGTAAGTCAGAAAGAGAAAAACAAATACCGTATGCTAACACATATATATGGAATCTAAAAAAAAAAAAAGTGGTTCTGAAGAACCTAGGGGCAAGACGGGAATAAAGACGCAGATGTAGAGAATGGAACTGTGGACTTGAGGACACGGGGAGGGGGCAGGGTAAGCTGGGACAAAGTGAGAGAGTGGCATGGATTTAGATATACTACCAAATGTAAAATAGATAGCTAGTGGGAAGCAGCCGCATAGCACAGGGAGATCAGCTCAGTGCTTTGTGTCCACCTAGAGGGGTGGGATAGGGAGGGTGGGAGGGAGATGCAAGAGGGGGGAGATATGGGGATATATGTATATGTATAGCTCATTCACTTTCTTATAAACTAGAAACTAATACACCATTGTAAAGCAATTATACTCCAATAAAGATGTTAAAAAAAAAAAGAAAGTCAGAAGGAAAATTCAGAAACAAATAAATAAAAAATAAAACAATTACAAATAACAGTCATTAATAGGTAATACTACTTGACACCTTACTCTCCAACAGGCACTGTTCCAAACACATTAGCACATTACATATATTAGCTAATTTAATTCTCACAACAACCCCATGAAATAGGAACCACTATCTCCATTTTAAAAGTGAGGTAACTGACATGATAGAGTAAGGAGCTTAACAGCTCCCCAGCGAAAATGATATAAAAATATAACCATTTAAAAACCTCTGGAAATGGCCCTATAAGAATACAGCAAATGAAAAAACATTTATTGAAGAAAATCTATAATATTCTGTAAGAAAAGCAAGAGTCTGTGGTGTTTGAACCCAGACCACTCCCGCACACCTCCCTCCCACCTCAGCAAGGCAAAGATGCCACTTCAGACTGGTACAGCCAACAGCACAGAGAACCTTCTAGTTACAGTCTCCAGCTGGAGGGCTTTCTTCCGGGGAGGCCAGGATGTCAGCATTTCTTATCCTGCTCCCAGTTACCTGTCACTGAGGCTATGTTCCAGGTGAGTGTTGTCATAAGTGGCTTCTGCCTAGCCCCTACTCTGGGAATGCAGGCTCTGCCACTGAGAATACTGGGGCCAGGTCATCCTTGCTTGGCTTCACAAGGTGGCGGTTCCATATCAGGAGAGGCAAGCTAAGAACACCTTGGGTACTGCTTCCCCTCTACCTAGCACTCAGGAACGAAATTGAGGGTGTCAGTGAGAGAGAATTGTGCCACTGTCCCCACCCCCAGATCCAGAGCACTGGCTCAAATATTTTACCTGGGACAGAATTAGGCCATAAAATGGATAGCTCCTAATCTCTTCCGAAAGGACCTGACTTCATTTGCAACAATCTGAAAATAAAATTTAAAAAACAATTCCATTTATATTTTATGTTACCATTATAAGGAATAAGATACGTAACTAATTAAACAAAAGAAATGCAAATTTTACCTGCTGAAAATGAAAAAAAATTGTTGGGAAAGTAAATAATATCTAAGTAAACAGTAAAAATATCTCAGGTTCATGGATTGGAAGCCTTCATATTCTTAAGATGAAGATATTCCCAATTTAATCTATAGATTCACTGCCATTTCTAGGAGAATCCCACATGACTTTTTTGTAGAAATTGACAAGGTGATTCTAAAATTCATCTGGAATTGCAAGGGATCCGGAATAGCAAAATAATCCTGAAAAAGAAGAACAAAGTAGGGGGATGCATCCCTATTCTAAAACTTGCTAAAAAGCAACAGTAATCTAGACAGTGTGGTGCTGACACAGGGCAGACATATAGATCAGTGGAATAGAACAGGCAGTCCAGAAATAAAATCATGTGTCAATGATCAGTTGCCTTTTGACAAGAGTGCTGAGACCATTCAACGGAAAAAGAATAATTTTTCCAACAAATGGTGCTGGGAAAAATTGGATTGCTATATGCAAAAGAATGAAGTTGGATCCTTACCTTATATCATCTGCAAGAACTAACTCAAAATGTATAATAGAGTTAGATGTAAGACCTAAAGCTATTAAACTCAGAAGAAAACATAGGGGTAAATCTTCATGACCTCAAATTTGGCAAAGGATTCATAGATATGATACCAAAAGTCTAATCAACCAAAGAAAAAAAATAGATAATTTGGACTTCATCAAAATTTTAAACTTCTGTGCTTCAAAGGACATTATCAAGAAAATGGAAAGACAACCCACAAAATGGCAGATCAAAAAATGTCTGCAAATCATAAATTTAATAAGAGACTTGTATCCAGAATGTATAAAGAACTCATAACTCAACAATAAAAAGGCTAATACTTAACTGAAAACTGGGCAAAGGATCTAAATAGACACTCTCCAACACACAAATGATCAATAAGCACATAAAAATATGCTCAACCTCATTAAGTCACTAGGGAAATGCAAATCAAAACCATAAGAGGGCTTCCCTGGTGGTGCAGTGGTTAAGAATCCGCCTGCCAATGCAGGGGACCTGGGTTCGATCCCTGGTCCGGGAAGATCCCACATGCCGCGGAGCAACTAAGCCCGTGTGCCACAACTACTGAGCCTGCACTCTAGAACCTGTGAGCCGCAACTACTGAAGACCACGTGCCTAGAGCCCGTGCTCCACAACTAGAGAAGCCACCGTGCTGAGAAGCCTGTGCACCACAATGAGGAGTGGCCCCCACTCGCTGCAACCAGAGAAAAGCTTGCACGCAGCAAGGAAGACCCAGCACAGCCAAAAATAAAATAAATAAAAATTTTTTAAAAATTGTTGTCATCTCTACTGAGATTTACTTCTAGTAAGACGACTAAAATGACTAGTTATTTAACTTGTAAAAATGCCAACAATAAATTCAAAAAAAAAAAAAAACCATGATGAGAGATATGACTTCACACCCACTAGAAGGTCTAGAATAAAAAAATCACATAGTAACAAGTGTTAGTGAGGACATGGAGAAACCAGAACCCTTATACGCTGCTCAAGGGAATGTAAAAAGGTGCGGCCACTTTGGGAAATAGTCTGGCAGCTCCTTGAATGAGTAAACATAGAGTTATTATATGGTAATTCCACCCTAGGTATATGTGCAAGAGAAATAAAAACATGTCCACAAAAAAATTGTTTATAGCAGCATTATTCATAATAATGTTTATAGCAGCAGTATTCATGACAGTCAAACAATGGAAATAACACAAATGGGCATCAACAGATAAACAAAAAGTGCTGTATCCATACGACATAATATTATCCAGCCATAAAAGGAATGAGGTACTGATACATGTTACAGCATGGATGAATCTTGAAAACATTATGCTAAATGAAAGAAGCCAGTCACAAAAGGCCATGTATTATATTATTCCATTCACATGACACGTCCAGAATGGGAAAATCTATAGAGACACAAAGTAGATTAGAGGTTGCTTGCAGCTGGAGGAAATGGAAAGACAGGTGGATAATATCTGAAGGGTACAAGATTTCCTTTTGAGACAGGTGAAAGCGTTCTAAAATTGACTGTGATGATAGTTGCAATCTATCTGATGATAGTTGAGTTGTTATGCCTGGTTTCCAAAAAAATAATTTTTCAATATCTCACACATTTTCAGACTGTTGCCCTTTCAGCAGTGATACGTTTTTGCTTTTGCTATGTCCTTCCTCATCTGGGACTGAGAGATCAGAAAACTAACATGCTATGATTTTTGAGTCATGGGCCTTAACTTCAGTACATGTTTTTTTGTATCTTTTACGCTGTCCATTCAGGTGCCTTTGCCCTCTTTTCCAGAATTCCTTCTGCAGTGTTTGATAGGCAACACTTCCAGATCAGAAGAACTTTGTTTGTGGTTACGTAGCATTGCTCAGCTGATATTTTCAGGTAGAGCCTCGCAAGGTAGAAATCATAAGTATTTAGTCTATGGGGGATTGATTGGCATTAACCAAATTCTCAAAGACCTGTTTTAATTATTTCCTATATTTATTGAAGATACTTTACAGAATAGGAATACTGCAACACACAAGACAATGTGATAGTTACCGGGGATGAAATGCCCTCATGAAAGCCACAGGGAAAAAAAGGGAAAGACAGTCATTTACGTAACTATGGAGTACAACTCTACAGCAATCAGTACACTTAAGATTGGTTTATAGGATTTCCATGATCAGGGTAGCTGAAAGCCAAACAATTAATCAGAAAGATTTCTGATGTTACCTGAATCAGGGAACAGTGATCTCTATATTCTTCTGGGGCCACTTATCCTGACTAAAACTTAGAGTACTGCTTCTTTCTAGAAACTGTAAAACAATTAGAATGCCCTATTCTTTTCCTTTTATTTATTCATTTGCTCATTAATTTATTCCATACAGGCCACCATATAGTGATACGTAATGTTTATAATCCCCAAAGGTGCTGGGACAAGGGACGATGAGGGTCTGAAATCTGGTCTGTGCTTTGTTCACCAAGCTGTTTCCTGAGGGACTGTGACCTTTGTCCAATTCACCTGCCGAGAGGGGAGGCCTTTTTAAAATCTTCCAGCTCACAGGTCTGTTGGTGTAATCCACAGTCCTGTGCTTGGGCTTAGGTATAAATAAGATACGTGGTCTAACCCTTAAATGAGCTTGAAGTGTAGCAATGCTCTATATATTCTTCCTCTTATTTACACAGTTTTGAATAGACCTTGATATATCTAATTCAGCTCCTTTTGATTCAATATTCCTTACCAATTATAAAACATTTGAGTCATTCCATGGGCTCATTAATTTTAATAGGTTGCAGATAGATGACAGCTTGTTTTATCTGAGTCCCATTCTACACTGATGATTTAAGGAGATTTATATCCTTCACTGAGCCCTTTGGGAGAGGTCATAATCAATAAAACATTTCTAACATAATTTAACACCGTGGATCACTTCTCAGAAGGCACAAGCGTAATGTGGACTTCAACTTCAGAAGGATGCCGTGTCCCTAAATTCCCATACCCTGACAAATCCTCTCCTGCTCTATGCCAACAACCCTGTGAGGGGGAAATATTAGATCTTTCTGCGTCATCTCTGCTGACTGATTGCCTAGCTGCTGTAACTGTTCCATTCATGGAAAATTTTGTATTTAGAAGCAGACTGTTCCATCTTCTAAACACTGTGTTAGGATCGTTTTTCCCTTAAAATATGCCATTACCTACTTATTGTGTCTACCTATACTGATCCTGGACCTATTTCATGGGGTACGTGCAGGACAAGTCTAATTGCAAATCAACTTGAAATGCCTCCTGGTACCGAAAAATTTGAGTATACTCATCCACCTAGTTTTTCCTCCAAACTTCTCTTCTTTCAATAGATATTAAAATTAATAGGTAATTTAAAAAATACTGGCTTGGCAGACTATTCCATTAAATCTTATGAATTAAATACATATTTCCTTAAAACGAGGCATTTCAACCATTTAAATGGTTAGGCAAAACAAACAAACAAAGCAAAAAGAATCAACAAGTTCTCTTCTAAGGCACTGGTTATGACAATTTAAGTTACAAAATTAGTTCTATATACTAACTCTGCACATACATGAATGTTTCAGTGTTATTCATTGGGCCACTATAAACAAAGGACTAAAAAGATAACACAGATTCTTACATTGCTTGCCTATAAAATGCACGGCTTAGACAGACAGTTAACGGTAATAGTATGTACTGGAAAGTGTATTTCTTCTCTGTGAATTAGCGATTAACATACACCCCTCATAGAGAGAAAAGTTCGGTTTTTTTAGCTCTCTAAGAAGCTTTCTCAAATGCCATCACTGGAAAATTTTATTTCTTTTATCTTTAAAACTCTATACATCTGTGATTCTCATCCTATATTGTTGAGATATCCCATATTATACTTCTGAATAATTGTATTAAAAGCAGCGCTTATGATTTGTATCAAACTACATGCTTTTACTTTTGTTGCTCTAAGACATTTAACCCATTGTCAGTATGACAGGGGCCTTATTGAACAAGATGCTGTCATATGAGGGAAGTGTGCATTGTCATTGGACTTTACTATCAACATAGCATAATCAGTTATTAACACAAGTGACACTTAATGGGATTTATGCCAATTTTTGTTCAGTCTCGTTCCTTCCGTGGCTTAGCAGAACTTAGCAACAAACTGAGCTACTCAGGGAGAAAAACCCTCTGTGCATGGATCTATTAGAAAACGGGAAACGCGCTCTAAGAGAAGATGCAATTGTATTGGGTGGGGCAAAAACTGCCTTCGGTTTTTTAAGTAAAAATAAAAGACACGTTTTTCGTTTTCACCAAGACCTTCGTGGACCAACGTATTCACCCTTTTGTGCCACTACCTTCTGCCATTTTTCAGGCAACTCCATAATTCCGTCTTCCCGAAACTTTTTATCTGTTTGAACAAAGAACTGCTCCAGGTGCCTTTTACAGTCTCCCAGGGAATTGAAAGTTTTTCCATTAAGAGAATTTTGTAAAGACCGAAATAAACAGAAATCTAAAGGTGCAATGTCTGGTAAATACGGCGGATGAATCAGAACTTCCCAGTCAAGCTGTAACAGTTTTTGCCTGGTCATCAGAGAAACATGCAGTCTTGCATTATCCTAATGGAAGATTATGCGTTTTCTGTTGACTAATTCTGACGCTTTTCGTCGAGTGCTCCTTTCAGTTGGTCTGATTGGGAGCAGTACTTGTTGGAATTAATCGTTTGGTTTTCCGGAAGGAGCTCATAATAGAGGACTCCATTCCAATCCTACCATATACACAACATCACCTTCTTTGGATGGAGACCGGCCTTTGGTGTGGTTGGTGGTGGTTCATTTCGCTTGCCCCACGATCTCTTCCATTCCACGTTATTGTACAGTATCCACTTTTCATCGCCTGTCACAATTTATTTTAAAAACAGAATGTTTTTATTACATTTCAGTAGAGAATCCCATGTGGCAATATGGGGAAAAGGGTTTTTTTCGCTTATGTGGAACCCAAACATCAAAGTGATTCACATAACCAAGCTGGTGCAAATGATTTTTAGTGCTTGATTTGGATATTTTAAGTATGCCGGCTATCTCCCTCATGGTATAACACTGATTGTTCTCAGTTATTGTTTTGATTTGATCACTATCAACTTCAGCCGGTCTACCCAACCGTGGAGCATCGTCCATCGAGAAATCTCCAGCAAGCATGAAACTTCGCAAACCACTTTCGACACGTTCAATCAGTCACAGCACCTTCTCCATACACTGCACAAAATGTTTTTGCGTTTCAGTTGCGTTTTTACATTTCTTGAAATAACAAAGCATAATATGCTGAAATTGTTGCTTTTTTCCTTCCATCTTCAGTATTAAAATGGCTACACAAAAATTCATCAATTTTAAGTATTTTTTTAAATGCACGCTGATATGACAGCTGTCACATACAATCTAACAAAATTGTATCGAATGAAGTTAAAGACAACTAAGTGCTACTAGAGCCACTTTACGGAAAAGAACGAACGTACGTTTTGGCCCACACAATACTATTTTACTTCTTAAAACATTCCTTTTCACTACAAATACTGATTATATATTGTGAAAGTGAGGAGGCAATATATTTGGGGCCCAAATTCCAAAATAAAATACAAATTCTCTTCTGTAGTTATCTGGTATCATTTGTTAAGATTGTTGACTATATGCACAAAAAGATGTTGGACATAAATTTGACTGTGTAGTCATGCTCCCCAGTGGCAAGTTACACATTTTTTTAAATTAAAACTTTGGCTCAGGGCTTCCCTGGTGGCGCAGTGGTTGAGAGTCCGCCTGCCGATGTTCGTGCCCCGGTCCGGGAAGATCCCACATGCCGCCGAGCAGCTGGGCCCGTGAGCCATGGCCGCTGAGGCTGCGTGTCCGGAGCCTGTGCTCCGCAACGGGAGAGGTCACAACAGTGAGAGGCCCGTGTACAGCAATAAAAAAAAAAAAAACTTTGGCTCAATTTGGATATGTTCTTCTAGTGCACCTTTTAAGCCAAGATTGCAATCACCACCATATTAAAATAATTAATCATCAAAGCCTGTAAAGTTGTTAAAACCCTTTTGGATAGCTAAAAGGCTTTCTCTGGGATACACTTATTGTTTAAATTCCAAAAGTCCTAGTTCCTACTTATAGCTCTTGGAGTGTCACAGACTTCAGTAAGTTTGCTTTCATGCATTCTGTGGTCTTGTAGCAGAAGCGAATAAACTGAGCCTTCATGAGTGTCCCTGTACCTTTAGTCACTTAAAGTCTACAGGAGATCGTTACCAGGTGTGTGATGTTTTAGGGTCTAGTTCTTTTTTTCATTGGAAGAAGGAGTCAAATATTTCATATTGGACGATGTGACATATTCTAACAGATGGTGTCTTCTTCCTTTTGCAGATGCTTCTCATTTAATTCATGTATTAGAAGAAGCCTATATTTGCTGTTCTAATGGTGAGGATGTCAGAAATTCTTTCTTAAGTTAGGAGATGAAAGCCTGAAAGAACGGTTTTAATCTCTAGGGTTTCTTTTGTTTTGTTTTGTTTTTTTAACCACAGGAGAATATTATGGGAAATACATTCTGCTCATCATCTTCACACCCTATATATTCTTGGGAAACGGAATGAGAAAACACTCTCAGTTTTGCTAATACCCTGATTCTATTCTTAGATGTTAACAAGCAAGATGTGGAATATAAACGCCATGGCAGAACTGCTAACAAAAACAGGGTCAAGGTCTTTAATAGCAAGGGAATAACTGGAACAAAGCTCTGTAAGTCATGTTTATTCAACTTCGGAATCTTCCATTACAGAAGGCACATTCTTGCATGGTCATCTGCACCCCAGATGCTGGAGTAGTTACCATCTCAGAGAATAACTGGCCCTGGGATTCTAACAAACTCTCTGATACATGTGAAGCACAGGTACTATTCTTTTCCACCTTCACAAGCTGTCAAGGAGGGAGCACACTTTTAGTTGCAAGATAAGATTTTCTGTGAGAGGAAGAGGGGATGGAGATAGGATAGATGGAAAGAGGTCAGCCAATGTCAGGGACAGGAAAGTGATCGACAGTTGCTTCCTCATCTCTCTGTCCAGTCTATAGATGTGACTTAATGGAGGAATTGAACTTTATGTGCACAAAGAAATGTAGACTGACTCTGTGGGATTAGGTCCCAGTTCTGCAATTTACTGTCTGTGTAACCTTAGGAAAGTCACCCAACTCCACATAGCCTGAGGCTCCCCATCCGTTCTTTTTTAATTTGGAAATAAAGATTTTTAAATCAATACATTCTAATTATTTTTAAACAGTACATAAATGAATAAGAAATGAAAGTCCAGGAGCATCCATAGACACACATACCTAACACATTTCCAAGAGTTGGCCACTGCTCACCTCTTGGAAGGTATCCTTTTGTTTCTTCACCAGTAAATTGGAGATGAAAATAACTGTATCTTAGTGTTTGTGAGAATAAAAGGAGATATTTTAAATGCCTAGACCATTAGGAAGTTTCCTTTGTCTTTTCCCTTTCGCTCTGCTTCCCTTTCTAATTTTACTTGTTTGACTTAATCTGATGCTTTTTCATAACCAGACCAATTTTGAAGTCCATAGTGTATTGTATTAGTCAGATGTTGCCCAAAACAACCCAATATCTCAGTGTCCTATTACCGCCAACATTTACTTCTAGCTCATGGGTCTGCAGTTCGGCTGGTCTCTGCTGTTTCAGGCTACAGATGGGTCAGCCGCCCTCTGCATTTCACTTAGTGCTGGACCCAGGCTAAGTAGCGACAGCTGCAGGGCATTTTCTCTCATGAGGGATGGCAGAGGCTCAAGGGGGGCAAGTGAAAGCGTGTAGATGCCTAATTTCGAGAAAGATATATAACAAGGGTTTTTCATCAGTTTAGTTGGACAGTGAAAGGTGTGACTCTCCCCTCTAGTTTCGCTCACCCCCTAAGAAGATGTTATGGACTATTTCTTACTTTTCCTTGATGCTTTGTTCCTGGATCTTCTTAAAGAAAGCAGAAAGAAGTGCTAAGATCTATTCCAAGACTGATGTCAGTGGGCAACAGAAGCTCCTTGGGAGGACAAGCAGACACTAAGTTAAACATGAAAGAAGTGTAAGACGGTGCTACTACTAGAAGGTTTCTACTATGGGAGGATTGCCAATGAGCAAAATAAAAGATAGTGGGGGGGAGGGGAATGGGTGTTTGGGGGAAAAAGAGTGAAATAAGGCCAGTGAGAGGAAGCAATGGTCCCAAACAAAGCTAGAAATGAAGAGGGTAGAGTGATAAGGAGACATATGCTAATCAAGGAAAGAAGAGGTACATTGGATTCCTCAAACTAATCTTGTTCTTTTTTTTTTTCCAACTTCAAAAAGAAAAAATAGATGGAATGGGAAAATAAATATTATGTGCAGATTATCAAAAGGAGAGGATTAGCTTTTTTAAAAAAACTTGTATTCAACCACCATTTCCCAATTCTATGAACAGTTTAATCTTTTACTTTCTTCCACTCTTATAGAGAAGTAAGCAAGGGAAATAAGCATGGTCTCTTCCACTAGCTTCTGCCGCCTCATGACTATATGGACACCATGAATAAAAAAAGAGGTTTCTCACTTGTGTGACTAAGACAGTAACTACGGCAATTTTTTTTTCTTCCAAAATTGTCAATGATAATGGTAAAAACATCTAAGTATCTCACTTAAAACATGCCTTTCCTCCTATTTGACCAATTCCCAGTAGCTTGGAAAAGTCAGTTTCATCCTGGGATAGTTTATATAATCAATACTGTATAAAAAATATTTCAAAAAAAGGCTTCTTTAAATTACATTGTTTTAGTAAATTCCAGATATATGTTACAAACACACACATGCATGCACGTGCACACACATCCTGTCCTTAATTTGTAATTTCAATTTTTAAAAAGGTAAAAATAGGGCTTCCCTGGTGGCGCAGTGGTTGAGAGTCCGCCTGCCGATGCAGGGGATATGGGTTCGTGCCCCGGTCCGGGAAGATCCCACATACCGCGGAGCGGCTGGGCCCGTGAGCCATGGCCGCTGAGCCTGCGCGTCCGGAGCCTGTGCTCCGCAACGGGAGAGGCCACAACAGTGAGAGGCCCGCGTACCGCAAAAAAAAAAAAAAAAAAAAAAAAAAAAAAAAGAAGGTAAAAATAAATTAATAGATTGGATATTAGACAGCTGTTCCCTTCCAGGATAACATTAGGTATACTTAATTTTGAATCATTCTTGGCATGCCGACTGGGTTTATTCTAGGTCAGTTGTCAATCTCCCATTGCACTGTCAAGGCCTGCCTTATTTAAGATATTTCTTTTAGCATTATAAATTTACTACAGTTTTCTCTAATTCCCTTCTCTGTGTTCCTTCATCTCAGTTTCTCACATTTAGTCAGGTAAACTTAATGATAGTAGTCAAGGTTATCTTTAAAAAAGACTGTCCACTGAATACAATACAATCGTTGGCTTTCTGTTTTTTCACACACATGCATGGATATGACTATATTGCTCATAAAACTGACCCAAAGAAAAATACTTCTTTTCTGGGTTAGAAATCTCTGTAGGAACATTTTTAGGCACACAGAATATTGTGTGGGGACAGCCAAACGGCTCTCTCTAGGGTAGGAAAACCTTTAAATCTTATTCATTCTACTCATCTTATTTCCACTTAAAACAACTGTGATTGTCAACCTAGCTGAAAGACAAATCTAAGCTTCAGCATTATAAGAAAACATCTTTCAAAGGACTTACGTCCCATTCCACTTCTGTAGATGAAAGGAATATCAGAGAAGGCTGTACGAAGGGAGAAAAAGTCATAAATAGTTCTCAGATTTCATTATTTCAAACCCGTTTGCATTTTTTCCTTATAGAGAACACCTTTAAACAGACCTTTACTGAATTTTCATCTAGAACACTTGCAGTTTCTTACTGAATTAGAAGTTACTTTTAGGATTAATTTAGTATGTTTTACAGCCAATCAAGCAGCTTTAAGGGTTACCTAAAGTTATCCGTAGTGAGGGGTTATCAGTAGTGAGTATTCAAAAATTATTCAGAGAGATGGTGTCAATTACTCCCAAGATGAGAAGGGAAAGATATAATGTATTAATTCATCTCCCAATTAGGTAAACTGTTAAGGGCAAAACTCCAACTATAATAGGCTTTGTGAATGTGACTGATGGAAACAAGAAAGACCATTAATCATTTTGACTAGAAAAAGAACAGCATAATTTCAGGAATAAGTTTTAGCTATTTCTTCCCACTGGCATTAATCAAGAATATTAGGTAATTTTTCTCCAGGTTATTTCCCATTATATACATTCAGAATTATGCTGCATAAAAATATCCAATATCACAAAGTACTCCCAGGCTTTTAGAGACGGTAAAATACCAGAAATAGTAAGTGATGCTTTATTTCTATAATCTGTTAGAGCTTTTAAAGGGCTTCACATACATTACCTCATTTAACCCTAGAAATGATCTCTTTCAGGTAAAATTATTATTAATCTCTCCTCAGAGAAGTATTGGGACTGTCTATCCAGATAATAACTAACAGAACTCATTTGATTCTAGGGCTCTGGATTTCAAAAACTGTGCTAGTTCTAATTTATCACTTTGCATTCCTGATTTTATGAACATACTCAGTAACCACAAACAGTAGTTTAGAAAAAGATAGCCATAAAAACGTGATAATTTGTACTTGTTCATTTTTTGTACCCTCATTGCTCTGCAGTATACAGTCAACACATCATTAATTCATTTTTGTGATATTTTTTAAAATCATGGAAGTTATTTTATTTGTATCTAATTATCTAACTGCAGCTCAAGCTATTAAATATGTAGCAATGCAGGACAGTTAAATGCAATAAAATTTCATCCATTTATTTATTTAACACTCATGCATTTCTCACAGTCTGTGCAATAATTTCTGTATTAAATGCTGGGGATATAAAGCCCATTAAGAAGTAGGCTCTTTTCCCTATATGGGAAAAGAATCTAAAAAAGAGTGTATATGTGTATATGTATAACTGATTCACTTTGCTGTATACCTGAAACTAATACAACACCGTAACTCAACTATACCCCAATAAATTTTTTTTTAAAAAGTAAATTCAATAATATATTGGAAAACAAAAAAAGAAATAGGCCCTTCTGTCAAGGACCTTATAATTTTCTTGAAGAAAGGCAAGTAAATCTTGAAGAAAGGCAAGTAAAGAAAGGCAAGATTACCATAGCTAGATTAGTGCTCATAAAGCTATTCACTATGTCATCGGTGCATAGAAAATAAGTAATACATTGTACTAGAATCAAGACATATTCATTGAGGAGGTGATACATGGCGTAAACTTTTTAAGACTTAACTGTGAAGGATAAGATGGAGGCAGAGTGATTAGAAGTGAGACCTAAAACAGAAGAACTCTTTCCAGGATACTCAGAGTCACTTAATCAGGAGATCTGATGTTAGGTGGGGATTTTCCCAGGCTCTGGAATCAGCCAGTAGGGCCTATGAGGACAGTGACGTATTGAGTTATAAAGAAGAAGAAAAACACAGGTGAGAGAGAAGTTGCGAAAGCAATGTTCGCAGGGACAGATTTTCCTTCCCTTCCCCTCTGGAGAAGGAAGGAATGGTGACCCTCATCCTCCAACAGAAGAAAGTTCATTGAAAAGGGGTTCCAAGGGGTCTAGCAAAAAACAGAGACCAGTGTCTCATTGCCTGCTTGGACCTGTGTGTCGGCCGTGGACTTGTTGATTTTCCCACCTGTGCCTCCTGGAACAGGAGAACAAGAGATCTGGGGGAAAGATGCCAGGGCGTGGGGGAGGGGAAGTGGGCAGCAGGGAACATCCTCCGACCCATTGGCTGGTCATCATAAGAATGTGTGAGCTGCTTGTGGATGAATGAAGTACTGTGAAAGGTAGTATGGGCCATCTGTCCAGTGCCAGACCAACAGAACAAAATGATGGGAAGTGGCAGGGGAAAGTAGTAAGAGGCTGCTGGTGTCCTGACGGACGTGGGTAGAAGAGGCCCAGGTGGAGCCGGCTGTCTCACAGCTGGGAACTGTCAAGTTAGAAGACTCCCAGGAGAGCTGCTGAAGGGCTTCAGTATTTGGATTTCAACAACAGAGGGGCCCTGATGGCCTGTCACTGTTAGCCGGGGAAGCAGCCACCACTAAGAGCAAACTACCGAAGTGTCTGATAAGGAAGAGACACTATTTTACTCCCTCCTACTTCCCCCAGCACACGGGGGGCAAGAGCTGGAGCCAGGGAACAGGAGTCAAAGGAAGTGCCCCAGAGACACACGTGCTGCTTCCACTTTCTGCTCTAAGGCGAGCGAGTGAGAAGGGGAGTGAAAGAGCAAATCAGCCCCCTGAACCACAAAAGTGATGGATCATGGAGGTGGGAAGTAAGAGAGATGTAAAGTACATGAGCTCTGACGTCTAAAATGGAGAGATTTTACATAATCAAGAGCCTTAAGGAAATCAGTGAATTTGTATTTTGTCATGTACTATCCAGTGGGTGGAGAAGTTTGACATAGCAGAGTTGAGGCGGGTGATTGGAGAAAACAAAATTAGGTTTATGTGATGTCTCCACTGAACACTGAACAGTTAGCTGATTCTAGCTGGACATCTGGAGAAGAGTCAGAGGTGAGCCTGGAGAGGGAGGTGGGAGGGAGGACAATAAGGCTATAATGTGCTACGCTAAGGGGTTAGAACCTTGGACTGAAAGTCCTGGGGAGCCATTGAAAGAATCTAAACAGGGAAGTCATACAATCAGAGGGCCAAATGTACCCTTTGGTATCAGTGACTGTTTACCTACCTACCTAAACTCATCTAGTTTAGGCAGGGGAAAAAAAAATGTAATAAATAAAATACCATTTTGTTAGCAAATGCCTAGGTCACTCTTGGCAACTGTGTCAATAAATTACAATATTTTCTTCTCAATGTAAAAAACTCAGCCCAAATCTAATGACAAAATAGTTCCCTGTGTCTTCAATGTATACTCCAGTAAAATGTGCTTGAACTTTTCAACAACTATTGAGTTAATACAATTTGTAACTGGTTTAAATTGTATGCCTTAGAAAACAAATGACTATGTAGAAGTCAGAAGCTAGAGACATGTAACTTCACAAAATTGGGACTGAATCATTAATCATGATTGAATAATATTTTTTAAATTTCCAGGCAAGAAAAGCTCATAAAGATATTAGTTCAATTATAAGCATATTTGCTCAAACCTATACATTTTAACATCCTTACACAAAAACAATGTAGAATGCTAAACTAAGTTAATCTGTCAAAATTCTATCTTGAATATTCAGTAGAACAAAGGCAGTACTCTAGAGAGAAAATTTCCCAATGGTATTTCCAAAAATTCATCAGCAGTCTGGTCATAGTTACGAATGTTCCTGAAAACTGAATGCCAAATAGAAAAGTATTTCTAATCAACATTGCTGAACATGGGCATATTTACCCAATTAGACACATACTAGAAGCTGAAAAGTGAACCCGGTTCCAATTTTTTGACTTCAGGGAAAGTAGAATATATTGGTGAAAATTTGATTGGAGAAAACTGGGAGGTGATTTTAACCCTGTACATTTAAGAAAACGGGATTGAGTCTGTTATATGCAACATGTATCACTAAAGTGCTCTAAGTTAGGAGATAGGAGAGGAAGAGGAAAAGTCTAGGTCAGTCACTGACTGTTCATTTAAACTCCCTACCTTTACCTCGGGTGTCTATTGTACAGGAAGATGAGAAAAGCTTTTCTTTCTTTTCATCTAACTCTAGAATATTATGCCATTCATTTATTTTTTTCATTTCAGTTTAGCAGGCAAAAAAAAAAAAATCCAAAAGGATAAATATCTAACATTTAATTAGATGAAACATGTTGAACGTAAGGAGCATAATAAAGGAATGAAGGTATTTCTTTTTGAAAAGTCAAAATACAGTGGAAAAACAAAAATTAAAACAATTAGGAGTTGCAAATTAAATCAATTTTTTTCAGTTATTAAAAAAAACTGAAATGTCTACAACATTATAACTCAAAGTGTGGTCTTCGAACAGCATTATTGGAATCACCTGGAAGCTTATTAGAAATGTAGGCTCTCAGGCCTCAACCAAGTTGCTGAATTCGAATTTACATTTTAACAAGATCACTTAACAATTTTTAAAAAATTTTATTGAAGTACAGTTGACTTAAAATATTGTGTTAATTTCTTCTGTAAGGCAAAGTGACTCAATTTTATATATATAATACACACACACATATACATATATATATACACACACATATATGTATATATCCCTTTTCATATTCTTTTCCATTATGGTTTGTCACAGAATATTGAATATAGTTCCCTGTGCTATACAATAGGACTTTGTTCTTAATTCTTATGCCCGTTGAAGTTTGAGAAGTTATAGAAAGCCCTGTTGAATGCCTAGAACACCGATGAACGGTTTCTACCTCATAACTTAGGAAATTAATTTAGCCCAAGTCCATCATTAAAATAGGAACACTTTATTTTTCCAGATAGCTAAAGCAAGTGCAAGTTTGCTTGTTTGCACATATTTAATTTTTTTCAAGTTTTCAACACATTAATACCTTTATATATGGAAACTAGTTTTGTTTTATCAAATAAAAGGCATCCAATCAGCTGATTTGGGGGAAAGGGTTTCTAGAAATTAATCCCATGCTTAGAAATCACCCTCAATAATGGAAAGTTCCATTTCTCATTGCTGAGACCTGGCCCCAGTGTGCTAAAATGAAAGAGGGTTTTCTTTATGTCAGCTGTGCTTTTTTTTTTCATTTGGGCCAAGTTAGAACACAAGCCATTAGCTCATTTTTATTACTCTTCCCCCTCTTTCTTTTGCAACAGTTGACAGCACCCCTTCTTCAGGTGACTGCCCTGAGAGCAGGAAAGCCTGGGAGAAGGGGATCACCCATTTGCACTTTATTATTTCAAAGACTTAAGGAAAACATTAGAAGAATCATGGAGGAGAAATGTAGTGATGAAGGTAAAGAGCAAGAATGGATGAGAAATGTTAAATGGGAAACATAAAAAAAAAAAGCATATTGTGAACAAACTCAGATGTACAAAGTTCCTCAGAAACACAGATTTCTCTCTCTCTCTCTTTTTTTTTAACGTTGCTATGTCATCTTTTAAGTTTTACTAAAGAACTTTTATTCTGCATGGTAGCTTTGTGGTTACAAATCTAAGAAATAGAGATTGCATTACAGCTTTTGTTTATTAAAAGAGTATAGTGACTTTTAGCTTTTAAAATGCCAAATGTTCTTATTCACTACTGTTTATTCGTTCAGTCATACAATCACTTCTTCAGTAAATCTCTGCTGAGTAAACTATGTTTGCTCAGGAACCATTCTAGATGCTCAGAAGATATCAGTGAATCAAGCAAAGAACCCCCGCCACACCCCCACTCTTGAGCTTGTGTACTGATGGGAGGGGGATGGAGACAAAAATAACCTATAAACAAAATAAATAAATAATTTCTGAGATTGTTAGACCATCATACTAAGTGAAGTAAATTGGACAGAGAAAGACAAATATCATGTGATATCACTTATATGTGAAATCTAAAGAAATTATACAAATGAACTTACTTATAAAACAAAAACAGACTCACAGTCATAGAAAACAAACTATGGTTACCAAAGGGGAAAGGGGGGAGAGGGATAAATTAGGAGCTTGGGATTAACAGTTACAAACTACTATATACAAAATAGGTAATCAACAAGGACCTACCATATAGCACAGGGAATATATTCAATATATAATAGAAAAGAATACATATAATAGAAAAGAATATATATAGAAAAAACATATAATAGAAAAGAATCTGAAAAAGAATATATATATATATATATCTGAATCACTTTGCTGTACACCTGAAACTAACACAACATTGTAAATCAGCTATACTTCAGTAAAAATATAAACAAACTGAAAAGCAAAGGATATTGAAAAAGAAGCTATAGACTATTTTGTTAAAGGATTCCATTATAAATTAAGTTGGCAATTCACTTCCTTTCTATTCCACATGAATAGAATAAGTGTGTCCAAGCATAAAGGAAATAAAGTGCATAGCATTATACAATGAAGAATCTAAGTGTTGCTCTTAAAGACCTTAGTAACTGAGTGAATGAGATACAACAGGAACGTAAGTAAATATTACAAAAGGCAGATTATTCCAAGTGGTAAAAAAAAAAAAAAAAAAAGGGTTTCAGGGGAAGAAATTTTTTATTTAAATAAATGAGATGACAAGAAATGAGGAAATGGAATATTCCATCAGAGAAAGGAAGTGCTAATTTTAAGGAGCTTAAATAATAGATGTGACAAGTTGTGCTTAAAGAAAATATTTCAACTGTGTAATAAAAATATATTTCCCAAGTTGAAAAATATATTTTAAAAATCTGGCTGATTTCAAACTTCAAAGAATGAACACTCTGAGCTTTGACTAATCCAAAAGGAATATTTATATAAGGTTTTATAAACGGCCAGTATCCTTGTTTGGAGACTATTTCCTTTCCATTATGTACCTTCTACTTTCATGGTTAGTATCACTCAGCAACCGTGTTTTTGTGAAGCGTAAATTAAAGTTCAAATTTAATTTTCTTAGTTGGCATAGAAGTTGCTTCATTTGTTAGTGAAATCACTTTTGAAATATAGGACACTATTAAGTAAAGGTGGAGATTGTGTTAAAACTGCCAATCAAGTATGAAAACAAGGTCTAAGAGGATAAATCATCAGTAAAACACCCAAGCAATAAAGACTTCCATTGTTAGGTTGACGTTTTCTTAAGGTCTCCAAGAAAAGATGAATTCACTCTGATTCTCTAAGGAAATGGGTCTTACCTGATTCTTTTCTTTTCATTTTTTCTAAGCAACAGATGGATAAACAAGGAAAGTCAGTGTAGTGACCATGGAGAAAGCCAAACATGCACAGGAAGAGTACAGAAAGACTTTTTGAATTGCAGGAGGCAATGAATGAGGCAATAAACATTAGGCCAGTATAAAAATGGTATAGAGTATTAACAGTTAACTTTTGTATTATATACTTGATAGCTTACAAATGTTTTTCACATACCATAATTTATTTAACTCAAAACAACTCTTTGCTTTCATCGATGATTAATTATCTGTTAGTCATTATTTTTCATTAAATGGACTCAATGTAATCCCACTGTCACCTACGGCTAAGCCTTCAACTGTGGCTGTTTTG
The DNA here is from genome assembly GCF_963924675.1 of Phocoena phocoena. NCBI lineage: Eukaryota > Metazoa > Chordata > Mammalia > Artiodactyla > Phocoenidae > Phocoena > Phocoena phocoena. The sequence goes on from NC_089229.1 coordinate 86,310,048, forward strand.
AGTTACTTCTTGGAATGGAAGGATGGGAAGAAACCTCTTAAAATGCCTTGTGCATAAAATCTGATACCATCCAATGATCTGGAGGGGCAGGAAAACAAATGGCCATACAAAACTTCTTCCAGTTGCAGAAAAACTAGCCCAAACTGACTTCAACCAACATGCGTCCAAGGTTAGAGAGGCAAAGCTTGATTCAGAACCCACAAGATATCACTAAGATCCATCCCTTGGCTTTATGTGCTTGGATTGCCTCTATTTTCACGAGAGGGTCAGCTTCAGGCTCCCATCACTGCAATACCCAGTGCATCAGAAGATAATCTGCTTTCTGGCTGATTTAAAACTAAGTTCAGAATTGAGTTTAACTGGCTGTTTTCCTTGCTTTGGGTCATGTGCCTCTCAGACCAATAACTGCAGTCAGGGGAAGGGACAGAGTGTCCTAATTGCCTAGGCTAAACCTAGGTCAAATGCACCATCCCTGGAGCTAAAAGGGAAGATGTAACATCAGGGTTCTGTTGCTACAAGAATGGAGGCAAACAGGCAAAAGCAACAAATATCTATTACTTGTAAGACGCAAACTGTTGCAAAGAAAAGTGTTTCACACCTTGCTATTATTGCATTCTCTTCACCGCTGTTCTATTCCTTCTCCCATCCATTTTACCTACTGCTCCCAGATTAGCTGTTCAAAAGACAGTCTTGTTAATGTCACACTTCTGTCCAGAAAACTCAAAATCTCCCTGTGATTTAAGAAACATACCCCTTAGCCTGATGTTTAAGGCCCTCCACAATCTGGTCATGCCCAAACTTACCTTACCATTCCAATCTATAGCCAAACAGAACCTCCCTGGGCCTTTATTTCTGCTGTTTTCCTAAAAAAAAAAAAACAAAAAAAAACTTTTTCTTTGCATCTCTGCTTGTCTAAAGTGTACTGATAGTTTAATAATTGAAGCAAATGTCATGTGTTTTTATGAAGTAGAAAGTAATTTAGCCCTCCTTTCAACTCTCAGAACCATAACCTTCTCCTGCAGTCCTCACTACTTTCTACCTGGGTCACAGTTATTTACAGATCTGTCTACCAGAGTCCCTATTACCCACTGAAGGTGGGTTGAGACTCAAACATCTTTACCATTTTTGAAAAAAAAACAAAGTACCTTCTATTCAATAATGTGAGTGTTTTCAATAAACAAATAAATATGGAGTACACAGGAAAAAAGACATCCTATGTCTACTTAGGCAGAAATATTTTTTCTGACATTGGAAATAGAGTTTTAGCAAAGGTGATGAAGACACAAAATTAGAAGGTTTGGTTCTCATCCTCAAGGAACTCATGGTTTAGGTGGAAAGACATACAGGTCTTCCAGTACAATGGAATAAGATGATGTGGGACCACAGATGGGGAAAAGATGAATTATGTCACAAAAATTCTTAAAAATCTTCACAGGAAAAGAAATATTTGAGTTGGAAGGAAAGGACCAGGAGAATAGCAGGCATAAAATCAACAAAAAGTTGTGTTTGGGAATTGTGAGAGTTCAATGTCCTCACTGTTGAGTGTATTTTGGGGTACACAGGAAAATGAGTTTGGGAAAATGTATCAAAATCAGCTAATAAAAGGCTTTATATTGTATTAAAAGGAGTTTATATTTCATCGTGTAGGTAACTGTGCATTAGCCAAAATTTTGAGGCTGGAGATTGGGATCAGATTTACAGTCTAGAAGGTAATGTACAAGATGGGGAGGGAGGCGGAAGGGAGTAGGAAAGAGAAACCAGAAGATGGTTAGATTCTAGCCTGGGAAACAGGATACATTTTAGGGTCATTAATTGAGGCAAGGAATATAATAGATTTGGGGGACAGGGAAAAAATGATCATGCTGAATTTGAGATTCATGGAACCTTCAGGTGGATGTATCTAACGGGTGAAACAAAAGACTAAAAGTCATTATGACCTTACCCATTCCACCACTGGCTGTGAAATTAATAAAAATGGAGATTTTTTAAAAAGTAAAACAAAAAGTATATAGTCTCAATTAATACACAGAAGTTAGCTGCATTTCTAAACATTAACAACAAAAGATCAGAAATATTTCTGAGAAAGAAATTAAGGAAACAATCCCATTTAGCATCACATCAAAAAGAATGAAATACCTAGGAATAAACCTACCTAAGGAGGCAAAAGACCTGTACTCTGAAAACTATAAGACAGTGATGAAAGAAATCAAAGATGACACAAACAAATGGAAAGATATACCATCTTAGACTAGAAGAATAAATATTGTCAAAATGACTATACTACCCAAGGCAATCTACAGACTGAATGCAATCCCTATCAAATTACCAATGGTATTTTTCACAGAACTAGAACAAAACGTTTTTAACTCTAAATGGAAACACAAAAGACCCCAAATAGCCAAAGCAATCTCGAGAAAGACAGAGCTGGAGGAATCAGGCTCCCTGACTTCAGACTATACTACAAAGCTACAGTCATCAAAACAGTATGGTACTGGCAAAAAAAACAGACATATAGATCAATGGAGGAGGCTAGAAAGCCCAGAAATAAACCCTTGCACCTATAAAGGAGTCAAAACTATACAATGGAGAAAAGACAGTCTCTTCAATAAGCAGTGCTAGGAAAACTGGACCACTACACGTAAAAGAATGAAACGAGAACATTCTCTCATACCATACACAAAAATAAACTCAAACTGGATTAAAGGCCTAAATGTAAAACTGGATACTATAAACCCCTTGAAGAAAACATAAGCAGAACACTCTTTGACAAAAATTGCGGTAATTTTTTTTGGATCCATCTCATAGAATAATGGAAATAAAAACAAAAATAAACAAATGGGATCTAATTAAACTTAAAAGCTTTTGCACAGCAAAGGAAACCATAAACAAAACAAAAAAACAACATACAGAATGGGAGAAAATATTTGCAAGTGATGTAACCAAAAAAGAATTAACATCCAAAATATACAAACAGTTCACACAGTTAAATATCAAAACAAAAAACAAAAAGACAACAAGCAACCCAATCAAAAAATGGGCAGAAGATCTAAACAGACATTTCTCCCCCCAAAACCAAAAACATACAGATGGCCAAAAGGCACATGAAAAGATGCTCAACATCACTAATTACTAGAGAAATGCAAATCAAAACTACAATGAGGTATCACCACACATGTCAGAATGCCCAACATCAAAAATGGACAAATAACAAATGCTGGAGAGGGTGTGGAAAAAAGGAACCCCCCCTACACTATTGGTGAGAATGTAAATAGGTAGAGCCACTATGGAGAACAGGTACGGTGGTTTAAAAAACTAAAATAGAACCACTTCTGGACATATAAACAGAAAACCATAATTTGAAAAGATACATACATGCCAATATTCACTGCAACACTATTTACAACAGTCAAGACATGGAAGCAACCTAAAGTCCATAGACAGATGAATGAATAAAGAAGATGTGGTATAACATCCAAAGACAAAGGAGAAGCCACAGTGAGACGGTAGGAGGGGCGCAATCACAATAAAATCAAATCTCATAACTGCTGGGTGGGTGACCCCCAAAAGGGAGAACACTTATACCACAGAAGTCCACCCACTGGAGTGAAGGTTCTGAGCCCCTCGTCAGGATTCCCAATCTGGGGGTCCAGCAACGGGAGGAGGAATTCCTAGAGAATCAGACTTCGAAGGCTAGAAGGATTTGATTGCAGGACTTTGACAGGACTGGGGGAAACAGAGACTCCACTCTTGGAGGACACACACAAAGTAGTGTGCACATCGGGACCCAGGGGAAGGAGCAGTGACCCGATAGGAGATTGAACCAGACCTACCTGCAGTGTTGGCGGGTCTCCTGCAGAGGCGGGGGGTGGCGGTGTGCCACCGTGAGGACAAGGAAACTGGCAGCAGATGTTCTCGGAAGTACTCCTTGGCGTGAGCCCTCCCAGAGTCTGTGTTAGCCCCATTAAAGAGCCCGGGTAGGCTCCAGTGTTGGATTGTCTCAGAACAAACAACCAACAGGGAGGGAAGCCAGCCCCACTCATCAGCAGACAAGTGGATTAAAGTTTTACTGAGCTCTGCCCACCAAAGCAACAGCCAGCTCTATCCACCACCAGTCCCTCTCAGCAGGAAACTTCCCCAAGCCTCTTAGGTAGCCTCATCTACCAGAGGGCAGACAGCAGAAGCAAGAAGAACTACAATCCTGCAGCCTGTGGAACAAAAACCACATTCACAGAAAGATAGACAAGATGAAAAGGCAGAGGACTATGTACCAAATGAAGGAAGAAGATAAAATCCCAGAAAAACAACTAAATGAAGTGGAGATAGGCAAGATTCCAGAAAAAGAATTCAGAATAATGATAGTGAAGATGATCCAGGACCTCCAAAAAAGAATGGAGTCAAAGATCGAGAAGATGAAAGAAATGTTTAACAAAGATCTAGAAGAATTAAAGAACAAAAAACAGAAATGAACAACACAATAACTGAAATGAAAACTAAACTAGAAGGAATCTAGAAATACCAGAATAACTGAGGCAGAAGAGCAGATAAGTGACCTGGAAGACAGAATGGTGGAATTCACTGCCACAGAACAGAATAAAGAAAAAAGAATGAAAAGAAATGAAGACAGCCTAAGAGACCACTGGGACAACATTAAATGCAACAATATTCGCATTATAGGGGTCCCAGAAGGAGAAGAGAGAGAGAAAGGACCCGAGAAAATATTTGAAGAGATTCCAGTCGAAAACTTTCTTAACATGGGAAAGGAAATAGCCACCCAAGTCCAGGAGGTGCAGAGAGTACCATACAGGAGAAATCCAAGGAGAAACACGCCGAGACAGAGAGTAATCAAACTGGCAAAAATTAGACAAAGAAAAATTAATGAAAGCAGCAAGGGAAAAATAACAAATAACATACAAGGGAAGTCCCATACGGTTAACAGGTGAATTCTCAGCAGAAACTCTACAAGCCAGAAGGGAGTGGTATGATATACTTAAAGTGATGAAAGGGAAGAACTTACAACCAAGATTACTCTACATGGCAAGGATCTCATTCAGATTCAATGGAGAAATCAAAAGCTTTACAGACAAGCAAAAGCTAAGAGAACTCAGCACTACCAAACCAGCTCTACAACAAATGCTAACAGAACTTCTCTAAGTGGGAAATAAAAGAGAAGAAAAGGACCTACAAAAACAAACCCAAAATAACTAAGAAAATGGTCATAGGAACATACATATCTATAATTACCTTAAACGTGAATGGATTAAATGCTCCAACCAAAAGACACAGGCTTGCTAAATGTATACAAAAACAAAACCCATATATATGCTGTCTACAAGAGACCCACTTCAGACCTAGGGACACATACAGACTGAAAGTGAAGGGATGGAAAACGATATTCCATGCAAATGGAAATCAAAAGAAAGCTGGAGTAGCAATACTCATATCAATAAAATAGACTTTAAAATAAAGAATGTTACAAGAGACAAGGAAGGACACTACATAATGATCAAGGCATCAATCCAAGAAGAAGATATAACAATTATAAATATATATGCACCCAACATAGGAGCACCTCAATACATAAGGCAACGGCTAACAGCTCTAAAAGAGGAAATCGACAATAACACAATAATAGTGGGGGACTTTAACACCTCACTTACACCAATGGACAGATCATCCAAACAGAAAATTTATAAAGAAACACAAGCTTTAAATGCCACAATAGACCAGACAGATTTAATTGATATTTATAGGACAGTCCATCCAAAAATAGCAGATTACACTTTCTTCTCAAGTGTGCAAAGAACATTCTCCAGGACAGATCACATTTTGGGTCACAAATCAAGCCTCAGTAAATTTTTAAAAAATGAAATCATATCAAACATCTTTTCTGACCACAACGCTATGAGATTAGAAATCAATTACAGAGAAAAAAATATAAAAAGCACAAAGAAATGGAGGCTAAACAATACGTTACTAAACAACCAAGAGATCACTGAGAAAATCAAAGAGGAAATTGAAAAATAGCTAGAGACAAATGACAATGAAAACACGATGATCCAAAACCTATGGGATACAGCAAAAGTAGTTCTAAGAGGGAAGTTTATAGCTATATAAGCCTACCTCAAGAAACAAGAAAAATCTCAAATAAACAATCTAACATTACACCTAAAGGAACTGGAGAAAGAAGAACAAACAAAACCCAAAGTTAGCAGAAGGAAAGAAATAATAAAGATCAGAGCAGAAATAGATGAAATAGAAACAAAGAAACAATAGCAAAGATCAATAAAACTAAAAGCTGGTTCTTTGAGAATATAAACAAAATTGATAAGCCATTAGCTAGACTCATCAAGAAAAAGAGGGAGAGGACTCAAATCAATAAAATTAGAAATGAAAAAGGAGAAATCACAACTGACACTGCAGAAATACAAAGAATTTTAAGAGATTACTACAAACAACTGTATGCCAATAAAATGGACAACCTGGAAGAAATGGACAAATTCTTAGAAAGGTATAACCTTCCAAGAGTGAACCAGGAAGAAATAGAAAATATGAACAGACCAATCACAAGTAATGAAATTGAAACTGTGATTAATAATCTTCCAACAAACAAAAGTCCAGGACCAGATGTCTTCACAGGTGAATTCTATCAAACATTTAGAGAAGAGCTAACAGCCATCCTTCTCAAACTCTTCCAAAAAATTGCAGAAGAAGGAACATTCCCAAACTCATTCTACAAGGCCACCATCACCCTGATACCAAAACCAGACAAAGATACTACAAAAAAAAAGAAAATTACAGACCAATATCACTGATGCATATACATGCAAAAATCCTAAACAAAATACTAGCAAATAGAATCCAACAACACATTAAAAGGCTCATACACCATGATCTATTTATCCCAGAGATGCAAGGATTCTTTAATATATGCAAATCAATCAATGTGATACACCATATTTACAAATTGAAGAATAAAAACCATATGATCATCTCAATAGATGCAGAAAAAGCTTTTGACAAAATTCAACACCCATTTGTGATAAAAACTCTCCAGAAAGTGGGCATAGAGGGAACGTACCTCAACATAATAAAGGCCATATATGACAAACCCACACCCAACATCGTTCTCAATGGTGGAAAACTGAAACCATGTTCACTAAGATCAGGACCAAGACAAGGATGCCCACTCTCACCACTATTATTCAACAAACTTTTGGAAGTCCTAGCCACAGCAATCAGAGAAGAAAAAGAAAGAAAAGGAATACAATTTGGAAAAGAAGAAGTAAAACTGTCACTATTTGCTGATGACATGATACTATACATAGAAGATCCTAAAGTTGCCTCCAGAAAACTACTAGAACTAATCAATGATTTCATAAGGTTACAGGATACAAAATTAATGCACAGAAATCTCTTGAATTTCTAAACACTAATGATGAAAAATCAGAAAGAGAAATTAAGGAAACACTCCATTTACCATTGCAACAAAAAGAATAAAATATCTAGGAATAAACCTCCCTAAGGAGACAAAAGACCTGTATGCAGAAAACTATAAGACATTGTTGAAAGAAATTAAAGATGATACCACCAGATGGAGAGATATTCCATGTTCTTGGATTGGAAGAATCAATATTGTGAAAATGACTATACTACCCAAAGCAATCTACAGAGTCAATGCAATCCCCATCAAATTACTAATGGCACTTTTTACAGAACTAGAACAAAAAATCTTAAAATCTGTATGGAGACACAAAAGACCCTGAATAGCCAAAGCAGTCTTGAGGGAAAAAGATGGAGCTGGAAGAATCAGACTCCCTGACTTCAGATTATACTACAAAGCTACAGTAATCAAGCAATATGGAACTGGCAGAAAAACAGAAATATAGATCAATGGAACAGGATAGAAAGCCCAGAGATAAACCCACGCACCTATGGTCAACTAATTTATGACAAAGGAGGCAAGGATATACAATGGAAAAAAGACAGTCTCTTCAATAAGTGGTGCTAGAAATATGGACAGCTACATGTAAAAGAATGAACTTAGAACATTCCCTAACACCACACACAAAAATAAACTCAAAATGGATTACAGAACTAAATGTAAGACTGGACACTATAAAACTTTTAGAGGAAAACATAGGAAGAACACTCTTTGACATGGATCACAGCAAGATCTTTTTTGATCCACCTCCTAGAGTAATGGAAATAAAAACAAAAATAAACCAATGGGACCTAATGAAACTTAAAAGCTTTTGCAAAGCAAAGGAAACTACAAACAAAATGAAAAGACCACCCTCAGAATGGGAGAAAACATTTGCAAATGAATCAACGGACAAAGGATTAATCTCCAAAATATATAAACAGCTCATGCAGCTCAATATTAAAAAAACAAACAACCCAATAAAAACATGGGCAGAAGACCTAAATATACATTTCTCCAAAGAGGACATACAGATGGCCAAGAAGGACATGAAATGTTGCTCAATATCACTAATTATTAGAGAAATGCAAATCAAAACTACAATGAGGTATCACCTCACACCAGTTAGAATGGGCATCATCAGAAAATCTACAAACAACAAATGCTGGAGAGGGTGTGGAGAAAAAGGAAACCCTCTTGCACTGTTGGTGGGAATGTAAATTGATACAGCCACTATGGAGAACAGTATGGAGGTTCCTCAAAAAATGAAAAATAGAATTACCATGTGACCCAGCAATCCCACTACTGGGCATATACCCAGAGAAAACCATCACTCAAAAAGACACATGCACCCCAATGTTCATTGCTGCACTATTTACAATAGCCAGGTCATCGAAGCAACCTAAATGCCCATCAACAGGCGAATGGATAAAGGAGATGTGGTACACATATGCAATGGAATATTACTCAGCCATAAAAAGGAATGAAATTGGGTCATTTGTAGAGATGTGGATGAATCTAGAGACTGTCATACAGAGTGAAGTCAGTCAGAAAGAGAAAAACAAATATCCTGTGTTAACGCATATATGTGGAACCTAGAAAAATGGTACAGATGAACCGGTTTGCAGGGCAGAAATAGAGTCACAGAAGTAGAGAACAAACACATGGACACCAAGGGGGGAAAGCAGCAGTGGGTAGGGGTAGTGGTGGGATGAACTGGGAGATTGGGATTGACATGTATCCACTGATATGTATAAAATGGATGACTAATAAGAACCTGCTGTATAAAAAAATATATTAAATTAAATTAAAAAAAGAAGTGGTATATATGTACATACAATGGAATATCACTCAACCTTAAAAAGGAATGAAATAATGCCATTTGCAGCAATATGGATGGACCTAGAGATTATCATAATAAGTGAAGTAAGTCAGATAAAGACAAATATCATATATCACTTACATATGGACTCTTAAAACAAAACGATAGACGTGAACTTATTTACGTAAGAGAAATAGACTCACAGACATCGAAAACAAACTTATGGTGATCAAAGGGGAAAAGAGGGGAGAGGGATAATTTAGGAGTTTGGGATTAAGATATAGACACTACTATATATAAAATAGGTAACCAGCAAGGATGTACTGTATAACAAAGAGGTCTATACTCAATATTTTATAATAACCTACAAGGGAAAAGAATCTGAAAAAGAATATATATAATATATACATATTTTGTATATAGATAGATATATATATACACAGACGTATCTGAATTACTTTTCTGTACACCTGAAAGTAACACATTATAAATCAATCAACTATACTTCAATTTAAAAAAATAAAAATATTAAAACTTAAAAAAAAGTAATTGAGAATGTATCACAGGTATACCAATGTCCAAACTCATCAAGTTGTATCATTTAATATGTGTAGCTTTCTGTATAACAATTATACCTTAATAAAGCTGTAAAAAAATGTATACAGTCTTAAATACAGCATAAAGTATTTTTGCACAGTGAAATTTATTGAATACTGTCAAGGTAGATAAAAATATAAATTTCCATTTGACTTTGTTTATTTCACAAATGGGTAGGTGATTAATAAACCGATGACTAGATTTGTAACGTTTCACAAATTTGATCCAAGTTGTACAAGATGGTGACTTCAAGACCCTGGACTGGACTACCACCCAATTTATAAAGCCCAGAAGGCTGACGTATTGCAGAACATTTTCCAGTCCTTTCTGTTGAGACTTTATCATGTTTTTCTTTGCTTTTGCTCTCTGGAATTTTATCCCAGTGACTGTCACTTTCTGTGTACCACAGAAACTTACTCAGTACTTTGGTTTGTTCAGAAGGGTTACATTAGTGTTCAGATATTTTCAGTTATTTCGTCAGAAACCATTGAAACCACAGAAAAAGATAAACGGAAAGTTAAGAATTGCTCTCTCTGAAGGAATTACGTTAATCTTGTAAGCTATATGGTGAGAAAGTTTTATACCCAGGTTAAATATCGGTCACCTATGAAGTTAGAATGATGAGCTCTCATTTGATTGCTTGCACACACTTGGGAAAATAATCTTCTTACACATTAAAATACATTTTTGAATACCTGAGCTGTTGGCAGTCATTGAAAACCTGGCTCTCAACTCTTCTATGCTTCACTGAGGAAATTGTGACAGTGGCTGGAACTGAAGTCTGATGTGGACAGTATTAAGTTTGCCGAGTTAATTAAATTTAACCAAAAAGATTCCTAAGACAAAATCGCAACTTACAGGACATTATACTCAACTTTAACTAACTGTGATATAAATTTAAGGCAGTTGAACAGATAAGCCACAGACTGGGAGAAAATATTTGTAAAACACGTGTTTGATAAAGACTTGTATCCAGATACATTACAAAGAACTCTTAAAACTCAGCAATAAGAAAACAACCCAGTTAATGGGCAAAAGACCTGAATGGACACTTGCCCAAAGAAGATACACAGATATGTAATGATATCACTACACACCTATTAGCATGGCTAAAATCCAAAACACTGAGAACAACAAATGCTAGTGAGGATACAGAGTAAGGGGAACTCTCATTCTTTGTTGGTGGGGATGCAAAATGATAGAGCCATTTTGAAAAATACTTTGGCAGTTTCTTATAAACCTAAACATATTTTTATCATACAATCCAGTAATCAAACTGCTAGGTATTTACGCAAGTGAGTCGAAAGCTTACATCCACATGAAAACCTGCGTGTGTGTGTTTGTAGGAGCTTCAATCATAATTGCTCAAACCTGGAAGCAACCAAGCTTCAATAACTGAATGGATAAACCAACTTTGGTACAGCCACACAATAAGACATTATTCAGTGATGAAAAGAAATGAACTATTATGCCACAAAAAGGAATCTTAAATCCACTGCAAAGTAAAGAAAGCCAATCTGAAAAGGCTATATACTCTATGATTCCAACTATATGACATTCTGGAAAAGGCAGGGTTAGGAGGGAAGAAGATTGCCCTGGGGCGAGGGAGAAGGAAGGGATGGATAGGGGCAGCACAGGGGACTTTTAGGGCAGTGAAACTATCTGTATGATAATGTAATGATGAATACGTGACATCATGCCTTTGGCAAAACTCAGAGAACTTTACGATAAAGTGAACCCTAATGTAAACTATGGACTTTAGTTAATAATAATGTATGAATATTAGTTCATCAGTTGTCATAAATGTATCACATCAGGGGCTTCCCTGGTGGCGCAGTGGTTAAGAATCCACCTGCCAATGCAGGGGACGCGGGTTTCAGCCCTGGTCTGGGAAGATCCCACATGCCGCGGAGCAGCTAAGCCCGTGCACCACAACTACTGAGCCTGTGCTCTAGAGCCCACGTGCCACAACTACTGAGTCCACGCGCCTAGAACCCGTGCTCCGCAGCAAGAGAAGCCACTGCAACGAGAAGCCTGCGCACCTCAACGAAGAGTAGCCCCCGCTCGCCGCCGTTAGAGAAAAGCCCGCACAAAGCAATGAAGACCCAACAGAGACAAAAATAAATAAATAAAATAAATTTTTAAAAATGTATTATTCAATACAAGATGTTAATAATGGGAAATGCGGGTGAGACAGGGGATGTATTTGGGAACTTCTATACTCTCTGTTCAATTTCTCTGTAAATGTAAAACTGCTCTAAAAACATAAAGTCTATTAAAAGCAATGATACAGGTGACTATATTATTTGTGCTCTAAGAAATGTGAATAAATGATATGAGAGTCTTGGTGAGTTCCAGAAGGATTCTAACTAGAGGTGCTTATGAAGACTTCATAGAAGTAGTGAGATTTAAGTATTGAACAATGAGCTAAATTCAATGAGAACAACTAAAGCAAATAAGGAATATTTTATCAGGTAACATTTTGTAAGCAGAACTCTGTGTGCAACAACAGTCATTCAGACTGTATTGCGTTCTGCTCTACTGAGAGAAAAAGGGGGCAGATCAGAGACTGACAATGTCTGTTGCAAGAATTATTTTTCTTATATAATTTATTCCAGTGTAATCATATTTTTCCTTACTTGTTTAAAAGGTGTCGAGAAAACAGTCATGCTAGGAATATTCATGAAAGTTTGTGGAGGTGTTAAAATCAACAAATTAATCTTCCCCCATCTTGGAAATATTTTTCCCTTTGCCAAGGCTATCTTTACTTACCAGTGTATTTTTCTCTTTCTTTTGACTGCCCATATTTTCTAATATGTGAACTATATTCAATTTTTCAGCACCCTATGCTTTATTATTTCCCATGTACCTACTTCTGCTTCTTTAAGAACCAGTCTCAAGAAAGAGTTCAGGTGTCTCTTTTGTGTCAAACTCAAAGGTCTTTTCTCCTCAGTTTTGACACTTGTTGAGCTCTTACCTCTACTGAGCACTCCATTTTTCCCGAAAGCTTCTCTTTTCCCAGATTTCAAATATATGGGGGGCTTCCCTGGTGGCGCAGTGGTTGAGAGTCCACCTGCCAATGCAGGGGACGCGGGTTCGTGCCCCGGTCCGGGAAGATCCCACACGCCGCGGAGCGGCTGGGCCTGTGAGCCATGGCCACTGAGCCTGCGCGTCCGGAGCCTGTGCTCCACAACAGGAGAGGCCGCAGCAGTGAGAGGCCCGTGTACTGCAAAAAAAAAAAAAAAAAAAAAAAAAAAAAAAATATATATATATATATATATATATGTATGTATGTATATAGGATTCCCCCGGCCTCTCTTTCTACTGCTCTTGACTATTCTGGTGATAATTCCTGGATGGATACAACAGCTTCCTCTCATTCTCAGACTGCTGTTCTGTGAGTATACAGGTATGAATAAGACAGATTCCTGGGCCCTACCACCTAGAGGAATGCAAGACCAGCAGGCCTATCTGCTGTAGAGAGAGAATAAACAGAGAACTAAGGGGGAATTGGTGGTGCTGGCTTAATAAATGTGTGGGAATAGGTAGCATGGGATCAGGGTACATAGCAATATCCCACGGTATATCAGATACTGGCTGAGAAGTTCAACAAGACTAGAGTTTAAAGGTATATACCAAGTTGAAGATTAGGAGAGCTGAAAAGTAGACAGGACTGGGTTGTACTGCAGCAACGTGATGGACCTAGAGATTATCATACTAAGTGAAGTAAGCAAGACAGAGAAAGACAAATACCATATATCACTTATGTGTGGAATCTAAATAAATGATACAAATGAACTTATATACAAAACAGAAATAGACACACAGACATAGAAAACAAACTTATGGTTACCAAAGGGGAAAGGGTGGGGGGGGGGGAGTCTGGGATTAACGTACATACACTACTATATATAAAATAGATAAACAACAGGGACCTACTGTATAGCACAGGGAACTATACTCAATATTTGGTAGTAACCTATAAGGGAAAGAATCTGAAAAAAATAGATATATATGTATGTATCAGTGAATCACTTTGCTGTATACCTGAAACTAACACAAGACTGTAAATCAACTATACTTCAATAAAAAAATAATTATTTAATTTAAAAAAGATCTTAGGTATTTGCCCTGTAACTAATGAACACAGTCAGTGCTCAATAAGTAAGTATTGGTTAAAACCAATTAATCAGTAGAGCAATTCGCATGTATTAAATAGGAAGGGAAAAATAAGAAATGGTCTCTCATTATGAGAAATTTATTATCTACTTGTAGGAGGCAAACAATTAATAGTATAAGAGAGCATAGGATACTTCCAAATTATACGGGGCATTTAAATAAGCACGGGAGAAATGAGTAGTAATCAGTGTGTCGATAGTCAATGTATACTGACTGTCACAAGTGAATTTAGAGTTGAATTAGATCTTGAAAGTTGAGTAGGATTTGAATAGGTCAGAAGAGAAAGGAGGATGTTTTAGGTATGTGGAAAACCTCCAGCAAAGACATGAAGCTGAAAACTGGCCAAAGTTGGGATGAGAACAATACTGTCATTGGCCTGTATGACACTACAGTGTGCTCGGGGACGTGATAGCATTGATGGCTGTGCACCGAGCTGGCCCCAGTGACCCCCTCCTTGTGATATTTATCAAAAGGCTGCCAATAAAAACCAAAACAAAACACCTGAGATAAGCTGTAAAACTTTTTTTTTTTTGCTATAAGATAGTATTTTAATTGAAGTGTAGTTAGTTTCAGGTGTAAAGCATAGTGATTCAGTTACATATACCAAATATTGAGTAGAGTTCCCTGTGCTATATGGTAGGTCCTTGTTGGTTATCTATTTTATATATAGTAGTGTGTATATGTTTCTATATATAGAAAACAAACTTATGGTTACCAAAGGGGAAAGGGGGGAAGGATAAATTAGGAGTTTGGGATTAACATTTGCAAAAGTTTTGATGAGAATCAAAATTGAAGGTAGCAAAGACACAGGCAGAATGAGCATCGTAAGAAGTGAAGGTTGCTGTCAACAGAACTGACAGGCGTGAGGCAAAATTTGGAATTGTTCAGAATAAAACTCAAGTCACTTTAGTATAGGAGCCCCTGTCCCTACCCCTCAGACCTTTTGTAAAATCTAGAGGGCCAGACCACTGACAGACAAAGGCCTTCCCCCTGTGTCTTCTTGAGCTCCCTGAATAAGTCTTTTATTATCTTGCCTTCTTTGTCACTGTGGCATGCCTCAGTCTGGATGGTTTTCTTTCTTCCACTTGACATTCTGCTCTGCATGCCATTCTGCTCCAGGAATGTCCTGAGCCTTGATGTCTATTCAAGTCCTGACCTTCTTTTTTTTTTTTTTTTTAACAGTCCGACTGAAGTCATCTTCTTTTTAACCTTAACCAATAACTTCTCAGAACTCTTACTGCAAATTAGGGAAGTTCCCTTCTGGGTCAGAAAAGTGCTCCTTTTGGCTGTAAACACGGTGAGAGTAATGACTTGCTACTCACAGTCATTTTACTTGGTGGAATTAAATTTGTTCTTCCAGACCTAAGTAAAAGCACTACCTGTTACAAAAAATCAAAATGTAGATTTTCACATATTTCCTAAGAACTTTCCTCAATTCCTTTCCTTTCGCCTCCAAATTAGTAGTATATCTTGCCATCTAGAAGAATTTCCATTATTTATAGTTCCTTTGCCAGCCTAAGGTCCAGCTTCCTCTAGTGTAGACAGAGAAAAAAAATCGAGTTTATACTTATTCCCTCTTGACCTCCTAGGCCTGATTTGGAAGTGCTTCTTCCACAAATCACAGCAGAAGTATAATAAAGGGATTGGCCATAATTTCCTATAACATCAAAGCATAAAGCTACACATGTATACTGGATTTCTCAGAAGGGTGAGATAATTTAATTACAGTATGTACAAAATAAACCTAAAGATGTATGCTTTATGAATATTTCAAGGTAAAAGATTCTGAGATATTACACATTTCAAAGGAAATCTCTTGGTGAATTCGTCCTACTTTCTGACATTACTTTCCTCTCCTTAGATATTTTCTTATTTGTAAAACACACTCCTGATTCAAATCTCCTAATGACAGATTATTTCACCAAGTCTGAATCATTCCATGTAGACCTACACTGTCTGATAGTATAGTTCTACATACTACACTACTGCCACTAGTCATGTGTGACTATTGAACATTTTAAATGTGGCTGGTCTGAACCCTCAGAATGGGAGAAAATATTTGCAAATGAATCAACTGACAAAGGATTAATCTCCAAAATTTACAAGCAGCTCAATATCAAAAAACAAACAACCCAGTCCAGAAATGGGCAGAAGATCTACACAGACATTTCTACAAAGAAGATATACAGATTGCCAACAAACACATGAAAGAATGCTCGACATCGTTAATCATTAGAGAAATGCAAATCAAAACTACAATGAGGTATCACCTCACACCAGTCAGAATGGCCATCAGCAAAAAATCTACAAACCATAAATGCTGGAGAGGGTGTGGAGAAAAGGGAACCCTCTTGCACTGTTGGTGGGAATGTAAATTGATACAGTCGCTCTGGAGAACAGCATGGAGGTTCCTTAAAAAACTAAAAATAGAACTACCATAGGACACAGCAATCCCACTACTGGGCGTATACCCTGAGAAAACCATAATTCAAAAAGAGTCATGTACCACAATGTTCATTGCAGCTCTATTTACAATAGCCAGGAGATGGAAGCAACCTAAGTGTCCATTGACAGATGAATGGATAAAGAAGATGTGGCACATATATACAATGGAATATTACTCAGTCATAAAAAGAAACGAAATTGAGTTATTTGTAGTGAGGTGGATGGACCCAGAGTCTGTCATACAGAGTGAAGTCAGTCAGAAAGAGAAAAACAAATACTGTATGCTAACACATATATATGTAATCTAAAAAAAAAATGGTTCTGAAGAACCTAGGGGCAGGACAGGAATAAAGACGCAGACGTAGAGAATGGACTTGAGGACACGGGGAGGGGGTAGGGTAAGCTGGGACGAAGTGAGAGAGTGGCATGGGCTTTTATATACTACCAAATGTAAAATAGCTAGTGGGAAGCAGCCGCATAGCACAGGGAGATCAGCTCGGTGTTTTGTGACCACCTAGAGGGGTGGAATAGGGAAGGAGACACAAGAGGGAAGAGATATGGGAACATATGTATATGTATAGCTGATTCACTTTGCTATAAAGCAGAAACTAACATACCAGTGTAAAGCAGTTATACTCCAATAAAGATGTTTAAAAAAATAAAAATTAAATAAAAAATAATGTGGCTAGTCTGAATTGAGGTGTGCTTTAAATGGAAAATATCTACCAAATTTCCAAGACTTAGCACACACACACACACAAATATAAAAGTTAATTTGTACACTGATAGCTTATTGACATGATAATATTTTGGATACATTGCATTAAATAAACAATATTTTATTAAAATTAATTTCACCTGTTTCTTTTTGCTTATTTCAATGTGGTTATTAAATATACATGTAGCTCTCTATAATACAACATTTATAATTCTATTGGACTTTGCTTGTCTTGAATAATGAAGAGGGCACTTGAAGGAGATGAGGTCGGGGGTAAGCTGGAGAAAGAGAGAAAAAAATGCCTCAGTAGGACAGTTTGTGGTGGTCTTTGGCATTCTAATTCTAGCAGAAAAAGTCTGGGGGAGATTTTTTTCACATCACAGTCAAGGTAGAGGCGTAGGCAGTCTAAGTCTCATGTGCTATGGGTATACCTCACCCGTGTGAATCACAGAATAAAAAAAAAAAACTCCCTGTCATTAAGTCATAACCACACACATATACAGATTCCAAAAACAGCTCCAATAAACAAACTTTACTTTCCACAGACAATGTCCTGTCAAGCAGGGACTACACACTCCAACGCTAATAGGGGCTAGATGGGTAACTTAAATAGTCAACAGTCCGTGGACCAGGTGAGATCTGTGGTAGAGCGGAGAACACATTTTGCATGGAAAAGGGGCACCTGGTGCTTGCCTCCAGACAATTGTTACCATGTGGGAATGCTGGCCCTGTGTTGCCAGACCTTCTTATATTTTTAGAGAAACTAGAAATCCAGATTTTCAGGTGAACTTTCCTTACTTAATCTTTAAAATAATAATGCCCATATTGGGCCCATGTATACTTTGGGTTATAAATCTGTTATCTGCATCTAAATTTAGAGAGAAAGAATAGTTTTCTAAATGGCCTCATGATTTCTCAAGTTGCAACAAAGTTTCATCACGATGGAATCAGTGTTTAACGTAAGGATTCAGATCATGTGATTTTCCTTCATCTTCTTTATCTTGCTTTCAGACTTGGACATTTTAAAGACAGTTAGGCCTCAAAAGAGGCAGTTCGTTAGTCATATATTTCTTATTTCTTATTTTTTATGTATGAAATATTTCAGACGTTCAACTAAATCAGAGAAAACAACAGAATGAATGATCATACTCATTACCTAGTCTAAGACATAAAACTTGACAAGTGAGTAAATTGGTACAACCTCTGTGGAGGCCACTGGCAACATTTATGAAAATTAAAATGTTTCAACCCTTCGTTACCATAATTTCACTGTGCTCTTAATAATATTCAATTACAACAAGCACTGGCTCTGTCCTCAGTAATCATCCTGAATTTAGTGCTTATGATTCCCAGATGATGCTTTTATATTTTTGATATGTATTCATAAGTGATACTGTGTATATGGTAAAATTTCTTCTGAAACATTGTTTTTCTTGAGGGCCCTATGTTTTTTCTTATCTGTCTGTGTTGTATGTGCCATTTCCGTATCTACTACTGCCACTGAGATCAAAGAATGGGCCCTATTGCTTTGGGCCCTCAACACCATGTTTCGTGAGATTTATCCATTTGATATATTTATTGCTAGCTCCTTTTAATAGCTATAGAGAATTCCATTGTAGGAATAAAACAATGTATTTAGCCATTCTTCTGAGAAGTACCTTTAAGGTCTTTCCAATTCTTAACTACAAGCAATGCTGAAACATACTTTTACATGCTTTCTTCTGCACATGTGGCAAGTTTTTTAGGGCAGTGATATTCAAAGTGTGCTCCTAGACCAGCAGCATTGGCATTACCTGGGAACATGTCAGGAATGCAAATTCCTGGGTCGTACCTTAAGGGAATTAGATACGCTGGGGATGGAGCGTAGCCACCTGTTTTAAGAAGCCTTGAACACTAAAGTTTAAGAACTACAGTTCTAAGGTCAACCTAGATGTATTAATGGCTCACAGAATAGGTACAACGTTGATTATGTGTTTTAAAAGTTGTTTCCAAGGTGGTCGAAGCAATTTATAGGCAGGAGGTTTTATGTTATCGTAAAATATACTCCAGTGTCTTAGTAGTTAAAGGAATGCAGTATTAACAAGTGAGTAGCATAAAGAACAATGGTTCAGAATCAAAAGAACAGAAATAGACCCCCAAAAAGTCCAGAAGTTTAGCATGAGAATATGGGGGCACCTTTTCTCAGAAAAGATTAACTTTTCTCTGATTCTATTTAGATAATTTTTCTCTGATTCTGTTTAGACAGCTAGGAGACATATGGAATAAGATAAAATGAAGTCCATTTCTAGGTAAACTGCAAATCAATAAATACAGGATATAGACAGGCAGATACTCTGTGTGTGTGTGTGTGTGTGTGTGTGTGTGTGTGTGTGTGTGTGTGTGTAGAATCAAAAAAGGGCTAGGAGAAAAGAAAATATGGAGGATGCCTCCCCTCAGAGTGGGGAAGACCTTTCTCTCTGTCACATAAACTTCAGAAGCCATAAAATAAAATTCAATTAAGAAAAAAAAAACCTTTACAAGTGGCAAAAGAAAAGCAAAGCAAAAATACTCAAATTACACACATGGAAAAAATGGAACCTATCACAGACAATGGACAATTCTCCCTATGGAAAAAGGGTAAAGGATATGAAAAGAGTGTTCTCCCAAAATGAAATACAAATCTCTCTCAAACATATGAAAAGATACCCAGATGGGGTTGCATTAAGAGAAACGAATTCAAACAGCAGTGAAACAAAATTTGCATCTACCTGATTGGCTAAAATCCAAAATATACTGTGTTGGCAAGGCTGTAGGGAAATAGCAACTCTCGTAAATATTTAAAATTTTAACCTCTAGAGATGCTATTTGGCAGCATTTATCAAAATTAAAATGTATATATTCTGTGGCATCATAATTCTACTCCTGGGATTTTATCCTAGACACAGGATTTCACACGTGTGTAATTTCACACGTGTGAAAGTACATATGTACATGATTAGTCATTGTGGCATTATTTATAATAGTAAGAAAAGAAAAAACCTAAATTTCCATTAATAGAGGGCTGTTTACATAAATAACGGTATACCCACACAATGGCATACTTTTCAATTTTTAAAAAGAATGAGGAACTACTTAATAAATGGATTAATATGAAAAGAACTTAGGTGCAAAAGAGCATATATGCTACAAGAGTAGGATAGAAACTTCATTCCAGGTATATTTTTATGACGTTTGAACTATGTGAAAATGTTACCAATTCAAAATTGTATGTGTCTGTGTATGTTGCAATGGATTTGCTCAGATTGTGTATTAGAGAAATCAACTATATTACATTCACTCCATTAATACAGTATAATATTTAATTAGTGATGTCTAACAAAGGGGTAGATTATGTTGATAGTATACTACCATATTCCACTCTCTAAAATTCATTTGAGAATTTGTTTTCTTTTCTGTGTGACATTCTTGATTTTTTCTGCTGTTACATGAAGCATATTCCATTAGAGCTCATTTCATTAGAGCTCATTTCTAACAGTTTTAGCTGGAGATATTTGAGAAGGGGACATGCCCAGCATGTTTGAAGACATCAGGACAGGATATTCTCCTCTGGAATCTTGAATCGCTCATTTTGTTAAGAGAGTTTCAAACATTTCTGTTCTGAGTTGTAACTAAAGTTAACAAAAGCCCTATTTCCTTGTGAGGATTTGCTCAATTCCCTCTGGCCAGATGGCTTCTATACCCTGGGTTTCCTTCCAATGCTAATCTTTGGTGATCCACAGCTGCAGGCTGCCTTGAGTACTTAACCTTCTCTCATTATGCTGTCATCTTGCTGAAAAGGATTCGCCACAGAACAAACCCTAAACAAATCTCTTTTACATAATTGCATCCAGAAATAGAATTTCCATTGCAGATAATATTACTACAGCTTTGTATGCATAGTGCCTGGCAAAGTCCCTGCTATATAGTTACTATTTTTAATACCATGCCTCCTTAAAGAAAATAATTTTGATAGCTGACCAGGTTTATATGTATAATTAATGATTATGTAATAGAAACATATGGTATTAATACAATTAATGAATGCTTGTTGACTGCTAGAATGAATAGTTGTTCTTTTTTTTTTTTAATAAAGTTTGGTGTTTTTGTTTTTGTTTTTTCCCCATTACAACCTCTTTGTCTCTTCCTCAGTTTTCAGGAGGCATTCCTCACTTTACCGCGAATGGCATCCATCCTCAACAACTGGATGTCTGGTCTTGGAACACTTTCTCTTCCCTAGGTATTTCTAAATCACTGAGGAAGGTTGACAGGGTTCCAAAATTATTCTAGTTATCACTGCTGCCCAGTGCTTGGTTCCTTGTGGCCAATTTGGTCTCCTTTCTGCTCTGGATCTCCCCGGGAGGCCTGGAAACTTCTTCCCTCGGGCAGTTGCTCTCCACTTTGGTACTGCATTCCAAGCATGGGCCCCAAATATTCCCAAACTCCCCACAGCACAGCTAAGACCAGCCAACATGATTTAACGAGACTTCACTAAAGATGTGGGCAGGAAAAAAAAAAGAGGAATATAGTGAAAACACACACACACACACAAACACTTAAAACTGGATTAAACATACCAAATCTCTCAGGGTTCTTAGGCCAGGCTACTCTACAGTTACTCTGAGACAATTCTCAATGGAGCAAGCTTCCATCCAACTATCATATCACAAGGACCACCATATTTCCCTCTCTGTGCCTTCCTACCCGGAAATCTAGACAACTGCTCTCAGATGCCCCAAAAAGGTGTGAGGGGGATTTCTGGCAACTCTTCCCAGAGTAAAAGTAACCCTTTATAATTTTTATTCTTGATAGAATAAATTTTATTGTCTTGAACTTCCTATTCCAGAATCCGGGCTTTAGGTTTGCATAACCTCAGGCCAATTAACAACAAAGCCATTTTCCCTCCAATAAGAATGTATTATCCATCTATGAGAAAAACTTTCAGCTTTGAAATAATATTGACCTGTATCCCACCCCCATCCATACAAACACTCATACTCACACGTATATTAAAGCCAATGATATGACCAAGTATGAGTCTGGTTTCTTGTACACTGAAATCAACAATACATTCTCTGATCACGTGGGACATGCTCTTATATTTTATCAAGTTTTAGCTATATTTTTTCAAATATTAGCAGAAGGACATGTCTTTTTTTTAAGAAGACAGTAAAATAAAATATTTTCAAGCCTCCTATTTTTTTAAAAAAAAAGTCATAGTGACAATTTCCTTTACATTTAAAGTCTTTGAAAACTTTGGGAGGAAATGTCCAGAACAAGCTGATATCTAGCAGCTGGAAAAGCCTCTGTATCAGTGCCTCCAAATAGTAGCTGTACATTTGAATCATGTGGAGAAGTTGTGAAAAATTCTGATACTTGAGCCCTACCCTTAGCAATTTTGATCTGTGTGGGGAGTGTCCCAAGCATCAATATTATTGCAGAAAAAAATCTCTCTAGGTGATTCTACATGTAGCCAAGATTGAGAATTTCTATACTACATGAATCCAGGGAAAGGAAGAAGATCACAGACTGTTAGCTGAAAGGACCACCAAATGATGTCAAAAACTCAAAAGTAAAAGCAACAAAAGTATTCTCTGTATTTGATCAGGAAGACAAACTTTTTTTCCCAGAATTTGAGCAAATGTTTACTTGTGTTGCTTTTCCTAGAAAATAAAACCTTTTCCTATGATTTTTAGAAATCCATATCTAAATCTAAAATTTATCTACTTTATTTTCAGAGAAAGAAAACTTCTAAAATTTTACATTGTAAAAGATTGATTTAAAAGTAAAACTAAATATGTTCCACTCCCTATCTGGCGGAATTGAACATCTTGGCCAAAAGAGTTTGACAACCAAAATTTTGTTTCAATTTTTATGAACATAACCAGTGGTATTTGTTGAACTGGAGACTATTCAGTGTGGATTTAAACGCTGAATTTTTAAATCATAAATAGGGAATATCTAACATTTCCACAAATTAATTCTACTTGTAAAATTTGGGGTTATACAGACTTTGGTACGGTAGAGAATTGGAGACAGGTGACAGAGGAAAATGCTAATTTATTGTATACTTTTGAGATACTTAAGATCATTTTTCAGAGTTTAAGTTATCACGTTCGGAACCTGTACACTATTGAGATGCATAGTAAGATAGGCTCATGAAACTTCCAGAAATACCCAACTTAAAGTATACATTGATATTATAGCAAATTTTAAAAAAGGAATTATTTTAGGCAAGTTTTTCTCTTCATGTACATTTTGGACTGAACTAAGTATGAAGTTGATTTTAATATTAAAGGTTTATCTAATTATCTAGGAGCATCTATCCTATTTTATTTTTCTATTTAATCTTGATTGGGCTATTTTACAACTCTATAAAGGTTGTAAACTAACTTGTAGAAATTGAAGAGCAATACAAATTATTCTTGGCTAATAACAATGGAAATGCATTTCTCCTGTCAAGGAGCATTATTTCTGTTCATAGACAAAATTACAACCCCGAAGTTTTAGCTTTTTATTTTTGATGTGTATGGCATTACCCGTTGTATTAGTCTGTGTTCTTCAGAGAAGGAGAACCATTAGATGGAGATACATATACAGATAATACACCAGAGATGCATTAAACCTTTCCCCAGAAGAGGAGGTAAAGTATTCATGAGCCCACTGGGGATGACAGGGTAGCTGAGAAAAGATGACTGGTATCCACAGAACAAGTCATCCTATCCACTTTATTACTGAAATTTTCCTCTGCTGAGGCAGAAGCAGACACACACAAATACCCCCTTGCAGACGAACGCAGCAATAATGTTTAACCAAATATCTGGGCATCCTTTAGCCCAGTAAAGTTGACAAAATTAACCATCACGCCAGTTTTGCATGTAATTTCACAATCTTATCCCATCATTCTTTCATTTGGTCACTAAAATACTCTTGTCTTTTCTAGATATTTTTGAGCCCAAGTTCCTTTCAAGTTTTCTCACTACTTCTTTAACAAATCTTTGATGTGCTCACTTTATGTGAGTCATCCACATGCCGCGGAGCGGCTGGGCCCATGAGCCATGGCCGCTGAGCCTGCGCGTCCGGAGCCTGTGCTCTGCAACGGAAGAGGCCACAACGGTGAGAGGCCCGCGTACCGCAAAAAAAAAAAAAAAAAAAAATTACACTCTGAGAGTCTTGGGAAGTTTCACTGAGATGTCCATGTGGAACCCATCTTCCCAAACCAATTAGACTGAATTGCCCAAGAAATGCACCTCATACTTCAAGCAAAGCACATCCTTCCTTGCCTTTTAGAGAGAATGCCAAGCAGCAAGAGAAATTACTTACTCTTGTTCCTTTGTTTTCATTTCTCATTCTATGGTTTTATTTTCTCTTTCTTGATGAAGTTTGATTCTGCTTCTGGTTTGCATAAGATAGCAAAGAATGAAATTCTGTGTGTATGGTCTGAACGTTTAATGATCTCTAGTGGGTAGAAACACGGATTTGCTCTCCCATAGGTGAGAGAGAATAGATTATCTGAGTTATTGGCCTTTTTGTTAGTCTATTTGTCTATTCGTGAGTTCAAATCAATTTAGAAAATATGCCATGCTTGTTGGAAAGGAGAATAGCACTCTGGAATCTGGGCCAGTGATCTGTGTGTTTTTGTGTTGAATTTGACCTGTGGCCAAGGTTGTGAACTGAAGCTGCAAAGTCTGTACGTGTGTCCATGTCTTTAATTGAGAAAAGCCTTTATTTCTCATTGTGTGAGTGTGAAATATTTTCCCACTCCAGAAGGTACTGCATGAATACATTAGATACAAGTCTAAAAATAAATGAGGTATATTCTGATATAGAACCCAAAAATCATGGAGATAATTTGAATATTTCTAGGAAACAAAGTCATAAAATTTCTAATATTTTAAAATGTGCCATATCTTTTTTTTTTTTTTTTGGTACGTGGGCCTCTCACCGCTGTGGCCTCTCCCGTTGCGGAGCACAGGCTCTGGACGCGCAGGCCCAGCGGCCATGGCTCACGGGCCCAGCCGCTCCGCGGCACGTGGGATCCTCCCGGACCGGGGCACGAACCCGTGTCCCCTGCATCGGCAGGTGGACTCTCAACCACTGCGCCACCAGGGAAGCCCCCAAAATGTGCTATATCTTTAAGAGGGAAAACAAGAAAAATCTTTCTCACCAAAACTGCTAACTCAGAGGCATTTTTTTCTTTGAGAAATCAAGTTGGTGTAAACAAGGTGAATCTTGAACAAATCAGACCAGTTCGATAATTTTGGATTAAGGAATCCCCAGCAATATGTAACTTCCCTGACTATCAGCACACAGTAAAACTTTAAAAAGTAAAATAGTGTCTTCATAATATTTGGATTTGTTTTCTCATGAAGGGACCAGTTAATCTGAGCTTCTTCAGCATCTTATAGTGGTTTATTAATCAGAAAAACTAATATCATTCCCACAAAATCTTTTCAAAGTTTGTCTACTCAGAGATCCATTTGTACAACCTGCTGCTCTGGATCATGCCTGAGTTCGGACACGGAAACATTGGTTACCAAGCAGTTAATTTTGCGTGGATAAATTGTTATTAATATAAATGTGTTTTAGAGACTGTAAACCCTGAAGGAAGGCCATGAAGGTGAAGAATATTTTCTCACCTTTATTGGAAGACCATTCTCCATGAATCTCCTGCATGTCTGCATGAAATGCAAAGAAAGGCTTTGGCTGCCTTGTTCTGGGTTATGTTTCCAAAGATATTTGTATAGCAAGCAGGCTTGGAAGACAGAGTTTCTCTCCAGAGCAGGCGGGGCGGGGGGGGGGGGGGGGGGGAGGTTTATTTACACGCCAGTATTAGTAAATTTCATTTAATTTCCTTGCAGCCTATTAGAAAAGATTTGGGTTCCCTAAATTCCATGTTCCTCAGCTATGATGCAAACCCACTGCAAGCCCAGCATCCACCTGTTCCCCTTTACCTCAGTCCTTCTAGAAAGTGGTAGGCAAGGACAACTGATGGGAACATGAACATCACGCTGGTTGCTTTGCTACGAGTAAAAAACAGTCCATGGTCTCTGACCCAGGAGTGTTGCGTGTTCCACCAGCATCCATGAAACTGTGGCAGGCTAAGTTATTAGCCAGCAAGTAGAGTAGCATCTCATACCTCACAGGGTAACATCACAACTCCTGAAAACTCTCAGGGAACCAATAAAACACTCTCCATACCAATGTTGAAGAGAGAAAGAAAACAAAATGTTTTAGCAAATGAGCATTTCAGATTTACATGCATGTGAAGATAGCCCAAAAGTGGGTTCAAAGTCTGGACAGAATTTGACACATATTTATACAGTCAGGTGGGGAGAGAACAATGAAAACTTCTCATATATTCTTGGGAGATGAAATAATGCACATCTGATTACCTCCCAAATATGCTGAGAGAGACCCCTGAGCTAATTCTCAAAGTTAGTGTTTTCAGTTCCAAGGGTCAGAAGCACTAAGACCTTGCATGGCCAAATTAAAACCTTGGGCCTTTTATCAAGCCAATAATATTTCAAGGGGACACCTTCAGGAAGAAAGGTGGGGAGGAAGGTACCTCTCTCCTCTTTATTAATAAAAGAATGCTTAGGATATTACTAAACCATAAAAAAGAATGAAATGATGCCATCTACAGCAACAGGGATGGACCTAGAGATTATCATATTAAGTAAAGTAAGTCAAACAGAGAAAGACAAATATCATACGATATCCCTTATATGTGGAATCTAAAAGAAAAAAAAAAGGAAACAAATGAATTTATTTCCAAAACAGAAAGAGACTCAGAGACACAGAAAACAAAAGTATGGTTACCAAAGTGGAAAGGGGGGTGGGAGGAGGGATACATTAGGAGGCTGGGATTAACCTACACACACTACTGTGTATAAATAGATAACCAACAAGGACCTACTGTACAGCACAGGGAAGTATACTCAATATTATGTAATAACTTATAAGGGAAAAGAATCTGAAAAAGAAATATACATACATATATAAACTGAATCACTGTGCTGTACACCTGAAACTTACACAATATTGTAAATCAACTATACTTCAATAAAAAAAAATTTTTTCAAATCCCGATCATCTCATTCTTACTCAACCCCCAGGGGAACCACTGGTCAAATCCTCAGGCCATAGTAATGCATGTATCTCAATAGAGAGTATCACCCTTCTCCATTCTGATATTGTTGGTTACTGTAATAAACTAACCACAGCCTTTTCACGTCACATCAATAGGCAATTTCTGTCTCCTTTCATGTTTATCTGAAGGCTCTGCTACAGGTCAGAAATTTGATCTTCAAAGAAAACAAAGTCAATACCTCCTGGAAAGAAGTATAGCAGGTGTTTTGACTATTTATACCGGAAGAAATAGATTCATTAGTACTGGCTTTGGAGCTTAAGGTGACACCTCTTAGATGACTGTAAAGATTGCATCAGAGGACTGAGCCAGGAGTTCTTTTTATTCCAGAAGCAGACAACCTGGTGAAAGCAAACTGCTGATGTAAGATCAAGAGGAACAATAATTATGTAGTACCGAATGAACTTAGGAGGGAATGTTTTGTCGTGTGTGTGTTTTGTTTAGAATATTGTTGATATTTTTGATGAGTATATGAAGCATCCTTCTATCTCTGACCCTCAATTATTTAGACTATGGTTTTGTAGAATAAAAAAAAATTCTTTAAATGGTATCTTTTTTTTCTATAAGAAATCTATTAGGCTGATTC
This sequence comes from Phocoena phocoena, assembly GCF_963924675.1. Classification (NCBI taxonomy): domain Eukaryota; kingdom Metazoa; phylum Chordata; class Mammalia; order Artiodactyla; family Phocoenidae; genus Phocoena; species Phocoena phocoena. The sequence continues at coordinate 86,337,980 of NC_089229.1, forward strand.
TCGCACTTTTTAAAAATACTAAACCTTTAATTTCAATGGCAACACAGTTAATTTCACAGGTTAATAGGAATCTGTCTCTTTTAAAAATTGGGATACCGTTACACAAATCAACTGTGCACCCAAAACCATTATTGGGGGGGAATCCTATTTAAGAATTCAATTTAAATCAGAACTAGAAGCCCACCAAAGAGCAAGGATTATAATTCAGGTCTCGAATCTATGTCCACAAAGTGCTCCAGAAAACTGGTCTTGTACCTTCTGTGGATTACAAGAACACAGCCTCACAGGCAGTATAATAGCTCAATTAATTCCTTGCTGGTCAGATTCCTTTAGCAGATTTCCAGAACCTTAAAAAAAGTAGAATTCACACACATACATAGATACTATAGGTGTAACCCTAAGGAGATAAATTCCCTTTTTTCTTTTCCGACCCTCAGAATAGAAGAATAAGAGTTATTTAAAATTCAACCAAACCCAACCAAACATTGAGTGTGTAATCAAGAATAATCTCTGGAGTTTATTTTAGGATCACAAGTAGAGACTGTCATAACAAAGCATTGTCTAACAGGCCTACCCAAGGATTATCCGATTTTAGACCTTTGTTTGGATTTGTTACTTACTACTGGTTAGAGTATTTTACTGCTAATGCCACACAAGACATTATTTAGTTTTGTATATGATTTTATGGTCCTCTCCTACCATTCTTTTATTTGGTCACTATAAATACTTCTGTTGCTTCTAAACTTTTTTTTGGAAACAGTTTCACCCCTCTTGTTTGTTCATTAATGTGTTAAATAAATCTTTGACATGTGCTCATTTTCAAAATTCATGTGTTTGACCTCTAAAAGCTATATTTTGACAAAAAAAATGAAGGATTGAAACAGTAATGTATAAATAGACATTTTGATTTAGATATTATATATATATTTGATATATACGTTCTTTAATAAATAATCTATATATCTGCCTATTTGAATTCTTATAGTATTCTAATATTTTGGGTTTTAACCTATTCACAAGCTATAAATAAAGCAAACTATTTCATTTTGTCTCTAGAACTTTAGTTCGGTTATTTACCTGGCTTTACACTTTTTTTTTTTTTTTTTTTTTTTTTTGCGGTACGCGGGCCTCTCATTGTTGTGGCCTCTCCCGTTGCGGAGCACAGGCTCCGGACGCGCAGGCTCAGCGGCCATGGCTCACGGGCCCAGGCGCTCCGCGGCATGTGGGATCTTCCCAGACCGGGGCACGAACCTGTGTCCCCTGCATCGGCAGGCGGACTCTCAACCACTGCGTCACCAGGGAAGCCCTGGCTTTACACTTTATGGCTATAAAAATGATATATTTTACACTGTTGGGACTCAAAGATTCCCTAGATATATAATTCCCTCAATTTATGCAGTCCACTAAAAAATGAAATTTCCCCCCTGAAGCTCTTTAAAAGATTGCTGTATTTTTGGTGCACTAAAGAACAGTGAAATAACTAGTAGTTATCTGTCTTATGCAATTAATTGCATATATGACCTAGACATTACTGTTATAATCCCTGTTATAAATAGCCATTTTCTTTAAAGTATAATTTATCAAGATCACTTTGGATACTTATTTTTTAACTTTTAATTGAAAATTTTTAAGTTGGTCTGTTATTTGATTACACTCTAAGTTTATACTCTTAAATTTAGTAAGAATTTTACTTTTGTAACTTGAGAGCTATGGTGATTAATCACTTATAAGAATTTTTAACTATTTTAAAATTGCATTTTGAGTTTATATAATCTAAAAAAAATGGACCAATAAAGGTAGCAAGTCCTCTTAAAGAACAACGCATTATATAATTTTAACTGAGGATGGGAGTTTAGAGGGAATTCAAATTTCAATAACTTTAAATTTCACATCTAAATCCAATGTTCGGATATTAAAATTCACTGGCTCAGGGAAGTCTGTCAAGATGCACAGAAACTTCCCTCTCAGTTTATGAGGGCTGTCCTAAGAATAGGGCTGGCTCTCAGAGAGGACAATTTAGAATTAAAAATAAATCATTGGGCTTCCCTGGTGGCGCAGTGGTTGAGAGTCCGCCTGCCGATGCAGGGGACGCGGGTTCGTGCCCCGGTCCGGGAAGATCCCACATGCCGTGGAGCTGCTGGGCCCGTGAGCCATGGCCACTGAGCCTGCGCGTCCGGAGCCTGTGCTCCACAACGGGAGAGGCCACAATAGTGAGAGGCCCGCGTACTGCAAAAAAAAAATAAAATAAAATAAAAAAATAAAAATAAATCATTGGCTCTTGACAAAATCTTATTTCTAAAAAAAGAAAAAAAAAGTCAAATAGCTTGAATGTATGTGTGCACATGTTTTGAAAGTAGTGCTAATGAGCCAAAAAGTAAATTTATCATAAATATTTTGATGAAATTTTCCAACTCAGATTTTGTTTAAATGGAAAATACCTTTTAAAATAGAGTCTTTCATGGCATTTAAAGAGACTTTACCAAAGCAATCTTGAGAAAGAAGAACACAGCTGGAGGTATCACACTCCCTGAATCCAGACTATACTACAAAGCTAAAGTAATCAAAACAGTATGGTACAGGCACAAAAACCAGACACATAGATCAATGGAACAAAATAGAGAGCCCAGAAATAAACTCATGCACTTATGGTCAACTAATCTATGACAAAAGGAGGCAAGAATATACAATGAGGAAAAGACAGTCTCTTCAATAAGTGGTGCTGAGAAAACTGGACTGCTACAGGCAAAAGAATAAAATTAGAACATTTTCTCACAACATATATGAAAATAAACTCAACACGGATTGAAGACCTAAATGTGAGACCAGAACCATAAAACTCCTAGAAGAAAACATAGGCAGGACACTCTGACATAAATCATAGCAATATTTTTTTGATCTGTCCCCTAAGGCAAAGAAAACAAAACCAAATATAAACAAATGGGACCTAATTCAACTTAAAAGCTTTTACACAGCAAAGGAAACCATCAACAAGATGAAAAGACAGCCAACTGAATGGGGAAAATATTTGTAAATTATATGACCAATAAGGGTTTAATATCTAAAATATATAAACAGCTCATACAACTCAATATTAAAAAAATAAGAAATAGGCAGAACACCTGAACAGTCTTCCAAGGAAGACATACAGATGGCCAACAGGCACATGAAAAACTGCTCAACATCACTAATCAGAGAAATGCTAATCAAAACCACAATGAGCTATCAACTCACACCTGTTAGAATATCTATCGCTAAAAAGACCACAAATAACAAATGTTGGTTAGGATGTGGAGAAAAGGGAACACTTGTACCCTGTTGGTGGGAATATGAATTGGCGCAACCATTATGGAAAACACTATAAAGGTTCCTCAAAAAACTAAAAATAGAACTACCATATAATCCAGCAATTCTACTGCTGAGTACATATGCTAAGAAAACAAAAACACTAAGTCAAAAAGATACATGCACCCCAATGTTCATAGCAGCATTATTTATAATAGCCAAGATATGGAAGCAACCTGGGGTCCATCAACAGATGAATGGATAAAGAAGATGGGGTATACATTATACATACATACACAAGAGATTACTACTCAGCCAGGAAAAAGAATGAAATTTTGTCATTTGCAACAACATGGATGGACCTGGAGGGTATTATGCTTAGTGAAATAAGTCAGACAGAGAAAGACATATACTGTATATTATTGCTTATATATGGAAACTAAAAAATAAAACAAATGAATATAACAAAACAGAAACAGACTCACAGATCCAGAGAACAAAATAGTCGTTACAAGTGGGGACAGGGAAGCAGAGAAGGGCAAGGCAGAGGTAGAGGATAAAGAGGTACAAACTATGATGTATAAAGTAAATAAGCTATGAGGGTATATTGTACAGCACAGGGAATATAACCAATATTTTACAATAACTTTAAATGGAACATAATCTATAAAAAATTTGAATCACTATGTTGTACCCCTGACACTAATATCATATATCAACTATATATCAATTAAAAACATAAGCAACTGTTTTGAAACAAAAGTTTTAAATCATTCTCATAGGTTTATTCTGTTTAATCAACTATGCTTTTCCCTAATTTACATGTTCATGCATGAAACATTAATAACAATTTCTAAATAATTGTGTGACATGAAAGCTGCCCTAACCACTTTGGGAAGTTAGAGATATTTTTCAAATAAAAAAGGGTAAAAGTTGGAGTAGGAAGACTATTTTGCAAAGTTATAATTAATTTTGATTTGAATTTTGCTATGTAGCCCTAGAAGTCACTTTTTTTTCCATTTTGAATACAAAAAAGTGAGTTAAAGTTTTGTGATTCTCCATCCTATAGGAATTTGATTAGACTTCCCATGGTCCCTACAAATAAGGAGATGATTTGGGTCTTTTTTTCTTCAACTGTCACATTCTATTAGTGAGAAGATCAGATCATATCATGTATACTTGCTTTAAAAAAAAAACACACAGCAAAAATAAAGCTAACAACCTCAGAAATGCAAAAAAAATCTTCTGTGTTCCTCATTACTCAGATTACTGATCAAAAGAAACAGATGGATCCTATATTGATTGCTGTAGATTGCAAAAACTACTAGTTTATTCTTCCAAATCTATTATGCTTACTACATTTTCTACATGCATTTAATACAGCTTAAAGTTATGATCCTAGGAAAATCAGAAGTTAAAGAAAAATTTTTGTAGTATATGGTTTGTAAGATAATAAATAAATCTTATTTACTTAAATGATGTTTAATAAAAACTTATCTTTAATGACTAGTATTTTTTTTTTTTTTAATTCAAAGGTGAGTTTTATTTATTTATTTGGTTGCACTGAGTCTTAGTTGCAGCAGGCAGGCTCCTTAGTTGCGGCTTACAGGCTCCTTAGTTGTGGCATGCAAACTCTTAGTTGCAGCATGCATGTGGGATTTAGTTCCCTGACCAGAGATTGAACCCGGGACCCCTGCACTGGGAGCATGGAGTCTTATCCACTGCACCACCAGGGAAGTCCCCTATTTTTCTGTGTTTAACTGAAGTATAGTTGACTTAGTATGTTGTGCTAGTTTCAGGTGTACAGCAAAGTGATTCAGTTATACATACATATATATCTATTTTTTTCAGATTTTTTCCCATATAAGTTATTACAAAATATAGAGTATAGGTCCCTGTGCTATACTCCTTCTTGGTTATCTGTTTTATATATATATTAGTGTGTACATGTTAATCCCAAACTCCTAATGTATCCCCCCACTTTCCCCTTTGGTAACCATTAGTTTGTTTTCTATGTCTGTGGGTCTATTTCTGTTTTGTAGGTAAGTTCATCTGTATCATTTTTTGTTTTAGATTTCTCATATAAGCAGAATTTTATGAGTCTAGTATTTTTCTTAATCTGCTCAGACTGCCATAACAAAATACTGCAGACTGGCTGATATAAACAACAGAAATATATTACTCACCGTTCTGGAGGCTGGAAAGTCCAAGATCAAGGTGACAGCAAGGTAGGTTTTATTCTCAGGCCTCCTCTCTTGGCCCGTAGCTAGCCACATCTCACTGTGTGTGTCACATGACCTCTTCTTTGTGCACTGGAGAGGGGAGAGAGAGAGAGAGAGAACTCTGGTCTCTATTCCTCTTTTTTTTTTTTTTTTTTTGCAGTACGCGGGCCTCTCACTGCTGCGGCCTCTCCCGTTGTGGAGCACAGGCTCCGGACGCACAGGCTCAGCGGCCATGGCTCACGGGCCCAGCCGCTCCGTGGCATGTGGGATCCTCCCGGACCGGAGCACAGACCTGCATCCCCTGCATCGGCAGGTGGACTCTCAACCACTGCGCCACCAGGGAAGCCCTCTATTCCTCTTTTCATAAGAAAATCAGTCCTATTAGATTAAGGCTCCACTCTTGGACCTTACTTACCTCCTTAAAGCACCCATCTCAAAATGCAGCCACACAGGGGGTTAAGCCTTCAACATATGGATTTGGGGGGGACACAAACATTCAGTCCCTAAAAGTATTTTTATTAGCTATTTTGTATGTCAGTATTCATTAATTAAAAGAGACATCCTGTTTCGTGCGGATACTATTGAGCTGGTTATAAGAGAATGCTCTGCGGAAGAGTACGTTTACAATAATCTGCGGAGAATTCTCTAGTACAACTCTAATAGCAACAAAACTTGTGCTCCAAAACTTCTGCGTTCAAATCCAGGGGTTTGCACTGAAAAATGTAGATATGTCATACCTCCTGCTGTTACTAATCCAATACTGTTGGGATGCACCCAGCAGGCCTGCAAGTCTTGTAGGTGCCCAGTCTGGAGACCAAAGGAAGAGCTTGGAGACAGTGACAGAGACATCAACAGTTTACTGTACAGAGGAATCTTACACAAAGGGACCTAGAGCGACACTCCAGGTGTTCAGCAGACAGTGGGCAGGATGTAGCAGCATCTTCGTTGCTCAGGGGAGGAGGAGGATACCATTTATAGGGAGAATTGATGTCAGGTGAGCTCATCAGTTACCAGGGGCTAATGAAGCCTTAATTTAAGAGGATTGGATAGTCATGTGTGTGAAGCAGGGCCTGGTCGATCAGGGGATGAACAGAGAGCAAGAGGACAGCCTAACCATATAAATACTGATATCTACTAGTTATATTTATTTAATATCATATAATTTTAGAAAACATGGCAAAAGTTGTTGAACATGACTTATTCGAATGACAGGAAAATCATGCTTTTAAAAAATGTGTTCACTATCTAGGCATAAATATACAAGAAAAAAGACTCTCCCCTCGGCTCTCCTCTCCCTCCACCTTATTTTGAAACTCCCTGTTTCCCTCCCCACATTTTCATTCTGAATTTGACCACCGTTTAGACTCAAGTAACAGATTTGCAGTGAAGGAAAGATTATTAATCAAGGTTCAACCAGAGAAGCAGAACCAGAAGTAGTAGGAGATTATATGTAGAAGCAAATATAAGTTTATTTGCTTATGTAATTGTGGAAGCCTATTGGGCAGGCAGAGAGGGAGGGTCAGCAGCCAGTTGGAATCCAGAGGAAGGAGCCCAAGCTTGGCCACAGGTGGGAGGTCCCACTCAGAGAAGACCTGAGCGTATTTTAAAGATCTTCCAATCAATTCAGGCCGACGCAGGATCATCTCTTGTTCAGTTAACTGATTAGCATCTTTTTTTTTTTCACCAAGAATTTATTGAACAACATATTCACCCTTTTGTTCCACTACCTTCTGCCATTTTCCAGGCAACTTCATAATTCCGTCTTCCCAAAACTTTTTATCTTGCTGAGCAAAGAACTGTCCCAGGTGCCTTTTACAGACTTCCAGGGAACTGAAATTTTTTCCATTAAGAGAATTTTGTGGAGACCGAAATAAATGGAAAGCTGAAGGTGCAATGTCTGGTAAATACCGCAGGAAGATGGAAGAGTATGCGTTTTCTGTTGACTCATTTTGGATTCTTTTCGTCGAGTGCCGCTTTCAGTTGGTCTAATTGGAAGCAGTACTTGTTGGAGTTAATCGTTTGGTTTTCCAGAAGGAGCTCTTAATAGAGGACTCCCTTCCAATCTGACAGTATACACAACATCACCTTCTTCGCATGAAGATCGGCCTTTGGTGGGGTTGGTGGTGGTTCATTTTGCTTGCCCCATGATCTCTTCCATTCCACATTACGGTACAGTATCTACTTTTCTTCGCCCATCACAATTTGTTTTAAAAACAGAACGTTGTTGTTACGTTTCAGTAGAGAATCGCGTGCGGAAATACGGTCGAGAAGGTTTCTTTTGCTTAACTTATGTGGAACCCAAACATCAAAGCGATTCACATAACCAAGCTGGTGCAAATGATTTTCAGCGCTTGATCTGGATATTCTGAGTATGTCGGCCATCTCCCGCATGGTATAACATTGATTGTTCTCAATTAATGTCTCGATTTGATCACTCTGATCAACGCCTTTAACCACATCTGCAAAATGCCTTCACAGAAGAACCTAGATTTACTGTTTGATTGAATAACCGGGAGCAGCTGTGTGTATGTTCCAACATGGCTTTGACTCCTGACGCTTCCATTTATATGCGTGTAAACTTAACCTGGTTATTAAAACTCTGACTTTATAGAATTGCTGTGAGGATTAAAAACTTATTATAAATGATAATTATTACTGTTATTAAATCACAGTTTTAAAAGAAATTTTGAATATATTAAATAATTTAATTCTCATTGTTATACTGAAAAACAGTATTTAACAGATACTCCTTCCTATTGAAGATAGGAAAAGATAGCAATTACACAGCAATAAAATATTAATCTATCAGTGAGTACACAGAAGTAAAAATCAATAATTTCCATAAAAGAAAAGCTTTAAAAAGCATATTTATAAAATACAGAACTTGAGCAATTATTAAGTTCATGAAACACAGATTCACAGCAAATAAATTTTAACTGAAAACTGCTCTAGAGCTCAGATTTTCAGAAGTGTAACATGTTAACTGTATACTTAGAATAGTTTCCTTTATATTCAGAAAGATTTCAAGTATGCCCTATCTCTTTGATGCTTTCATTTTTTTAATGTATTTGCTACTAATACAAAACATGTCATTTTTCATTTAAGAAATCAGAGAAACAGTAGATTCAGTGTAATAGAAATCACAGTTTCAATGAAAATATTCTTTTACCAACAGGTTTTCCCAGGAAGACAGTAGTTAAGAAACAATCCACCTCCACAGCCCTTCCCCCAGCCTCCTTCCAACATACAGACATATAGCTTATTAATGGTTTAAAATATCACCAGATGCCTTGCATCATACACAGAAATTTGAACAACCATATTTAAAAACTGCCAAAGTCTATCTTATTTTAAGATAAAAGAAGCACAGTATAGCAGGGACATGGTGAGAAAAATATTGTAGAGAATGTATTTTCTCTTCAAGAAGAAAATGTTAATTTGATTTGGTCTGGATGGATTTGAATGTTAAGAGCTAAGGGGGAAGTGGGTCTCCAAGGGTAATAGTTCATATTTTTTTAAACTAAGTATTCTATGACTCATCCATGACTGAATTGCTGGTATCAGACTAAATTTGCCACCTAGAATAACTCAAAAAGCTTGATAAAATACAAACAATAAATGGTGGCATCAGAGAGCAACCAAGGTAGCCAAAAGGGCCTGGCTCCTAGGTAACTGGGAAGGCGTTAAGATGTGTTTGTTTTTACTACTACCTTCTTCCATCAGGGTATCTGCTGGTAAACTAACATTGGAAGAGAGGTCAAACAGAAAGCGCTGTGGAGCTGGCAACAGTCTCACTGACCTGAGGAGATAAAAGCTGGTACTTAGGGCTACCAAAGCAGCTAGGACCAGAGGAACCAATACCTTGAAGGAAAGTGAATTACAGAGAAGTGAACCCAATGTTCTGAGTGCAATTTTCCCTCAATGTATTCACTGATTTCTAAGCTCCCCATGCTTTAGTCAAGAGGCCGAGACACCAAGTAAAAAAGCAACTGGTAAGAGGCTAAAATATTAAGCAGAGATCAGAAGTCTCAAAGCCCTGAGACAAACCTTAGAGTTTAGGGACTGCTGAGGAGGAAGGGAATGGTTAAAAAAAAAACTAAAAAAACCACAAAACAAAAACAAAAACCCAACTAAAACTAAGGTTTCTGTTAACACCCCTGAAAATTCTGCCTTGTGAGTTGAGTACACCAGAAATAAATCAATAGTCAAAACTACTGAAACCAAGGTGTTGTGGCCATGAGAATGCATTTCACAGACCTCCATCTAAAGGGGGTTTCATTGACTGAGGGCCCAGCTGCTATAAAGCACCATGGCCACACTTCCTACATGTATCCCAGCCGATGACCTAGCACTGCAGGGATTCTGAGGCAGGCTCATTTTTGGTAGATATGGAACTCCTCAGACAGCTGGCCTTGGCTCAAATACAGTAGCCCCCCCTCATCTGCAGTTCCACCTGTGGTCAACTTCAGTCCGAAAATACTACATGAAAAATTCCGGAAATAAATAATTCATAGGTTCTAAATTGTACACCTTTTTGAGTTAGCGTGATGAAATCTCACTCTGACCCACCTGGGATATGAATCATCACTTTGTTCAGTGTATCCCGCCTGTTAGTCACTTATTAGCTGTCTTGGTTATTGGGTTATTGTCGCAGTATCGCAGTGCCTGTGCTCAAGCAACCCTTATTTTACTTAATAATAGCCCCCAAACGCAAGAGTAGGGATGCTTGTAATTTGGAGATGCCAAGGAGAAGCTGTAAAGCACTTCCTTTAAGTAAAAAGGTGAAAGTTCTCAAGTTAAGGAAAGAAAAAAAAATTCTAGCTGTGGTTGCTAAGACCTCTGGTAAGAAAATCTTCTATCCATAAAACTGTGAAGAAGGAAAAAGAAATTCCTTTTTTGCTGTTCCACATCAAACTGCAAGAAGTACGGCCACAATGTGTGATTAGTGTTAAGATGGAAAAGGCATTAAATTTGTACAATATTTTGAGAGAGAACACATTCACATAACTTATTACAGTATATTGTCATCGTTCTATTTTAATTATTGTTGTTAATCTCTTACTGTGCCTAATTTATAAATTAAACTTTATCATAGGTATGTGTGTACAGGAAAAAACAGTATTTGCAGGGCTCAATACTATCCACGGTTTTAGGTATCCACTGGGGGTCTTGGAACACACCCCTCATGGATAAGGGGGGCCACTGTACTCACCGATAGTTTTGCTGAACCTTCTTTAGACTGCAGGATGCTCTAGGACCTTCTACCCCAACTTCCTTCCCTCTGTTCTTTCCTTGGGTTCTGACTTGCATTGTGGTCTGCCGGGTCTCTTAGCCTTCCCAGGCCCTTTGTCTCATAGGCATTCCCCCCCGATGAAATTCTTGCACGTTTATTCCTGCCTTGATGTCTGCCGCTTGTAGTATCTGGACTAGCACAAATGGTACCTGGAGTAGCCTGAGAAAACAGGCATCAAGATGGCGAGGTGGAGAACACACACCCAGCAGGTAAAGAGGACACCATCCCGGCTGACGGTGAGCCTGAATAATCCCTGGCAACAGATTGCAGCTCAGTTGCCTGGTTTCACTGGTGGTGACCTGGGAAAATGTTCCAGTGGAAAAGAATGTTGTAGCAGGTGCGATGAATCAGGTATTTGAAACACATGGAAGGGGCAGGGAGGAAAATGCCGAAAAACACAGCAGAATCAGCTGGGTTTTGTTGAGTTATATTGACACCCTGCAGAGAGACTGAAGACTCTTAACAAGCAGTTAGTAGCTAAGTATGATAGCCAGAGAAGCCCTCCGTCAGGCTGGGTAGATATCACCGAGCCCCCCAGCACCTGTGTTGGGAGGACCACACAGTTGAGTGACAGGCTGAAGACTTATGTGTTGGAGCTGCAGCATTCCAAACAAGTGGGAAAGCTCAGGCAAAGCACACCTGTCACGTGAAGGTCGTGGCCCTGGCAGCTAAAACCTCAGACCCTGAAACGTGAGATGGAAACATTTGGATGCCTTCGCCCGAGGGCGTGGACTCTGCAGCTCCCCCTGAACGCTTTGGGCTTGCAGAAGTAGTTCATCCTTCCTTTGCAAGAGCTAGCACTTCTGCTATGTGAGAAGATGCTGCTGAAGTTTCGCTCCTGGCAAATATCAGGTGTGTCCCTCAGGATTTGCCCTCACTTCCTCTCATGGCTGCTAGGCTGGTAACTAGAGTTAAATCACAGCATCACCTGGCAGGGGACATGCTAGGCCTCAAAAGGGAGGAAAACTTTATAAATGTAAACGATGGCAAGAATTAGCCATAATGGAACAGTGAACCCTGTGAGTACCACTGAGATTAGATTCTGATGGCGCTTGATCAAGGGAGACAATGTAGGACTAGATAAGCAAGGACTGATTTACTTAAGTGTACTTTTTTGAGACATGGGACTTAATGCCCTAGTTAGGAGCTAGGATGCCCGAGGATGGGGTAAACTCACTGCTGGGCTCTTAAAAGTCAGAAAAACAAGATGAAGAACTCTCGACAAAGTAGAAATGCCTGAATTGCACTTGCATTTGGTACAGTAAGGAAAAAAGAGGCTAAGAGAAACGGACATGCTGGAATGGATATAGTAGGTAAGACCAGAGACCCATCAGATGATCAGATTCCATGAGAAGGCCCAGAGAATCACACGTTCACCAAGGCCATCAGCCATGCACTGGCACGAGGGGCCCAATCATCCCTATGAAGTTCAGAGGTGGGTCTCCTATACAAGTTAGGAATGACAGTAGGAGAGGTAGTCACAGAGCTGGGTGCACGAACAGCCATAAGGATAATATTTGGGCCCCCACTGCAAGCATAAAGACCAGGTGACAAGGCTTAGCTACAATCGGCTAGGAGGCTGTAATCACCATAAAGAGCAGAAAGGTCAGAGCATGAGCTAAGGAGGAGCCCAGGAAACTTGACCCACAGGGAACTGTGTACGCGAGGACTAGAGCATGTTGTCCTTGAGAACAAGAGAAATAGGCAGGCCACAGAGTTTCTGCTCAAAATCAACCACCACCACGGCACAACAGCAAGAATGGAAAGGTAGGGAGATGAGGGAAGTTGCCCCAATAAAATAGCACAATTCCTTGCCTGGTTGTCAGATCTGAGACCGTTTTCAGATTTGGAACCCACTGACTGGGTCCTAGGGATCCCTAGGAGGAAGGACTGTGTGATACCCTGGAGGTACATACTGTGGCAATTCCCTTAGACCTCTCCTAAAGGGACCTATGGTTATTCACTTTGGTGACTGTATACCCAAAAAGGTGGGTAATCACCAGACATTTCAAGAACTATTAGACACTGAACACCAGTTAGTTTGCTGTCTCAACTCTACACATCCCCAGAATCCAGCCATTGTCCTAGGGAGACTATCCATCGCATGATGGGTACACTTCAAATCTAAGTCTCCCACGTTAGTCTTTCCCGGGTTTATTTCTTCCGCATCCTCTGACATTGTCAAACAGGTCATCATTTTATCTGGCTTTTCTAGTTGCTCTTAACAGGAGTCCTGGCCGCTCACAAGTTACTCCAACCCATTTAGGATGACGTCTCATTCAGCATTTTAGCATCTTCCGGAATAATGTAATTCTTCGTTTCTTTTTTGTCGACAAATAGTTACTTAACAGCGATTATAGCACAGTATGAGATCAGAGTCAGGAAAAAAGCCTAAAAGTCTACCACCTAGAAAAAAAGGAAATATCGATATTTGGCGTTCACAGATGTCATGTAACACCCCCGCCCCGTCCCCGTGCTCTTCATACTCTGAGCGATACTGCCATCTCCTCCTCCCTCATCTCCAGTACTCACAACCTTGTCCCTCGAATTTGCTTTAAGTCCATCACGTTTAATCGTTTTATGTGTATTACTGTTATTCATCTCAGTCACAAGAAGCCCTTGACTCCTAGGTTATCACCCATATCTCTGGAACCCCAAACCTACGTGGTTCTGTGTATCTCCTACCCTATCCTCACCTCTTGTCATTCTTCAGTTCCTGGAACCATTTCGCCAGACCCTCTGGACTAAAGCATCAGTTACCTGAAAGATACCCTACGTCTTCAAATATGGCAGTGAGAAATTTAAAAAATGGTACAAATGAACTTATTTACAAAACAGAAATAGAGTCACAGATGTAGAAAACAAACTGATGGTCACCAAGGGGGAAATGGGGGAGGGATAAATTGGGAGATTGGGACTGACATACACACACTACTATATATAAAATAGATAACTAATAAGAACCTACTGTAGAGCACAGGGAACTCTACTCAATACTCTGTAATGACCTATACGGGAAAAGAATCTAAAAAAGAGTGGATATATGTATAACTGATTCACTTTGCTATACACCTAAAACTAACATGACATTGCAAATCAACTATACTCCATTAAAAATTCATTTAAAAAATATGGCAGTGAGGTTTCCCTTCACTTTTTTCACTCCAACCGAGAAGGCCCGTTTCCACTCAGACCCCTGACACGCTGGCTAGTTTCTCTCCCACCGTCCTACTACCCCAGGGTGTGGAGGCTGGTGGGTGTTCCGCATACTGACACTTTCTGTCTCTTCTCCCTCTGTCTTCCCTAAACCCACCCAGATTAGAATTTCACACCATCCGCGTATGCAACCCGACCGCCTCCTTATTCCAGTCACCTCAGTCCTCTCCAGTTACTGCCCCATTTCTCTGCTTTTCTGAAATGTAACATTGGATATTTATCTTTGCCTTCAATTCCTCTCTTTCTAGTCTCTAACTCAAACCAATGAGGTTTTTTGCCCTCATCTCTCCACTGTAACAGCTTCTGTTGAAGTCAGGAATAATCTCCCATTGTTAAAGCTTTTAATCAGTTCTCTTGCCACGATTGTTAAGCAACATTTGTTATCAGTTGTTCCATGATTGTGAAGAAACATTTGGCACCATTGCTCGATCTTTTTAAACACTTTTATCACTTGGCTTTCAGATAGAAAATTCTCCTGCTTCTCCTCCTACTTTACTGGGTGCTCTTTCACAGTCTTTGTTTTAGCTTTTTCTTTTCTCTCTTTTTATTTTCTCCTGTACCTATTTTTCTCAGCCTCTGGCAGTGATTTTTCTACTCTCTATTTCTATGAGTTTGAATTTTCAAAGAAATAATTCATATATAAGTGATACCATGCAGTGTTTGTGTTTCTCCAGCCGGCTTACTTTACTTAGCACACTGCTTTCAAGATTCATCCATGTTGTTGCAAATGGCGAGATCTCCTCCTTTTTCATGGCTGAATAATATTCCATTCAAAAATGCTTCTCCCACCCCACTAAGTGTCTACATCTCTCTCACCTCCTTCATATCTTTGGTCAGATATTCTCCTTTTTCATGGCTGAATAATATTCCACTCAAAAATGCTTCTCCCACCCCACTAAGTGTCTACATCTCTCTCACCTCCTTCATATCTTTGGTCAGATATCATCTTATATGTGAGACCTCCCATAGCACCGTACTTAAAACTGCACATGTGTACATGTGCAAAGGCACACACATACACAAACACACACAGGCACTCCACAAGCTGCTTTTATCTTTTTCCATTGTTGCCATCCCCATTTGACATAGCATGTATTTAACTTATTATTGATTCTCTCTTTCCACACTAGAATGTACAGTATATGAAGGAAGAATTTTTCTCTATTTTGTTTACTGCTATATCTCCAGTAGTTAGAACCATGATTAACACATTGTAGGCACTCAAGGAAAGTTATTCAATTATTGATCTAAAGAATTAACAAATCCTTAGGGATATAAGGCCATTTTGAGGGTGGGCAGAGAGAGAGACACCACTGGTAAGCCTAGTGGGATTTTCAGTGTATAGATGAATTTGGTATGATGTACATAGTCGAATTAAAAAATATTTCTCAGGGCTTCCCTGGTGGCGCAGTGGTTGAGAGTCCGCCTGCCGATGCAGGGGACACGGGTTTGGGCCCTGGTCCGGGAAGATGCCACATGCCGTGGAGCGGCTGGGCCCGTGAGCCATGGCCGCTGAGCCTGCGCGTCCGGAGCCTGTGCTCCGCAACGGGAGAGGCCACAACAGTGAGAGGCCCGTGTACCGCAAAAATAAATAAATAAATAATAAAAAATATTTCTCAGACCATATATTCCCAGAGAAATCTTTTGAGAGGGGGTATATACTCTCGCTTTTTTTTTTTAATCAGTGAGCCTCACAGACAAGCTGAAAAGTTGTAGCTTTACAATTCTAACTATAAACTAATGTTGCCTACTCAGTTTTTATGTTTCCTCATTAACAATCCCTCTCAATCTCTAAATGTAATTAAGTCATTCTTCACTCATTCAGTAACCACTTATCGAATACCTACTATTTACCAGGCCGTGTGCTAGTAGTTGGGGATGTATGGTTTCTGCTCTCAGAAAACTTATAATTGCATTTTTCTCACAATGTCCAATAGCCCCTCTTACCTACAGCTTTAGTAACGTCATGTAAAGTTAGGTGGTTATTTGTGGAAATCCTGATACATATATCATTGACCTTAACTGCTTTGGGTCTATCGCAAAATAAACACTCAAAAATAGACAATGTGATCTAACGTAAATGACACAGCCTTTCAATACAGAGACCTGAATTCTAATTTCTATAACGAACGTGGTTAACATCTGTAGCAGGTCAAAGGGTCTCTATTTACCTTGGTTTCTTCATCTGTAAGAAAAAGTTAGTAATCCCTACTAAATGCAAAAGATTCTTGTGAGGATAAAGTACAAGTTAATAAAATGCTTTTGAAAACTTAATGTTCTACTTAAACATGTAATAAAATTATTAAATCAATTGGGAGTCTAATCTGTGTGATGTGACTAAAACGAAGTTTTGGAAGGAGACAGGCATTGAGTCAAATGCTAGCCCTGGCACTAGGCAGCAAATGGAAACAATGACATTTAATTTACAAAGTCAGTGTGGGAATTAGAATTGATGGATGATGCCATTGTCAACTCTTTTTACTTACTGTAATATTTTGGCCCATGACCATTAGAATTGCTCATTTTCTAATATACCTCAGTTTTTAAAGCTGTAGAATGGGCATAACATATTGTAACGGACTTTTTTCCAAAGGCCTCCGCAGAAGTCCTGTGTTAATAATAGATTGTGATCCCCAAGCAGAAGTCACTATTACCATATCGTGGAGGTAGCACTTTGACATTCTTTATTAGATTTCTGCGTGGTCAACTCTGAAGACAGAGACAGAAAAAAATCACATTCAGAAAAAGCTCTTCAGGGCAGGAACTCTAGAGGAAAAGAAGAATAATGAGGTCATACAAATTGTAAAGTAAACCAGGCAAAGGGCCAAGAACTTTCATGCAAAGGGAGACTGGAGAGAATCAGCTCTCACGTACCTACAGCTTCCAGCTCCTTTCAAGCAGCAGGAGACAAAGAACACTCTTCTCTGGCAATTTTTAAAAGTCAAAGCCAAACGAGCCCGTCACTTCCACTGCGATTAGAGGACATCCCTTCGCTGTTCACGGTCGGCCTCAACCACTGGATCTACTGACATCATTCTAGTCACACGGCGGAGATGTTAACAGTTTGTGGAAACTTCAATTCCACAGTAACCTAGTGTCAAGGTTATTCTCCTAAGCCAATGAAAGTGGAATAATGAAATGGTGGAGTCATTTTATTACAATTGGGTTGTACAGGTTTTGTGCCTCCGCCGAAAGTGCCCAGAACTAGGAGGGCTCTGTCTCCCCTCCTCTGCCCCCCCAAGTACTTTTGGTCTTCTGAAATGAAAAAACACTAAGCTTTATATTATAACGGCTAGAAATGAGCTGCTGTTTTAGCACACTCCGAAGCCCTTTTCTGACGCCCTTTCTCAACGGCCTCTATCCTAGCAGTTCTTTATCCGTTTTAGACAGCATGAATCCAATTCTGTTTCCTGATCTGTCCCTTAATGCTTTAGAAACAAAATGATACTTTATGAACCAATGGGCAAACTCAGTTGCATTTTCTGCTACTGAATTATATTGATTTCATGGCATCTTCACTTAAAAAAACTAATTTGTGGGGATTTAGGTCACATTTTGATAATTCGGCCTACAAAAGCCTAACCATTTTTTATTCTCTGGTCAAATCTGAACATTCAAGAGTATCACAAAGAGTTATATTATTCTACATCACAAGCTCAAAATGTAACGCATTGTTGTAAGACCAGAATTTTCCTACTGCTGTTCAAAGGTATATGATTACCATGAAAAGGTACCACAAATAGAATCAGAAGAACAGCTGTTATTTATGTATACAGATATTTATATTTATTTATTTTTAATATTATCGCAAAAAGATAGCCCATCTCTGCTCAAGGCCTTAAATATTGAACAGTTTACCACCACAAGAAATAGGAAATTTTGATTCCTGATACATGGCATTTGATATTTATAATGTTGTTCAATAGGTAAGTTTGCTATTTAAATTTGGTTTTGTTCTTTGCCTGGTTATTATTTTAGGGTGTGTCTATATGCTAGTCACTTGCTGCCCGTCAGATGCTTGTTTTTTGGTGATAGATTCCGAGTTAAACAAACAGGTTTCTTCTCTCTCACCCATCTCTTGCCCAGTCTTTCTCAAGCTCATTAATTTTGTGGCCCAGATGAACCTGGATTAATCTTTTCTTCAGAGTCATGGCTTTCTTTATCCAGTGACCATACTTAACATCCGTATGATATACCTTGGATCAAGATAAAGTTCTCTACAAACTAGTGCTCGTGAAATGTTTTCTCACTAGAACAGAAGGGCTGTGATTTTCCACCCAGCGCAGGGGCACAAGAAGCAAGAATACATTCCTCTGCTGGTTCCAGAAAGAAGGGCTAAGGCTCTCAGGGTTTCCTTGTTTCTCTGTGATCACACACATATTGCTAATGGCCCGAGGCACTCATACATGTCCGGGAGCTCTCCAGCCTTCTCTTGAACTAATTCCTTCCAGAGAGTCTGTTCAAGTGTGACTCATCACTTTACAAAGCCACTGCCTTCCCACACTCCCCCTGCCAAATGTGGAGGGCATGGCTTTCCCATTGGATTCCAGCCATGTCTTTCATACATTTGACGTAATCCTCGTTCCCATTGTGTTTGTGCACCAGCTTGTGCAAAACTGCAGTCAAAAAAGTAGAGCAGAAACTAAAAACTTACCAAATGACTCTTCTGAGATTGCTTCAGTTACCCTGAAGTATTCTTTGGCTGTGAAAATCTCCACCAGTCTGAATAGGGACTTTTTAGTTCTGTTTATTTGCATGTTTGTTTTTAGTGGGAGAGTGGGGTGTTCTAAGACGTCATAGGGTTTAGGAAAGTAGGAGAGATTAGAGAAGACATAAAAAATATAGTTAGACATGCTGAAGAAGTAAAAAAATGTTTTTATAGTAAAAAATTGCACGTATTTAGTAGAATTTACCATCTGAGCAGACACTAGACCTTACTAGAGATTTCATGGTAATAGAACTATTCATCATACCCTGTCTCTGCCTGGACTTTCCTCCATTAATTACCCCTTCTCTTCTCAGCACTGTCAACCTTTTCCTTTCCACTGGCATCTTTCCCTAATCTACAAACATGCTCAAGGCCCTCCCATTTTAGGAATGAAGACTTCCTCATCTCTGCCTAAAATCCACCTACGGCACCATCTCCTTTAAAAAAGTTTTTTCTTTTAATAGCTCAGCTTCTAGAACAAGCGATCTACGTGAACTGTCTCTACTTTCGAATATTTAGTCCTTTCCCTTATTGATTACAGTCCCTCCCACCCCTACAGTATTTCTGTTCCAAAGGCAGCTTCTATGTTGCTAATTGCAATTTTATTATCCAGTATTCTTGCATACAGGTGACTGAAAACTCAATTCAGGCTGAGTTAAGCCAAAAGTTCGTTTTATTATTGTGGCTGTTATTATTACTTAGCTCCTTTACCTAAGACTTACTATCACCTTCTTGACTCTGTCTCCCTCGATTTTGGCTTGACTTCCTGGCCAGTTCATGCTTCATGGTGGCAAAAGATGACAAGGATTTCTAGTTTCACATTCTCCTTGCTCTAAATCTATCAGAAAAATAGACCTTGTCTCCCATATAATTCTCAAGGGTAACTGGTGACTCGGAATGAGTTACATACCCACTGCTAAACCAAGCAGTCCAAGGAGCTGCAACATTCTGATTCAGTAAGGCTTGTGTCATATGTATTCTTTGGAATCAAGCACGGGTTTGAATTTCAACTCTAACAGTGTTTCTTGGTAGTAATAATATAATTACATCTATATGTTATACACTTTACAGCTAACATCTGTTCTTTATAATAACTATACAAATTACATGTTAAACATTTTGAAGAGGATAGATATTTGAAGAACTTGAACTCTTAAAATTAAGAAAATCTAGGATCTGAACTCAGGTTTGTTTAGTTTCAAAACTCTGTTCTTCTCACTCATCAGCCTGAGATACTGTACCTACGGCACTCATCACAGTGCTAGCACATACCTGACTCGTGCTAGTTCTTTTCTTTTCTCTGCACATGCAGTTCTGATCACGTCATAACTCTTGAATATTTTGTCTTGAAGAGCCCTCCATAACCTGGCTCCTGCCTACCTACTTTAAGTGGCTTCATCTCTTACCATTTTCCCCCATGTCATTCTGAAACATTTGTTCTTCCTTCACTTATTTGTCTGAAATCTTGAATGTAAGATGTCTTCATTCTGTCTGGCTTCCCCTCCCCACGGCAAACTATTCATTTTTCAAGTCTGGCCTCAAGCATTTACTTTCTTCTGTGTTCCTCTGCAGTTCATACATACCTCCATTATGGAGGTTATTTTATTATTATTCAGTAGCAGTTCCTATATGTTCTCTCCATTATGTGTAAAGTCTTTAAGTCAAGGCCATGGATCAGATCATTTTATTTTCATATCCCCAGGGACACAATGCAGATGCTATGTAGATGTTGAGTGAATGAATATATATACAAAGAAATCAATTCTTTTTTTTTTTCCAAATTAGCCCAAACTCCCTCTGCCAGCATGAACTCTGTAAGATACGAACAGCAACAAGAAAAAGTAACAGAAAGAGAGAGAGAAAGAAAAACCACCTAAAGACACCCTGCCATATAGAGAAATTACAGAGAAAATATTTTCTTGTCTTTTATATAAAGAAGTGATCACTGAACCACAACCAATTATTATTTAAAAAGTAGAGAATTCAGGCTACTTGCCTTCTAGTCTTGGTGGACATAGGAAAAAACAATTCCTGATAGCTCCTTTGCTTTCCACGAAGTTGATACTGATAAAGCTTGTTTAAATAATCTTCATTTTGCACTTATTCCTCTATCTCTATTGCTTTAGCTACTGCCTTAGTCTAGATCTTCACCTTTGCTTGAATTATTGAAAGTCTCCCTCCTCACCCTTCCTTCTGCATGGGCCTCTCTGCAAACTGTCTTCCACTTGGCTGCAAGAAGGATATTACTAAAATAAACAAGAAATCCTTCTATAGGTTTCTTTTCTCTTTAGCACAAACTCCAGATTTCTAAAATGTCAAAGCTATTCAAAACCATCTCAGTCTATCTCTTTGATGCCTCTCTCTTTACTATTCCCACATTCACCTCATACTCCAGCCACACCAAAACTATCTAAACCATCCTGCATTCACTTATCATTTTGATTCTCTTTACTTTTCTTGGGCTGCTGCTTTTTTCTGGAACACTCTTCTCACTTTGTCTACTTGGCAAGTACAAGCTCATAATCATTGCAACCATCATTTCACCTGTAAACTTGTCAGATCCTCCTACATATAACTGCTTCTTACCTTTTCCCTAGAGGTACATACTTTTATCAGAGAGCCTACAACACTTTATTTCTTGTATTTATTTATTCTCTCTTTCCCACTAGATGCGAAAGCCCTTGATCAGGGACTGTATCTTACTCATCTCTTGTTCCCTGGCACCTAGCCCAGTGCTCAGAACATAAATATTTAGTGATTGGGTTGAAAAGAGGGAAGGAAGAAGAGACAGAAATGCGGAAAGAAGTAAGTCTACTTTCACTTTCATTTCAGGCCTCTGACATACACACCCCAGAGAGAAAAATCTTGGAAAGAATAAAAGAGAGAAGAGTCTTGTCTATATCAAAGTGACTTTGCCAATAACAGCATTTGTTGCAACAGAGTCAAGTATATATATGCATGGATTATTTGGCCTTAAGTTATCACTTGCAATATTTTAATTCTCCCAGGAATTGCCTTTTTTTTTTTAATAGATCTTTATTGGAGCATAATTTCTTCACAATACTGTGTTAGTTTCTGTTGCACTACAAAGTGAATCAGCCATAGGCGTAAACATGTCCCCATATCCCCTCCCTCTTGAGCCTCCCCCACATCCTCCCTATCCCTCCCCTCGAGGTCATTGCAAAGCACCAAGCTGATCTCCCTGTGCAATGCTGCTGCTTCCCACCAGCCAACTATTCTACACTCTGTAGTGTACATATGTTGATGCTACTCTCACTTCACCCCAGATTCACCCTCCCACCCCATGTCCTCAAGTCCATTCTCTATGTCTACCTCTTTATTCCTGCCCTGCAACTAGGTTCATCAGTACCTTTTTTTTTTTTTAGATTCCATATATATGCGTTAGCATACGGTATTTGCTTTTCTCTTTCTGACATACTTAACTCTGCATGACAGACTCTAGGTCCATCCAGCTCACTACAAATAACTCAATTTCGTTTCTTTTTATGACTGAGTAATATTCCATTATATATATGTGCCACATCTTGTTCATACATTCATCTGTCGATGGACATCTAGGTTTGTTCCATTTCCTGGCTATTTTAAATAGTGCTGCAATGAACATTGTGGTACATGTCTCTTTTTGAATTATGGTTTTCTCAGGGTATATGCCCAGCAGTGGGATTGCTGGGTCATATGGTAGTTCTATTTTTAGTTTTTTAAGGAACCTCCATACTGTTTTCCATAGTGGTTGTATCAATTTACATTCCCACCAACAGTGTAGGAGGGTTCCCTTTTCTCCACACCCTTTCCAGCATTTACTGTTTCTAGCTTTTTTGATAATGGCTGTCCTGACCTGCATGAGATGATACCTCACTGTAGTTTTGATTTGCATTTCTCTAATAATTAGTGATGTTGAGCACCTTTTCATGTGCCTCTTGCAATCTGTATGTCTTCCTTGGTGAAATGTCTATTTAGGTCTTCCACCCATTTTTAAACTGTATTGTTTGTTTTTTTGATATTGAGCTCCATGAGCTGTTTGTATATTTTTGAGATTAATCCTTTGTCTGTTGTTTCATTTGCAAATATTTTCTCCCATTCTGAGGGCTGTCTTTTTGTCTTGTTTATGGTTTCCTTTGCTGTGCAAAAGCTTTTTAAGTTTAATTAAGTCCCATTTGTTTATTTTTGTTTTTATTTCCATTACTCTAGAAGGTGTGTCAAAAAAGACCTTGCTGTGGTTTATATCAAAGGGTGTTTTTCCTATATTTTCTTCTAAAAGTTTTATAGTGTCTGGGCTTACATTTAAGTCTTTAATCCATTGGGAGTTTATTTTTGTGTACAGTGTTTGGTAGTGTTCTAATTTCATTCTTTTACATGTAACTGTCCAGTTTTCCCAGCACCACTTACTGGAGAGGCTATCTTTTCTCCATTGTATGTTCTTGCCTCCTTTGTCATAAATTAGGTGCCCGTATGTGGCTGGGTTTATCTCTGGGCATTCTATCCTGTACCACTGATCTATATTTCTGTTTTTGTGCCAATATCATACTGTCTTGATTACTGTAGCTTTGTGGTATAGTTTGAAGTCAGGAGCCTGATTCCTCCAACCACGTTTTTCTTTCTCAAGATAGCTTTGGCTATTTGGGTCTTTTGTGTGTCCATATGAATTGTAAGATTTTTTGTTCTAATTCTGTGAAGAATGCCATTGGTAGTTTGATAGGGATTGCAATTTGTAGATTGCTTTCGATAGAACAGTCATTTTCACAATATTGATTCTTCCAATCCAAGAACATGGGATATTTCTCCATCTGTTTATGTCATCTTTGATTTCTATTGATCAGTGTTTTATAGTTTTCTGAGCACAAGTCTTTCACCTCCTTAGGCAGGTTTATTCTGAGGTATGTTATTCTCTTTGTTGCAGTGGTAAATGGGACTGTTTCCTTAATTTCTCTTTCTGATTTTTCATTGTTGGTGTATAGGAATGCCAGAGATTTCTGTGCATTAATTTTGTATCCTGCAACCTTACCAATTCATTGATTAGTTCTAGTAGTTTTCTGGAGGCATCTTTAGGATCTTCTATATACAGTATCATGTTATCGGCATATAGTGACAGTTTTACTTCTTCTTTTCCAAATTGTATTCCTTTTATTTCTTTTTCTTCTCTGATTGCTGTGGCTAGGACTTCCAAAACTATGTTGAATAAGAGTAGTGAGAGTGGACATCCTTGTCTTGTTCCTGATCTTAGTGGAAATGCTTTCAGTTTTTCACCATTGAGGACGATGTTGGCTGTGGGTTTGTCATATATGGCCTATATTATGTTGAGGTTGGTTCCCTCTATGCCCATTTTCTGGAGAGTTTTTATCATAAACGGTGTCAAATTTTGTCAAAAGCTTTTTCTGCATGTATTGAGATGATCATATGGTTTTTATTCCTTAGTTTGTTAATGTGGTGTATCACATTGATTGATTTGCGTATACTGAAGAATCCTTGCATCCCTGGGATAAAGCCCACTTGATCATGGTGTGTGATCCTTCTAATGTGCTGTTGGATTCTGTTTGCTAGTATTTTGTTCAGGACTTTTGCATCTATGTTCATCAGTGATATTGGTCTATAATTTTCTTTTTCTGTGATATCTTTTTCTGGTTTTGGTATCAGGGTGATGGTGGCTTCATAGAATGAATTTGGGAGTGTTTCTCCCTCTGCAATGTTTTGGAAGAGTTTGAGAAGGATCGGTGTTAGCTATTCTCTAAATGTTTGATAGAATTCACCTGTGAAGCCATCTGGTCCTGGACTTTTGTTTGTTGGAAGATTTTTAATTATGGTTTCAATTTCATTACTTGTGATACATCTGTTTATATTTTCTAATTCTTCCTGGTTCAGTCTCGGAAAATTGCACCTTTCCAAGAATTTGTCCATTTCTCGTGGTTGTCCGTTTTATTGGCATATAGTTGTTCGTAGTAGTCTCTTATAATCCTCTGTATTCCTGCAATGTCAATTGTAATTTCTCTTTTTCATTTATTTTATTGATTATCATCCTCTCGCTTTTTTTCTTGATGAGTCTGGCTAAGAGTTTATCAATTTTGTTCATTTTCTCGAAGAACCAGCTTTTAGTTTTATTGATCTTTGCTCTTGTGTTCTTTGTTTCTACCTCATTTACTTCTGCTCTGATCCTTATAATTTCTTTCCTTCTACTGACTTTGGGTTTTCTTTGTTCTTCTTTCTCTAGTTGTTTCAAGTGTAGGGTTAGATTGTTTATTTGAGACTTTTCTTGTTTCTTGAGGTGAGACTGAATTGCTATAAATTTCCCTCTTAAACTCCTTTTTCTGCATCCCATAGGTTTTGGGCCCTTGTGTTTTCATTGTCATTTTTCTCTATGTATTTTTTCATTTCTTGATTTCTTCAGTGATCTCTTGGTTATTTAGTAGCGCATGGTTTAGCCTCCATGTATTTGTGTTTTTTACAGTTTTTTTTCCTGTAATTGATTTCCAGTCTCATAGCATTGTGGTCAGAAAAGATGTGTGATATGATTTCAATTTTCTTAATATTCTAAGGCTTGATTTGTGACCCAAGATGTGATCTACCCTGGAGAATATTCCACGTGCACTTGATAAGACAGTGTATTCTGCCACCTCAGGGTGTAATGTTCTATAAATATCAATTAGATCTATCTGGTCTATTGTGTCATATAAAGTTTGTGTTTCCTTATTTATTTTCTGTTTGGATGATCTGTCCATTGGTGTAAGTGGTGTGTTAAAGTCCCCTACTATGATTGTGTTACTGTTGATTTCTCCTTTCATGATTGTTATCATTTGCCCAATGGGTGCTCCTATGTTAGGTGCATACATTTTTATAATTGTTATATCCTCTTTTTGGATTGATCCTTTGATCATTATGTAGTGCCCCTCCTTTTCTCTTGTAACATTCTTTATTTTAAAGTCTATTTTATCTGATACAACTATTGCTACTCCAGCTTTCTTTTGATTTCCATTTGCATGGAATATCTTTTTCCATCCCCTCACTTTCAGTCTGTATGTGTCCCTAGGTCTGAAGTGGGTCTCTTGTAGACAGCATATATATGGGCCTTGTTTTTGTATCCATTCAGCCAGTCTATGTCTTTTGGTTTGGACATTTAATCCATTTACATTCACAGTTATTATCGATATGGATGTACCTATTACAGTTTTCTTAATTGTTTTGGATTTGTTTTTGTGGGTCTTTTTCTTCTCTTGTGTTTCCCACCAGAGAAGTTTCTTTAGCATTTGTTATAAAGCTGGTTTGGTTGTGCTGAATTCTCTTAGCTTCTGTTTGTCTGTAAAGCTTTTGACTTCTCCATCGAATCTGAATGTGATCCTTGCTGGGTAGAGTATTCTTGGTTGTAGGCTTTGCTCTTTCGTCCTCTAAGTATATCCTGCCACTCCCTTCTGGCCTGAAGAGTGAAAAGTCAGTTGATAACCTCATGGAGATTCCTCTGTATGTTATTTTTTGTTTTTTCCTTGCCACTTTTAATATTTTCTCTCTGAATTTAATTTTTGTTAGTTCGATTAATATGTGTTTTGGTGTGTTTTTCCTCAGGTTTATCCTGTATGGGACTCTCTGTGCTTCCTGGACTTGGGTGACTATTTCCTTTCCCATGTTAGGGAAGTTTTCGATTATAATCTCTTCAAATATTTTCTCAGACCCTTTCTTTTTCTCTTCTTCTTCTGGGACCCCTATAATTTGAATGTTGGTGTGCTTAGTTTTGTCCCAGAGGTCCCTGAGATTGTCTTCAATTCTTTTCATTCTTTTTTGTTTATTCTGCTTCTCAGCAGTTATTTCCACCATTTTGTCTTCCAGCTCACTTATTCATTCTTCTGCCTCTGTTATTCTGTTATTGATTCTTTCTAGTGTATTTTTCATTTCAGTTATTGTGTTGTTCATCTCTGTTTATTTGTTTTCTAGTTCTTCTAGATCTTTGTTAAACATTTCTTGTATTTTCTAATCCATGCTTCCATTCTATTTCCAAGATTCTGGATCATCTTTACTATCATTACGCTGAATTCTTTTTCAGGTAGATTGCCTATTTTCTCTTCATTTATTTGGTCTTGTAGGTTTTTACCTTGCTCCTTCATCTGTGACATATATTTTTGCCATCTCATTTTTTTTTTTTTTAAATGAGTGGGATTGTGTCCCACACCATCATCTTGGCTCCTCCCCTCAAGAATTGCCTTTCTTTAGCTGGCTTAAAAACCCATTGATAGGGGCTTCCCTGGTGGCGCAGTGGTTAAGAATCTACCTGCCAATGCAGGGGACACAGGTTCAAGCCCTCGTCCGGGAAGATCTCACATGCACAGAACAACAAGCCCTCGTCCGGGAAGATCCCACATGCACAGAACAACAAAGTACCACAACTACTAAGCCTGTGCTCTTAGCCCACTAGCTACAACTACTGAGCCTGTGTGCCACAACTACTGAAGCCCACGAGCCTAGAGCCTGTGCTCTGCAACAAGAGAAGTCACTGCAATGAGAAGCCCACTCACCTCAACCAAGAGTGGCCCTGCTCGCCACAACTAGAGAAAGCCCACATGCAGCAACAAAGACCCAATGCAGCCAAAAAAGAAAAAAAAACCCATTGATAACTCCTGGGGAATAAAATCCAAGACGTTTACATTCCTATTCTATTTGCTAACAAAAAATGAATTTAAATAAATGAATTAATTTTTGTTATATATATATATATATATATATATATATATATATATATGTATGTATTTCTGCCCCCAGTAGTTGACTTGATTCTTAATGAGAAACAAATACAAACATATAACAGAACCAGAGGGCTGTGGGAAACCAAGACTCTGCTCTTGAAGGGCTCCTGAACAAACTCACTTGCTTGGAATACCAGTGCAGAGGCAGCAGCTTCAAAAGTGCCTGGGTCATATGAGAAAGAAATTCACTGACTAATTTTAGGGTATATGCTGGAGGGGCTGGGATCTGGTAGAACTTTCTCTGGGGATGAGAGTGCTGACAGCTGCCTTTTTTTTAAAAAAAACTCTCCTTCCACATAGTTGGCCCAGTGTTGGCAGGTGCAATTTCTGTTGCTCTCCATCAACCTACCTAACACTCTGTGCCCCACTGCAGTGTCTTCCCACCTGTCCTGGTCAGCCCCTCCAAAGTAACTCCTGCTCTGCCCCACCTGGTGGGCAGCCCCAGCTAGCACAAGTGCCCCTTCAAAGCAGCTCCCACTCCAAGGGGCTGGCCCCAAATATCAGCATGCCTGCAGCAATCATGGCCCACCCACAATAGAACGGCACATGCAGACCACAGAGGGGATACCCCTGGAGCACCTGGTTCTGGTGATGGGGGATTGTGCCACTGGGACCCACAGGACATATTCCACATAAGGACACCCTTTTAAGTCTGGAAGATGTAGCTGATATATCTAATACACAGACACAAACACAGAGAATTAGGCAAAATAAGGAAACAAAGGAATACCTTCCAAACAAATGAACAAGACAAAATCTCAGAAAGAGAATGAAATGAAATGAAACAGAGATAAGAACTGACCAGATAAAGAGCTCAAAGTAAGAGTTATAAGGATACTAAGCAAACTTGGGGGAAGAATGGATGAACTCAGTGAGAACTTCAACAAAGAGACAGAAAATTTAAAAATGAACCAATTAGAACTGAAGAATACAATAATTGAAATGAAAAATACACTACAGGGAATCAACAGCAGACTAGAGGATGCAGAAGAATGAATCAACAGTCTGAAAGACAGGGTAGTAGAAATCACCCAATAGAAATAGCAAAAAGAAAAAAGAATTTTATAAAATGAGAATAGTTTAAAGGATCTCAAAGACAGCATCAAGTATAGTAACATTCAAATTATAGGGGTTCCAGAAGGAGAAGAAGAGAGAGAGAGAAAGGGGTAGAGATTTACTTGAGGAGAAAAAAAAAAAAACAGAAAACTTCCCTAACTTGGGGAAGAAAACAAACAAAACAAAATTCAGGTCTGGGAATCAGAGAGGAATCCAAGGAAGACATACCGATGCCCAACAGGCCCATGAAAAGACGCTCAAAATCACTAATCATCAGGAAATGCAAATCAAAACCCAGTGAGATATCACCTCACACCTGGGGGGTAGCTATTATCAAAAAGACAAAGAAAAACAAATGTTGGTGAGGATGTGGAGAAAAGGGACCCCTTGTACACCGTTGGTGGGAATGTAAATTGGTGCAACCACTATGGATAACAGTATGGAGATTCCTTAAAAAATTAAAAACAGAGCTACCAATATGATCCAGCAATTCCACTTCTGGGTATTTATTCCAAGAGAACCCCAAAACACTAATTCAAAAAGATATACGCACCCCAGTGATCATGCAGCATTATTTACAATAGCCAAGACGTGAAAGCAGCCTAAGTGAGTATTGACAGAGGAATTGATAAAGACGTAGAATGGAATATTACTCAGCCATAAAAAAGAATAAAATCTTGCCATTTATGACAACATGGATGAACCTAGAGAGTATTATACTAAGTGAAAAGTCAGACAGAGAATGACAAATACCGTATGATTTCACTTATATGAGGAATCTAAAAAACAAAATTAATGAACAAATAAAACAAAGCAGAAAGAGACTCATAGATACAGAGGGCAAACAGGTGGTTGACAGAAGGGAGAGGGGTGGGGGCATGGGTAAAATAGGTGAAGGGGATTAAGAGGTATAAACTTTCAGTTAAAAAATAAGTCAGAATGTTAGATAAAGAACAGATATGGATGGATCCCACTTTGTAAAAATTGAGCACTATGATAAATACTTTTTCAAAACTAATAAAAATAAATAAATAAATAAATGTCATAGGTATGTAATGTATAGCATAGGAAATACAGTCAATAATATTGTAATAACTTTGTATGGTGACAAATGGTTAATAGAATGATCATGATTAATTAGTAATGTAGATAAATGTAAAATCACTATGTTGAAACTTGAAACTATATAGTACTGTATGTCAACTACACCTCAATAAAAATAGAAAAATAAATTTAATTAAATTTTTAGAAAACTAAGTTTTCTGAATTGATTTTCAAAATGATCAGTCAAGAGACATGTTACGTTTATGTTAAATTATATATATATATATACACACACACACACACAATATACACATATACACCACACGTGCCCAAATATCTATGTATGCCAAAATGACCTCAGGATACATTAATGTTAAAATGTATCATCTAAAGTATATCACATATTATTGCTATTAAAGATATTCTTGAGTATGCATAAATAAGTTGAAATAGAAAACTAGAAATACTTATCTTACTAGCTCTTCTAATCACTTCTGGTTTGGTGCTTCCTGGTTTGAATCAATTTTTGCTTAAATAAACTCTTAAAACCAAAAAAGAAAAAATACTTATCTCTTCTTTTGTTCAAATTTTAATATGCATTCATTTCAGTTTTTTAAATTTCAGAAGTAATGTTTCTCATTCCCTGGTTTTCTTGCCCCTGAAACGCTGGAGAAAAACATGAAATCATTTGTTAAGCAGACCATTTGGTATTCTGTAGACTGAAAACAATCAGTTAAACTGAATTTAAACATTTTGAAACCTTATTTATGTTAAACTGATTTACCGCTGAGGTTTTATGCGTTCTTATCTCTCAGGGTTCCTCCAGCAAAGCAAGTCCTTTGATTTAAGCCTGATCATTGGAAATGCAGCTATAAGATTTCTTTTAAAGGTGCTTCTAAACATAGCTAATCTTAAAATTAACTTTTCATGTAGTTTGGCTTCAAATGCTAACAAAAGAGACTGCTTCACTCTGGAAGCTCTTGGCTTGAATCTCTGGTTAGCAACTTTGAGTATAAGTAAGTAATTGTGTGTTCAGTTTTACCTGCTCAAAGAAAAAGTAGAGGCAGGAAGAATTATCTACGAGAAACTAGAGCTAAATTTTGAAATGTTGCTAGTTTCCCGTTGAATGTAACAACAGCACCCAAATCCACACATTAATATGAATACCCACTGAAATGAATATCCACTGAAAGAACACATTCCCGATTTAGTTTTAAAGGAACCATGGGGAACTCTATTTTATAGACTCATGAGTGAAAGCAATAGATAGGGCAGTTTATTATTTTGGAGCAGGTAGCACATAATCTGAAATTGCAATGTTTTCACAATTTCAGCAAAGACAAAGTATGCCCTATGTGTATCTCATGGTCACTTGGAGTGATGCCAAAGTACACAGCACTAGAGTTCTGAGGGTTAAATCATCATATACTATCAACTTGAACAACACAGTGATTCAAGTCATTTTCCCTAAAAGCAACTTAGAAAGAAACTCAAGTAAAGCCAGTTAGAACAACTCCATCACTGTTTTTAGGAAAGTAAAAATGTGGGGACTGATTTTTTCAGAGGGACTCTGAAGTATACATGTAAACAAATACAGTGTCTAATTATTAAAAATAAGCTTCTTTTATAATAGGTCATTTAGGTCCTTTAGAGGTAGGTTTTCTGCCATATATTTAAAACACTTATTTCTAACTTAGTAAAAAGCAACCTAACAAACCATCCAAGTTAGCCAGTCCTTAGCTCCAAAATAAGTTGAATGCTGAAAACGCAATTTAGTATTTTTAAAATACTTTGTAAATTTTAATTTATATTTAAACAGAAATCAGTCTTGCTCAGAAAGTCTGAGAGGTCTTGGCTTAATAACTATTTTTTTTAAGTCTGTTAATGGGGACCAATTGGAACATACTACAAATGGATGATGGTAATCAGATAAATGTACCTATTAAAAATACATGTACCCACACCTCTGAGGAATTTTGTTATTCATCAGTGAAAACCCTTTTTAACAACTACATTTGACTCCCCACAATCATTCATGTTCACAAACATCCAAACCAAAAGTGGACAAATATTTTCATCCTGTATTAAGCTATATTATAAAGGTCTGGGCATGATAATAAACTGAGAAACATTTACTGGCATACCAGGTGGTATAAAAATAGTAATAACTTTTGACAACCAAAAGCTTAGTCAACTCACAGTGACAGTCGTTTTCTGCCTTAAAGATGAAATCGACATTACCTTAAAAATCATCAGAAGATGCTACAACCTAAAATGATATTTACCTTCAACTTTATAAAATAGAAATTCATAATTCATGAGAAGAATTTAATCCTTTTCAAATGTATAATGGCATAATATTTGAAACTCCAGACATATTGAAATATTCAACTCTGTTTAATTGCAAAAACTGTTATTTCTGAAGGAGCTAAATATACAAATATTTGTTGAAATATATTCCATTTAACTAGTTTAAACTACACAATTAGCCACTAGATAGTATCCATTTCCACTTACCTTATTTCTTTGGAAAAAACTAACTGCAATAGAACAATTAGAAGGGTGATTATACCACTTATATCAATCCCTTCAAAACCACCTATTAGTCCACAGGGCTGTAAACTTGAGCTTTGCCCTTTGATAAGTAACATGGTGATGATTATAGGCTTTTTGTGTATTAACCTCTGAGAATCAGTGAGAAGAAAAATTTTACTTTATGCTGCTTGAACTGAAAAACAGATACAGAAATGAGTTTCACTTATTGCAGTGATGGAATACAAATAGAACACATTGATCTAAAGTGCTTTGGACTACAGAGACATTAATGTTTAGTTCCCATGCCTTTGGCAATTATGCTTTAAACTCAATACTGATACAATATTTAGAAATCTTGTTGTATTTTCTAAAATAATGACTGTATGTACATAGAAAATTGATTAAACCCGTATTTCATGGTACTTAAAAAATGGAAAAAAGGCAAGGCTAATTTACTGGAGAATAATCAGGGATCCTGTAAATCAAAGAGATAAGTATCATACTTCTTTCTGCACTTTCCTTTGTTGATGAAGCTGGAACAGTTGTTAAACCATTTAACTGCCAGGTCCTTTAACTTAACTTTATCATATATGTGATAGAAAGATAAATTAGAAATATATATTTTTTGTATTGAGATTTGCATAAGAAATGGATGGTGTAAAATGCTGTAGAAATCAAGGATAAGAAAATGGTTACTCTATTTGGAAAAGGACATATTGACAGACATATTTTTAAAACCAGAGATATACCTCCACAAAGACAACCAATACATTTCAACCAAATGGAACATATTTGCAGAGAAATATGAAAAAATGTTTAAGGTTTTTATATTGGTGCCACGACCTTATTTTCTTTAACGGTATTTGGCACAGATAAAGAATACATAGGAATAAATGCCTGGACTCTGAAAACTAAAAAAATATTGCTGAGTGAATGTAAAGAAGCTCTAGTATACTTAGTTCATCGGTCAGGAGGCTCAACATTATTGATGTCAGTTCTTCTCATATTGATCTATAAT
Organism: Phocoena phocoena; assembly: GCF_963924675.1. NCBI lineage: Eukaryota > Metazoa > Chordata > Mammalia > Artiodactyla > Phocoenidae > Phocoena > Phocoena phocoena. The sequence goes on from NC_089229.1 coordinate 86,371,095, forward strand.
TCCATGCAAGCATGTCAAAATCTCAAAAGGATTTTCCTTTACTTTTATTTTTTGCTAGGATTTGACAAACATTATAAAACTCACATGGAAATATAAAGGAGTTTAAACAGCAAAAGCAATTTTAAAAAGAACAAAACTGAAGGACTTATACTACCTGATTTCACTCTTATTATAAAGCTATGGTAATCAAAGAAAGGGTGGCATTGATATCAAGAAAGACAAATACGTGAATGGAGTGGAATAAACCTTCCAGAAATAGACCCACACTTATATAAACAAGTGGATTTTTTAAAAAAAAGATCTTTATTCGAGTATAATAGCTTCACATTACGGTGTAAGTTTCTGTTGCATAATAAAGCGAAATCAGCCATATGCATACACGTGTCCCCACATCCCCTCCCTCTTGAGCCCCCCTCCCATCCTCCCTATCCAACCCCTCTAGGTCATCGCAAAGCACCGAGCTGATCTCCCTGTGCTATACTGCTTCTTCCCACCAGCCAACTATTTTACATTCAGTAGCATATATATGTCAATGCTACTCTCACTTCGCCCCAGCTAACCCCTCCCACCCCAAGTCCTCAAGTCCATTCTTTATGTCTACCTCTTTATTCCTGCCCTGAAACTAGGTTCATCAGTACTTTTTTTTTTTTTTTTAAGATTCCATATATATGTGTTAGCATAGGGTATTTGTTTTTCTCTTTCTGACTTACTTCACTCTGTATGACAGACTCTAGGTCCATCCACCTCACTACAAATAATTCAATTTCGTTTCTTTTATGGCTGAGTAATATTCCATTGTATATATGTGCCACATCTTCTTTATCCATTCATCTGCCGTTGGACATCTAGGTTGCTTCTACAACCTGGCTATTGTAAATAGTGCTGCAATGAACATTGTGGTACATGTCTCTTTTTGAATTATGGTTTTCTCTGGGTATATGCCCAGTAGTGGGATTGCTGGGTCATATGGTATTTCTGTTTTTACTTTTGTAAGGAACCTCCATACTGTTTTCCATGGTGGTTGTGTCAATTTACGTTCCCACCAACAGAGGAGGAGGATTCCCTTTTCACCACACCCTTTCCAGCATTTACTGTTTCTAGCTTTTTGATAATGGCCATTCTGACCAGCGTGAGGTGATACCTCCTTGTAGTTTTGTTTTGCATTTCTCTAATAATTAGTGATGTTGAGCAAATTTTCATGTGCCTCTTGGCCATATGTAGGTCTTCCTTGGTGAAATGTCTATTTAGGTCTTCCACCCATTTGTAAGCTGGATTGTTTGTTTTTCTGATATTGAGCTCCATGAGCTGTTTGTATATTTTGGAGATTAATCCTTTGTCTGTTGTTTCATTTGCAAATATTTTCTCCCATTCTGAGGGTTGTCTTTTTGTCTTGTTTATGGTTTCCTTTGCTGTGCAAAAGCTTTAAGTTTAATTAAGTCCCATCACTTTATTTTTATTTCCATTACTCTAGGAGGTGGGTCAAAAAAAATCTTGCTGTGGTTTATGTCAAAGAGTGGTTTCTCCTATGTTTTCCTCTAAGAGTTTTATAGTGTCTGGGCTCACATTTAAGTCTTTAATCCATTTGGAGTTTATTTTTGTATATGGTGTTAGGAACTGTTCTAATCTCATTCTTTTACATGTACCTGTCCAGTTTTCCCAACACCACTTATTGAAGAGGCTGTCTTTTCTCCATTATATGTTCTTGCCTCATTTGTCGTAAATTAGGTGCTCATATGTGTGTGGGTTTATCTCCGGGCATTCTATCCTGTACCACTGAACTACATTTCTGTTTCTGTGCCAGTACCATACTGTCTTGATTACTGTAGCTTTGTGGTATAGTTTGAAGTCACGGAGCCTATTTCCTCCAGGTCCATTTTTCTTTCTCAACATTGCTTTGGCTATTCAGGGTCTTTTGTGTTTCCATGTGAATTGTAAAATTTTTTGTTCTAATTCTGTGAAGAATGCCTTTGGTAGTTTGATAGGGATTGCATTGAATCTGTAGATTGATTTGGGTAGTATAGTCATTTTCACAAGATTGCTTCTTCCAATCCAAGAACATGGTATATCTCTCCATCTGTTTATGTCATCATTGATTTCTTGCATCAGTGTTTTATAGTTTTTTGAGTACAAGTCTTTCGCCTCCTTAGGCAGGTTTATTCGGAGGTATTTTATTCTCTTTGTTGCAATGGTAAATGGAAACTTTTCCTTAATTTCCCTTTCTGATTTTTTGTTGTTGGTGTATAGGAATGCCAGAGATTTCTGTGCATTAATTTTCTATCCTGCAACCTTACCAAATTCAATGATTAGTTCTAGTAGTTTTCTGGAGGCATCTTTAGGATTATCTATGTATAGTATCATGTCATTGGCAAACAGTGACAGTTTTTTCTTCTTTTCCAAATTGTATTCGTTTTATTTCTTTTTCTTCTCTGATTGCTGTGGCTAGGACTTCCAAAACTATGTTGAATAAGAGTGGTGAGAGTGGACATCCTTGCCTTGTTTCTGATCTTAGTGGAAATGCTTTCAGTTTTTCACCATTGAATATGATGCTCGCTGTGGGTGTGTCATACATATATGGCCTTTATTATGTCGAGGTAGATTCCCTCTGTGCCCATTTTCCAGAGAGTTTTTATCATAAACAGGTGCTGAATTTTGTCAAAAGCTTTTTCTGCATCTATTGAGATGATCATATGGTTTTTATTTCTTAATTTGTTGATGTGGTGTATCACACTGATTGATTTGCGTATATTGAAGAATCCTTGCATTCCTGGGATAAATCCCACTTGATCGTGGTATATGATCCTTTTAATGTACTGTTGGATTCTGTTTGCTAGTATTTTGTTCAGGATTTTTGCATGTATGTTCATCAGTGATATTGATTTGTCTATTGATTGGTCTATAATTTTCTTTTTCTGTGATATCTTTTTCTGGTTTTGGTATCAGGGTGGTGGTGGCTTCATAGAATGAATTTGGGAGTGTTTCTCCCTCTGCAATGTTTTGGAAGAGTTTGAGAAGGATCGGTGTTAGCTATTCTCTAAATGTTTGATAGAATTCACCTGTGAAGCCTTCTGGTCCTGGACTTTTGTTTGTTGGAAGATTTTTAATTATGGTCTCAATTTCATTACTTGTGATACGTCTGTTTATAGTTTCTAATTCTTCCTGGTTTAGTCTTGGAAAATTGCACCTTTCCAAGAATTTCTCCATTTCTTCGTGGTTGTCCATTTTATTGGCATATAGCTGTTGGCAGTAGTCTTTTATAAACCTTTGTATTTCTGCAATGTCAGTTGTGATTTCTCCTTTTGCATTTCTAATTTTATTGATTTACGTCCTCTCCCTTTTTTTCTTCACTGGCTAAGGGTTTATCAATTTTGTTTACCTTCTCATAGAAACAGCTTTTAGTGTTATTGATCTTTGCTATTTTTCCTTCATTTCTTTTTCATTTAATTCTGATCTGATCTTTATGATTTCTTTCCTTCTTTGGGTTTTCTTTGTTCTTCTTTCTCTAGTTTTTTAACTGTAGAGTTAGATTATTTGAGATTTTTCTTGTTTCTTGAGGTGAGATTGCATTGCTATAAACTTCCCTCTTAAACTGCTTTTGCTCTATCCCATAGGTTTTGGGTCATCGTGTTTTCATTGTCATTTGTTTCTATGTATTTTTAAATTTCTTCTTTGATTTCTTCAGTGATCTCTTGGTTATTTAGGAGCACACTGTTTAGCCTCCATGTATTTGGGTTTTTTTTACAGTATTTTTCCTGTAATTGATTTCCAATCCCATAGCATTGTGGTCAGAAAAGATGCTTGATATGATTTCAATTTTCTTAAATTTTCCAAGGCTTGATTCGTGACCCAAGCTGTGATCTATCCTAGAGAATGTTCCATGTGCACTTGAGAAGAAAGTGTATTCTGCCACTTTGGGGTGTAATGTTCTATAAATATCAATTAAATGTATCTGGTCTATTGTGTCATTTAAAGTTTGTGTTTCCTTATTTATTTTGTTTGGATGATCTGTCCATCAGTATAAGTGGCGTGTTAAAGTCTCCTACTATTACCTTGTTATTGTTGATTTCTCTTTTCATGGTTGTTAGCATTTGTTTTATGTATTGGGGTGCTCCTATGTTGGGTGCATAAACATTTATAATTGTTATATCTTCTTCTTGGATTGATTCTTTGATCATGATGTAGCGTCCCTCCTTATCTCTTTTAACAGTCTATTTTAAAGTCGATTTTATCTGATATGAGTATTGCTACTCCAGCTATCTTTTGATTTCCATTTGCATGGAATATCTTTTTCCATCCCCTCACTTTCAGTCTGTATGTGTCCCTAGGTCTGAAGTGGGTCTCTTGTAGACAGCATGTATATGGGTCTTGTTTTTGTATCCATTCAGCCAGTCTGTGTCTTTTTGTTGGGGTATTTAATCCATTTACCTTCAAGGATATTATCCATATGTATGTTCCTATCACCATTTTCTTAATTATTTTGGGTTTGTTTTGGTGGGTCTTCCTCTTCTCTTGTGTTTCCCGCCTAGAGAAGTTTCTGTAGCATTTGTTTTAAAGCTGGTTTGGTCGTGCTGAATTCTCTTAGCTTTTGCTTGTCTGAAAAGCTTTTGATTTCTCCATCAAATCTGAATGAGATCCTTGCTGTGTAGAGTAATCTTAGTTGTAGGCTTTGCTCTTTCATCACTTTAAATATGTTCTGCCACTCCATTCTGGTTTGCAGAGTTTCCACTGAAATATCATCTGATTCCTTTGTATGTTATTTTTTGTTTTTCCCTTGCTGCTTTTAATATTTTTGCTTGAATTTAATTTTTGTTAGTTTGATTAATATGTGTCTTGGTATGCTTTTCCTCAGGTTTATCCTGTATGGGACTCTCTGTGCTTCCTGAACTTGGGTGATGACTATTTCCTTTCCCATGTTAGGGAAGTTTTCCACTATAATCTCTTCAAATATTTTCTCAGACCCCTTCTTTTTCTCTTCTTCTTCTGTGACACTTATAATTTGAATGTTGGTGAGTTTAGTGTTGTCCCAAAGGTCTCTGAGATTGTCTTCAATTCTTGTCATTCTTTTTTCTTTATTCTGCTCCTCAGCAGTTATTTCCACCATTTTGTCTTCCAGCTCACTTATTTGGTCTTCTGCCTCTGTTATTCTGTTATTGATTCCTTCTAGTGTATTTTTCATTTCAGTTATTGTGTTGTTCATCTCTGTTTGCTTGTTTTATAGTTCTTCTAGATCTTTGTTAAACATTTCCTATATTTTCTCAATCTGTGCCTCCATTCTATTTCTGAGATTCTGGATCATCTTTACTATCATCATTACTCTGAATCCTTTTTCAGGTAGATTGCCTATTTCCTCTTCATTTATTTGGTCTTGTAGGTTTTTACCTTGCTCCTTCATCTGTGACATACTTTTTTGCCATCTCATTTTTTTTTTATGAGTGGGATTTTATTCCTATCTTACTGGTTGCTTGGCCTGAGGCTTCCAACACTGGTGTTTGTAGGCTATTGGGTAGAGCTGGGTCTTGGTGCTGATATGAGGAACTGTGTGAGACCTCACTCCAATGAATATTCCCTGGGGTGTGAGGTTCTCTGTTATTCCAGTGGTTCGGACTCGGACCTCCCACTACAGGAGCTTTGCCCAACCCAAGCCACGTGGGGCAGCAAAAAAAATTTAAAAATAAAAACTAAAATTAGACTAGGACACTAACAGATATGTTAGAAAGAATATAAAAATAAAAATATATATGAATCAACAACCAGAAGGTACAACAGTACCACAATAGTAAAAAAGAGGAGGAGGGAAAAGAAAAAAAAGGGGGGGGGGAAGACCTTGGCTGTGGAGGGCAGGGCCTAAGAAAGGGTGAGGTTTGGGCAGTGGGTGGGGCTATGCTTAGGACCCACAGGGCTGGAAAAAGCCCTGGGGGCTTTGGAAGGTGGGGCTTAGGCTCAAGAAACAGTAGGGACCCAGGTTCACCCCCATCTCTGGTCTCAGAGGGCAGGGGACCTCACCTGGGAGCCCAGCAGGCTTCCTGGGTTCAAGTGGGCCGGGCAAACACCCTCCTCTCCTCTCCCGCTCCTCCTGGATGGCCCCTCCTGCCCACCTCCCCTGATCTCCCCAGCCTCCCTCCTATGCCCCCAGGACCTATGCAGCCTGGATGGGGCTTTGGAAGGGGGGTACCTGCTTGGGAGCTCAGCAGGCTCCCTGGCCCAAGTGGGCCAGGCGATCACCCTCCGCTTCTCTCCAGCTCCTCCTGGAGAGTCCCTCCTGCCTGCCTCTCCTGATCTCTCTAGCCTCAAGGGTGCCAATCCTGTCTGGCCTCCACTTCTCCTCCCCACTCAGTCCCCCTACGTCTTACTGGTTCACTTTGGGGTTCCTCCCCTCTCCTTGGGCATCAGAGTCCCCCACCAGCGGTGGCAGGCCCCCTAGTTTTGGGGAGACACTAACTCCATGTCTTCCCACACCGCCATCTTCCTGCATCTCCTAAACAAATGGGTTTTGACAAAAAGGCAAAGGCAGTTCAATGCAGAAACGTTAGGCTTTTCAACAAATGTTGTTCAAACATTTAGAAATCCACATGCAAGAAGATGAACTTAGATCCTGTCTAGTGCCACATAAGAAAATTAACGCAAATGGATCATAGACTTAGATGTAAAACCTAACACTACAAAATTTATGAAAGAAAGCATAGGAGAAAATATCTGTGACCTTGGGTTGTCAAAGGTTTCTTAGGACACCAAAAGGAAGATCCATTAAACTGGAGTTAAAATTAGGAACTTCTGTTCTTCAAAAGACACTTTTAGGATAAATAAAATGACAAGCCACATTGGTAGAAAATATTTTCAAATTTTTAAATAATGGGCCAAAGATTTGAACATACACTTCACTAATGAATGAATGGCACAGTAGGCTGAATAATGGCTTCCCCAAATTTATTCCTGTCCTAATCTCTGGAATCCGTGAGTGTTACCTTAGTTTGGAATAAAAAAAGACTTTGTAGATAAGCGTAAATTAACAATTTTGAGATGGGAGATTATCCTGGATTATCTGGGTGGGCCCTAAATGCAATCACATGTTCCATATAAAAGGAAAGCAGATGAAGCTTTGACCATAGAAGAGAAGAAGGCCATGTGATGGAAGCAGAGGGAAGCAAAGTCAGAGAGAGAAGACGCTGTACCATGGCTTTGAAGATGGAGGAAGGGAACGTGAGCCAAGGAATTCAAGGAATGCAGCTCTAGACGCTGGAAAGGTCAAGGCAATGGATTCTCCCCTAGATTTCTGCTAACACCTCGATTTTGGCTTAGTAAGACAGATTTCAGACATCTAGCCTCCAGAACTGTGCGAGAATAACTTTCTGTTGTTTCAAGCCAACAAGTCTGTGATAATTTATTACAGCAGCCATAGAAATCTAATACAGATGGTGTAAAAGCCCACAAAAAGACACTCAACATCATTAGTCATGAGGGAAATAATTAATAAACCAGCCATATCAAGTGTTGGTGAGAATATGAAGAGGCTAGAACTGACACACAGATGGTGGGAATATCAAGTGGTAAACTACTTTGGAAAACAGTTTAGTGGTTTTGTTAAAAGTTCGTAAATGCGCACCATATGATGCAGTCAACCAAATCCTAGGTTTTTACCCAAGATAAAATAAAGTAAACTACCATACATAGACTTGCATGTGAATGTTTATAGCAACTTTATTTGTAACATCCAAAAACCGGAAATGGCTCATAAAGAGGTGAATGGATAAAAAATGGTGGTATATCCATACAATGAATGAAACTAAGCAGTAAGTAGAAATGTATGAATTAAACATGCAAAAACATGTATGAATCTCAAAATCATTCTGAGTGAAAGAAGACCAAAAAAAAAAAAAAAGTACTTACTGCAAAATTCTATTTAAATAGAACTGTAGAAAATGAAAACTAATCAACAGTGACAGAAAGCAAAGAAGTATCTGCCTGGGAAGAAGGCATGGGAAGGACAGAAGGGATGGATTACCAAGGGGCAGGAAGGAACTCTGGGGGTGACAGATGGTTTCATAAGTATATATGTATGTCAAAACTCAACAAATTGTGCTTATATGAAGTTTACATTTATACTTCAATAAAACTGTTAAAATGAATAAATACAAGAATATTTTTGATTATCTATTTTCAATCTAGGAGGTGGATCTAAATTCCAAATCCATGGACTGTTAATGTTGAGGGCATTTGTTTTCACAGAGCATATAAGACCTCCAAAGGCTTTTAAATGCCTAAAACTTACTAATTTGATTTGTAGTCAAGTTGACGGTATTATATATTATGTCTTAGTGAACTTTTCTTCCATTATGAAACAATATCCTGTATAGAACATTTATTAATTAATATGTAATGTTTAGTTTTCCAAGTCATTATAACTACCTGAGGGAGGAATAAATGGCTCTGTTTAACAGGAAAAGAGGATATGTGTTATATTATCTACAAGGTGCCTAGCGTGTGAGTAATTGGTAGAACAATAGTAAAGGAAGAGGTAAAAGCCTAAGGAAAATTAACATAAAATACGATTCTGTAAACTATTTAAACATATAAAAACGAGTAACTTAAGTTTCTATTTCACTCTAAATTCTAGTATTTCTATATCATCTTTATTTTTTAAGTTATTTATAAAAACCATTTAAATAGACTTCCAACATATGATTAAACACAGTATTTTGCTTCTAAGTCCTTAAAGATAAAAAAAAAAATTCCTAACTTAAATAAAGAGGCTGACAGATTAGGAAGTGAAATTGAAGATTTAAGAAAGAAGAAAAAGATAAACTAGACCATGAATAAATGCTATAACATCTACATGGAAGGACTTCCTGAGGATAAAGGAATCATGGAATTGGTATTAAAAATGGGAGTCATGATTAAAGCTCACTTTTGGGTTAATTTAAACCAAACTGAATTTTCTTGCTTATTACGTTATATAATAATAATATGAAATATTAAAAGGATCACTTCTCAATTCCCTCCTTCTATCTTCCTTAGTGTTTTCTCCAATACGGGTAGAATCTGTCTAATCAATGTGGTCAGGGCATGGCTGCCCAATGTCATAAAAAGTTGCTGTGTTTCAAACCAAGTCCACACAGTCCAAAAACATTCTTTTATAATGAATGCTAAGCATGTACTTCAAACATTTAAACCATTTGTGCAGATCCACTTGTCAAACGGCAAACTCAATACCAACATTCATTACAGGGTTAAAACAAGAGAAAATAAAACCATCCTCCTTTTGCATTTCCTTTGTCAAAGTATTTCACCAAACACTATATTGTTAACTGAGAATGGAAATTTATTGAATAGTATACTATCTCTCCTTTAAAAGTATATGCATATGTACATATAATGTCTGATATCCTAAGAATTGAAAGAAGCAAGGAAAACACTTTTTCGGGCTCTAAGCTGCGTGGCAAATACCCAAACGGTCTCAGTGTCTGCTCACAGTGCGTGCTAACAGTTTTATTATCAACTTTTTTACTACAAAGAAAAGTGCAGCTGTTCATTCCTCTTAACTCTGATGAATTAGCTGCTGACCTCAAAGATGTTAAGCCCTGTGTTAAAATTAAGACTATAGAGAACTGGCATATTTTGTATGTGAGAATGCAAACTCTTCGTACATTATCCTATCAGCTCTGACAGGCTCTGTTAGGCCTCAGACTTAAGTCTTTCCGAGTCAGCTAAGAGCATTAAAATATGGACACAGAAATATTAGCACCTAGTCCTGAGTTTAAATATCATCACCAAGAATCATGGCTCATTTGCGGTTGCTGCCATTTACTTTTTCAGATCAGGAGGAAACTGAAGGTGCCATTCTACGGACAACGGCCACACCTCCCTCTAAGGCAGCAGCTAAAATCAGCGAGGCCAGATGGCTTAAAGACTGTGGGTATAGACAATGCTCCTTATTTCTACTTTTTGCATCATCTTCCAAACTGTAAACCTCTCTGTTTAACTATCCTCTCTTCTATTCTAATACCCATCATGTTCTGACTGCATTTTTCCTGACTCAGATTTCTACTCCATTCCTTCTCCTAGACTCTTGCTTTTACCCTCTAGAACTTTGAATTTGTGAAAAAAGAAAATCCTGTCTTCACGAGCTTCATCAAATATTCCCTTTCCTTCCTTCCTCAACAGAAACCTTTCTCTGCCCAGCACAGCGGCAGTAGAGGCAGATATGCACCATCAGAACGCTTCAAGGAAGAACTTACTGACCAGCTGTAGGCAGTGTGGTGAACAAGCCCCTAGAAGCTGCCAACTCTTGCCTGGTTGGCAACAGCTAAAGGGTCTCCTCATCTGAAGTCACCCCTTTCTTGAGGACAGGCTGCAGCTAGTAGCTGAGTGAGGTAGCTGAGTGCAGCTCTTTTAACCCAAATAGAGGGCACTCTGATGGGCTATCTTCACCGAAGCACTACCTGCAGAGTTAATAAGATCGTATCAGCATTACCTTGCAATTTCTTCCTCTGCCAAATTCAGCCTCTTCCTTTTTCTCTTCACAGGGGTTATTCCTAATAAAAAACAAAACAAAACAAAAAACTTGCCCTTTGAAGGCCATCTCAGTGTCTACTTCCAGAGACCCCAGCCTGTGACCGTTGGTATTAGTAGTGGTCCAACAAGCAATCAATAAGATGGGATTTGGGGTCTGATCATTCATTCATCTGGCTGATGATGGTAAGTCTTGATGAAACACAGACAGCCCCTGGCACAATGTGGACATCCAACTGTTAAAACTGTCACAGGTTGCAAATTGGGGGGCCGTGACAGTGGAAGGGGCAGTGAATCTGGGAATGAATGAGTGAATGAATGAATGCTCACTCATGGGCAATGAAGAATGTCCTGGCCAGTTGTTCACGGGCATAGAAACGAAAAGACTAGAAAATCAGGACAAGAGGGTGTGGGACTGAGGCATGAGGATGGAAATATGGGAGTCAGCATGAAGTGTAAAGATTTTTGTTAACGCCCAACAGGGAGCACCGACCATGGAAGAAGCAATAAACAAGCAAGCAGACAAAATGACCTGGTCAGTTGACACCATGGCTGATGCCGTAAGTGCTGGCACGATGCACACACAAAGTGGGCACAGTGGCAGAGCTGAAGACTCTGTACAGGCCCAACTGTATGGATTCCACCTTATCCAGGCTGATTTGTTTGTTTATCATTTATCATGGCTGCATGTCCAATCTGCCAAATACAGAGACCAATGCTAAGTGCCTAATATGGATGCTTATTTTTCCTCAAGGAGAATAACTGGCCGCTTGGTGATGAGAACTACATTGGTTTGCTCCCATCCTAGAAGGGCCAGCTCTTTGTCCTCACAGGGATAGAGAATTATTCCAAGTATGCTTTTGCTTTTCCTCACTGTAGGGCCTCAACTTGTATTACTAGCTGTTTGACCCACTTGCATGAGATCTCTTATAACATCATTATCAGGCCAGAGAATTCACTTCATAGCAACACAGATGTGAGAGTGGGCACATGACATATCACACACTGGTAATATCATGCACTGTGTCACCCAGAAGGCATAGCCTGACAGTGCATTAAAAGCTCTACCAAAAGCACAGTTGAAGCACCAGCTCACAGATAATGCTCGGAAAAAATGGAGTACATCTACCAGGATGCAGTGTATATATATTGAATCAATGACTTTTATACAGAGCTGTGTTCTTGATAGGAAGGACACATGCATCTAAGAACCAAGGAGGTAGAAACAGAAGTGGACCTGCTGATCATCACTTCCAAAGACCCACTGAGGGACTCTGGGTTTCCTATCCTTGCAAATCTGGACTCTGCATATTCAAAGTTCCTCATTCTTAGGATCACTTTTGCCAAAAGACAAAGCAAGCATCCCACTGAATTATAAGTTTTGGCTGCTGCCTGAACACTCCAGACTCTGTTTCTAGAGACTAGTAGGTAAGAAGGTGATCTCCAACTTGGCAAATGTAGTTGCTCATGATCATTAGGAGAAGAAAAGGCTGCTGCCATACAATGAAGGCAGGGAGGAATATGTGTGGTATCTAGATAATCCATGTCACGCCTCTTCATACTTCTTTGCCCAATTTTGAATGTAAATGGACAAATACAGTGAACCCAACCTGAGAAGAGCATGGTGACAAGAGGCTCAGGTTCCTGAGAGTAGGGTCTCGATCATGCCATCAGGTAAGCCAGCAAGGACAAGCTGAGGGGGGAGGAAAATGTAGAATAAGTAATGGAGGAGTGAGACAACGAGTATTAATTGCAGCCCTGAGATCAAACGTAGCAGCAGGGACTATAGTTTGTCACACTAATCTCCCTCCTCTATATATCCCCTTGGAGGAGTTAACCATGGGAATTCTCGAGGAGCTGCTCTCTGAACTTATATAGAGAAGTAGGTTAAATTGGCACAAAGGACAGACTATGGTAGACCAGATATCTCTGTCCAGATTCTCCTTCAAAAAAGTTCTCATTGCTCTGCTGAAGGGAGCTTGAGCAGCAGTATCCAGCTTCAACTCCTTTGGTGTCAGCCTCTGCTGAAGGGCTGCCTTGCCTAGGCCAGGTCCTTCCCAGGATTTCCTACGTTTGGTGACTGAGTGAGGTTGAGTGAGACCTGCCCATTTCAGGGGATATGCCAATGGGCAATGCTCATTCCAGAATGTCTCACTGAGTTGGCAGAGGCTTTGCTGGGCCTGTATCTAAGTTCAACTTCTCTGCCCAATCCTGCTTCTTCCCCTTTCCCTTCACAGGTGTTGATCCCTAACTCCAGCTAATTGTATCTTGCACCCCAAACTCCATCTCGATGTCTGGTCCATCTCCAAACCTACAACATCATCAGTTCTACCTTTGGACATTCACGTGAAGGTTGTCCACTCTCTCTGAGTGCCACTGCACCTGTGCGCAGATATCAGCATCTTGGTGGCTTCTACAAGGTAGAGAATGTCACTGGTTGTAATGCAGGAGAGTAGCCTATTAACATAACTGCACTCAGAATGAGAGGAAAACTACATTTTGCAAGGTCAGGGAGTGCTGTCAGGAGGATGATGAAACTTCCGGACAGTGGAAGCCTGAGTACATGCAGTGCTTAAGCTCATGTGGAAAATGCAGAAATGAATGGGGACATCTGCCTGATGGGTGGGAGAAAGAGATCTTTTCCTTCTTTATTATTATTTTTTTTTTTTGGTACGCGGGCCTCTCACTGTTGTGGCCTCTCCCGTTGCGGAGCACAGGCTCCAGACGCGCAGGCTCAGCGGCCATGGCTCACGGGCCCAGCCGCTCCGCGGCATGTGGGATCTTCCCGGACCGGAGCACGAACCCATGTCCCCTGCATCTGCAGGCGGACTCTCAACCACTGCGCCACCAGGGAAGCCCCCTTCTTTATTTAAGAGTGAAAATTAAAGATGGGGTGGGGTGGTATCTATAGAGAATGACGTTGTCTGGGTGATATGTTACTTACTCCCTTAAAAAAAAAAAAAAATCTGCCTAGAAGACTGACATTATTCTTCAAGGATTCTGGAAATAATCTGTGCTTCCTTTTAATGTGACATCTTTTGCAAACTGGACATTGAGAGTGCCTAGTTTTATTCAGGTTACCCCCTGAGGAATTATCATCCAAGATTTCAGACCTGCAGTTAAGTATTCAGCTATATCTCAGATTAAAATATTCATGCTAAACTGGATCCAGGAGTAAATTTTCAGCCTGATTATCAAACTGAATAAAAATGGTGTAAATGACTGTGGTCAATAGATCCAAGCCATCATGGTTCCTGGAATACACAGAAAATCATTATGGAGTTCTTACCACAATCTGACTTACAGTTTCATAACTCCTAGTTCTGAACTGGTTGGTACAGAGGAAAAACTAGACATATAGCATTATAAGGATTGACTAAATTGAGGAAGTATTAAAAATTTCTTCCTTACATCATCATCTAGAAAGTACTTTACAGTCTAACTGCAACAACCTCCCAAATTCATAAGAAATTATTTTTCCATCCATAAGGAGAGAAGAGATTGATGGCAGATGTGCTGAAAATTTTATCTTTCTCAATGGAAAGTCAAAATATGCTGGATTTTTTTTTTTTTACTGCTACTGTAGGTTTTTCAATTATGCAGGCATTGGAACATTCAGACATACTGTGTCTCTAACACTGGAGAAATAATATGGAGGGTACCGTGCCAGGATTGGTAGAACAATGACCATGATTAGAGCATACTGCTAAAATGGAATAGGGGTGCAAGTCCTCAGGCACAGCTGCCCTCTTGGTTAGTACCTACAGAGACAGCTATACAAGCTATCTTGATAACAAATCCCTGATTCTACAGAGAGGCGATGTACGAAGTCCCAGACAATGAATATTGCTCACTTAAAGCCAATCATGACAATCCCATTTACCTTTCCAAGTGCCCAATTTCCCAGCCTGCTTTGCAGCCGAGGTGGCCGTGGGTCTCAGTTACCATCAGTGATGTGTAAGGGGACATAAGGCAAGAGGGAAGCAGATGTAACCAGGTTTGTAGGTTTGATAGTACAAAAGCGGAGTTCTTATATGATAAAGCTCCCATTTGTCATACACTAAATTAAGTATGAATGGTGAGTACTTAGATATCTGAAAAATTGAAAAACAATTAACACATTTTCTCTGTGAAGCAGGAGGTAAAAATGTACCTGCTGCACATGATGGGGGTGAAAAGAGGGTCACGTATTTGAAGAAAGTGAAAAGCTTCAGTCTAATCCTTTAAACATTTTCGCCCCATGTTGGTCTAAGTTCTATTCATTCCACGGAGCATTAGCGCCTTTGCATTTGACACTTGTGTACCTGGTCACTCTGGGAAGACAGATCCATTAATGTACTTCAGCTGAATTAGAAGTGGCGTGACAGACAAAGGCAGAGTCACGTGGGTCCAGTTAGATCAGATTCGGGTATCAAAGGCACTATGGCTCCCACTTTGGTGGGTATGATGGAGGCTGTGTCAAAGCCCAGAACTCATTCAGAGAGGCTGAAACAGGTGGCAGCATTAGTGGATGAGGCAAACAGGAAGGCAGCTGGAGCTCTCTCCAAGCAAGCAGCTAGGACTCAGAGGATAATGGGTCAAAGCAAATCTGAGGGGATGCAAAACCAGATCTAAAACATCCTCTTTGCATTAACCCAGGCATCAGCCAAGTCTGATATAACCATACAGCTTCACCTAGATTTGTAAAGAGAAGTAGAAGGCAAGGCCATGAAAAGAAGGGAAGCTCGCCACATGACTACCCCTATTCCACAGATACCCTCATGCAGATAGCAGCTTAGAAATCATTGCAACTAGGAGCTCCGCTAGGTGGTAATTTAGAACAAGACCAGGAGTAAAATTAACAGTGATCTGGTCCCCCAAGACTGGAGTGGGGTGGAGAGAACACGTAACTCAGAAGAATAGTAGTCAAGGGTGAATTTAGACAATGTCTCAACTTCTTCCCAAATGTTAAGTGAAGGAGGGGGATGATAACTGGGTTTATAATGAATAAGAATAACAGAATAAATAATCTCAATTATACTCATTTTCCAAAGCGACAGACAAGGTACCAATTTTTTAATCACCCTCTGGATTTCATGGGGAATCTCTCATTCATATGTCTGCACAGTTCTCCTAGTCCTAACTTATGTTTTTCTCTGAACTCTTCTGCTTCTCTGTAGCTGAGAGAGTCCTTCATAGGGGGAGAGACAAAGTAAAAGAAAAAATCAGTTCTCCAGTTCATACTCCATTAGATAGTGTCATGTGAACATATCAGCTAAATTTATGGCACTTTTGTTCTCTCGAGTGGGCTGTCTGTCTCTAAAGATCATCCATTTCCCTGTCAGATTGGGAGCACAAGAAGCTGCTTCAGGTCAGGTAGGAACCAGCACATCAGTTAATACTCTGAATGTGGCCTCAGTATGAGATTTGATCCAGCCACTATCTTTCTTCACACAGATAGAACATCTCCATTTCCTGAATATTGTTTTGCAACTTAATCATATTTACAAGATCACTCAGCCTTATATCATCTGCAGATCTTAGCCTAGACACAGACATTCTTTTCTAAAGGAAGATTTACAAGAAGCCTGCCTAGAGGAAGTGAGATGCTCCAGATGACCCCTGAACGTCTCTGCCAGGCTGTGTTTTTAATTTTCCATAACATTTCATTATGTAAAACAGACCCATTAGCTGTGTTTACTCAGGCACATGGAAGAAGATTGAGACAATTACCTAAAAATCCACTGTGACTAAAGAAAAAGTGGGAAATGGGGCCTGAGTTATCCAGGGTGTTTATTTCCATTGATCAAAGTCACAAAATAATTATTTCATTTCACTCTGCCTGATTAGTCATAAGTTCATGACAGTTTTTATCTTAGGACAGACTGAAAGGGAAATATGATGAAACACTATAAAAACTGACATAGCAGAAAGCTGTCCATTAAGGGTTCCTTATTTAAAGTGAAAGAACACTTCCATAAAGTCAGAATTGTTTAAAGTGTAAGTTAGATTACTGAGGCTAAAAGAACTAATTCAGTGAATACTGATGAAGAAATGATGATCAAAAGAATACTAAATTTACACCATAAATAATAAAAAGGCTTTTGTTAGCTCTTAATCAGAATCATGGTCATAATGCTGAGCTTCACAGAAGATCACAAAATAAGAGGTAAATAATATATGAGATACTTTTTCTAGTAGCTGCTACATGATCTAAAGAAAGAGGCATTTTGAAACACTGCTTAGAATTATTGAAAATTTACCCATGAATTTAATGTGGAAACACAAAAGACCCCAAATAGCCAAAGCAATCCTGAGAAAGAAAAATGGAGCTGGAGGAATCAGCCTCCCTGATATCAGAGTATACTACAAGGCTAGAGTAATAAAAACAGTATGGTACTGGCACAAAAACAGAAATATAGATCAATAGAACAGGATAGAAAGTCCAGAAATAAACTCACGCAACTATGGTCAACTAATCTACAACAAAGGAGGCAAGAATATACGATGGAGAAAAGACAGCCTCTTCGATAAGTGGTGCTGGGAAAACTGGACAGCTACACGTAAAAAATAAGAAATTATAACACCCTCTAACACCATACACAAAAATAAACTCAGAATGGATCAAAGACATAAATGTAAGGCCAGAAGACTAGATACTAAAAACCTCTTAGAGGAAAACATTGGCAGAACACTCTTTGACATTAACTCCAGCAGTATCGTTTTTGATCCATCTCCTAAAGTAATGAAAATAAAAACAAAAATAAACAAATGGGACCTAATTAAACTTAAAAGCTTCTGCATAGCAAAGGAAACCATAAACAAGATGAAAAGACAACCCTCAGAATGGGAGAAAATATTTGCAAACTAAGCGACTGACAAGGGATTAGTCTCCAATACACACAAACAGCTCATGCAGCTCTATGTGAGAAAAAAAAAAACAACCCAATCAAAAAATGTGCAGAAGATTTAAAGACATTTCTCCAAAGAAGACATACAGATGGCTGAAAAGCACATGAAAAGATGTTCAACATCACTAATTATCAGAGAAATGCAAATCAAAACACACTGGTCAGAATGGCCATCATCAAAAAGTCTACAAACAATAAATACTGGAGAGGGTGTGGAGAGAAGGGAATCCTCTTACACTGCTGGTGGGAATGTAAATTGGTACAACTACTATGTAGAACAGTATGGAGATTCCTTAAAAAACTAAAAATAAAACTACCATATAATCCAGCAATCCCACTCCTGGGCATATATCCTGAGAAAACCATGATCCAAAAGGATACATGTACCCCAATGTTCACTGAAGCACTGTTTACAATAGCCAAGACATGGAAGCAACCTAAAGGTCCACAGATAGAGGAATGGGTAAAGAAGTTGTGGTACATATATGCAATGAAATATTACTCAGCCATAAAAAAGGTCACAGTAAGTGAAGTAAGTCAGACAGAGAAAGACAAATAGATGATATTGCTTATATGTGGAATCTTAAAAATGGTACAAATGGACTGATTTACAAAACAGAAATAGAGTCATAGATGTAGCAAACGAACTTAGGATAACCAGGGGGAAAGGGGAGGAGGGATAAATTGGGAGATTGGGATTGACATATGCACACTACCATATATAAAATAGATAACTAATAAGGACCTACTGTAGAGCACAGGGAACTCTACTCAATACTCTGTAATGACCTATATGGGAAAATAATCTAAAAAAGAGTGGATCTATGTATATGTATAACTGGTCACTTTGCTGTACAGCAGAAACTAAAGCAACATTGTAAATCAACTATACTCCACTAAAATTTTTAAAAAATAAAATAACATTCACCAAGGGAAACATAAGCTAATTCTCATAATGGGAATAATGAAGATAAATAACCCCAAAATTGGACTACTGTGATTCAAGAAAGTGATTTAAAATAAAACCCAATTTTTCTTTTTCCATGGTTGATGAAACATCAAGTCACAAACCATGCTCGTCATAATTTTCTATATATGGTACTGGCAAGGCTATTTACTTTCGGCCAAAGATCAGGAAACATTCCTTGGCAATGGGATCTCTTAATCTGTGAAACATTATCTGAGGGAAAATGGTAGAATCCCCTTCACTGGTCGCTCACTGTTTACTTCAAAATTAGAGTGGACAAAATTTGATAAGACATATCATGGGAATCAAACTCACTTTAAAGGGAGAAATGAGAGATAAAAAAGACAAAAAAAAGAAACAACTTCTGTTCAGTGCCCACTCTGTGAAAGAAAGGCATTTTAACACACTCATTTAATATTTGCAGACACTCTGGGAAAGGATGTTATGAACATTTTGCAGATGAGAAAACTGAAGCTAAGAGCAGCTTGCTGAAGCCAAGAGTAGTGAATGACAGGACTGGGGACTTGACCCAGGTCTGCCATATACTGTGATGGTTAATTTTATGTGTTAACTTGACTAGGGCATGGGATGGCCACATAATTTGGTTAAACATTATTCTGGGTGGGTCTGTAAGGGTGCTTCTGGATGAGAAACACCAGAATAACATTTATTCTGGATGAATGTTATCCAGAATAACATTTTATTCGATAGGCTGAGTGAATAAGATTGCCCTCCCCAACGTGGGTAGGTCTCACCCAATCTGTTTGAGGCCTGAATAGAATAAAAGCTGGAATAAGAAAGAATTCATTCTCTGTTTTTCAGCTGGGATATTGGTTTTCTGCACTTGAACTGGAACTTACACCACCAGCTCTCCTGGGTCTTCAGCTTGCAGAAGAGGAATTTCTCAGCCTTCATAATCATATGATCCAGTTTCTCAAAAAAAATCATATATATATATATATATATATATATATATATATATATATATATATACATATTAGTTCTGTTTCCCTAGAGAACATAACCTTAGGCCCATAGCTTTTTCTGTTCTGAGAAAGAAGGTATGTTAAAGTGACTATCACAGAAAAGTCAAGTGCAGCAATATTTAAATCTCTACTTAATTAGGTAGTCAGTCTTCTTCTATATTTGCCATGTGTAATTGCACACTGTGTCCAAGATACGAACCTGTAAGGGTAGGAAAAACAAGCATACAATAGCAAAATAAGACTATCTTCTCGTCACTGGGTTTGCAAATTAGGATATTAATGAAAACTATCAAGAGTCCAGTTACAATAAAGTTATAGGAATGAAAGCCAGATTGCTGGGGACTTAATGATGGGTGACAGAAACTATTATCAACAATTCATCCAATGTGCACATTGTTGTCAGAATTCTCTTTCAGTGGCAGCAGGAAATGTAGATAACTCTTTCAAGAAGAGAAAAGAGAGAAAGTGTTATGAGGGGAAAGAAGGATTATGGAAAGAAGTAATCTTTTCAAACAAAATGATACTTCAGTATGTTCATAGGTTGAGAAGAATCAAGGAAAAAAGGAAATGAAACAGTTGAAGGTGAGATTAGATAATTAATAGTTAACAATAATAGAGACTTCCCTGGCAGTCCAGTGGTTAAGACTCTATGCTTCCACTGCAGGGGGCCTGGGTTCAATCCCTGGTTGGGGAACTAAGATCTCACATGCCGCGCGGCACGGCCAAAAGAGGTGTTTTTTTTAATTTAAAAAGAATAGTTAACAATAATAATTACTATTTAATTAAAATTACTGAGACACTATTTGAAGGGATGGAAATCAGAGGAAGTAGAAGTGATACTTTCTGGAAAAAGATGGAAGAAGAAGATGTGAGTAAACTCAGAGCCATATAAGGCATTGCTGTCATTAAGGCACTATCTCTAGGAAGTCAGGAAGACCTTGGATGTGCATAAAAGGGCCATGCTTAGGGACTTGAATAAAGTAGGAAAGACTAGAATATGTAATATGTGTGTGGAAAAAGGGACAGGGATGGCAAGAAGGAATTGGATGGGATAAGAGGAAAAGGATTGTTGAGTAGCCCTAGGGCATTTGAGGTAGAACTAAGTTCCTGCTTAGGTGATGTTTGCCACCAACCATCAGTATCTTGGAAATAGAAAGGAGATGGTTTGAGTTTTCCTAGGTTGATGATTCAGAGGGTAAGAGATGTATCAAAATAGAAAGGGTACAAGTAAGAATAGAGTTGAAATGGAAAGTTAAGGATCCCAAACAGGGAGTGAGAAAAGTGAATATAATTGGGACTATATACTTGGAAAAATATGAGAAGCCAAGGCCCTGGGAGTTGACTTGAAGAGAAGCTCAACAGAAGTAGAATAATGGCAAAGGCAGAAACATAAGAGTCCAGGAAGATTTTAAATGTTAAAACTTGTTTTAAATTACTTCTGGATGATAATGAGTTCTAAGGTGTAGCCAAATATGTGAATTACTAATATCCCCTGGAAACAATAAGCCAGTATAACAGGATGGAAGGTCAATATACAAAAGTCAATTGTTTTCTTATACACCAACCATGAAAAAATAATATTTGAAATAAAAAATACATTTACAATAGTCCTTTAAAAATAAAATGCTTAGGTATTAATCTAACAAAATATGTACAGGATCTGTATGCAGAAAACTACAAAAGTCTGATGAAAGAAATCAAATAAGCTATAAAGAAGTGAAGAGAGATTCTGTGTTGTTGGATTGGAAGACACAATATCATTAAGATGTAAATTCTTAAACTGTAGCTTCAACACAATTAAAATAAAAACCCCAGAAAACTAGTTTGCGGATATCAACAAGCTGATTCTAAAATTTATATGGAAAAGCAAAACACCTAGAATAGGCATACATTATGGAAGAACCAAGAGGGCTCACGCTACCTGATCAAGATAGTCACACTCACACTACAATGATCAAGATTGCAAAGTACTGGTAAAAGAAAAGGCACGCAAATCAATAGGAGAGAACACAGGGCCTAGACATAGACTCATACAAGTACAGTCAACTGATCTTTGACAAAGGTGGAAAGATAATTCATCGGAAATAAGAAAGCCTTATCAACAGGTGTTGCTGGAACAACTGGATATCCGTAAGCAAAATAATGAACTTAAACACAGACTGTATGCGTGATATCAAAATTAACTCAAAATAATATGTAACTGTGAAATGCAAAACTATAAAACTTCTAGAAGAAAACAGAAGAAAATCTCCATTTGATCTTGGGTTAGGTGATGAGTTTTTAGATAAAACACTAAAAGCATGATTCATGGAATAAAAAATTACTAAATTGTATTTTATTAACATTAAAAACTTCCTTTCTGCAAAAGACACTGTTAAAGAATGAAAAGACAAGCTGTAAACGAGGAGAAAATATTTGTACAACACATTAGCCAGAATATACAATGCATTCTTAAAATTCAACAATAGGGAAGCAAACATCCCATTAAAATAGGCAAAAGCTCTGATCAGACACCTCACCAGGATATGCAGGTGGTAAACAAGCATATGAAAAGATGTTCAACATTTGTCATTAGAAAAATGCAAATTAAAACAACAATGAGGGCTTCTCTGGTGGTGCAGTGGTTAAGAATCCCCCTGCCAATGCAGGGGACAAAGGTTCGAGCCCCGGTCTGGGAAGACCCCACATGCCTCAGAGCAACTAAGCCCATGCACCACAACTACTGAGCCTGCGCTCTAGAACCTGTGAGCCACAACTACTGAAGTACGTGCACCTAGAACCCGTGCTCCTCAACAAAAGAAGACACCACAATGAGAAGCCCGCACACCGCAATGAAGAGTAGCCCCTGTTCGCTGCAACTAGAGAAAGCCCGTGCGCAGCAGTGAAGACCCAATGCAGCCAAAAATAAATAAAAATAAAATAAATTTTTAAAGAGCCAATGAGATATGGCTATGTTAGACTTACATGAATGAATAAAGTAAAATTTTTAAAAACCTGACAATACCAATTGGTGGTGAGGATGTGGACCCACAGAATCTCCTACTCATTCCTGGTGGGAATGCAAGACGGTACAGGCGCTTCAGAAAATAGTTTGGAAGATTCTTACAAACATAACATAGTCTTATCATACAACCAAACCCAGCTGGTTTGAAAACTTAGGTCCATAGAAAAGTCTGTGTGCAATTTTTTATAGGAGTTTTATTCATAATCATCAAAAACCAGAAGCAAACAAGATGTCTTGTAATAGGTGGACAGATAAACTGTGGTACATCCATACAGTGGAATATTATTCGGTGATAAAAATAAGTGAACTATCAAGCCATGAAAAGACATGGGAGCACCTTAAATGTATATTGCTAAGTGAAAGAAACTAAACTGAATGAAAGAAGTCTGAAAACACTACATACTGTATGACTCCAACTATGTGACATTCTGGAAAAGGCAAAACTGTAGAGATGGTAAATAGATCAGTGGGTGCTAAGGGTTCAGGGTTATGGGGAGAGATGAATAGGTGAAGTATAGGGGACTTTTTAGTATGGTGAAACTATCTCATAGTTAAGGGTACTGTAATGATGGATACAGACATTATGCATTTGTTAGAACCCATAAAAATCTGCAGCAGAAAAACTGAATGTTAATTAATGTAAGTTCAAAAAATCATTTAGGAGGTTGAAGATTCTGGATTCAATGTAGATAGTGACAAAAGAATCTAACTATATTACAAATGTATGAAGCAATCTCACTGAAGTGGATAGGAAGGAGAAGATGCTCGCCTAAATAACTTTAGAAATGAATGTTGATTCTATAAGACTAAAGGCAAAAGGCACTGTACGTAAGCACTTTCTATTTAATAAAGTTATTTTCCAAAGGGGTACAGGTTAACAGTTCTGAAACCACTATACATATATACTAGAATAAACAATTATATAAATGCATGGTAGAAGATAGGGACCAAGTTTCTCACTGTTGGGGTGAGAGGTTACAGACAAGCAAGGGGGAAAAACTTAGAACGATTCATGTGGAATTAGATGATTACTCATGTCAGTTTAATATAGATACTGATGAATATGATATATATAAATATTTATAGATAGGTGTGTACTCACTGATTAGTGTGATAGAGATTTCCTTGCTTTCCTATAAAAGTAACCAGGGCTCCCTGGAGAAATGGCTGATTCTAGGACTGGGGCAGGGAATAAACAACGTGAGCCCTGAGCATCTTATAGTGCCAGAAAGTAAAGAAGTACTAAAATAATTTTTAAAAATCAATGATGTGGGTATATCAATGGGATACAGGTGCCAACTGAAAGAGCTGCCAATGGCCAAAGCAAGAATAATTTGAGCAAAAAAAAAAGTCAAGCAGTATTGGCTTATAAAGATATAAATAAATTATTGAATAATTAAATAAGTGGGGCAGTAGAGACAAATAGGTGTTGCAGAAGAATACCATGTAACTCATACAGATGCTCTGTCCTCAAGAGATGAAGCATAATTTCTTGGTTCATTAAGTGTGGGCTGTGCATAGTGACTTCTTTCCCAAGGAATGTAGTGTAGAAGGGGGTGGGGTGGTGTGAGAGCAGTTTTACAGGAAGAAACCTGACAAATACTACCTCCTCCGTGTGATCAAAGTTAACAGCAACAGTGCTAAGTAAGTCGTGTTAAACTTGTTCTCTTGATATTATGTCATGAGAAGGGCCCTTTACCTGTGTGCTCTTTCTCAAAACTCTTCAGTCAAATCATGACAAAAAAAAAAAAAAAAGGGCTTCCCTGGTGGCGCAGTGGTTGAGAGTCCGCCTGCCGATGCAGGGGACACGGGTTCAGGCCCCGGTCCGGGAAGATCCCACATGCCGCGGAACGGCTAGGCCCGTGAGCCATGGCCGCTGAGCCTGTGCCTCCGGAGCCTGTGCTCCGCAACGGAAGAGGCCACAACAGTGAGAGGCCCGCATACCAAAAAAAAAAAAAAAAAAAAAAACATAGAAAAACCAATAAAGGGACACTCTACAAAGTATCTGACCAGTATACTTCAAAACTCTCAAGGTCATTAAAAAAAAGGCTGAGAAACTGTCACAGCCAAGATCACTGAGGGCTTTTTCCTAGGACTGTATATGTTTTTGTTGAGCTTGACATAAGAAAAAGGAAGATCCCTAGGACGCTACATATTTTCCCTGAAAATACACTTCACAGAGTACTCCTTTAAATTGTTCATGAAAAAAAAAAAAAAAAAAACCAGCATGGGATGTAGAGAATCAAAATTGGAATTCTTTTTTTAAAAGGAATAAAAAGTGTAAAAATTTTGGAGAGAAATTCTAGAAATAGAAAATAAAGAAGTTCCAATATATTCACAGTTGAGGTCTAAAGGAGGCATACAAAGGAATAGACTAGAAAAAATTAAATCTATAATTTAAAAAATTCATTAAGTAAACAAAGATGACATCCTCTCAAAGATACTTGATTTCAAAAATGAAGAAAGAAAACTTAAGGAAGCCAAAGAAAAATATCAAGTCATTTGTAGAGAGGAAAGCAGACTGACCTTTTGTTTCTCCACTGCAACTTTCAAGAGTAGAAGTCCATAGAATAATAAGCAACTTGAGTACAGGATGCTCACGAAAAGAAAGTTTACACAAAGGGTTTAATATATAGCCAAATTATCTTTTAAACGATTCATAACAAACTCAGGAAGTATCATTTCCATGAGTAAGTACTTCTTGAGAAAACTACTTCAGTCAAACTTCAGCCAGTCAGGAGACAACTAGGGAAACCATGGCAACGAAACAGTCAGTGAGGACCAAGGCTAAAGCAGATGTAGGGAGTTGAGTGACAGGAAAAAAAAAATGTAATCATTTGTATTCTGAAAATGCAGAAACGATGAAACTAAGGAAAATTTGTGGGGAAAGAGGGGGAAGATTGAAGGTAAAGAAGATGACTTCATCTGTAATCTCTGGAGTCAAAGGATATCATTTAATGCTGGCAGAGCAATTAATACATGTTTAAGCATATTTAACAATACAGAAGTAAATGTGAAGAGAGACAGCACTGTTGACTAAAGTCAGTTGGTGAAGAGAGAGAGAGAGAGAAGTGGAAATATGTGAATTTTAGCCTTGCTTATAGTAGAGAACTAATAGAAACTGGCTAAAGAAACATTAGACCCCAAATGTATATATCAAAATAGAAACAGACTCACAGATGTAGAGAAGAAACTAGTGGTTACCACTGGGGAGAAGGAATTGGGGAGAGGCAAGGTAGCAATACTGGGATTAAGAGATACAAACTACTTACGTATAAAACAAATAAGCAACAAGGATATGTTGTACAGCAAAAGGAAATATAGCCATTGTTTTGTAACAACGTTAAATGGAATACAAACTATAAAACTACTGAATCACTATGTTGTACACCTGAAACTAACATAATACTGTAAATCAACTATACTTCAATTAAAAAGGAAAGAAACACTAGACCAGTGGTCCTCAGAGCATTGTCTGCAGACATAAAGGAGTCCTGGTAACACTTTGAGGTTTATGAGATAAATAATATTTGCATAATAATACTAAGATGTAATTTGCCCCTTTCACTGTGCAGACATTTGTACTGATGCTGCCAAATAATAATGATAAAATGGTTTACATTTTAGAAGAGATTAAAGCAATGACACAACTGTAATAGCTGTCAATGCATTCTTCACTGTCATAACACTTAAAAAAATACTTCCAGCTTTACATAAGAATGTCCTTGTGGAAAGGTAAAAACTCTTAATTTTATTATACCTTAACCCAGGAAGACACGTCCTTGAAAAGTCCTGTGTAATAAAATGGAAGGCACACAGAACACTTGTGCTGCCCACCAAGGACTGATGATTGTCTCAAGGAAAAGCACTTGTGCAACTGTTTCAGCTGTGAGTGGAACCAGCTGCTTTTTTTTATGAAATACCACTTTTACTTGAAAGAATAAGCGACAACCTGTGGTTAATCTGATTTTAGTTTTTAGCAGACATGTCTTAGAAAATGAACAAACTAAGTAAGCTAACCAGCCCAAGAAAAACCACTGAAAAGCAAAAATCAGAATCTTGGAAAAATTGTCTCTGCTACTTCAAGCTTGACAGTTTGCTAATACTTAGCTTTTTTTTCTGATGAGAACAGCGATGATGCTAATAAATCTGTCTTTTATAATAGTTGATAAAATGTGTCAATGTTTGGAAGATCTGTATAAGTCAGTGAACCAATATTTTCCAAATGAATAATGCATCATTTTATAAAAGGATGCATAAGCAAAAAGTCCTTTTGAATTGCAAAATAGATCTCAATGCAACAGAATACCAAAACTCTATTGATATGGTTTAAGTTCCAACTTGTGGTATAATATTTTAAAAACTACTAGTTGCTGAGTTTTAGTGTAATGTCAAAGAAGGATAATGACAATATTCTGAAAAATCTACTAAAATACTTGGTACTTTCCAACTACATATCAGCATGAAACCAGATTTTCTACATACACTTCAACCAAAACAATACACCATAACAGATTGAGTACAGAAGCATATATAAGATTTCAGCTGTGTTTTATTAAGCCAGGCATTGAAGTGATTTGCGAAACATGTAACAATGCCAACCTTCTCATGAGTAGTTTTTGTTTTGAAAAATTATATTTATAAATATGATATTTATGTTAACATGTAATGAGTTTATTACTGTTACTTTGAAATAAGATAAATAAACATTTAAAAAATATCTCAGCTCTAATTTCTAATGCAGGAAACATGGGTTGGAATAGCTCACATAAACACGGGCCCTTTGGGATTCTGAGTACTTCTTAAGATCATAAAACAAATCCTGAGACAAAGAAGTTTGAGAATTAAACTAAGTGTGTTATATAGCTTGACAATTTAAAAGTCTGTCTTGGGAATAATCCTTTAAAATGTAGGACTAAGTGGACTCACCTCAATATAACTGAATGTTTCTTAAATATATCTAAAACTCTGCATTATACATTAGCTAGATATAGAATTCTGGGAAAATCTTGTGGGAAAATAAGAAGTTCATCCTCAATGAAATTATTATTCCCCTATATGTAAAGTGTTATTTTGCTATTTTCAAGGTTTGTATCTTTTGCTAAATTGGGGAGGTTTTCAGCTGTTACATCTTAAAGTACTTTCCGGCCCTGCCTTCTTCCTCTCATTCCAGGACTCCAATGACATGAACGTTAGATCTTTTACTATAGTCTCACAGGTTTCTGAGGCTCTGTTAAAATTTTTTTCAGTCTGTTTTCTCTCTGTTCTTCAGACTGCATAATTTCTATTGTTCTATAGTCAACTTCACATGTTCTTTCCTCCCCCCTCCTTTCTTCTATTGAGCTTATCCGCTGAGTTTTTAGTTGCAGTTACTGTATTTTTCAGTTCTAAACTTTCCATTTGGTTCCTCTTTCTATCTTCAATTTCTCCTCTGAAATGTTCTATTTATTTGCTGAGACATTCTATTTTTTAATTTGTTCAAGTATGTGCATAATCACTTGTTGAAACATTTTTACAAGGGCTGCTTTAAAATGTTTGTCAGGTAATTCTAACATTGCTGTCATCTTAGTGTTGGTATCTACTGATTGTTTTCTGTTCATTTGAGTTGGGATTTTCCTTGTTCTTGGTCTGACATGATTTTCTATGGAAACCTGGACATTTGGGTATTATGTTATGAGACTCTAGACGTTATTTAAAATTTCTGTTTTAGTTAGCTTCCTCTTACAGAACTCAGGCAGGGGAAGGGGAGGGGACACCTCTGTTGGTGTAAGTGAAGTCCAGGTTCTCATTCAGTTTCTGTTGACACCTGAGGGGGAGAAGGGGCTCTCTGTTAAGAGGGGTGTTAGTGGGAGTTCTGGCTCCACATTAAACCTCTGCTGACACCCACCATCGGTGGGAGTGAGACTTCTGATTCTCTAGTGGGCCTGCTCTGACACCATGGGTCTCGGGGAAGGGGGTAGACTGAGGACCACCAGCATGTGCAGGTAGAGGTGGAGGAAGGGCCACAGTTTTTTCTGTGCTGTTTGGTTAGTGTAGAGGGGTTATTGTCTCAACATTTTCTGTTTTGCTAGGCTGGCCCTCTCCCAGTCATTTGGCTAGAAAGAGTGGGCTTTTGTTGGGGCTTTCTTTTTGTGTACGTCTATCGGTATTTCTGAGTTTCCAGCTTTTCCAGTTCCACGTCCGATTTATATGAGCCAAAAACAGAACCCAAGGAATTCACCACTGAGTTGTTCCTTAGGTCCCAAGGTCTGTAGTTGTCTTCTCTGCGCTTTTCAGAGTCTTCTCGTGTTTGTCTTATATAAAATGCCCAAGATTTTTAGTTGTCCTTAGAGGGAGGGATAGGGAGAAGTACATCTATTTCATCTTCCCAGGAGTAGAAGTCTCCAAATGATGGACTTTTTAATAATACCAAGGAATAGTACAAGGTAGTCAAAGAGAAAAATGAAACTGGATAAATCTCATAATGTATATACTACACTCCATAAAAATATTCTAAATGAATTAAATATTTGAATGTGGAACACAAAACCATAAAAGTAAACATGGAAGAATTAGTTTATAAGCTCAGACTGAGGAAAAAATTCTTCTAATTATAATATATTTGGTAACCGTAAAAGAACATGAATTCATTTAACTACATAAAAATTAAATCTTTTATATGATATAGCAAAAAAGACCCAAATATTATAAGCTTAGTCAAAAAAATCAAATGGCAAACTAAAAGTATATATTCCCAATTTATGTCATAAAGAGTTAATCTCCTTGACACACAGATAGCTACCAATTAGTAAGAAAATCATCAATAACTCAATAAAAAATAGGCAGAGAATATGAAAAGACAGTTCACAGGAAAGCAAATACAAATGGTTCTCAAATAATTTAAAAGATACTTAACCTCATTCATAATAGAGAAACACAAATTTAAAAAACACTGGGAAAACATCGTCCTCCACCCCTTTGAGACTAGCAAAAATCCAAAAGTTCATAACACATTCAGTTAGTACAAATATGGGGAAATAGTTTCATCCATTGCTGGTAAGAGCATAAACTGGTACAGCCCTTTGGTGAGCATTTTGGTAATATCAAAATTACTTCTAGGAATTTATCCTAAGATATAATTGCATGTGTGGAAAATGATGCATGTATGTGGTTATTCATTGTAACTTTTTTTTTAATAGCAAGAGATTGAAAACAATCTGTGGTTAAGTGAAAACATGTGTGTAATATGCTACCACATGTATTTTTAAAAGAGGAGAGAAAATCTACAATTTTATTGGCTTGTGTTGAAATTAAAATTCTTTGTAAGAATAAACAGGAAACAAGTAAGAATGACTTCCTGGGACCTGGGAGAGGCAAGATACTTTCTGAGCCAATAGAGGACTTGTGGGAAGGCAACTTTTCATTGGATGCCTTTTTGTATTTTTGATATTTGGATCATGTGAAACAAGGAAGAAAAAAGAGGAGGGAGAAAGAGAGGAGGGAAGGATGGAGGAAGGAAGATTTAGGAGACTTACAGGGGTAAAAGGACAGGGGAAAAAAAAAAACAACAAAAAAAACTAGCATGAAGAGATGGCTGCCAGAATCCAATTAGTGATTATTTAGGCATCACAAAGGGAGACACGTTGATGATATTGAAAAGGAGAGTAAACAATTAGGTCCTACTGTAGAGCACAGGGAACTATATTCAATATCCTGTGATAAACCATAATGGAAAAGTACATGAAAAAAACATACATATATAACTGAATCACTTTGCTGTACGGCAGAAATTAACACAACATTGTAAATCTACTATACTTCAATAAAATAAGTTTTAAAAAAAGAAAAGGAGAGTGCAGTACAAAGTTTGCTAAGAGGGTAACATATATTTTTAATACACTGTATGTTGACCAATGCAAATTACATAATCTGTACGTTCAGTCTTGTTCTTCTACCAAGCGATAAGCACAAAGGTGACTTTCTTTTCATAGACAGGTAAAGCTTTGAAAAGCACTTGCGAAATGCAGTTGACTCGAAAAGTCGGGAATGGATTTAAGATTCCGGTCCTGAGACCTAGTCCATTATCACACTTACCCATTCCATAAAATGATACTCCATAATATCAGCATCAGACAGTCACTGTGGGCCACAGATCATGCAGGATGTATCTGGACATACGGAGAGAGGCCAATCAGAGATCCCTGAACATTAACTTTGCTCTTTACAGGGTAAGAACATGGTCTTGATGCTGGGGTTGACTTAAGAACCAGGAAGCTCCCATTACCTGCAAACACATCCTTTCCTAGGCACATTAAGTCTACATACTATCTTGAAGAACACAGTAAGTCCCAAGTGAAAAAGAACTGTGGCACCACTGTAAATTAAGCTTTTCAGAGCTAGTGAGACCCTGCCTCATGCCTGGAAGCTTCCTGGCCACCCCATTCCCCCACAGCAGAGATTCTTGTGGACCTCAAGGAGTGCCATCAAGGTGGGCTACCGTGTGCCTATTCTCTGTGGCCAACGACTGTAGGTGAAGAGCTGTATCCTTTGTCAAGTAAGTCAGAAACTTTATCAAATCTGTAAGTGAGACAGTGAGTGAGTGAGAGGGGAGGGGTGTGGGAAGAAAGAAGAGATGGAGTGAAAGAAGAGAGAGGGTAGAAAAAGGGGAGTGAGAAAAAGAGAGAGAAGAGAGGATGAGGAGGAAAGAGGAGGGAGAGAGGGAGGAAAGAGGGAAGAGGAGAGAAGGAGCAGGGGGAGGGGAGAAACAGACGGGAAGAGAAGAGGGAGAGGACAGAGAAAAGGGAAGGAGAGAGGAGAATGCCTACTGGATGTTTGATGTGCTCTCCTACATTGTTTAAATTGAAGTATAGTTAATTTATCATGTGTTAGTTTCAATGTACAGCAAAGTGATTCAGTTATACATACATACATACATATGTATATTCTTTTTCAGAGTCTTTTCTCTTATAGGTTATTACAAGATATCAGGTATAGTTCCCTGTGCTATACAGCAGGTCCTTGTTGTTTACCTAGTTTATATATAGTAGTTTGTATATGTTAATCCCAAACACCTAATTTATCTTCCTCTCCCACCACTATCCTCTTTAGTGACCATAGTTTGTTTTCTATGTCTGTGGGTGTATTTCTGTGTTGTAAATAAGTTCATTTGTATCATTTTTTTAGATTCCACATGTAAGTGATATCATATGATATTTGTTTTTCTCTGACTTACTTCTCCACTATAGTACTCTGCCCAGGATGGTCCATGGCAACTGTGGAGTTTTTTGGGTTTTTTTCCTCTCCAAGTCATGACCTGCCTCCGGGCATGACTTTTTCAAGATACCGTCTTTACTTCATCATTTCAAAGTGGTTTATT
This sequence comes from Phocoena phocoena, assembly GCF_963924675.1. NCBI lineage: Eukaryota > Metazoa > Chordata > Mammalia > Artiodactyla > Phocoenidae > Phocoena > Phocoena phocoena. Next base: position 86,402,800 of record NC_089229.1, read on the forward strand.
CCTAACGCCCTGATGATTGTTATTCTTCAGTAATTTCCACTGAAGACAAGTAGAACCACTATAAAAGTTTTACGTTAGCATGTGGAAGGTTAAACTTCCCTGGTATTTTTGGAATACCTCTAGAATATCATTTGTCAGTAATTTAGGGTCAAACTGTTCAGTGTAGTAATCACACACACACGCACACACACACACACAAACACACACACACACGCACACACAAACATCTAAAACAAAACATATTTCTGAGACATACCCAGCACAAACACAGGGAATGCCTATATAGGCTGGTGCTTCCCCAGTGTCCTGCTGGTACCTCACAGTAACCCTCCAGGGCAGGTGTCTTCCCCACAGGTTACACAGGAGCCTATGAGGCTTGGCAGGGTGAATTATCCAAGTTGGCGAGCAAAGACGTCTTTCACGTTTACGCCTTTTTATTTGAGCTCATATTCTTTCATATTCATAAGCTTTCCTCGGTATTGCTTTTATTCTGGTTTTTTTTTTTAACCCTTACTCCATTGTGACCTAATATCCCACACTGAGGTTTATCTCACGTGCAGACCATACAGCTAATTTGGTCTTCGAACTCTAACAGTAAGGAAATAATTTTCATAAGTAAGCAATCAACAGGTCATTTTTACGTGTTCCTGCCTGGGTTCAGAGGCAATCTGCCATGTCTTTGGCATCTCTGCTTGCAGAACTCCTGATAACAGGAGCTGTGATTTATTTCTGAGCTCCCAGAATTACACATCCTTGAACTCTGCAGATTCCTATTCTCTCCTTTCTCCGTCCTGAGCTGAAGCCTGTAACTGAAAAATATACCATACAATTTTTAAAAATTCTGCACCAGAATGGTTGAACAAGCACAGGAAAGTTCAATATCAATTTGGTTGGGAGAGGTGCAAAAAAAAAATGCTATTTGCTATACACATTGGATTTGTGGTTTGCAATAGATTCCAGGAATAATCACAGGATTTGTTTAATGAAAGCTATGACAAAATGGAATATTGGTGTATGCTACCTCAGGGTAATTTTTCATTTATACATCCAGTAAGCATTTATGGAGTCTCTGCTAAGTTCCAGAATTATGCTGAATACAATCTAGATAATACAAAACAAAACCTGATAACTACTGTGTGATGCCTACTGGGGAAACATGGTGAGAGCATCAGGCAGGAAATTCAGAGGCCTGAGTTATAAACCTATCTACAAATAATTGCTGTGTGATCTTGGGCAGGTCATTAATCTCTGTAGTTCTTTTTCCTCAGCTATAAAATAAGTCTCTTTCAGGGCTCAAAGTTGTATGGTCTGCAATAGGTGCTGAAAAACTAACAAAGTTGAAAACTACAGATGTTTGCCTACAGACAAAATGCTGGTGGAATTCCAAAGTTAAAGAAAAATATCATAGGACCCACTTTCAGTACTGCCTGATGAATTATTAGATCCTTTGAAATGTTTATCTTCATTTCAAGAGTCATCCCCCTGGTCGGGGAGGGGGATACGATCTCTATAACATATAATTGCACTAGAGGTAGATATTAAGGAACCACAATTAAGACTGCATTAAAAACAGCAACAAGGGCTTCCCTGGTGGCGCAGTGGTTGAGAGTCCGCCTGCCGATGCAGGGGACAAGGGTTCGTGCCCTGGTCCGAGAGGATCCCACATGCCGTGGAGCGGCTGGGCCCGTGAGCCATGGCCGCTGAGCCTGTGCGTCCGGAGCCTGTGCTCCGCAACGGGAGAGGCCAAAACAGTGAGAGGCCCACGTACCGCAAAACTAAAAAATAAAATAAAATAAAAACAGCAACAAACAAATACCATATGATTTCACTTATATGTGAAATCTGAAAAATAAAACAAGTGAACAAACATAACCAAACAGAAACAGAATCATAGATGCAGAGAGGTACAAACTTCCAGTTGCAAAATAGATGAGTTAAGGGTATGAAATGTACAGTGTGGAGAATAAAATCAGTAATTATGCAACATCTTTGTATGGTGACAGATGGTTACTAGACTTATCATGGTGATCATTTTGTAATGCATAGAAATATTGAACCACTATTTTGTGCACCAGGAGCTAACATAGTGTTGTAGGTCAATTATACTTCAACAAACAAACTCACAGAAAAAGAGATCAGATTTGCGGTTACCAGAGGCGGGGAGTGAGAAAGGGGGGAATTGGATGAAAGTGGTGAAAAAGGTACAAACTTCCAGTTCTAAGATAAATACTAAGGATGTAATGTACAACATTATCAAGATAATTAACACTGCTGTATGTCATATATGAAAGTTGTTAAGAAAGTAAATCCTAAGAGTTCTCATCATGAGGAAAAAATATTTTTTTCTTTTTCCCTTATTTTTTATCTACATGAGATGACAGACGTTCACTAAACTTGTGATAGCATTTCATGATGTCTGTAAGTCAAACCATTATGCTGTACACCTTAAATTTATACAGTGCTGTATGTCAATTATATCTCAATAAAACCGAAAGAGAAAAAACAAGCAACGAGAATGAAACTGTTAAAAACAACAAATGAATCACTACCTCTCTACTAGCAAGATAATTTTGTCTAATTTACAGTGCAAAAGTTATCTAATTTAATTTTCCTTCCATCCTCGGCAATACTGGTTTGTCAGATCATGTCTCTATTTTATGCTACTAACACCCTTTGGCACCAGAGTTCACATTTGGAGTTTTCTTATCGCATTATCAAATAAGTAATTTTTTTTTTTTTGTGGTATGCGGGCCTCTCACTGTTGCAGCCTCTCCCATTGCGGAGCACAGGCTCCGGACGCACAGGCTCAGTGGCCACAGCTCACGGGCCCAGCCGCCCCGCGGCATGTGGGATCTTCCCGGATCGGGACATGAACCCGTGTCCCCTGCATCGACAGGCAGACTCTCAACCACTGCACCACCAGGGAAGCCCCAAATAAGTAATTTTTAATAATAGAAAATGTTACTGGTAAGCTTGAAAAAATAGTTAGGACCTAAAGATCATCTCAAGACTCTAGCTGCTAAAGAAGTATTCTTATCACTGTTTCTCACATGGAATCCCTCTTTTTTGTGCTTTTGTTTTAAATCTTTCCAACCAATTTTCTTTTGTTATTTTTATTTGGAATTGTATGAAGTATATGAAATACTGTATCAAAGAAGCTGTTTTGAAAAATCATTTTTAAAATTTCCAAAGTGTGTTCTGCTCTACATATAGTACTAACGATGAAGTCTTGCTTGAACCATGAGCATTACCACTGTGAGCAAAAATGTGATTCCAAGTCAAAATATCCATAAAAACTTCAAAACTCAAATATACTATGATTTATCAAGATAATTGACTCAATAAAACAGAGTTCTATTCCCAGAGATCATTTGTCAGAAGGGTTCCTACTCCATGGACAGCAGAGTTTATCTCAATAGGCCAAAACATCAGCGATGTGTATGATTCCATCTACAAGAAAGAGGGAATAAACTAGTCCTATAATTACAGTCATGAAGAACAAAACGTAAATCCTGCTGACCCTTTTTTAAGTTACTGAAGAAATCAAGGAGACGCTGGAAAGTAGACTGTAGCCAAAAGAGAGGAGTAATTTTAAGCAAATAGTATCGTAGCAAAAGCAGAAAAATTATGTTGGAAATGAGTCTGAAGATACTGCTTAGAGGAATGCTTCAAAATACATTCTTGTGCATACACACACTCACTGGCAAAGACAGACACTGCTCTCAGAAAGTGACATGCCAGTCTTATCCTGGGCACTTCCTTCTCACTGTTATTTAACAAATCATCAGGTAGAATCCTCCTGCTTCACTTTGCTGCCTTTGGTTGGGATGTGACTATATCAAGAACAAAAGCATAAAATCCAAAGTTCATATTATTTTCTTGATTCACCTTGAAGTGATTCCTTTCATACAGACTACAAAGTAAAATGATACATAGGAGAATTAAATAGGCTGATGCTAAGTCATTTTTATAATGCAATTACTTAACTTAGATTTTCTAACAGCAGCATAAAGGAGATCTTATATTCCAGCTATAAAGATATATATTTGCTTTAACATAGCCAATCCACTCTTGCTAATACTTAGCATCACTGTGGAGAAAAGTCACCCCAACCGGACTTCGTGTGACAAATATCTGGACAAATGAATTCCTATACGGCAACAAGAGAATATAATTGCTAAAAATATAAAACGAGGGCTTCCCTGGTGGCGCAGTGGTTGAGAGTCCGCCTGCCGATGCAGGGGACACAGGTTCGTGCCCCAGACCAGGAATATCCCAGATGACGCGGAGCGGCTGGGCCCGTGAGCCATGGCCGCTGAGCCTGCGCGTCCGGAGCCTGTGCTCCATGACGGGAGAGGCCACAACAGTGAGAGGCCCGTGTACCACCAAAAAAAAAAAAAAAAAAAAAAAAAAAATATATATATATATATATATATATATATATATATATATAATGAGAACATCTTAGGCTGCATTTGTAACCTTTCAGCATTCAAATATATGGAGACAACAGTACTCTCCTGGTCACACCACATATGGAGCTCTGGTTTTTGTTCTAGAAGTGACATTTTAAGAGAGACAATAAATAACTGGGGCAAATGCAGAAAAATGTAACAGCATAATATAGGAGCTTGAAGTTATGCTGTAGGAGGAGTGATAGTAAAAACCAAAGGTAGTTGTCTTCGAAAAGAAGGGGAAGGAAGAAGTAACTAATTATTGTGTACCCACCATTTCTGAAGCACCCTGCTAGATAATTTCAGCAGAGAAAAGAAACACTAAACCACATCTGCTTTCTAAAGAGGCTGATGATCACTAACAGAAGAGTTCATCAGCGGGCCATTTCATTTATGTGTAATATGTAAAATGAGCTAGGAGCTGAGTTTGGGAGTAGGGACTGGAAATAATTACATTAATTCTAATTAATTATAATATTTTGTATTAATGATGCAGAATCATTATTAAAACAGAATGACTTTTGTAAATACCAAAGATAATCATTAAGGCCAGGAGTTATGAGGAACAGAGAAAAAGGAATTGAGAGGCAGGGGAGACTTAGAGACAAAGGAGGCACAGTTGAGACAAAGTTAAAAAGTAAGGGAGGAGACCTTAAAGATGGCGGGGGAGTAAGATGTGGAGATCACCTTCCTCCCCACAAATACATCAGAAATACATCTACACGTGGAACAGCTCCTACAGAACACCTACTGAATGCTGGCAGAAGACCTCAGACCTCCCAAAAGGCAAGAAACTCCCCACATAGCTGGGTAGGGCAAAAGAAAAAAGAACAAACAGAGACAAAAGAATAGGGACTGGACCTGCACCAGTGGGAGGGAGCCATGAAGGAGGAAAGGTTTCCACACACTAGGAAGCCCCTTTGTGGGCGGAGATGGCGGGTGGCGGAGGGGGGAGCTTTGGAGCCACGGAGGAGAGCACAGCAACAGGAGGGCAAAGCGGAAAGATTTCCGCACAGAGGATCGGTGCCGACCAGCACTCACCAGCCCAAGAGGCTTTGCTCACCCGCCGGGGTGGGCGGGGGCTGGGAGCTGAGGCTCAGGCTTCGGGTGGAGCGCCGGGAGAGGACTGGGGTTGGTGGCATGAACACAGCCTGCAGGGGGTTAGTACGCCACGGCTAGCCGGGAGGGAGTCCGGGGAAAAGTCTGGAGCTGCCTAAGATGCAAGAGACCGTTGTTTCGGGGTGCACGAGGAGAGGGGATTCAGAGCACTGCCTAAACGAGCTCCAGAGATGGGCGTGAGCCGCGGCTAACAGCACAGACCACAGAGACAGGCATGAGATGCTAAGGCTGCTGCTGCAGCCACCAAGAAGCCTGTGTGTGAGCACAGGTCACTATCCACACCTCCCCTCCCGGGAGCCTGTGCAGCCCGCCACTGCCAGGGTCCCGTGATCCAGGGACAACTTCCCCGGTAGAACACACGGCGCCTCAGGCTGGTGCAACGTCATGCCGGCCTCTGTCGCTGCAGGCTCGCCCCCCATCTGTGCCCCTCCCTACCCCCGGACCGAGTGAGCCAGAGCCCCCGAATAAGCTGCTCCTTTAACCCCGTCCTGTCTGAGCGGGAACAGACGCCCTCAGGCAACCTACACGCAAAGGTGGGGCCAAATCAAAGCTGAACCCCAGGAGCTGTGTGGACAAAGAAGAGAAGGGGAAATCTCTCCCAGCAGCCTCAGGAGCAGCAGATTAAATCTCCACAGTCAATGTGATATACCCTGCATCTGTGGAGTACCTGAATAGACAACAAATCATCCCAAAATTGAGGGGTGGACTTTGTGTGATTTTGTTTGTATAGTTTTGATTTTACCATTTGTCCTACGGTTCTGTCTGTCCGTTCTTTTGTTTTTTTTTTTTTTTAGTATAGCTCTTAGTGCTTGTTATCACTGGTGGATATGTTTTTTCGTTTGGTTGCTCTCTTCTTCCTTTCATTCTTTCGTTTTATTACTTTAAAATTTGTTTATTTTTAATAATTTTTTTATTTTTTAACAACTTTATTTTACTTTTTCTTTCTTTCTTTATTTTTTCCGCCCTTTTCTTCTGAGCTGTGTGGCTGACAGGGTCTTCATGCTCCAGCAGGGTGTCAGGACTGAGCCTCTGACGTGGGAGAGCCAACTTCAGGACACTGGTCCACCACAGACCTCCCAGCTCCACGTAATATCAAACGGCGAAAGCTCTCCCAGAGATCTCCATCTCAACACTAAGACCCAGCTCCACGCAACAACCAGCGAGTTACAGTGCTGGACACCCTATACCAAACAACTAGCAAGACAGGAACACAACCCAACCCATTAGCAGAGAGGCTGCCTAAAATCAAAATACAGTCACAGACATCTCAAAACACACCACCGGATGTGGTCCTGTCCATCAGAAAGACAGGATCCAGCCTCATCCACCAGAACACAAGCACCAGTCCCCTCCACCAGGAAGCCTACACAACACACTGAACCAACCCTAGCAACTGGGGGCAGACACCAAAAACAACGGGAACTACAAACCTACAGCTTGTAAAAACGAGACCCCAAACACAGTAAGTTAAGCAAAATGAGAAGACAGAGAAATACGCAGCAGATGAAGGAGCAAGGGAAAAACCCACCAGACCAAACAAATGAAGAGGAAATAGGCAGTCTACCTGAAAAAGAATTCAGGGTAATGATAGTGAAGATGATCCAAAATCTTGTAAATACAATGAAGAACATACAAGAAACGTTTAACAAGGAACTAGAAGAACTAAAGAGCAAACAAAGAATGATGAACAACACAATAAATGAAATTAAAAATTCTCTAGAAGTAATCAATAGCAGAATAACTGAGGCAGAAGAACGGATAAGTGAGCTGGAAGATAAAATAGTGGAAATAACTACCACAGAGCAGAATAAAGAAAAAAGAATGAAAAGAATTGAGGACAGTCTTAGAGACTTGTGGGACAACATTAAATGCACCGATGTTTGAATTACAGGGGTCTCAGAAGAAGAAGATAAAAAGAAAGGGACTGGGAAAATATTTGAGGAGATTATAGTTGAAAACTTCCCTAATATGGGAAAGGAAAGAGTCAACCAAGTCCAGGAAGTGCAGAGAGTACCATACAGGATAAATCCAAGGAGAAACACGCCAAGACATATATTAATCAAACTATCAAAAATTAAGTACAAAGAAAAACTATTAAAAGCAGCAAGGGAAAACCAAAAAAGAACATACAAGGGATTCTCCAAAAGGTTAATAGCTGATCTCTCAGCAGAAACTCTGCAAGCCAGAAGGGAGTGGCGGGACATATTTAAAGTGATTAAAGGGAAAAACCTACAACCAAGATCACTCTACCCAGCAAGGATCTCATTCAGATTCCACGAAGAAATTAAAACCTTTACAAACAAGCAAAAGCTAAGAGAATTCGACACCACAAAACCAGCTTTACAACAAATGCTAAAAGAACTTCTCTAGGCAGGAAACACAAGAGAAGGAAAAGACCCACAAAAGCAAACCCAAAACAATTAAAATGGTAATAGGAATATACATATCAATAACTAACTTAAATGTAAATAGATTAAACTGCTCCAACCAAAAGACATAGACTGGCTGGATGGATACAAAAACAAGACCCATATATATGCTGTCTACAGGAGACCCACTTCAGACCTAGGGACACATACAGACTGAATGTGAGGGGATGGAAAAAGTTATTCCATGCAAATGGAAATCAAAAGAAAGCTGGAGTAGCAATTCTCATAGCAGACAAAATAAACTTTAAAATAAAGACTATTACAAGAGACAAAGAAGGACACTACATAATGATCAAGGGATCAATCCAAGAAGAAGATATAACAGTTGTAAATATTTATTCATCCAACATAGGAGCACCTTAGTATATTAAGGAAATGCTAACAGCCATAAAAGGGGAAATCGACAGTAACACAATCATAGTAGGGGACTTTAAACCCCACTTTCACCAATGGACAGATCATCCAAAATGAAAATAAGGAAACACAAGCTTTAAATGATACATTAAACAAGATGGACTTAATTGATATTTATAGGACATTCCATCCAAAAACAACAGAATACACTTTCTTCTCAAGTGTTCATGGAACATTCTCCAGGCTAGATCATATCTTAGGTCACAAGTCAAGCCTTGGTACATTTTTTTTTTCTTTTTTTTTGCGGTACGCGGGCCTCTCACTGTTGTGGCCTCTCCTGTTGTGGAGCACAGGCTCCGGACGCGCAGGCTCAGTGGCCATGGCTCACGGGCCCAGCCGCTCCGTGGCATGTGGAATCTTCCTAGACCAGGGCACAAACCTGTGTCCCCTGGATTGGCAGGCGGACTCTCAACCACTGTGCCACCAGGGAAGCCCCTAAGCCTTGGTAAATTTAAGAAAATTGAAATCGTATCAAGTATGATTTCTGACCACAGTGCTATGAGACTAGACATCAATTACAGGAAAAAAATCTGTAAAAAATATAAACCCCTGGAGGCTAAACAATACACTACTAAATAACCAAGAGATCACTGAAGAAATCAAAGAGGAAATCAAAAAATACCGAGAAACAAATGACAATGGAAACATGATGACCCAAAAACTATGGGATGCAGCAAAAGCAGTTCTAAGAGGGAACTTTATAGCAATACAATCCTACCTCAAGAAAGAAGAAACATCTCAAATAAACAACCTAACCTTACACCTAAAGCAATTAGAGAAAGAAGAACAAAAAAACCCCAAAGTTAGCAGAAGGAAAGAAATCATAGAGATCAGATCAGAAATAAATGAAAAAGAAATGAAGGAAACAATAGCAAAGATCAATAAAACAAAAGCTTGTTCTTTGAGAAGATAAACAAAATTGATAAACCATTAGCCAGAGTCATCAAGAAAAAAAGGGAGAAGACTCAAATCAATAGAATTAGAAATGAAAAAGGAGAAGTAACAACTGACACTGCAGAAATACAAACGATCATGAGAGGTTACTACAAGCGACTCTATGCCAATAAAATGGACAACCTGGAAGAAATGGAAAAATTCTTAGAAAAGCACAACTTTTCAAGACTGAACCAGGAAGAAATAGAAAATATAAAAACACCAATCACAGGCACTGAAATTGAGACAGTGATTAAAAATCTTCCAACAAACAAAAGCCCAGGACCACATGGCTTCACAGGCGAATTCTAACAAACATTTAGAGAAGAGCTAACACCTATCCTTCTCAAACTCTTCCAAAATATAGCAGAGGGAGGAACACTCCCAAACTCATTCTATGAGGCCACCATCACCCTGATACCAAAACCAGACAAAGATGTCACAAGGAAAGAAAACTACAGGCCAATATCACTGGTGAACATAGATGCAAAAATCCTCAACAAAATACTAGCAAACAGAATCCAACAGCACATTAAAAGGATCATACACCATGATCAAGTGTGGTTTACCCCAGGAATGCAAGGATTCTTCAATGTACGTAAATCAATCAATGTGATAAACCATATTAACAAATTGAAGGAGAAAAACCATAAGATCATCTCAATAGATGCAGAAAAAGCTTTCAACAAAATTCAACACCTTTTTATGATAAAAATCCTGCTGAAAATAGGCATAGAACACCAGTCAGAATGGCCATCATCAACAAATCTACAAACAATAAGGGAAAAGGGAACCCTCTTGCACTGTTGGTGGGAATGTAAATTGATACAGCTACTATGGAGAACAGTATGGAGGTTCCTCAAAAAGCTAAAAATAGAACTACCATATGACCCAGCAATCCCACTACTGGGCATATACCCTGAGAAACCCATCATTCAAAAAGAGTCATGTACCACAATGTTCATTGCAGCTCTATTTACAATAGCCAGGACATGGAAGCAACCTAAGTGTCCATCGACAGATGAATGGATAAAGAAGATGTGGCCCATATATACAATGGAATATTACTCAGCCATAAAAGGAAACGAAATTGAGTTATTTTTAGTGAGGTGGATGGACATAGAATCTGTCATACAGAGTGAAGTCAGTCAGAAAGAGAAAAACAAATACTGTATGCTAACACATATATATGGAATCTAAAAAAAAATGGTTATGAAGAAACTAGAGGCAGGACAGGAATAAAGACATAGACGTAGAGAATGGTCTTGAGGACACGGGGAGGGGGAAGGGTAAGCTGGGACGAAGTGAAAGAGTGGCATGGACATATATACACTACCAAATGTAAAATCGATAGCTTGTGGGAAGCAGCCGCATAGCACAGGGAGATCAGCTCGGTGCTTTGTGACCACCTAGAGGGGTAGGATAGGGAGGGTAGGAGGAATATGCAAGAGGGAGGAGATATGGGGATATATGTATATGTAGAGCTGACTCACTTCGTTATAAAGCAGAAACTAACACACCATTGTAAAGCAATTATACTCCAATAAAGATGTTAAAAAAAAAAAGTAAGTACGATTTAAGCAGAAGAAAACTTATTGGGGTGGTGGTGAAGTTGGGAGGAATGATGAGAAATGGAACTACAAAGTTAAACAGGAGCTGTCAGATAGGGAAATTAAGTCACATGAAGGAGTCTGGATTTTATCCAAAGCCTGGTGGGAAACCACTAGCAGGGAAGTTGCAATACCAGTTTTGAATTTTAGAAGGGCCATTCTGTCCAGAAGATGGAAAATTGATTGGAGGCATGAAAAACAGGTAGGATTGTATTGCCTTATATCAGGTAAAAGACGATGGTGACAAGAAATAAGGTAGTTGCAATGGGAGTGGGAACAAGTGAATGATTTGACAGCCCAGTGTAATTGACAGAGAAGGTAATATCGAGGTTGACATTTAGGTTTCTGGCTTCAGCAAGTAGTTAGATGGTTATGTAATTCACTAAGCCAGATGAAGAATATGATGACTTCTGTTTTGTACATGTTGAGTTTGGGTACCTGTAAACTAAGTCCAAATGTTCAATATGCAGGTGGACACATGGGTTTCTTTTTCTGAGCCAGAGAGACCCATTTGAGACTTAGCAGCAGCACAGGGGTAGTGAATGGAGACATGAGTGCAAACAAGTTAACACAAGGAAAGTTTGGAGAGGAGATTGCTTAGAGTAGAAGTAAACAGCACCAGCATTTAAGTGCCATGGAAAGGCTGAAGATCCAGCACTGCAGTGTAAAGAGAGATAAGAGGGATGAGTAAACAGAAAAAAGCATTCCAGAGGAGAGAGTAGTTCAAAGTGATGAGATTTCAAGTAGAATAAGAAGGTCCTTTTGGATTAATAACCAGAAAGTTTTTGATGAGAATTCTGAGTATGGTTTTAATGGAAAATGAGAATGTTATCCCTTTAAAGTCTCTGTAATCCTTATAAAAGTATGATTAATAGTATTTTTTAAAGTTAACATTAAAAGAGAATTTCATTGCCTAAACCCTGCTTAACATTATTCTGAAAAGAGAGAAATAAAGCAATATTATAAATTTTGCTTAAGTCTGAGTATTTCTTCATAAACACAGTAAATGAGCAATTCACAGCAAGGCCAAGGGATTCAACGTATTTTTAAGAATCAGACAAGAGGTGTTGAAATCTGTTGCTCATGTTGGTTTGAAAGAAGTGAGAGTAATGCTGATAAATGAAGAGGGAAAGCTTGCTGCAGTGAAGCCCTTGAGCAAGAGGGCTGAGATCAGATGCACAAGTAGAAATACTGGCCTTTGACAGGCATGTGGATGATCCTTTCGCACTAACAGGAGAAGGGGAGTAATGGGCACAGATATACATAGATTGTTAAGTGTGATTCTAGGAGTGTGCACTGGTTCTCTTCTAATGGCTTCTATTTTCTCAATGAAATAGGAGCGAGGTCGTCAACTCAAAGTAGGTAAGAGAGGAAGTGTTGGAGATTTGAGCAGAGAAAAGATATGAAATAGAAATCTAGCATAGTAGGGAACGAATGGTACAGAGAAATGTTCTAAGATTGTGGGCAGCTAAGGATATATACATGAGGGTCTGTGGTCATAAAGTGAGAGCAGTCGGCATGATTTTGTGTTGTTTCCAGCCACATTCAGCTGGACGTATGCTGACCAAGTGGAACACTGAGGATTATGCCTGGTAGGCACACAAAAGGATGGAAAAATAAGGATATTGTTTATTTTAGTGAATGACAATTGAATTTATGCTGGATAAGGAGGAAAATGAGAACTTGAGGGAAACGAGAGATAGTAAAAAGCTGGTAGATTCATCTGGAGTAGAATAATTTTTTAAAAATTTAAAAATTTATTTAGTTTTAAATTTATTTATTTTTGGCTGTGTTGGGTCTTCATTGCTGCCCACAGTTTTTCTCTAGTTGCAGAGAGTGTGGGCTACTTTTCGTTGCCATGTGTGGGCTTCTCATCGCAGTGGCTTCTCTTGTTGTGGAACACTGGCTCTAGCCAGGCGGGCTTCAGTAGTTGCAGCATGTGGGCTCTAGAGCACAGGCTCAGTAGCTGTGGCGCAGGGGCTTAGCTGTTCTGCGGCATGCGGGATCTTTCTGGACCAGGGCTCAAACCCATGTCCCCTGCATTGGCAGGCAGATGCTTAACCACTGCGCCACCAGGGAAGCCCTTGAATAATTTTTAGAATTGGCATAATCATAGAAGTAAACTAGAAAGATGAGAGGTTGTGGTCAGAAAACAGTGTTTGAAATTGAGATTATGGAGCAGTTTGGTTTATTGGTGATGACAAGATTTAAGTTATGATCAAGAAGGAGTACAGGACATGTTTAAGGTAGAGTGCAGGACCAGAACATTAGAGGAAGGGAGACTGAGGAATTGAGAGGCCAGCATATTTGAAGGATTGTCTATGTAGATACTGAAATTGCTACAAAGAATGAGAGGAACAGTGCTGTGCACAGTACCCTTGAGCGTGAAATTTAGACCTTCAGGAAATGAGGAAGAGGGACTTAGGGGTCCTACAGTTGTCTCCAACAAGGTGAGTTAGGATGTGGTTTAGTTTGATGGCTTTAAAGGTAGTGACTTTTAGGGTAAGAGGGAGACACAGAAAAGTAGCGATAGAAAACAAAGTGAATCGATGCTGTTTCAGTGCCATGGTTGAGGGTTTGAGGAGGGCTCCTCTTGAGAGAGCTGCAAGAGAATCCTCAAGTAGAAACATATGGTGAGTATTTTCCCTGCTCTAGACCATATTTCTCTCTCCTTCCTCTCACTTTCTCTTCTCTCTCTCCCTCGTTTCTCTCTTCCCCCACCTACACACACACACACACACACACACACACACACACACTCCCACACATACACAGCTGCTTATAAACACACATATCAGGTAATGCCATCCCTTACCTTCTTTTTCAGGTAACCTATCATGATAAATATTAAAGGTATTAGCACCAAATCCCTGTTTTCTTTTCCCTCCTTCATCTGATTCTTGCTGATTTCAATATCTATTTAAAATGTCCATTTTAGACTCTGGTTTTTCAGTTCCTTGACTTTCTCGATTTCAGTGATCTTATCTGCCATCCCACCTGATTCATCCACTTTCATTGTTAAAACCTAGATGTTGTCATTGCCGATCACTGCTGCGGCAGATACTAATGGTTGGCTAAGAGCCTTTCCAACTCTGCCTAGCCAGCAGTACACATCTACAGTGGACAGTACAAAAGGTAAGAGCTTTTCCCAGGCTTTCACTGAATGGGGTCCCACATGGTGACCTCATGAAATATAAATGCAAGTCCACAGGTACTGCCTCTTTCATTCGCTCCTTCTTCTTGCCTAGTACACAGACGTGACCTGGAGATGCAGCAGCCTACCGGCCGCCACAAAGTGAAGAGTGTAAGGATCTAAGGCTCAAAGCCAGTATACTGAGAGTGGTGGAGGAAATCAGAAAATGCCCAAGCCTTCTACTTCTGGTTGTGGTTTAGCTTGCATCAGTCTAATCATCCATCTGAGAACGAGTAGAAAAGCAAACTAAGTTGCTGGGGGGAAAAGGCAGAGAAAAAAAGACTTGAGAAGTCAAGGTCCCTGGAAAAAGAGAAGCCACCAGTCAAGAAATACAACAATCTCAGGTATGATAAATATAAAGAAAACCACAATGAGACACATTAGAGTAAACTTACTTAAGACCAAGTGCAAAGATAAAGACCTTAAAACCAGTTAGAGAAACCAAACACACTACCTTCAAAGAAGCAACAATAAGAATGATAGCTGACTCCGCTAAATAAATAGAAGCCAAAAGAGAATATAAGATGTATTTTAAATCACTGAAAGATGATTATCTAACTTGAAATCTATACCCAACAAAACTATCTTTAAAAACTGATATTTTAAATCTTTAAAATGTTCAGATAAAAAAATTGATAGAATCTGTCCACAGTAAATTTGGGAAGATACTCAAGGAAGCTCTTCTGGGAGGCAGAGATTTTAATAGAGAGAGATAGAGAGAAAGATAGAGAGAGAGAGAGAGAGAGAGAGACAGAGACAGAGACAGAGAGATAGAGAGAGATGATAGATAGATAGCAGTATAAAGCGTTAATATATACAGCATATTTATATAAATACTGTATAAAACAATAATAATATTGCCATGTAGAATTTAAAATGTTTGTAGAATTAAATAAATGATTATAATAGTACAAAAATTGGGAAGGAGGAAATGGAGTTATAGTATTTTAAGTCCTTGAATTTTCTGAAGTTGCGTAAGTATCAATATAAGAAAGTTTCTATTAAGTCAAGAATTCATGCTGCAATAGGTTAACCACTGAAAGTAGAGTTTTTAAAAAACGCAAAACTAATAAGCTCATAGACAAGAAGAAATTGAATTAGGAAAAAAACAAGTAATCCAAAATAGACAAGAAGCAGGAGAGAAAGGAAAGCAGGGCAGGTGAAATTAGTAAGAAACATATAGTCAATTCTTGAGCATGAAAATAAATGCTTCAATTAAAAGACAAAATTTTCAAAGCTGACAAAACCCAAAACCTAATACATGCTGCTTTCAAGAGACACATGTTAATTATAGTGACACATAAAATTTTAAAGAAGAAAATTTGAAAGTTAAGCTATGCTAATGCTAGCTTAAAGAAAACTGTTATGGCTACATTAATATCAGATGAAGCAGAGCTAAGACAAATGCATTCTTAGAGATAAAGAGGGTCATTTCAATGATAAAACTGTCAATCAGCTAAGAAGATAAAATAATTCTACGTTTTTATTCATTGAATAATATAGCCTTAAAATAGGAGAATTTTTGAGAGAACTAAACTCAGAAAGACAAGTCCACAATCATAATGAGAGATTTTAACATAACTATCTCAAAATGATACAAAATAAGCACATATAAGATTTGAACATGTAACAAACTGGACATAATTAACATATAGAACACTGTACACAACCAACTGCAGAATATACATTCTTTTCTAGTTTACGTAAAACCTCTACCAAAATCAAATATGTACTGGGCCATAGTTAAGATGAATTTCAAAAGACTAACATCATACAAAATATATTTTTTGACCACAGTGAAACTGAGTTAGAAGTCAAAACAAAATGATTAAACAAATATTTTAAGATTACTCAGGCATTAAAAAAAGAATGAAATAATGCCATTGGCAGCAACATGGATGGACCTAGAGATTGTAATATTGAGTGAAGTAGTCTCACAGAGAAAGGCAAGTATCATATGATATTGCTTATACGTGGAGTCTAAAAAACTGGTACAAATGAACCTGTTTACAAAACAGAAATGGAGTCACAGATGTAGAAAGCAAACATATAGTTACCAAGGGGGAAAGGAGAGAGGAGGGATAAACTGGAAGATTGGGATTGACATATTAACAATTAAAAAAATGTTTTAAAATAAAATTAAGCAAAACTCTTAAATAACTCTTATGGCAAAGAAGAATTCACAGTGAAAAATTAGAATAAATGGAATAAAATTAGAATAATGGAAAGACTACATCCCAAAGTTGTGGGATGCCATTAAGGCTTAACTAAGAGCAGTAGCTTGCAAACCTTAGCCCACATCTGGATCACCTTGAGGGCTTCTTCAAACACAGGTTGCTGGACCCCAGCTCTAGAACCTCTGATTCATTAAGTCTGGGATAAGATGAGAACTTGCATTTCTAACAAATTCCCAGGTGATACTGATGCTGCTGGTCCAGGAACCACAACTTACACTAAGAGACTACAAACAACTTCCTGACATAAATAAATACAGTTTTAGAAAAACACAACTTACCAAAATTAACACAAGAATACATTTAAAAGGTGAATAGTTTTACACTTAAAATTTTGAATACTTAATTTACAAACCTTTACACAAAGAAAATTGCAGGTCCAAATGGCTTCACTAGGGAATTCTTCCAGCCACTTAAGGAAAATATTATACCAATCTTACACAAATCCTTTCAGAGAATAGGGGGAAAAAAACCTACTCAAATTCCTTTATGCGCTCAGCATATTATTAAATGAAAACCTTAGAAGGATACTACAAAAAAGGAGGAAAATGTAGTTTAATCATTCTCAGAAGCATAGATGCCAAATCTTAAAAGTAGAAAAATAAATATGTAAACAAACTGTATCTATCACTATGTAAAAGAGAGAGAGAGAGAGAAGGAAAGGGAACAAGAGAGAGAGAGAGAAAGGAGAGATCTAAGCTGATGGCCAACAATGAGTTACTATACCAGCCTTGGATTGTCTATTGGATTTTCTACCTGGGGACTTCTTGGTAAGTGACAAAAGTAAATTTAACATTTACCCATCTAGCCAGTCTTAGGTTTGCTATTATATGCCACTAAACGATTTATTGATACTACTCTACCACCTACAAAAACCTCAATCTAAGCATCCAACCACTACCTCCTGTATTTCTAATACCCCAATTCCAAAAATTGTGCATCCCAACTTTGAATGAGGTCCATTAACTTGGACAATCACTTACCCTGGTCCATCACCATTGTCATTTCCTTGTGTATAATCTCAACCCTTTGACATCCAACCTCTCTCTCATTCACAGAACCCCAACTCTAGTTAGATTAAATCTCTGCATACTTCACGATTATACATGAGTGATTCATATGGTTGACTAAGAACCAGCCAGATTGCTAGCCCATCTCACTTTAAACTTCTAACCATGAGCCTTCACAGTTGCCCGGAAAACTTACATTTTGCTCATCAGTTAATTCCCCACTTCTCCACAGTTTCACAGCTATTTCTCCTTTTTTAAACATCCAATACTTATCCCTGCCTTCCTCACTCTCAGCTGATTCCATACTTTACTATGATAATAGAAGCACTCAGAAAATAATGCCCTCATCTTCCCCCACCCAATTTACCAACATATCTGCAACTGTGCAAACCCTGTCTTGCTGTTGGTTACACCTGCACTATTACACAAGAACTTCACAGCGTCCCAGGTCAAAATCAAAATCAGGAAGAGGGTTAGAAAACGTGCACTCGAGCAGTGTTTCTCAAGAGTGGTATGCAAAGCATCACCTGGGAACTTGCTATAACTGCAACTACCCAGGCCTATTGAATTAGAAACTCTGGAGGGTGGGACCCAGTGCTCAGGGTCTGTCAAGCCCTACAGGTGGTTCTGATGTGCACTGAGGTTTGAGAATCACTGTTCTAGAAGGGACAGATCAATTATGTTGTTTTAATGCCTGCTCAAAACAGAGTAGTGTACAAGAACTGCTTTAATTTTAAGGGGGGAGGGGCACATTTAAGCACACACTTTTTTGACTTCAAGAAGTTTAAGAAAAATTTAAATTGCTTCTAGGTTCTAACACATTATTTTTCTAGATGAAACTGAAGCCCAGTAATGTGCCCAAGTTCATATAGCTAGCCTTGATTCTGCCCTGTATTAAGGATGCGTAATGGGCAAACCAATTAACTTCCTCCTAAAATAGAGAGTTGATTTCTACACTTCTATATTAATATCCTAGGGCTGCCATAACAAATTACCACAAAGTAAGCAACTTAAAACAACAGAAATTTATTCTCTCATAGCTGTGGAGGCCAGAATCCAAAATCTAGGAGTGTCAGGAGAGTTGGCTACCACTGGAAGTTCTAAGAGAGAATCCGTTCCATACCTCTCTCCTAGCTTCTGGGAGTTACTGGCAACCCTTGATGTTCCTTGGCTTGTAGATGCATCTGTCCAATCTCTTCATCTGTGTTCTGTGGCATTTTCCCTCATATGTCTATCTCTGTGTCCAAATTTTCCTCTTCTTGAAATCTTGCCGTTTGAGACAACATGGATGGACCTTGAGGGCATTACGCTAAGTGAGACAAGTCAAACAGAGAAAGACAAATACTGTATGATATCACTTACATGTGAAATCTAAAAACGCTTAACTCATGGAAACAGAGAGTAGAGTGGTGGTTACCAGAAGCTGGGGGTATGGGAAGTGGGGAGATGTTGGTCAAAGGGTACAAACTTTCAGTTATAAGATGAATAAGTTCTGAGGATCTAACTCACAGCATGGTAATCATAGTTAATAAGAGTTCTGTATTGTATATTTGAAAGTTGCCAAGCGAGTAGACCTTAAATGTTCTCACCATAAAAAAAAGGTAATTAGGTAAAGTGATGAAAGTATTAGCTAATGCTATAATGGAAATCATTTTGAAACACATATGTATCAAATCAATACTTTGTACACCTTACAGTTAAACAATGTTATATGTCAATTATATCCCAATAAAGCTGAAAAAAACTCCAGAAAGCCCCAATTTTCCTCTTCTTATAAGGTCACCAGTCATTTGATTAGGGCCCACCCTAATCCAGTATGACCTCATCTTAATCTGTTTACTTCCCCGAAGACCCTATTTCCGAATAAGGTCACATTCACAGATACTGGGGGTTAGAATTTGAACATATCCTTGAGATAAAGGAAGAATACAATTCAACCAAGTAAATCTTCCTTTTACATTTCAAAGACTATGGAAGGGGGAAAATGAAGTAAAGAATTTGCCCCAATAGAAATCCAGATTTGTACAATCCTCTGTGGACTCTGAAGCACCAACTCACAGCATCTATGGCGCTTAGGAACACTGCCTGTCACCTCAGCACACCCCGTATAAGAAACATTGTGTTTCCTGCTGGACCAAGGATGCTGACTCCTGGAATCTGCCTCCAACACTGCCACTACCCATGGGACCATCCCAAAGTGAGATGCTTCCTCCCATCCCACACTGTCAGACCTACCCTAAGGCCACAGTTTAATTCCAAACCTAAAGAGAAAATAAAATGGCATAAATTTATATTATTTCATTTTATAGTGTACAAAAATTTTAATGATCTCAGTAAGAGGAATGTGGTATGAACATGTTGGTATGATTAATGATCCTTATTT
Source organism: Phocoena phocoena (assembly GCF_963924675.1). Classification (NCBI taxonomy): domain Eukaryota; kingdom Metazoa; phylum Chordata; class Mammalia; order Artiodactyla; family Phocoenidae; genus Phocoena; species Phocoena phocoena. The sequence goes on from NC_089229.1 coordinate 86,422,579, forward strand.
TACTTTATAAGAAGGCTTGACCAACCACTTTACAGCTACGAGTAGAAACGAGAGCAGCTCTGCCCAGTGTCTTCTTTGCTTGTTTTTGCATTATTAATTTTTCTCAATCTATTGTTTCCTAGTAGGACTCTTTTAGAAACACTTGTCAGTTTGGGGAAGGGTTAGTATAATTACGACCGGATATTATAATCCATAAATCCACTTCACTAGGTACAGGTATCAATAAATTGTGATACATCCCAATACAACTCCTATGTTGTGAAATGGCTGCTGTTTTTTCAGGATGTATTGGGAAATGTACATCATGTATGATTGTCTCTTGTACATCCAAGTGAAGAAGCCAGGACCAATTTGTATATTTAACATCAAATAAAATATCATTTTTTGATAATATTATATAACTATTTGATTAAAATTATGTAAGTGATTACAATTCTTACAATTTCTCCCTATTTCAATGGCTCCCCTTACACACCCATTTTGAGAACACCAATACAGGAAACATCAACATCCATCTAAAAGAAGCATCCAATAAATCCTCTTGTAGTTCTTCAATGCTCCAACCTCATCTCAGTTACCCTCTTTTCTTTCGCCATCACCAGCACGTCCATCTGACCTCAAGCTTCTGTACTTCTAGATTGCTTGACGAACTATTATTTAAAACCTAATGTTATATTTCATAGAGAAAATCAGTCTCATTATCCTTGTATCACACCTCTTTCACCTCTTCACTTCCTTCTCGGTCCAGTATAAAAGAGGCAGCAAATTGTGTGGGTTAAAATCTAGGATTCGAGAGTCAGACAGACCTGGGTGTGTGACACAGAGAGAGTTGCTTGACTTCTCTGAGCCTCAGTCTCTTCGACATGGAAAGTGGGGATAATAACAGGAAACGCTAGTCTTCTTTGGAATATTAAATAAAATAATGCATGCAAACTGTCATCCAGAAGGCTTGTGGTTCTAAAAATAGAGTCGACTGCAAGAAATGTTTCTGCACAGTCAAGGTGAACGAAGTCTGGGAGTATCCAGTGCATTTAGCAGCATAAGATAAATGTGCTGCAGTAGTAGCATTATTATGCCTGTTGATTTCTTTCTTCATCCCTCTCTAGACTCTGTACCATTCTATCACATCTGAATGTGGAAACATCATTCAAATGCTGACACTTTGTTACCGTCTGCCCTCCTTAAAATCTTGTCCTTCCCTTATTGACCCCTGATACTCCTCTAGTTTTTGATGATGGTTTTCTGGCTCCTATTTGTTAACTCTCCCAGCTTCAAAACTGAGATCTCAATTTGGACACTATCAATGGTCCAGCATTAAAGATACTGAGGCACAGAAAAGAAAAAGGAAATACAGGGGAGTAGGCTGGAGTAATCTATATCCCGGAGTCTATCCCCAGGGCTGCCACTATATGTACTATATTGTTTTTTGGATTTGAATTTAGCACCATTAAAGAATTTGGTTCAGAAAATAATAAATGTGTAGTGGAAAACCAAGTTGAGGGCTCTATTTCTACCTGAATCAGGCGATCATGAACTCGACAACAAAACACGCTCTGTAGTCATCTCTCATGCAGTGCCCATGGTATCTTAGGTCCAAGTCATCTGTAGCTGGCCAAACTAGTTTTAAGGACAAAACTTCATTTTTGAATTTTTGGTTAATTTGTGCATTCAAGGCTTGATTTTGAATGCATGGTTCTGCAGGAAATTTAGGGACATGTGGCTTAAACTGTCACTTTGAGTGACACTTTCTCATATATATGCTGCTGAAGTCTCTATAGATGTAAACCGCAGAAATGGAACAATTAGAGCAGTGGTTGCTGAAGCATACAGGAAAGTTTCTCCACCAGCTATTCTCATTTCTCTGGTTTCCATGCAGTCCCCCAGCACCCTTTCATCTTACATAAGGTTGTTTTCCTCAACTGGTCAAACTTTGTAAGTCAAGCAGCATTTCTGTGAAGCCAGCCATTCTTTCCAAGGTTCTAGAGATGAGATAAAACTAATAAAAGCAAAACCTCTGCATAAAGGACACCTCCGGTACACAAAATAGCAGTCTTTGAAGTTTATTGGAAACATTATATTTTATATTACTAGAACCCAGAATAGAAGTTTGAGCATTTAAATTGAGCTTCTAAGATTCTATTAGAGGATGATTTACATTTGAAGCATCTAGGACATTTAATTTTACAAACTTTGAAGCCAAGAAAATGTTCTTAGGATTTATAGCTTGGGGAAAAATACATAAAAGTGGTAATAAAAGGAAATATTCCGTTTATACTTTCTTTGGGATTACGTATAGAGTTACATTTTGATGGTCTGCCCAGAATTTCAAAACCTTGGATGTATATATCAAAGGTACTCCGTACATGCCTTCTTCTTTGCCTCTATTACTTCAGACCCTCAATTTCCCTTGACCTCAAGCAGAGACTGAATGCCATTGATTTCTTGTCTGCAACATGCATACCAGGTTATCATGATCAGACCTGAATCAGAAATCTTCATGTCTTCTCAAATGCCAAAAAGACACAGCCATTTTAGAAGACAATTCCACTTGAGAAGACAATGGCTAATTATGAACCCAGTGGCTAATTATGAACCCAAATTCCTTGTGAAATACGGCATCTGATGTAGAGGAAAACTGAAAGGGGTCATTTCTCACAATGTGGGCAGACATTTATTTGTATTCAGTTGCTTGCAATTCCTTTCAAGTTCTCACCTCCTTCTTACATTTTAGGCTCCAGTGCCGTGGAGCACACACTTTTAAGAGTCTAGCTACTGCTAACAAACCAGGAACACTGTGCTTTGTGAACTGTTTATATTATGCATGTTTACACATTCCAGCATTATGCTGGCTTTCAAAACATGTAACATATTCAACACATCCTAAACTTGTTCTCTTTAATGAGTTAAAATACCTTTAAATCCTCCAGTGACATGAGTCATAGCAAGAAACACTGAAAAAAGAGGAGAAATGAGCATAAATTTCACTCAAGCAGCCCTTGTATCATATGCAAGAAAGGCCAACATGTTATTATTTGGGTATTGCAAAGGATAAAACAAATTCTTTGAAAAATTTTACTAGTAAATGTAAAATGCAAAACCATAAAACTCCTAGCAGATGACCTAGATGACCTTGAATACCGCAGTAACTTTTTAGATACAACACCAAAGATACAATCCATGGAAGAAATAATTGATAAGTTGGGCTTCATTAAAATTAAAAATCTCTGCTCTCTAAAAGACAATGTCAAGGGAATGAGAAGACAAACCACAGACTGGGAGAAAACATTTGCAAAAGACACATCTGAAAGAAACGTTACTCAAAATAAACAAAGAACTCTTAAAAGTCAACAATAAGAAAGTCAACAACCCAATTAAAAAATGGGCCAAAGACCTTAATAGACATTTCACCAAAGAAGATATATGGCTGGCAAATAAGCACATGAAAAGATGTTCCACATCATATGTCACCAGGGATATGCAAATTAAAACAACAATGGGGTATCACTACCTACCTATTAGAATGGCCAAAATCCAGACACTAACAGCACCAATTCCTGGTAACAAATGAAGCAATGAGAACAGTCATTCACTGCTGGCAGGACTGCAAAATGGTACAGCCACGCTGAAAGACAGTTTGGCAGTTTCTTACAAAATTAAACATGCTCTTAACATATGATCCAGCAATTACGCTCCTTGGCATTTACCCAAAGGAATTTAAAACATGTCCACACAAAAACCTGCACATGCATGTTTATAGCAGCTTTATTCATAACCGCCAAAACTTGGAAGCAACCAAAATATCCCTCAGTAGGTGAATGGATAAATTGTGGTACATTCAATGAAAATAATATATATAATACATATATTCAGCACTAAAATGAGCTATCGAGCAATGAAAAGGCATAAACTTAAATACATATGACTAAGTGAAAGAAGCCAATGAAAAGACTACACACTGTATGAATCCAAGTGTATGTTATTCTGGTAAAGGCAAAACTAAGGAGACAGTGAAAGAATTGGTGGTTGCCAGGGCTGGGGAAACAGGGGAGGGATGAATAGGCAGAGCACAGAGGATTTTTAAGGCAATGAAAGTACTCTGTACCATCTTATAATGACAGATACTTGTCATTACACATTTGTCCAAACCCATAGAATGTACAACATGAAGAGTGAACCCTAATGTAAACTATGGACTTTGGATGATTATGATGTGTCAGGGTAGGTTCAGCAATTGTAACAAATGTACCACTCTGATGGAGGGTGCTGACAACAGAGGAGGCTTAGCATGCATGGGGGTAAGGAAGGGGTAATACAGGAAATCTCTGTACCTTCCTTTCAGTTTTGCTGTGGATCTAAAACTGCCCCCCAAAATAAAGCTATTAAAAATAATAATTAAATAAATTTTTTAGAAACAGAAAGGAAAAAGAGCAGGGAGGAAATGAGTGCCCTAACACAATTCCTAACAAAATTCACTTGTGAAAGCATTTCTAAGTTAATGTTCTGTACAGATGAATTAAAACTCTGCCCTTGACAATCTGAAATTCAACGAGCTTAAAATATATAATATTTTTGCATTATACTTTCCCTCTAAAACTGTCACTGTATTCCCTGACATTTAAATTCAATATCTAGGCTCAATCAGTAGATACGGATGCATTTGAGATCCCTGAATCACCTAAGTGCTCTAGACAGGTGTCTGCTAGGAAACACATAATCCATTTAGTGGAGGCCTATAATATTTGTTTTGTTTTCACAGAGGGTGTTGGATTATTGAAGCGGAAATATGCCAAGAAGTTTTTAGAGTACCGTTCCATTTAAAAAAGTTGGACTTTGCATTATTTAAAGCTATGATAATTTAACTCAGCTCTAATCCTCCAGTCTGACCAAATCTATTATTTTCTATATCTCCTAAATTTCAGGTTTCCTGTTACTAACCCCTGCATCATACAAAAAGTTTCAGGGAGGAAAACATATCATTCACTTTCAAAGTGTTTAGTCTGTCTCCTTATCTTTTTCTTTTCAGAAGGCAGGCAATAGACACTAGTGTGTTGAAACGGAGTTAGGAAAAACAAATAACGGTAAACCTACTACTGACTGTTTGACCGTGGGGAAGTCATTTAATTTCTCTTTATTTCAGCTTAGTCATCTGCAAACTAAGGTAATAAACTTGTTCAAACGACTACGTTTTTAAAGGGCAAACGTGCTAAAGTAGTTCAGGATTTGCTAGTCTGTTTGTTGAGAAATAATATGAATTCAAAATATTATCATTATTTACCTAATCATATACAATATCTACCATGGGCCTTTTAGTTACCAAGGGTGACAGTGTTTGTTGTAGAGTAGGAGTTGCACAGTGAATTCAGCTCTTTCATTTTGTGATCTTGAGCAAATTACACTTGTGTTTCTTCGGCTGCCTAGAACCTGAACTACTTTTTTATACCTGGAGAATGCCTCATCGTATACCTTGTTGTTGAACTCTCTCCCACTATAGAACCTGAAAAAAACAAAAACCCACTCCTCTGCCTTTCACTACTAGCACCTAGGGTATTGGCACAGAACCTAGCCTTCTCCAAATAGATTCTTCCACCTGAGACTCTGAACTCGGATTAAATGAAATAGGCATTGAGAATAGAATTCATTTTGTCAATGGGAATGGCAGTGGTGGGGATGGGAGCTCTGGGAGTTTCCACAGGGCTGTTCCTACTAAATGCTGCTACTTTATTAGGCGAGGGGCTGACATGGGGATTTAGCTGGTCGTTCATGGTATCTATCTCAACTTTATACTGAGGAACTGGGAGAATCCAGAGGACGAACTTAGGGTGTGATATTTCATATCAGAATTCCATTTATCACGTGACCCTTCCAAAACCCTCATTCAAACAAATGGACTCAGTGGTGTTCTAAGTTCCCAGCAATTAGATTTAGCTCAGAACTGGTACAATTAAGTCCAAAGAGATCTGTGTATTTCTCAAGCTGTCCTAGTACACTAGGGAGGCTGGAGGACATGTTTGGGGTAGGCTGAAAAATGGCCCCTGACAATATACTCCACATCCCAATTCCCAGAACCTGTGAAAACAATGGCCCTCTGTATCCTCTAACCATGGGTTCTATATCCATGGGTTCTGCATTCACGGATTCAACCAACTGCAACTGAAAATATGTTTTTTTTAATCCTGAAAGATCCAAAAAGCAAAACTTGAATTTACTGCTCACTGGCAGCTACTTATGTAGCACTTACATTACATTTACAACTATATACATAGCATTTATATTGTATTAGCTATTATAAGTAATCTTAAGATGATTTAAAAGATGTACATAGGTTAAATCCAAATATGACACCGTTTTACATAAGGGTCTTAAGCATCCTCAGATTTTGGTATCTGCAGGGTTGGTGGGGATGGAATTAATCCATCACAGATACCAAAGGACAAATGTATCATCTTATACGGCAAAAGATGCAATTAAGTTAAGGCTCTTGAGAGGAAGAGTTTATCCTTATTTTTCTCATGGACCCTAAATGGAATCATAGGTATCCTTTTAATAGAGAGGCAGAGGGAATTCTGAAACAAACATACATAGGAGAGAAAACAATGTGAAGATACAGCAAAGAGAGATTTCTTTTAACATCTTTATTGGAGTATAATTGCTTTACAATGATGTGTTAGTTTCTGCTTTATAACAAAGTGAATCAGCTATATATATACATATATCCCAATATCTCCTCCCTCTTGTGTCTCCCTCCCACCCTCCCTATCCCACCCCTCTAGGTGGTCACAAAGCACCAAGCTGATCTCCCCGTGATATGTGGCCGCTTCCCACTAGCTATTGATTTTACGTTTGGTGGTGTATATATGTCCATGCCACTCTCTCACTTCGTCCCAGCTTACCCTTCCCCCTCCCCGTGTGCTCAAGTCCATTCTCTATGTCTGCGTCTTTATTCCTGTCCTGCCCCTAGGTTCTTCAAAACCATTTTTATTTTTAGATTCCATATATATGTGTTAGCATACAGTATTTGTTTTTCTCTTTCTGACTTACTTCACTCTGTATGACAAACTCTAGGTCCACCCACCTCACTACAGATAACTCAATTTCGTTTCTTTTTATGGCTGAGTAATTTTCCATTGTATATATGTGCCACATCTTCTTTATCCACTCATCTGTCGATGGACACTTAGGTTGCTTCCATATCCTGGCTATTGAAAATAGAGCTGCAATGAACATTGTGGTACATGACTCTTTTTGAATTATGGTTTTCTCAGGGTATATGCCCAGTAGTGGGATTGCTGGGTCATATGGTAGTTGTATTTTTAGTCTTTTAAGGAACCACCATACTGTACTCCATAGTGACTGTATCAATTTACATTCCCACCAACAGTGCAAGAGGGTTCCCTTTTCTCCATACCCTCTCCAGCATTTATTGTTTGTAGATTTGTTGATGATGGCCATTCTGACTGGCGTGAGGTGCTACCTCATTGTAGTTTTGATTTGCATTTCTCTAATGATTAGTGATGTTGAGCAATCTTTCACGTGTTTGTTGGCAATCTGTATATCTTCTTTGGAGAAATGCCTATTTAGGTCTTCTGCCCACTTTTGGATTGGGCTATTTGATTTTTTGATATTGAGCTGCATGGGTTGTTTGTAAATTTTGGAGATTAATCCTTTGTCAGTTGCTTCATCTGCAAATATTTTATCCCATTCTGAGGGTTGTCTTTTTGTCTTGTTTATGGTTCCCTTTGCTGTGCAAAAGCTTTTAAGTTTCAGTAGGTCCCATTTGTTTATTTTTGTTCTTATTTCCATTTCTCTAGGAGGTGGGTCAAAAAGGATCTTGCTGTGATTTATGTCATAGAGTGTTCTGCCTATGTTTTACTCTAAGAGTTTGATAGTGTCTGGCCTTACATTTAGGTCTTTAATCCATTTTGAGTTTATTTCTGTGTATGGTGTTAGGGAGTGTTCTAATTTCATTTTTTACATGTAGCTGTCCAGTTTTCCCAGCACCACTTATTGAAGAGGATGTCTTTTCTCCATTGTATATTCTTGCCTCCTTTATCAAAAATAAGGTGACCATATGTGCATGGGTTTATCTCTGGGCTTTCTAACCTGTTCCATTGATCTATATTTCTGTTTTTGTGCCAGTACCATACTGTCTTGATTACTGTAGCTTTGTAGTATAGTCTGAAGTCAGGGAGCCTGATTCCTCCAGCTCTGTTTTTCTTTCTCAAGATTGCTTTGGGTATTTGGAGTCTTTTATGTTTCCATACACATTGTGAAATTTTTTGTTCTAGTTCTGTGAAAAATGCCATTGGTAGTTTGATAGGGATTGCAATGAAACTCTAGATTGCTTTGGGTAGTATAGTCATTTTCACAATGTTGATTCTTCCAACCCAAGGACATGGAATATATCTCCATCTGTTTGTATCATCTTTAATTTCGTTCATCAGTGCCTTATAATTTTCTGCATACAGGTCTTTTGTTTCCTTAGGTAGGTTTATTCCTAGGTGTTTTATTCTTTTTGTTGCAATGGTAAATGAGAGTGTTTCCTTAATTTCTCTTTCAGATTTTTCATCATTAGTGTATAGAAATGCAAGAGATTTCTCTGCATTAATTTTGTATTCTTCTACTTTACAAAATTCATTGAGTAGCTCTAGTAGTTTTCTGGTAGCATCTATAGGATTCTCTATGTATAGTATCATGTCATCTGCAAATAGTGACAGCTTTACTTCTTCTTTTCCAGTTTGGATTCCTTTTTTTTCTTTTTCTTCTCTGATCAGCAAAGAGAGATTTGAAGATGCTGGCTATGTGGCCAAAAGCAAAGAAATGCTAGCCACAGAAGCTGAAACAGGCAAGGAACAGATTTTTCCTGTCAAGCCTCTGGAGTGAGCACAACCCTGGGAGCACCTTGATTTAGGCCCTAGTAAAACTAATTTTGGACTTCTGGCCTCCAGAACTGTGAGAGGATAAATTTCTGCTGTTTTAAGCCACCATATTTGTGGTAATTTGTTACAGCAACCACAGGAAACTAATATACAATCCATTATTACATCCATAAATACAGCAAATGTATTTTCTAAAATATTGGCTGAGTGATTGCTTCAGCAGCACATATACTAAAATTGGAACAATACAGAAATTAGCATGGCCCCTGCCAAGGATGACATGGAAATACATGAAGCTTTCCATATTTTAATGCATATTCAGATGTTAACAATAAATTCAAAAGAATAAAGAAAATTATTAGCTGAAATGGAAAATGAAAATAAAAAGCCTAAATGTCAAATATATAGGTTTTGTAAAATAATTTATATTAACATGAAAGGATATAAGGGAAAAATGAAAAGAATAAATCTTAAGAAATAGGGGGGAAATCTTCCTTAATTAAGACATCGCTGTATCAAGGCCAAAGTCCTTTTCTGAGACCTTCATCATTACTGCCTGATGATCCATAGGATTACAATAAAATATGAGGCATCCTAACTATACTTAGATATAAAATGAGGTGGAATGATCATGGAATGGTGATAAGAACACTAGTTTTTCAGGATGTAAATGAATGAGAACAGGAAAATGGTTGTTGAGACATAGATAGGAAGAACCACCAATCTGAGAAACATAGGAATGACTAGAGTTACCGATAGCTTCCAGAGGGAATTCTGATTTAATTTGCATTCAGCAAGCAGCTCATGACAGCCTCATGTACTTTTCCACTATAACACATCCAAGACAGTGGTTCTCAGACTTTGGTGGGAATCAGAATCATCTAAAAACTTGGTATAAACCCAAAGGCTCAGGCCTACCCTCTTCAACAAGCCTGCTCTACTGTGTTCGTCATGAGTTCTCCAGGTGTTCTGATACACGCCAGCATTTGAGAACCAGGGATCAGGAAAAATACACAAAAGGCAAACTTTAATGTCATTGGCAGCTATGATTAGTCCCCCAAGAATGTAACAGAAAACTTAATTCTTTTCCCTTACTACCCATTCAAATCTGTCCTCTGAGGCTAATTCTAAGCAGAAATCTAAGCAGATCCCATGACTTTTCTGATCACTCTCAGAAAATAAAAAGTTCTCTGGCCACCTTTAGTCACAAAACATTTAATTTTGATATTTAAATGATCACTCCCAAGTGATACTCCAGACTCCATACATACTTCATTTAAAACTCCTCCCTTCCCCGCTCAGGCTAAGGAGTAGGTAGGAAACCTAGCATGGGGAGGTTTCTAGTTCCCTCCTTCTCATTCACTGCCCTTTATCCCATCAGCAGGCTGGCTCTAGAGCTTCCAGATTTCGAGGAGACATATTAGAGAGAGGTAAGGCCCAAGAAAGTTCTCTCTTTTTTTTCTTTTTGCGGTATGTGGGCCTCTCACTGTTGCGGCCTCTCCCGTTGCGGAGCACAGGCTCCGGACGCGCAGGCTCAGTGGCCATGCCTCACGGGCCTAGCCGCTCCGCAGCATGTGGGATCTTCCTGGACCGGGGCATGAACCCGTGTCCCCTGCATCGGCAGGCAGACTCTCAACCACTGTGCCACCAGGGAAGCCCGAAAGTTCTCACTTAATAGTCACCAGTATAATCTGGCACTGGTTTTCCCTGGCTTGGCTGGAATCTAAGGCTGATTCTTTCTCCTGGAGTGTGCTTGTACTTTCTATGGAGCCCTGTCACTGGCAATGGGATCCCTCCCTGTTGCTCTCTTAACACAGGTGAGGTCTCCTCTGCCTGGACATTTATGACTTCACCCTGAATTTCTGAGGCCAATTCCATTCTCTCAAGAGCCTAACGCCCTCCAAGGTAGTTCCACTTATATCTCCCTCTGCCATGTGGCCCTCAAGAGTCCCCAGAAAGCCCGAATGAATTCTTCCTTCCAAAGACTTCTGGCAATGGCAAGCTGTTCCTAAAGCAGCCAGACTTCAGGCTTTTCTAGCAAGAAGATCAGTGCCCCAGACCCCCACACACCAGGCGATCTCTTTAAAGGGCCCCCTTGAATCCCCTCTCATTCGGCTTGAGGGGAAATGGAAGAGACATTTCATAGCACTCCAAATCAAATGATCTCTACTTAAAAGACATACAGCTGAAACAAAACAGCATGGAAAAGTAAAACAGAAAAAAATGGGTGACAGTGCATTAGGAAGCATCGAGAAAAATGAGACAAACAGCTATATTAATTTGAACAAAGTAGAATAGAAAGTAGATTTAAGCACAGACAAAAGAGGATTATGAAAATAATAAGAGGTAAAACTCATAAAATGTATCAAAATACATGAAGAAAAATTCTTGGCATTTAGTGATAATTTGACATAGGCATAATTTAACACACATTTCTCAGCCCTTAACCAATTATATAGAATACATATGATGATATAAAAAAATTAGAATAATAGAATTCAGAATTTTATATATATTAAATTTTGTAAACCTTTCAATAGAAAGTTAACCAGTGCACATGACCCTTCAAAAACAATATATACCTTGTGAAAAAAAAAAATTCCAAAGTGTCAAAAATATGCTACCTGTAGTCTCTCTCTACAAAAGAATAAAGCTAGATATTTACAGAAGAAATAGTAAAGAAGGATCCTAACTATTTAAAAATTCAAAACCATCCTCTTAAATACTGGACCAAAAAAAAAATCTACAATTATAAACTATTTAAGAACTAATGATAATGAATGATCTATACCCAAAATGCACAGGAGATGGTCAAGGCAATGCTCAAAGGTAATTTTATATTTTAAAATAGAAATTTAAAATAGTTTTCAATGAGTTATTTGTCCTTTATCATAATCTTAAATTCATGTATTTGGGAAAAATCCATAGAAGTCTAGGGAAAGAAAATATTAATAATTTTGAGCCTTTGGACTATGATGTTGAAAAAGAAAAAATACCTACCTTTTAATTTATTAAAAAATACTGGCTTCTTAATTTATGCTTGGCATTTTTCTATACATAAAATAGTGAACAAGTCACAGGTCTTGTCCTCAAGAAATTTAGTCAGTAGAGAATGAAGTCATTAGATAACTAGAATACAGGAAGTACCAGGAGTTCTTTGATAGTAGTAAGTCCAATACAAGGGGCCAGGGAGTAGGTAGCTGCACCATCTACAAGCCATAAGGTGACAGTGAAGGTCTTATGAGGGACTGGATACACAAACGAAGTCCTGAGAGTAAAAGGCATTATCCATCAGGGAGAGGAGTGTGGTCAGCACAGAGAGAAGCATGTGGAAGGAGAGAGAACAGAGTGCATTAGGAGAACTGAAAATATTCAACATTGATAGACAGCAAATGATGAAATGTGCTCTTGGAGAGGTGAGCCTGGACCGTATCCTGGAAAACCTCATAGGAAATGTTAGGGAATTTCAACTTCATCCTGAGAAGGGATGAAAGTAGGGGTGTGACATAAGAAGAGGTACATTTTAGAAATATGGCAAGATGGGGGTATGGCATGCTATCCTCTCCTTTCTAGGGTGAAAGCCATGCCACACTAGGAGCAGAGGGGCTCAGGAATCTTAGTAGAGCCAGGCATAGATGGGAGATGAAGTCAAGCAAGGAAATGAACACTGAAAACCCAAAATGATACACAGGGAGCCAGAAACTGAATACTAACAAATACTGACTTCTTAAAAAACAGGAGATCCAAAGTGAAGGGCAAAGTAAAAGCAGCCAGAGAGAAGGGCACAAAGGAAGGATACCAAACGAAAGGAGAGTGGAGGTGCAAAACTAGAAAATTAACAGAGACATTATAAACTATCAGAACTGAAGAAAATTGGCAAAGCCTCCACTGGTAATATTAGGGAGAATAATTTCAGTAGAGAGTTGCACCACACTTCTACTGGGTTTCCTTTATGGTCAATTGGCAAGCTACCGTTTAGAAACTGGCCATTCAGTCCTACTATGTAACTTTAATTCTCCAGTCAGTTAAAAACGCGTATTATACTCCCATTCCCAAGATGCCTAGGTAGGCTGAATGCAAATGCTTAGAATCCAGGTTGTGATTCCTTGGAATCACAGAGCAGTGGTTACTCTACATAAGGACTTTCAACAAAACAAAACAAAAGCTTTATGGGAAGCTTCAGAGTAATCTCGCTAGTGGATCGTTAATTTTAATAATACTGGAAGCTTTTAATAAAATAATGTTAATTTCCTTAATGTCATTTCTTGCAATGATGGTGACATCATATCAAATTATAACCAAAGCAGTATATGTTAGAAGTGAGAGGCTTGAATCCAAAATGTGAATTATGGGAATGTATGAAATTGCATCATAAAGTTCTTAGGGGGTGTGATTAGTGAAACATCACTTTCTCTCCACAGATTAGGAAATCTCTTCCCAGCGCCACTGAGCCCTTCTGATTCCATCAATTTGGTTACGGATTATTTCCCAACATCCATCGATGGCAACCACTAATATGTCTCTCCATGGTATTTTAAAAGTAATCTTAAGGATAAAGTGGAATGGAAATGAGTCATCTGCGCTTGCTGTAACAATCGGCCAATTCAAAATGTTAAGCGCCAGCTCTGTTATTACGAATATCACATAAAGTAAATCAACTGCCAAAACTGATTATGTTGATACACTCATAGATGAAGTTAGGATTTGCAGAATTTCAGTAAATTGAAGTTCTAGGATTACATATGCATCTAATTAGCTTTTCAGTCATTTATTCAATCAATCATACACCAAATATTTATTGAGCATCTACTATGTGCCAGGTCCTGTTCCAGGCGCAGGGAGTAGAGTGAACAAAACAGACAAAATCGTATTCTCAGTGATCATCGTCATGTTGCTTTCTCTAAGTATTCATTTCTGAAATGAGAAAAATTCATTACGCGTGAAATTTTGAAGAGGTGTATGTTCTTTGAAAGCTTTGGAAATGCATCTGTGATATATCTTTTCCCTTTTTCCCAAATCCATTTAAAATATTTATCATCTCTTGAGAAAAAAATGAAATAATGTTTCTCTTTTGAAGGCAAAGGGTCTTTAAAAAAATTTGCTTATTGCTTATGAGAAAGAATTCTAAAAACAGCACAGAATTTTTTTAAAACTTTTTAAAAAATTATACTTTTAAATTTGGACTCTGTCAGCCAAATACTTGATTCACCAGCCACCTGAATATTGGAAAACTCAATAATCTCCAGATGTGTCTCAATTACACCAAGAATAAGACAAAGTACACGTCAACTTTTGCAACTTTCATAGCTCCCTCCTAATGCTTTTGTTCTGCTTACATATTTTGGAGAATTATTCATCCTTTTGCGTATTCATGAGTGGTGTCATATAAAGATATGGCAGAAGTGAGAGCTTTTCGTAACGTTTTCATTTACTCACAAGACATTATCACTTACAAATCAAACAACATACATAATAATAAACACATAAACTTCTGTGATTTTCTTCTTTAAATTCCACAGCTACTTAATTAAATTTCCTGCAATTTCATGACTCTGTTACAGGCCAGGTCATATATTTTATTGTGATTTGCTGCAGAAAATTTTTACATTCTATGTAAGTTGATCCCTGTCATTTTTTCTACTTTGATGAAATTTAGGAGCTTTTAAATTAGGATATATTTTGACATTTTCAGTAGGTCTCATATAGACTTAAATTGTTCTTTCCTTACAGCTTTCTCATAATATATTATTAAATAAGTTGAGGAAGTGATCTCATTTACCGTGTTGATTTTTTTTCATTTAGTATCGACAATATTCCCCTTGGTAGGAATCTACTTGTAATTCATATATTGAAATATTTCTTGTCTTTCATTCTAATGTAACCAGTCAATCATCTGATAACTCAACAAGCATGTATTTAACCCTTACTTTGTTGGAGGCAATCTTCTAGGTGCCAAGAGTATAACAGTGAACAAAATAATTCCTGCCCTCATACAGCTATTATGCCCTCCTAAGAGTAAACTTTTTTTATGAAATGTATTCTTTTAAAGATAAAATTTAGTTGCACTCTTTTATTCAACCTCTTCTGAGTAAGGGTTTGGTCCTTTATGAGCACAGTTTTCCCACAAAATATACTTTAAACTCACAATAATTTAAAGTATATTTCATATCTTTCTTGTATTTTATTTTTCCAGGCTCTCTTTCCAACACCTTGTGTTATAAACGTCTCTTCTTGTAACTAAATTGTTTGGTAAAATCATTGGCACAAACAGCAGAATGCTCTATAGTTTTACCATTGAAAATATGAATATCAATTTTTTTTTTTTTTTTTTTTTTTTTTTTTTGCGGTACGCGGGCCTCTCACTGTTGCGGCCTCTGCCGTTGCGGAGCACAAGCTCCGGACGCACAGGCTCAGCGGCCATGGCTCACGGGCCCAGCCGCTCCGCGGCACGTGGGATCTTCCCGGACCGGGGCACGAACCCATGTCCCCTGCATCGGCAGGCAGACTCTCAACCACTGCGCCACCAGGGAAGCCCCACCCTGATTATTTACTGAAGATGATGAAAATTTCAGCTATGTCACATGAGTGTTACTGACAACAGCATGATTCCCCAGTTCAACACCTGGAGATTTTTGTGAAAAACAAAAGCACAACCATTTTTGACATCATTTTCACATAATCATAGATACCTAGAAGAAAAAAAAAACAACCAAATGAACCATGTGCAAAATAGCAAATGACTGGTGATAATAAAAATATTTGTATGAATAAAGGCAAAATTAGGAAAGTGAAACCACAGACAAACACGTTGGTACAGGCAGCTATCACCAAGCAGGCAGGGAAAAGACGCAACTAGAGTGTTTGGTTAGTTAAGTCACATTAAGTTGCCCACAACCTTTACTTATTTTTATCAAATAGGACATTGAGAAAATGTTCACTTTGTAAAATCACAGTAAAAATTGTGACTTGTGTTTCACAATTTGTGTAACTGAGTTAACGTAATTGTTGCCATTTTATCACTTTTCTCAGAGTTAAATTTTGCCTCCCCTCACTTTTCCGGGAAATCAGGATTCACATATTCCCCACTCTTCCTTTTTTCCCCCCCTCTGCTTGGTGCTGTCTTAGGCATGAAACTGTACAAGGGGTTCACCTTCATTTTCTAACCAAGCGCTTGTACATTAAATACTAGATCCATCATGTGTCATGCAACTATCACACGATGCTGATTATTTTTCCAAATTCCAGGGATTTACAACCACTGCTAAATTGCTTGAGAGCATTTTTAATCCAGGGTGGTTAACATTACTTCAACGGGGACATCATTTAACTGGCAACACTGTAGGATTACAAGCAAAAGCAAGCCTTGCACCAGAGACACCAAGTCTACCAAAAAAATAAATAAAAGAGAACGAAACCATCAAGTTTTAAAAGCTGATGTGAAAAGTGCCTTATTTAATTCAAATAAACTACTATAAAATAATACTTTAGAACATGTAAATTAAGAGCCAAGCACCTAAAAGTGAAGATAACATCTGGCTGAGAGAGATAGTTTATATTCTGTTGGATGGTGGGATTAAATAACACGAAGACTCAAAATATACCTATGTATAAAGAGTTTGGTTCCCAAAACAATTTTGAAATATTTACACCATCTCTAAGGGAATGGCTGGAATATGAACAAAGTACCCTATTTAAAAGAGCTTGAAAGAGCATATCTATTGTCACAATTAATTTATCACCTGACGTGTTGAAGAAATTACAAATGTAGAAGTCTATGGTACTAGATAAGTCTAGACCAGAAATTATATTACAATTTTTGATTATCAATAAACAAAACTGTTTAAGAGATTCACATGAGGAAAAAAAAAGCTTTTAGTTTGGATGCAACTGAGCAAAAGTACAGCCCAAACTTTTTTTTTAGCAAGACAAAATAGAAGTTCAAGTTACATATTAAATCTTGATTTTGACTCAAAATTTTAGGAGGTTTTAATAGACTGCTAAAGCAGCATAGCAAGTGTCATACCCTGATACCACATTAACTAACAATATGGTCAGAAACCCATTTATTCCATAAATGCAAAGTATTAAAGTTTTACTGACTTTATTTTAGCTTTCACTACTTTCACTAACTTTATTTTTTTTAACTGTGCACAATTCAGTACACAGAGGTATGTATGGAATTGTTTATTGGTAGCATGGTATCGTGAAAAGTGGTTAGCCAGACTGTCCTGTGTTCAAATCAAGGTCTTTGCCATCTGTATGATTTCGAACAAATTGTTCATCTCCACTTAATTTTGTTCATCTCGCCTTAATTTTTTTAAATAAGAAGAATCATATTTCCTTCATAAAGTCATGCGAGGAAGAGCTTATAAGGCTCAGAGTCTCAAATGAGAAGTGGGCACAAAAGTCAACTCTAGCCTCACTTACTCTCACTTGCTTACTTTCTTTTATGTCTTTGAGCAGCAGCCCAAGGCAGAAAAAATAAGAAGACACATTTCTGGATGAATTGCTAACTTCGTCCCTCTCTTTATCCACCAATGTTCTTGATACACTGCAAGGAAACTTAAGGAATTCGAAAAATCTTATTTTCCATGTCAGAAGCTATTACATCATCCTACTTGCAACAACATTTGCTAATCTTCTCCAGGTGTGATGAATTCTTGGGCCAACTAGAAGAAACGTCATAGGCTTGGAAAGCTAGAAAAGAAGGCACATTTAAGTTTTTCAAAGTATGACCTCCATCACAACAATAAAGAAGGAAATGCAGAGTGATTGAGTTGGAAGGACAGGAGGTAATATGGCTATGCTTTTGAAAGGATACCCAGTCAAACAATGGGGAGGAAATAGTATTATCTGGATCCAAAGCGCTTGCCAAGCAGACCTTGGCAGACACGGTGAATCAGTCCCTTATTAGATCTGTCCGTCTCAGCTGCATCCCGTGCTTTAGAGTTTAGATGCATCTACTCCTCCCACAGTCACAATGAAAAAAATCTATAAAAAGAGGCTATTTAACAATTAGTGAGATTCCCTGGGATGTGCCCATGAAGAATCTCCTTCAATTCTTCACAGTTTCCTCCCAATACGCTGGAAGAGTGTCTACATCTAAGTTACAGTTTCTTAATTTTAAAAATGAATTACATATTAGGTTCTGCATTACTATGAGCTTCACTACTCTTTATGGAGAATTAGCATCCAGTTCAAAACAGCAGCCTCACTGATTTAACCTCACACGGCCCTATATGATTGATAGGAGACTCGTTTACACCAATACTTTCTTATTCTGTTTGAGGAATATCAGAGATTTATGAATTCAATTGAGAAAATTTTGATTTCTAACCATAATTTTTTTTTTTTTTTTGCGGTACGCTGGCCTCTCACTGTTGTGGCCTCTCCCGTTGCGGAGCACAGGCCCCAGACGTGCAGGTCCAGCTGCCACGGCTCACGGGCCCAGCCGCTCCGCGGCATGTGGGATCCCCCCAGTCCGGGGCACGAACCCGCGTCCCCTGCATCAGCAGGCCGACTCTCAACCACTGTGCCACCAGGGAAGCCTTCTAACCATACTTTTTAAACACCTTCCCAAAATCAATTGGCTCATTTTCAATTAATTAAACCCATGAAACCATGAAAAGCATTCATCTTGATCATATCTCAAGAAGCTGATACACTTCAAGAAGCTGATTTTTGGCTTCCACATGTCTCCTCTTATAACATTAATCTCTACTCTGCTGTTCTAAATATTAATGTTCATATTTAAAGGTAGAGGCACATACATCTTAAAATGTGTTTTAAAATTTAACCTGTGAAAGCAATGTTTTAAAGATTATATTGTGTCACAGTAAAATGTTTATTTTGCCCATGGAGCAGTTCCAATCTGACACTAAGAACATTTAGCATTTGAGCAAACCAAGTCTTGTAAAGAATGCTCATATTATCTTCAAGCTTCCTGGAAAGCGTAGCCTTCTGGCTCCCTTTTCAGACGCAAGTGATAGCTTCTTAAGCATTATTCTTAGAGAAATGACTTTTCTTGACTCCCTTTTTGAACCCAGCTCTGGAGAGATAAAGATGCATCTTACCCTAGTAGTATAGCCGGGTCATACCTTTACCAGATCGCAAAGCCCAGGTAAGACCCATATGTGTCCCAGTGTGTTACCGTCCACCTAAAAAACCAGCTATCACCCCCTCCACCCTCAATGTGCTTCTTCTGAGGGAATAAAAAGAAGGTGAGATGGTAAGGGTGGCCACTGCTGGATGCTTTAAGTGGGCAAGTGACCTTCAATGGGTTGCAGTAGCATAAAAGAACACTGGATTCGCACTGAAAGGAGAAGAAAACCTAAATTCTCCCAACAACATTTATTCCCTAGCTATGTGACTCTTCTAGTCTCAGTTTGTTCTTATGCAAGGACAGAAAGCCATATCATCACTGGTGACATCCTAAAAGCTAGCAGAGGGTACAATGAGAACACCTAGAAGGGCAATGATTCAGACCGGGGAAGGGGAATGGACTTTAAGAAGTCTTTACTCCAGAGACACAGGACTCAGTTGAGTGATGAAGATGTTGGAACAGACAGAAGAGATGGTATATGTGCAGAGTTATTGTGAGGATTAACAAGGTGATAGCCAAAACGATTATCCTCAGTGCTTGGTGCTCAACATCAATTCTTTCTCTCCTTAATCCAACAAGACAGAGTTTGCTTTTGATAAACGTGCTACCAACCTCATTCTTAGTGCACAAAAGAGCACCTTAGAATTATGGAAAAGCGTGGTCAGGGCCAGCTTTATGGGCATATAATCTGTGCTGTTGGACAGAACCCCACACTCACAGGGGTCCTGAGCTTGGCTTAATGTTCTGCTGTCGCCGTCTTGAAATTCTTAATAGTTTTGAACGTACCCCACATTTTCACTTTGCACTGGGTCCCACACATTATGTAGTCAGTCCTGGGTATGGTATCGGACAATCCGGATTTGTGTTGATCAGACTGATTTACATCCTGGTTTTCTTACTTCCTAACTTCATGAACTTCTTGAGTTTCTTTTTCTACAGCTTTAAAATGGAAATATCAATTAAACCAATGCATTTGTGGGGATCAAATGAATTAGGACTGGAAAACTAATTTTTATTCTGTAAAGTATTGCAGAAATCAGTAGGCAATCGGTTAGCTACTGAGACCCTTGTGTGTAAAGTTACTATTTTGAATGACTTTAAATATCTGGAAATTAGTACATGACTACTGCGCTTGCCTCTCTTTTCTTTTTCTTCCTTCTCCTTGTTTCCTTTTCAGTTGATCTCACACTATATGCCAAATACTTCACATAGTGCTGAAAATGTAGGTCCAGGAAGACAGAGGTCCTTCCCTCAACGAGTTTGTACTGATATAGAGGAAAAAGAAACATAAACCAACAATGATAGTGAATTGTAATAGGTATGTCACAGAGATACGATAACAGTGATTCAGATAAGGGAAGTGATGTGGGTGGAGATGGCTCAGGGAAGTCTTTCCCAAAAGAGTTGACACTAAGAGAGGGGAAAGAGTCAGATGCAGGAAGGAGGCATTGGGAGAAAGAGACAATGCATGTGCAGTCATAAAAGCTTGAAACACATGTTGCTTACGGAGAAGCAAAAGTAGTTCTATAAATCTGTGCAAAAGATGTACATGGAGAAGTGGAGGATGCTAAACAAGACAGACAAAGGCTGGAGGCAAAGATATTAAGGGATAAACCAGAATTTTAACTTCATCCTGAACTTTCCTTGAAAATTATAGGAAGGTAATGAAAGTAGAGATATGGTCAGATATATGCTTTAGGAAGATGTGTAAAGATGAATGATAATGGAACCTGAAGGGAAAACCTTTCCTAGAATAGCTCGTGTCTTGGGCAAAGGTAAGAATTATATGCGGAAGCACAGCTGACTCTGCTGATGCCGTACAGTGGAAATTCAGAGCAAGCTTCAGGCCCTCAAGGAAGATTTTATTGAACAACTGTTCCAGCGCAGGTACTCTGTTATATCCAGAGAATACAGAGATACCTAAGAGGTAGAGAGCAATGTAGGAAGTACAGTGAGGGTGCTATACGCACGATACTGAGAACAGATGAGGTGCCCCTAACCTTCCTAGGGACATCGGTAGTCTTTCTCGAAGACCTGACGCGAAGTTTCAGAGGAATCTCCTGAACTGAGATTTACAGGATCAAAGGGGCTAATCAGACATGGCATAAGGTTAAATTAGAGAAAGAAAATGTTCTAAGCAAAGGAGGTAACGTATGAGAAGTGAGAATTTATACTGACCGTGTACAGCCTTGTCTAGGGGAGAGGTGATAAGGTACTGAACCAGGACAGTGACTATAGGGACAGAAAATAAAAAGAGAAGCCCGATTTATGAAATGTTTAGGAAGTATTGGCAGGACTCGGTTATTATTTGGATGTGGGCAGTGGCGGGAGGAGGGATGCAGTTCTACTCACAACACTTCTGACACCAAAAGTGTGCTCTATTTTTTCCCCACACCAATCAATTCTTCAACTCCTGAACACCAGCTGGGGGTCCTATAAGTTACTTGTGACACCTGGAAATAGGGCAGACCCCTCAGGTTAAAAGCTCAGTCCCACGAGGCTGTCCCCCACTTTAGACACCAGTCACATGTCCAAGCTTCTGACCCTTCTGATCAACAAACCATAAATCAAGGGTTCCCACGACCCCCTCCCAACATTTGATGATTTGCTCATAGAACTCGGGAGAAGTTGACTTACTATTACGTGTTGATTATTACAACTCAGGAACAGGCAAATAAAAGAGATGCATGGGCAAGGGACGGGGGCAAGGACACAGAGCCTTCAGGCTCTCTGGGAACACTCCACCCTCTCAGCACCACAAGAGGTTCATCAAACTGAAAGCTCTCTGAATCCTGTTGTCTAGGGGCATGACGGAGGTTCCATTACGTAGGCATAATCAGTTACATCACTGGCGGTAGGTGATTAACTCTATCTCTAACCCCTCTTCCCTCTCAGAGGCTGGAGAGGAAGTGGGGATGCTGAAAGTTCCAATCTTCTAATCATGTGGTCGGTTACTCCGGCAACCAGCCCCCATCCTGACGCTATCCAGCGGTCCACCAAGAGTCACTGCACTAGCATAAACTCAGGTGTGGCTGAAAGGAGCTGGTCATGAATAACAAAGATGCTCCTCTCACTGCTCTCAGGAAATTCCAAGAGTTTCAAGAGCCCCATCTGTACCAGGAGCCAGAGAAAAAGACCAAATATGTCCTTATTATATCGCAGTATCACAGGGCAGGGTGGAGAGGAGATTTCTTTTCCATCTTGCCTTTTTCACTCCCTAATGCCAACAACCACAAATAATTTCCCAACCTATTAGTTTAGGTAAGTTCTTTTCCTCCCCAGGTTGTACTTTAGAAAGAGGAACTATGATTTAAATCTATAATCACTACAAATTTATATACCTCTAGTCACATTTATCTTGAAATCCCAGCATAACCTTGGTTGTTCAAGGGTAGCTCTAGGGAGTTCCCCAGTGGTCCAGTGGTTAAGACTCCACCTTCCAATACAGAGGGCACGGGTTCCATCCCTGGCTGGGGAACTAAGACCCCACATGCCACGTGGTGAGACCAAAAAAAAAAAAGGTAGCTCTAGACATAATCGTGGACAAACACACCTTTTGTCAAACAACTCCTTGCTATTAACTTGGTACATCATATGTAAGGCATGAAGGCATCTCCTTTCTCAGAACAATTTCAAGGGGTTCCACTGTGGAATTGCAGAATTTCAGGGCTGGAAAGCATCTTGTTACAAAACCCAAATATTTGGGACACTCTGCAATTTAAGCTGTATCCACATTTTCATGAGACCAAGAGGCTAAAGAGCAAGGGTCACTTGCTTTGACAAGTTTATCTTCAATTTCTGGTTCTGAGAAGTAAGATTTTGAGAAGCTGGGAAAAAAAATATGTGAGTACTGATTTCACAGCTCCCTGCACTTTCAAATTCACTTTCCTACTTTGTCAAACAACTGTCAAATCAAGGTTGATTTCTTTTTCCTCCTCATTTAAATGTCTCTCATGCTTTCTGATATGAGAATTATGCTAAAATGAAATTAGTCACTGTTTGCTCTCATTTTGCCTAGCTTTTTTGACAGGAAAGAATAATATAGCCTAAAAGGAATACACATTCAAATGGGTGAAGTGGGAATATATGAGTCATGGGGAATGTTCTACCCGAAACAATAAGAATGACTGCTATATAGTTTATTAACTAGAAACTTACAGATTATCTTATGAAATTTCATTTTTAATATTGAGAGCATTCAGTGTAGGGATAACATAATATTTAAAAGCCCTAACTCCAGAGGTAGAATCAGTGTGGTTTAAAAAAGCTATTCAACAAAACATAATTTATCAACTGTATATGGGACAAACCAAAACTTCCTTTTGTCTTCTAGAAAATGAGTTACCTTACTGGAAAATGATTGCTTAGAACATTCCTTCTTTTAGAATCCAAAGGAATCTGTAAGTATAGAAAGTCACATGGACTTATTCAACCTAGAAAACATGTACACACACAAACACACACACACACACACACACACACTCCACTCATATAGACACCCATGTCATACCAAATTTAAAGCCTTTACCTTTTGGAGAAAGGAAAAAGAAGGAAAAGGCTTTACATGTTGAAACAAATGACAAGTCATTTTTGGTATTTGACAAGCTAATCATAGATTTCTGACATAAACTCATGACTATAAATGCAAGGTATCTTTCTAATGCATCATACCAGATATGCCGTAAATTCTGAAATATGAGATGAACCAATGACTACGGTCTGAATAAAAACCATGGCTGAATACATGGGATGACAGCCAAAGAACAGACTCCTGTGAATAAATTATAGTTAAATGCCACGTGTTTAGTTAATGTTGTCGTTTACTTACTTTCCAAAATTACATTCATTCAATGAATATGTGAAGACCCTACTACATGCTAGAATCATTATTCTGTTTGTAGCAAGTTCAGGGTCATAAATAGGTGCTGAGAAATAATCTCTTCCCTAAGAGATTTGGTTTCACTCACTACTGATTTTGTGCTATTATCTGTTGTTTTTAAAATTGATAAATGTTTACCACATTCAGTAACATTTTCCAGACTTCCAGACAGATGAATTCATAGCATACACATTCACTTCCTCTGGAAAACACAATTCGAGCTTTTATTTCCAGAGAATATAGAGTGAGTTTATTTTTAAGGAGAATTAATGAAATAAGAAAACGATTGCTTCGCCTAGGAGTCTAGACTCAAAGCCACGATAATCTAGAGAACTTCAGGTATGTATGCCTTTTTCCACAGGGACCTGTTCCAATTAAAATGAATCTACTCTCCTGGAAAGCTCTCTTTATCCAGATATCACCAACTTAATGAGAAATCCACTACCTGCTCTGGCCTCATCAAACAGGCTTTCAGGACAAATTCCTCTATGTTCGCTGTTTTATATGTTGACTTTGTAAGGAATTTTTGTACAGATATTTTTAAATAATAGTCTTATTTCTTTTTACCTCTTCTACCATAGTTTACTGGAAAAGAGGAAAATTATGTTAAGAATGTAGTTTCCTTGTCTTGTTCTTTGCGGGTATCTATGTTTTGTTCATTTGCCTTGTCCTCACTTGAGGGCAAGGAACATATTTATAGTTTTATGTTGCACTATAATGAAAATATCTTTTAAAACCATGATTCATTTGTTTACTACTCCTCTGGGATTATATAGATTTATTTAGATATGTTTATATTACACTCATCTACTAATATTAACATAGACATTAGTGATTTTATAGTGTGCCAAATAGCTACTTAATTAAGGCTTCCAAAGATTGACAATATGGAATTGGAATTCTCTAAATTTGCGTCGACCGAGATTGCTGGTGAAATTGGATTGTGACATATACTAACTAGTGTTAAAGACTCAACAAAAGAACGTTGTTAATGTTGCTTCTTTCTCAATTATTCAATGTTTTATTAAGTAACTTGATTACTGTACCTATTCCTAAAGAGGCTATTTGATCCCTCTCCCCATCTGACTTGATTTCCTCAACAACTTGTCCAAAGTCACACAGCCAAGGACAGCCTAGAAATGGACTTGAATCTGTATATCTAAAAAGCTTGCACTTTCACACTGGGCAGAAATACATCAATGCTTTGTTCTCCCATCTCCAGTCATGACCTGCTTCTTTTTCTATATTTTAAACATAAGTGAATAGCAATCTAATCTACCAAGTCATCCAAGGTCAGAAATCAGGAAGCCATCTGGGGACGCTCCCTCTTCCTCAGAGACCATTTATAATTAGTCCCAAAGATCAGTAGAGTTTACCTCTTTAACATTCCTGGTACCTGACCCTTTCTTCTACCTCTACTGCCTTAGATAAATTCCTTATCTAAATTAAAGTTCTCCTCTCTCTCTCACCTACTCCTCACCACCAAACCTCCTTATCGTAAACAAATGATCTGTAAGGCAAAACTAACTTCCCGGACAACACACACACACACACATACATCGCACCATAAAATTCAAGGTAAAGTTTAATGTCATTGGTATGCCATACATTGTTCGCTATGACCCAATCCCTGCCTATCTCCCCCTGGCTTTTTCCAACATATGATACCCTATACTTTATTCTCCAATCATATTAAATCACTCCTTTTTTCCCTGAGTATGTCAAGGGTTTTTATGTTTCTGAAACTGTGTTCAGCTACTCCAATTACCTGAATGTGCTTTGCTTCCCCAGATCTTTTCAGGTCAAACAGTGCTTCCTGTGTGAAGCCTTCTGTGAGTCTCCCCTTCGGGGACATTGTGATTGACTGCACAACATTAATCTCACCCCAAATTATTGGCTTAAATTAGTATCATCTCATTGCTGTATTCTGTACGGCTTCAGGATAATGTATGACACAACTCCAGTCGAATTTAGTTTCCTTGTCATTGTTACAAGATTAACATCTTTTACAAAGCTTTAATTTCTTGAATGGCAATAAATCTATGACATTCATTTTTGTAGTGGCCATATATGTAACTCTTATATGGTAGGTACAAGACCATATATGTAATTATTTATAATAGGCACTGTCATTTAGTAAGCAGAATCATATTTGTATTTGACATATGATAGACTGTCATGTAGAAGACTCGGTCATAGTGGCAACTGTCATATAGTAGGCACTTAAATGTTCACATAGTAAATTGGTATTTGAATAGCAGTACTTACATGATAATTTGTACAAAGGTGTGAATTAATCCTAACATTTTTTAGCATAATGCACTTTCACCATGCTATTACCATAGTCGGTGTTTTCACTTAGTGACTTTATCCAGCGTTTCCAGATTCTTAACATTTTTTACAGTAAACTTACCATTTTTCAGACAGCACCGTCCTTAAAAAGATCTCCTCCATCCATGCCACTATACTATTTTCTGCTTTCATGAAATTCAATTACTAAATCAGATTGTGTCAGTTTGCTTCAATGTATCAGTACTTTTGATAGCTTTACTGAAGTATAATTGATATGTTAAAAAATACACATATTTAATGTATACAGTTTGACGATTTTAGAAATAAGTATATAACCACGATATCACCATAATCAAGGTAATAAACATATCCATCATCTTCCAAAGTTTCTTGTGTCCTTTGTTTTTGTTTTGCCTTTGTTTTTGTGTGGCAAGAACACTCAACGTGAGATCTGAACATGAGGGTACTCTTAACAAATTTTTACCTGCCCAATATTGTGTTGTGAACTACAGGTACTACGTTAAACAGCAGATCTCTAAACCATATTCATCTGTGTAACTCCGTAACTTTATATTCACGGAGTAACTACTCCTAATTTCCCCCTCCCCCTGTCTCCAACCACCATTCTATTTTTTGTCTCTATAAGTTTGACTATGATTGGGTTGTTTTTTAATTTAACAATTTATTTAAACTAAAACAAATAAAACAAAACAAACACGGTTCATCCATTTCTCCCACCCTCTCCTACCTCACCTGACAACCAATCTGTTCTCTGTACCTATGAGCTTGTTGTTTTTCTTTTAGATTACACATATAAAAAAATCATACAGTATTTGTCTCCGTCCGACTTATTTCACCTAGCATAATGCCCTCAAAGTCCATCCATGGTGTCTCAAATGGTAAGATTTCATTCGTTCTATGGCTGAATAATATTCCATTATATATATATGTGTGTGTGTGTGTATATGCAACATATCTTCTTATCTTCTTTATCCATTCATCCATTGATGAAAAATTTAGGTTGTTTCCACATCTTGGCTATTGTAAATAATGCTGCAATAAACACGGGGGTGCATATATCTTTTCAAGTTAGTCTTTTTGTTTTCTTCAGATAAATACCCAGAAGCAGAATTTCTGGATCATATGGTGGTTCTATTTTTAATTTTTTGAGGAAGCTTTATATTGTTTTCCATAGTGGCTACACCAATTTTCATGCCCAGCAACAGTGCACAAGTATTTCCTTTTCTCCACATCCTCACCAATGCTTACTATTTCTTGTCTTTTTGATAAGAGCTAACATAAAACATAAAATGTGGTGTGGGAAAATAAAAATGTTAAGCTATAAAATGGGATTAAACTTGTTATCAACTTAAAATAGACTGTTATAAATTTTTATATGTAAGTCTTATGGGAGGGACTTCCCTGGTGGCACAGTGGTTAAGAACCTGCCTACCAATGCAGGGGACACAGGTTTGAGCCCTGGTCCTGGAAGATCCCACATGCTGCGGAGCAACTAAGCCCATGTGTCACAACTATTGAGCCTGCACTCTAGAGCCCACAGGCCACAACTACTGAGCCCATGTGCCTAGAGTCCATGCTCTGCAATAAAGAGAAGCTACTGCAATGAGAAGCCCACGCACCACAGTGAAGAGTAGCCCCTGCTTACCACAACTAGAGAAAGCCCGCATGCAGTAATGAAGACCCAACACAGCCAAAAATAAATAAATAAATTTATATTAATAAAATCATTCCTAACAAATATTTTTTAAAAAACCTTATGGGAACCAAGAAACAAAATCTATGGTAAATATACAAAAGATAAGGAGAAAGAAATATAAGCATACCACCAAAGAAAGTCATCAAACCACAAAGGTAGAGAGCAAGAGAAGAATAAAAGAACAGAGAGGAACTATAAAAAATAGCCAGAAAACAATTAACAAAATGGCAATAAACACATACTATCAATAATTACTTTAAATGTAAAGATATTGAATTCTTCCATCAAAAGACATAGAGTGGCTGAGTTGATAAGAAAAAAAAAAAGACAAATCTACATGCCGCCTACAGGAGACTCACTTTAGATGTAAACACACACAGACTTAAAATGAAGGGATGGAAAAAGATATTCTATGCAAACGTAAACCAAAAGAAAGCCAGAGTAACTATATTTATATCAGACAAAATAGACTTTAAAACAAAGACTGTAATAAGAGACAAGGAAGGGCATTACATAATGACGAGGGGGTCAATCTCACAAAAGGACATAACATTTGTAAATATTTACTCACCCTACAAAGGAGCACTTAAATATATAAAACAAATATTAACAGACCTAAAGGGAGAAGTTGACAGCAGTACAATTATAGGGGATTTAAGTATCCCACTTACATCAACGAATAGTTCATCCAGACAGAGAATCAATAAGAAAACATTGGACTTAGATGACACATTAAACAAGATGGGCTTACCAGATTTTTATAGAACATTCCATCCAAAAGCAACAGAATACACATTCTTCTCAAGTGTACATGGGACATTTTCCAAGATAGATCATATGTTAGGCCACAAAACAAGTCCACAAATTTAAGAGGATTTTACTCCTCTTAAATCATAGCAAGCATATTTTCCAACCACAATGGTATGAAATTAGAAATTATGACACAATAAAAACTGGAAAATTACCAAATATGTATAGATTAAACAACATACTGATGAACAACCAATGGGTCAAAGAAGAAATCAAAAGAAAAATTTAAATGTATCTTGAGAAAAATAAAAATGAATATGTAACATACCAAAGTTTATAGGATGCAGCAAGAGCATTTCTAAGAGGGACATTCATAGCGATAAGTACATACTCTAAGAGACAAGCCTCAAATAAACACCATAACTTTATACCTCAAGGAACTAGAAAAAAAGTAAAAGCAAAGTTTAAAGTTAGTAGAAGAAAGGAGATAACAAAGATCAGCACAGAAATAAGTGAAACAGAGACTAAAAAGACAACAGAAAAGATTGATGAAACTAAGAGCTGGTTCTTTGAAAAGATAAACAAAATTGATAAACATTTAGCCAGACTCATCAAGAAGAAAAGAGGGAGGACTCAAATAAATAGAATCAGAAATGAAAGAGATGATACAACCAACATCACAGAAGTACAAAGGATCATTAAAGACTACTATGAACAATTATATGCCAACAAATTGGACAACCTAGAAGAAATGGATAAATCCCTAGAAACATACAATCTACAAAGACTTAATCATGGTGAAATATAAAATCTGAACAAATTGATTACTAGTAATGACATCAAATCAGTAATCAAAACCTCCCAAGAAACAAAAGTCTATAAGTTTGACTATTTTAAACACTTCATATAAGTGGAATCATGCAGTATTTGTCTGTGACTGACTTAGTTCAATTAGCATAATGCTAAATTGAAACCCTGTTCACTCTTGGTGGAAATGTAAGATGGTGCAGTCACTACAGAAAACAGTATGGAAAGTGCTAAAAAAAATAAAAACAGAACTGTCCTATGATCCATCAATTACAATTTGGGCATATAACCAAAAGAATGGAAATCAGGATCTCAAAGAGATATCTGCAGTCACATGTTGATGGCAACATTTTTTTAGAATATAAGATATGAAAACAACCCAAATGTCTATTGACAGATGAATGTATAACGAAAATATGATACATACATATAATGGAATATTATTCAGCCTTTAAAAAGAATAAATTCCTACCATTTGTAACAACAGGGATGGACCCAGAAGACATTATGCTTCAGTTTATTCTTAAAAAGTTGATTTGGCACTATCATTTCAGTTATGTGGAATTCTAGCTACTGCAGTGCCTACCTAGCACTAGTGGTATTGCTCTAAACATTCATTCATTCAAACGATAGTTTTTGTGCACCCACTATTTACTTGACAGGCATCATGGGTGTGTGTGTGTGTGTGTGTGTGTGTGTGTGTGTGTGTGTGTATATATATATATATATATATATATATAGAGAGAGAGAGAGAGAGAGAGAGAGAGGTCATTTTGGTTCTCAAATTTCTTACAGTATAAAAGATAAGAAAGAAATAGAACAGTTTGGCATTAGTAAAACCATATAAATGTTGGAGGTCGATATACTTAGATTCAAACCTTGGTCTTAACTTCTTAACCACCAAATCTTGAGCACATTACATCATGTCTGTGAGATTCTCAGTCTCTCCAGGTGTAATCTGGGGTGAATGCGAGGATTACTACAAGACTGTATGTCTGTGAAAGGTACTTTGCATTGTACCTGACCCTTAGAAAGAAATCAGTAAGAGGTAACATTACAATAGAAATATTTACAGGCAGTCATGTGACACAAGAAGAAGATGGTCAAGGGAAGAAATAAGAGGCTTTATGGAGGGAGTGCTATGATAAAGTAGTGGACTTTTCTAGGAAAGGAAGGGAATAAACTCAGGTGGTGAAAGCAACATGAGCAGAGGCACAGGTAATCACATGAGTGGGGAGCAGACAATTTGGTGTGGCCAGCATTTAGGCCAGCAGATTGGCTAAGTCCTAGTACCTTATCGTTGGGCATTTATATGTGTCACCTAATGAAAAGTAGATAAGGTCTATGAATAATTAGGGAAGTTAACAGTGACCTTTGCCTAATGCCCAGGCCTCAAACACACAGAAAATATGGAAGGCTATCATCACTCTTAAGATGGGCCACGTGGTATAGAGTTCTGTGTCATATTAACCAATAAACCTTTTTTAGACATCTAGAGAAAGTGCTGATTTGCTTGGTTTATTTATTTTTTTCTATCTCTTGCTCAGTCAGTCTCCAGTGTTGTCCTCTCAAATTCATTCTCTACTGCAGCTAAAGTGGCCAGCCAATCTAAAATACAAACATGGTATGTTGACCACACTACTTAACACCCTTTAATGGCTTCTCATGATTTTAAAAATATGAAATTTAAACTTCCTAGCAAAAATGTCCTCATTGGCCTATTCGTTACATCTCTCTCCAGCCATAAAATTTTTGCCTTTTCTTGCTTTTGCACTTTGCAATAAAGGAAGACCAAACTGGGCTCTGGTAATTCAAGATGGTGGAAGAGGAAGAGCCTAAATTTACCTCCTCCCATGGATATAACAAATATATAGCTACATATGGATCAATTCCCTCTGAAAACAATCTGAGGGTTAGCTGAACACCTACTCCACTACAGAGGATAAAAAGGACCACATCAATATGGGTAAGAGAGGTAGAGAAGTGCTTTTGCCAAAACTCCCACCCCCAATGTGGCAGCACACAATAGGGAGGGATCTCACCAGACAGGTACTTTTCTCACGGGAGCAATGGATTTACACCCCAACCCCTGGGATCTACACCAGAGAAATAAGTGCCCAAAATTTCTGGCTTAGAAAACCAATGAGGCTGACATCCAAGTGCTATAGGAAACGGAGACTCTCCTCTTAAAGGGCTCACACATGGTCCCACTTGCCCCAAGACCCAGAGAAATAGAAGCTGTTGAAAAGTGCTAAGACTACGCAGGAAAAAGAGTCATTTGCAAATCGCAGCAGTCGCAGCATTCCCCTGTTCCCTGACTAGGGTGAATGGGCGTGAACACTCACAACATTCCGCTACTCCATAGCTAAAGTCTCTGTGCCAGTGCAGGTGGCTGCAACACTCCCCCATCTCTTGGCTGGGACTGGCAAGTGTAAGTGGTTGCAGCCTTAATCCTCTCCCAACTTAAAGCCAACTCAACACTCCCCTGCCCCATGGCTGGGGCTAGTGAACGTAAGCAGCCACACCATTCTCCTGTTCCTGGCTTAAAGCCAACACATGCACACAGACAAAACACCCTCCTTCTCCATTGCTGAAGCCCACGGGTACACGCATTCAAGTAATTTTCCTGCTGCCTTTCTGAAGCAAGAGAGCAAGTTCCACCCACTCTCCAGCTACCTAGTTAAAGCCAGTTGGTCAGCCCAATCCTCAGGGGGCACCCCTTGATTGCCTGGCCCTGGCGGCCAAGGGGGCTTGTGTTCCTGACCTCTATGGGAATGCCACAATGGGAAAGATAGCTCTTGGTAGGCCACCACCCCCAGGGCACTGCACAGACAATAGGCCGAAGCACAACCCCAGTCTTCCTATGAAAATGGCCTATTTACTTATCCTGAAGCTTTACCCTGAGAGACAGGCTACAGGTTTCCTACACGTCTAGAGGCTGAGGAGGCACTTCCAGGAAGATAAGCAGGAAGGCACCAACCTTTCAAACCCACTTGATCTCACTATACCTTGAGGAGACGTCCCAGAAAAAAGCTTATACACTAATCAGTAGCCCCAATTTTTGCAGCTATTGTCTAGGGGACATCTTGAGATCTTTTGATCGGTAGGCCATCAGGAATTAGGATTGTGACTCCACAGAATGAATATATATATATATATGCGCATACTTTAAAAGTTGATGCCTGAGGGCCTGGCTTCCCATCAGCCTGAAACTAGGTGCAAAATGAGATTCCTCTCCTTGGAACACTGACAGATCTGGGAACACTCTCAACAACAAGGACATATCAAGAATAAATAAGGTTATACAGACAACCACAAAGACTCTAGAGAAAAAGTGCAAGGGCAGGGTTGAATTAAAAGGATCATCACCTACACAAGGCCACTCCTTCAATACTGAGAGAGATAACAGTTTTGCCTAACATATAGAAACAAACACAGAGAGCCAAGCAAAATGAGGAAACAAAGAAAAATGTAACAAATGAAAGAGCAAGACAGAACATCAGGAAAAGACCTTAATGACATGGAGATAAGTAATCTACCTGATAAAGAATTAAAAGTAATGGTATAACAATGTTCATCAAACACAGAAGAAGAATGAATGAACACAGTATGAACTTCAACAAAGAGTCAGAAAATATAAGAAAGAACCAATCAGAGCTGAAGAATATAATAACTGAAATGAAAAATACACTAAAGAAAATTAAAAGCAGATTAGATGATACATAAGAATGAATCACCAATCTGGAAGGCAGATTAGTGGCAATCACATAATCACAAAAGAAAAAAAAAAGAACTAAAAAAAATTAGGATAGTTTAAGAGACCAGTAGGACAACATCAAGCATATTAACATTCACATTATAGGGATCTCAGAAGGAGAAGAAAGAAAGACAAGAAGAGAGAGGGAGGGAGGGAGGGAGAGAGAGAGAGAAAGAAGGAAAGAAGGAAGGAATGAACGAAGGATGGAAGGAAGGGACAAAAAGAGGAAGAAAGGGAGGAAGGAAGAAAGGGGCAGAAAAATTATTTGAAGAAATAATGGCTGAAAACTTACCTAACCTGAGAAAGGGGACAGACATCCAGGTCCAGAAGCATAGAAAGTCTCAAACAAGATGAACCGAAAGAGATCCACAGTAATATACATTATAATTAAAATGTCAAAAGTTAAAGACAGAGAAATTTAAAAGCAGCAAGAGAAAAACAACTAATTATGTATAAGAGAACCTCCATAAGCCTATAACCAGATTTTTCAGCAGAAACTTTGCAGGCCAGCAGGAGTGGCATGATATATTCAAAGTTCTGAAAGGAAAAAACTACAAACAAGAATACTCTATCCAGCAAGGTTATCATTCAGAATTGAAGGAAAGATAAAAGAGTTTCCCAGAAAAGCAAAAAACAATAGGAATTCATCACCACTAAACCAGTATTACAAGAAGCGTTAAAGAGACTTAAGTAGAAAAAAAAAAGGCCATAACTAGAAATAAGAAAATATAAAAGAAAAAATCTCACTGATAAAGGCAAATATATAATAAAGGTATTGAATCAACTAACTATAAAACTATTATAAAAGTTAAAAGACAAAAGCAGTACAATCAGCTATAACTATGAGTGGTTAAAGAATACACAAAATGAAAAGGTGTAAAATATGACATAAAAACATAAAATATGGGGAGAATAAAAATAGAGTGCTTTTTGAATGCATTTGAACATAAGCAACTATCAACTTAAAATAGACTGTTTTATATAGATTATTATATATGAATCTCATGGTAACCACAAACCAAAAACATAATAGAGACACAAAATTAAGAGAAAGGAATCCAAACATAATGCTAAAGGAAAACATCAAACTGTAAGGGAATAAAATAAGAGAAGAAGAAAGGAACAGAGAAGAATTACAAAAACAACCAAAAAACAATTAACAAAATGGTGATAAGCACATACCTATCAATAATTACTTCAAATGGAATTGGACTAAATTCTCCAATCAAAAGGCATAGAGAGGCTGAATAAATTTTAAAAACCCAAGAACCTCTTATATGTTATGTATAGGAGACTCACTTCAGATCTAAAGACACATACAAGCTGAAAGTGAAGAGACGGAAAAAGATATCCCATGCAATGTACATGAAAAGAAAGCTGGGTTCGTAATACTTAAATCAGGTAAAATAAACCTTAAAACACAATGTAACGAAAGACAAAGAAGGGCATTTCCTAATGTCAATCCAACAAGAGGATATAATATTCGTAAATATTTATGTGCCCAACAAAAAACTACCTAAATATGTAAGCAAATGTTAACAGACATGAAGGGAAAATTGACAATAGAACGATAGTAGGGGACCTTAACACTACACTTACATCAATGGACAGATCATCCAGAAAGAAATTCAACAAGGAAAAATTGGCCTTAAATGAACATTAGATCAGATGAACTTAATAGATGTATACAAAATATCCCATCCCAAATCTGCCAAATATACATTTTTTACAAGTGCACGTGGAACATTCTCCAGGGTAGGTCACGTTAGGTCACAAAACAAATTTCAATAATTTAAGAAGATTGAAATCATATCAAGCAGCTTTCATGACAACAGTGGTATGAAGCTAGAAATCAATTACAAGAAGAAAACGAAAAAACACAAAGAGGTGGAGGCTAACCAATGTGTTATTAAATAACCGATTGATCAATGAAGAAATCAAACAGGAAATGAACAAAAACCTTAAGAAAAATGACTATGAAAGTACACCATTCCAAAATCTATGGGACACAGCAAAAGTGGTTCTAAGAGGGAAATTCATATTGATACAAGCCTACCCCTGGAAAAATCTCAAATAAACAACCTAACTTTATACCTAAAGGAACTAGAATAAGAAGAATAAACAAAATCCAAAATTAGTAGAAGAAAAGAAATGATAAAGTTCAAAGTGTTCAACTGACACCACAGAAACACAAAGGCTCATAAGAGACTACTACAAACAATATACACCAACAAATTGGACAACCTAGAAGACATGGGTAAATTCCTAGAAACATACTACCTTCCAAGACTGAAACATAAACAAATAGAAAATCTGAATATACCTATTACTACTAATAAAATTGAATCATTAAACAATTCCCAACAAACAAATCTCAAGGACCAAACAGCTTCACATTTGAACTCTACCAAACATTTAAAGAAGAGTTAATACCTATTATTCTCAATTCCAGAAAACTGAAGAAGGAAGTCTTCCAAACTAATTTTACAAGGCCAGCATCATTCTGATACCAAAACCAGACAAAGACACAACCAAAAAAAGAAAATTACAGGCCAATATCCCTGATCAACATAGATGCAAAAATATTTAACAAAATGTTAGAAAATCAAATTCAACAATACATTAAAGGGATCACAAACCTGTTCAAGTGGGACTTATTACAGTGATGCAAGGATGATTCAACATGTGTGTAAGTCAATCAAAGTGTTATCCCACATTAACAAAAGATAAAAATCATATGATCAGCTTAATAAACACAGAAAAAGCATTTGACTAAAATCAATATCCACTTATGATAAAAACTCTCAAAAAAGTGGGTATAGAGTGAACGGACCTTGACATAGTTAAAGCCATATATGACAAAGCCACAGCTAACATCATACTCAACAGTGAAAAGCTGAAAGCTTTTCCTCTAAGATCAGGAAAAAGACAAGGATGCCCACTATAATCACTTATTCCACATAGTACTGTAAATCCTAGCCAGAGCAATCAGGCAGGAAAAAGAAGTAAAATGAATCCAAATTTGAAGAAATAAAACTATCACTATTTAAAGGTGTCATGACACTAGAGAGAAACCCCAAAGACTCCACTAAAAACCTATTAGAACTAATAAATGAATTCAGTAAAACAGCAGGATACAAAATTAATATACAGCAACCAGTTGTGTTTCTATACACTGTCATCATAATAATGAACTATCAGAAAGGGAAATGAAGAAAACAAATCCCATTTACAATTGCATAAGGTTGTAAACTACATAAGGTTCCCTGTACACACCAGGCTCTTTCAAACTTTGTGCATTTTCTCATTTCTCCCATGCACCTTGAATACCCTTTTCCCCATCATTGCCAGCCTAGTATCCTTCAAGACATGTTCAGATGTATTTTCCTTCCCTGAAACCCAACTTGTATTGAGAGCATTTCCTCTGTGCTCCCTTAGAACTTGTGTCCAAGCTACTTGTTTTCATTTCTCTCATTAGAATGTAATTTCCTGAAAGATTTTTTTTTTTTTGCTTTGAAGTATAGTGATTTACAATGTTGTGTTAGCTTCAGGTGTACAGCAAAGTGATTCAGTTATACATACATATATAACAATTTTTTCAGATTCTTTTCCCTTATAGGTTATTACAAAATATTGAGTATAGTTCCCTATGCCACCTAGTAGGTCCTTGTTGGTTATCTATTTTATGTATAGTAGTGTATATATGTTAATTCGAAACTCCTAATTTATCCCTTCCCCCCCTTTCCCCTTCTTTAACCATAAATTTCTTTTCTATACCTGTGGCTCTATTTCTGTTTTCTATGTAAGTTCACTTTTATCATTTTTTTAGATTCCACATATAAGCGATATCCTATGATATTTATCTTTGGCTTACTTCACTTAGTATGATAATCTCTAGGTCTCTCCATGTTGCTGCAAATGGCATTATTTCATTCTTTTTATGGCTGATTAATATTCCATTGTGTATATATATACCACATCTTCTTTATCCATTCATCTGTCGATGAAAATTCAGGTTGCTTCCATGTCTTGGCTATTGTAAATAGTGCTGCAATGAACGTTGGCGTACATGTATCTTTTTGAGTCAAGGTTTTCTCTGGATATATGTCCCGGAGTGGGATTGCAGTTTCTTAATCATTTCTGAGTAAGCCCAGAACAATTACTGCAAAATAGCAGTTCCCAGACTATCTTATTTATTTATAGCCTCTCGAGTTGAAAATATTTTCCATTGAAACTATATACACACACACACACACACACACACACACACACGTATATATGTGTGTGTATGATTATATACATATGTATATAATCAAGCTGGCATTGAATAGGTTAAAATTAGACCTTCTTGCTGGTTTTGATTTCATGGATTATGGTTAACAGGATGTTAGTTACAGCTAATAATACCACTATGAAACACTTCAACAACCAACATTTTCACACACATTAAAATGTCTACCATATGCCAGACCTAGGAGCCTGGGAGAACCTTCCAAGGTAGATAGCCTTGCTTAGCAACTGCTACAGTCCTTTTCTTCTGAGGACAGTATATATTTTGAAATGACAGAATGTTGTTAGTTCTAAGGTCTCCCGATAGCATGTGCATCTCATTATCTGATAAAAAGCAAAAGCACACCTTTATCACACGTGGCCTGTGATCTGATGCAATGCTAGGAATTTGTTGATAGAGTTGAGCAGATGCCTATCCAGCAAGTCTCTAACTGTGATCTTGGCAAGAAATATTCTATGAGAAAGCTAACAGTTTTGCCTCATAATCAATTTTGCCTTCAGGGCTCCTGCAACTCTATTTTTACTCCCATTTTTGCTCCATCTGCACAAGAGTTGAGCTGCTGCCACCAAATCAACCTGACACAATTCATACCATTTTTCTCATCAGTCAGTCATTCCCCATTTTTGTCCAACAGCTTTCTAAGAAACTGTTTTCTTCGGAAGCCAAGTGCAGTGACTCTCCTTTGTTTTTAAACACTCTTCCTCTGAAAGCCATCTGAGTTTTTCATTTCTTTCTACCTTAGTGCTTCCGTGTGTGTGTGTAGGATTGTACATTTCTGAGCATTATTAAGACCCTTGCTAGTGTCTCCTATAAGTATGTCTTCACTGAGAGAATTGTGATATCAGAAATGCCATCTAAACCAGAGTGCAGAAGATATTATCAACCGAGTTTAACCACAGATTGGTTTATCCTTTTGTTCTTTTCTTAGGAGAAGGGAAAAT
Source organism: Phocoena phocoena (assembly GCF_963924675.1). Taxonomy (NCBI): domain Eukaryota; kingdom Metazoa; phylum Chordata; class Mammalia; order Artiodactyla; family Phocoenidae; genus Phocoena; species Phocoena phocoena. Next base: position 86,460,991 of record NC_089229.1, read on the forward strand.
ATAAGCATAGTATTTCTACAGGAATTGCATGATAGTTTTTCCATCTCTAAATGAGTGGTTCATCTGCCTGCCAGCAGGGGAATTTATACAAACTGCCCAGTCAGACTCCACCTCTAGACACAGCCTTACTTGGATAGCTCCCCGCAGAGGTATTCAATATTGTAAATATCTCATCCTTTATAATCAATATAAACTTAAATTTTCTTTGCAATAATTTGCAAGAGAATACTTGCTTTGAAATCTGAAAGAACTGGGTTTAAATCCCCAGTCTGCACTGAAATTTATCATGGAAATGATAATACTAACTTCATGTTCCTTCAAGGATTAAATGACAGAATGTATCAAACATAGCAATATATGAGATTTTTATAGTTGTCTATAAAATGCCTTTTCCTTAAAATGGAATATGAGGGGAGCCTTTAATTATTTGCAAAAGTCAGAAAATACAAAGGCAAATGAGTTTTGTTCACTAAGGCCAAAAGCTTCTCTGAATCTTAAGCAATACGAAGCGATTACAAAAGATGCAGCAAGAGCCCCTACATGGTCTAGCAGTCACCGAGGCTGAGCATGGTATGTAGCCAGGAGTCTGCTGTAAGTGGTGAAGAAGTAGGTTCTGGAGTTAGGCTACCAATTATAGTCATTTGATCTTGGGCAAAGAACTTTACCCCTCATGTGCTTTAGTTTCCTTATCTCTGAAATAGTTTCTGCCTCATAGGTTTCTTAAGAAGATTTAGAGTTGATACGTTAAAGCATAAGAAGAGGAACAGGGAAGCAGAAAAATAAAGATGTCATACTGACCAGCTCTCTAGACCTAACAGAGTTTACCCGAACCTGAGCACCGATCTTTCATTTTCATGTGCCTATTAAGAATAACTATGGGGCTGCCCTGGTGGCGCAGTGGTTGAGAGTCCGCCTGCCGATGCAGGGGACACGGGTTCGTGCCCCGGTCCGGGAAGATCCCACATGCCGCGGAGCGGCTGGGCCCGTGGGCCATGGCCGCTGAGCCTGTGCGTCCGGAGCTTGTGCTCCGCAATGGGAGAGGCCACAACAGTGAGAGGCCCGCGTACCGCAAAAAAAAAAAAAAAGAATAACTATGAACTTTCCACATGCTGAAATTTCATTGGTGTATACATCACAAAACCATTCCTCCCAAGTGGTTTCTCTTTTTTTTAATTTACTTTATTGGAGTGTAGTTGATCTACAACGTTGTGTTAATTTCTGCTGTACAGCAAAGTGATTCGGTTATACACACATATTCTTTTTTGTATGCCTTTCCATTATGGTTTATTACAGAGTATTGAATATAGTTCCCTGTGCTATACAGTAGGACCTTGTTTTTTATCCATTTTATATATAATAGTTTGCATCTGCTAATCCCAAACTCCAAATCCATCACTCCCCCACCCCCACTCCCCTTGGCAACCATATGTCCCTTCTATATATCTGTGAGTCTGTTTCTGTTCCTTAGATAAGTTCATTTGTGTCATACTTTAGATTTCACATATAAATGATATCATATGGTATTTGTCTTTCTCTTTCTGACTTACTTCACTTAGTATAATAAACTCTTGGTCCATCCATGTTGCTGAAAATGGCAGGTTTTCATTCTTTTTAATGGTTGAGTAATATTCCATTGTGTGTGTGTGTGTGTGTGTGTGTATATATATATATATATATATATATATATATATATATATATACCACATCTTCTTTATCCATTCATCTGTCAATGGACATTTAGGTTGCTTCCATGTCTTGCCTATTGTATATAGTGCTGCTGTGAACATAAGAGTGCTCGCATCTTTTTGAATTATAGTTTTGTCTCGATATATGTCCAGAAGTGGGATTGCTGGATCATATGGCAACTCTATTTTTGACTTTTTGAGGACCCTCTATCCGTTGTCCATAGTGGCTGTACCAATTTTCATTCACCCAAATGGTTTCTTTTGCTTAACCCTCTCCTCCCAACTGTTTTTCATAAAAGGTACACATTCTTCCCTAGAAACTTCTAGCATCTACACATTTGTTGAAAACTGGGCTCAGAATTTAACTCTTTATTTCACTGGTTTATCTTTTCTCTTGCCTAGTTTTTAATCATGATCACTTACATGTAAAAACCTACAGGGATATTTCCATTCTGTTTTTCATTCTTATCTTTTGAAATATTTTAGAAGTTTCAATTCAAATATTTTTGATGAAACAAAAATTCCAAGCTTTTAGATATCCCTTCACACCCTACTCAAATCATCTCATATCACAGAGACTTGTGATTCTTAAACCATTCATTCTAAAAGAAGGAAAAGTAGATCAGTGTAGGGAAAAAGAGTTGGAAGCAAATATTGGTCCAAACTCTTATCTTAAATAAGTTCTGATTACATTTCTTGTAAAAGTATAGTTTTAGGAACCAACAGATTTTGACTGATAGCTTCTATTCTATTTAAATCTGATATAGCCAACAATGTGTCAAGATAGTGTACATTTTTCTTACTGTAGTTAAGTCAAGACATGACTTATTTGGAACAAACTTATCCTTATACTTCAGCAGCTGACTTCAGCTTTATTTAAGAGAACCAACAGTCGGGCAAAATTTAAAGGAACTGACTGAGACTGAGCAAGAGAAACACGAGGCTGAATGCTCTCAAGATCCTCCTGCAGAATAAGCTTTGTTTTAAATGAATGTGATGTCGCAGTTCAAACCTCTGAGTTTGGGGATCTACAATAGTTGGTAGTAATTCTACCTTCCCCCTTTTATGTCTTAATTATATTTCATAATCATTCTGTTATATGCTTTGTTTTAACAAGTAAGCCCTAGGTATCCCTGTGCCACTGCAGAGAAGGTAGTCTCGTGAAGGTTATGAGAAGTCTGGTCAGCAGGGCATACCATTTCCTGTTAAAAGCTGTTTCTAAGATATAAATAGAAGCTTTTCCAGGACTTCAGCTTGATGCTATATTGGGAATCATGTAACATTTACAATATACTTCCATGTAAGACAATCTTGTGCTAAAGCATCGCTAAAAGAGACAGAGCCTCTGGGGTTCACCACATATGATATTCAGAAGTAGTGGCGAGTCCAATCTCCTATTTTGATCCTCACTTCTTATTATGGTAAGTAGCTTCCTGATTTTCTGCCTTGTCCAGCTAGCATTGCAGTATTTCGCTCATTAGAAGTAGACAGTGAACATTCCTCCTAAAATTCCATTTACTTGATCTGTAGCTACTGCACTGGAATTTAAACTAAAGATTTTTAAATATAGGATGAAATATTTAAGCTCTTTTTGAATGAAAGAGATAGGTTTAATTCAAAAAGGGAAGGAAATTTAATTCAAGTATATAAAACAGTACCATCCAATGATCTAGAAACGTTCAAAGAGCTAATAAGAATGCCCCAAATTCTAAATTTAGATACTCGTACTATATTATAGTTTACTACAAATTTTTACTCATTGTTTTCCTAAAGAATCTGCATATTTCAGTATCTCAAGGTTTTTTGCATAAATTCTAGATGATGTTTGACACTTTAAACAATTCCTGGGAGGAAATCCTATAATTCATATGGAAGAAAGATGTGCATGACTGAGATATTTGTGAAGCTGTCTAATTAAAATAGTCTCGTGAACTTGTATTCTGACGTCACTGTGGACATATTTCCTTAACACTCTGAATTTTATCATATGTTTAGAGTTATAAATGTAATTCTTAACTCGAAGATGAAGAAAAAAGTAGTAACATGATGCCACCTGTAAACCTGAGGATCAATGATAAACACAGGGCTATAGACAAAATCTTCTCAGAGACATCAATGAGCTTAAAGATACCCCAGGATTTGCTGGCCCAAGATCTGGAAGAAGACAAGAAATCAGAGACAGAGATATAAGCTCAGGCACTCAAAACACACTTATCCTAAGAATATTGTCCATTCCTGTAGGAGTAGTTGACAGGCTGAGCAGTGCTTTTGATGGTCTTATGGGACTGTAGAAATAAAAGTCAAAATCAGGAACTTGCTAGAAGAGGGAACATTGATAATGTACCCACTCCAAAGGGTGATACCCATAAAGTAAGCTGGAATAAGCAAACCCAACCCTCTCTTGAACATGCAACCTATCATCTGTTGGGCCCAGGAAGCTTAACTCTTGACTTTAAATATTTCTGAACCTGTAGGACCCTTATGTATCCTGAGAAAGCCAACAAAAATCCTCTGTGAAGGATGATATCATATGAAAGTCATCAAAATTTTTTCCAGACAATTTCTAATATATCAATACTATTATCACAAAGTTGGATAAAATCAGGTACACAAGGAAAGGCAATATCATGAGTGAAAACCAACAGACAAAAGATAAAGAGCTTTCCTTGGCTTGAGGGTTCCCCTGCTCTGCCCAGGCAGGAGAGCTAATTCATAGCCCCACCCACTACTGGGTGTAGTTTCAAGCCGCATCTGCCCAGAAAGTGTGGCCAGAAAGCCTAGAAGCTGTATAGCCCAGCAATGCTTGAGCAGAGAGTCCAGACAGACAGAGCTGACTGTCTGCAGAGCAAAGCCAGTGGCCCTGTTTGGCCACAGAACTTGGGTTGCAGATTGGCTTGAGTCAAGACCACAAACAAAGAGCCTTCCTGGCCTTGGAGCTGGTTTTTCTGCTCTGCCCAGGAAACTAATTTGTAGCCCCACCCATTGCTGAATACAGCCTTCAGCCTCTCAGACCAGGGAACCTAACCAAAGCACACAGGAAGCTGCATAACCCATCTAACCATGCTTACAGTGACACTTGAACAGAGAGCATAGACTGTGGCTTTCTCCATCTGCAGAGCAAAACCAGTGGCCCTGTCTGACCAGGGAATTCAGTGCATAGGTTTGCCTGATTTAGGTCCCCAAACAATGAGCCAGGCAGGTCATGCGGCCTGCCCTGGCAAGGGCAAGTGCAGGGAAGCTAATTCATAGCCTTGCCTACTTCTGGATAGTACCCATGCCAGTTGTCTAGAAAGCCTGACCAGAGAGCCTAGACAACTTCAGAGCCCATCCTACTACCTCACTTAGGCAGAGAAGCAAGCCAATAGTCCTATCCAACTGTTCTCAGCCAGGAGCTACCCCCATCACCTAAAAGCTCAGACTGTGAGCTTGTCTCAAAACAGACCCTGATAATGAGCCCCACCTGCCAAAGGACATGACCAGTAGATACATCTAGAAATTAAAGCTGAGCTGACTGGCAAAGAACTGTCTCTGCCAAATCAAACTCGTAAAGTCTGGAAGAGGAAACCACTTACTCAAATGTATAGATACCAACGTAAGGAATCAAGGATCACAAAAAAATCAGGTAAGCATGACACCAACAAAGAGAACTAATAAAGTTCCAATAACTGACCCTAAAGAAATGGAGATCTATGAACTGTCAATTCAGAATAAACTTCTTTGGGTCCTCCCTTCTTTGGGAGGACCCAAAGAAGTTTAGTGAACTACAAGAACACAGATGACAACTAAACAAAATTAGGAACACAATGCATGAACAAAACAAGAAGTTCAACAAAGAAAAAGAAACCATCAAAAAAAAACCAAAAACAAACAAACAAAAAAAAAAACAAACAGAAATCCTAGAGCTCAAAAGAACAATGACTGAGCTGAAGAATCCAATAGAGAGTTCAAAAGACTCAACCATGCAGAAGAAAGAGTGAATGGTCCAGATGATAGGACATTTGAAATTATCCAGTCACAGGAGAAAGAAAAACAAAAACAACATACATATACACATTATGGGAATTCCAAAGACAGAAGAGAAAGAAAAAGGGACAGAAAGTATATTTAAAGCAATAATGGTTGAAAAGTTCCCAAACGTGGGGAGAAAAATGTACATCCAATCCATGAGGTGCAAAAACGTTAAACCTAAACAGGGCTACACAAAGACACATTATAATTAAATTGTCAAAAGTCAAAGATAAAGAAAGGATTTTGAAGGCAGCAAGAGTAAAGAGAGATGTTATATACAAGATAACCTCCATAAGATTAATTAATGGCAAATTTCTCAACAGAAACTCTTCAGGCCAGGATAAAATAGGATGACATATTCAAAATATTGAAAGAAAAAATTGTTAAAAAAGAATTCTATACCTCGCAAAAGCTGTTCTTCAGAACTGAAGGGAGATAAAATCTTTCCCAAGCAAAAAAAAAGCTGAGGGAGTTCATCACCACTAGATCTGTCATACAAGAAATGCTAAAGGGAATTCTTTGAGTGGAAGTAAAAGGATGCTAATTCTCACCATAAAAACATAAGAAGGTAGCATGAAACTCACTAGTAATGGTAAATATATAGTCAAAATTAGATTCTGTAATGTGGTAATAGTAGTGCACAATTCACTTACAAATCTAGTTTAGAAGGTAAAAAACAAATGTAGTAAAAAATAACCATAACTACAATAATCTGTTATTGAATGTACAATATAAAAATATGTAAACTGTAACATTAATAACCTAAAATTTGAGGGTGAGAAATAGAAGTGTAAAGTTTAGGAATACTATCAAATTTAAGTTGTTATCAGTTTAAAATAGAGTGTTATAATTTTCAGATATTTTATGTAAGCCTTATAGTAACTACAAGGGAAAAACCTGTAATGATTACACAAAAGAACATGATAAAGAAGTCAAAACATACTAATACCAGAAGACATCAAAATACCCCCCAAAAGACAGCAGGCTAAGAAACAAGAACAATGGATCCACAAAACAACCAGAAAACAACTAACAAAATACCAATAGTGAGTCCTTACCTATCAATAATTCCTTTAAATATAAAAGGATTAAACTATTTAATCAATGGCATAGAATGGCTGAATGAATCAAAAACAAGATTTTACAATATGCTAACTACAAGACGTTCACTTTAGCCTGAAAGACACACACAGACTGAGAATGGAGGAGTGAAAGAAGATGTTTCAAGCAAATGGTAACCAAAATTAATTAAGGGTAGCTATACTTGTATCAGACAAAATAGACTTTAAACTAAAAATGGTAAAAAGGAACAAAAAGGAATACTATATAATAAAAAAGTGTCAATTCATCAAGAAGATATAAGAATTCTAAATATTTATGTACCCAATATCAGAGCACTAATATATAAGCAAAAACTAACAGAGCTAAAAGAAGAAATAAACATTAATACAATAATAATTGGTCACTTTAATTCTCATCCAGGCAGAGAATCAATAGCAAAACAGCAGATTTGAATGACACTACAGACCAAACAAACCTAACAAACATATACAAAACAATATATCTGACAAGAGCAGAATACACATTTCTCTCAAGCATACATGGAACATTTTCTAGGAGAAACCATATGTTAGTCCAGAAAACAATTTTTAGTATATTCAAGAAGACTGAAATCATATCACAAAAAAAAAAAAACCAAAAAAAAAAAGAAATATCAAGTATTATCTCTGACCACAATGGTGTGAAACTAGAAATCAATAACAGGAGGAAAACTGGAAAACTCATGAATACATGGATATTAACACTCCTAAACAACCAATAGATCAAAGAGGAAATTTAAAAGTATCATGAGACCAACAAACGGAAACACAGCATACCACATGTTATGAGATGCAGCAAAAACAGTTCTAAGAGGAAAGTTTATAGCAATAAACAGCTACATTAAGAAACAAGGAAGATTTAAATAAACAACTTAACTCTATGCCTTACAAAACTAGAAAAAGAAAAACAAACTGAGCCCAAAGTTAGCAGAAGGAAAGAAATAATAAACATGTATACAATGGAATATTACCCAGCCATAAAAAGGAACGAAATTGGGTCATTTGTAGAGATGTGGATGGATCTAGAGACTGTCATACAGAGTGAAGTAAGTCAGAAAGAGAAAAACAAATATCATATATTAATGCATATATGTGGAACCTAGGAAAAATGGTACAGATGAACCGGTTTGCAGGGAAGAAACAGAGACACAGATGTAGAGAACAAATGTATGGACACCGAGCAGGGAAAGCGGCAGGGATGGTGGTGGTGGTGGGATGAATTGGGAGATTGGGATTGACATGTATACACTGATATGTATAAATAGATAACTAACAAGAACCTGCTGTATAAAAAACAATAAATAAAATTCAAAACAAAAAGAAATAATAAAGATTAGAGCAGAAATAAATGAAACAGAGAAGAGGAAAATAATAGAAAACAAACATGAGAGCTGGTCCTTTGAAAAGATAAAGTTGACAAACTTTTAGCTACACTATCCAAAGCAAAAAGAGAGAGGACTCAGAAACAACAGAATCATAAATGAAACAGGAGACATTACAATTGATACCACAGAAATACAAAGGATCATAACAGGATACTACGAACAACTATACATTAACAAACTGGTCAACCTAGAAGAAACAGAAAAACCTTTAAAAATATAAAACCTACCAAGACTGAATCAGGAAGAAATAGAATATCTGAACAAACGAATTACTAGTAAGGAGATTGAATCATTAATTAAAAATCTCTCAACAAAGAAAACCCCAGGACCAGAAGGCCTCACTGGTGAGTTTTACCAAACACTTAAAGAAGAATTAATACCAATTCTCAAACTCTTCTAAAAAGCCAAAGAGGAGGGACTATTTCCACACTCATTTTATAAGACCAGCATTACCTGACATCAAAGCCAGTAATAGACACTATAAGAAAAGAAAACTATAGGCCAATACCCTTCATGAATATGGATAAAAATTTTTCTCAATAAAATACTAGCAAACCAAATTCAGAAGCACATTAAATGGATCAATCACCATGATCAAGTGAGATTTATCCCTGCGAGGCAAGGATGGCTCAACATTTATAAATCAATAAATGTACTATATATAGAATGAAAGAAAATAATAATATGATCATCTCAATATACACAGAAAAAGCATTTGACAAAATTCAACATCTGTTCATGCTAAAAAGTCTTAAATTAGGTATGGAAGGAAAGTACATCAACATAATAAAGGTCATGAATGACAAACCCACTGCTAAGATCATACTCAACAGTAAAAGATTGAAAGCTTTTCCTCTAAGATCAGGACCAAGACAAGGGTGCCAACTCTCACTACTCCTATTCAACATAGTACTGGAAGTCCCAGCCCAGCAACCAGGCAACATAAAAAGATAAAAGGTATCAGAATTGGAAAGGAAAAAGGAAAATTGTGTCTATTTGTATAATAATTTTATGTGTAAAACTATCCCAAAGACTACATACACACACACACACACACACACACACACAGATCTAATCAACAAATTTAGTGAAGTTGCAGGACACATAATTAACATACAAAAATCGGTAACATTTCTATACACTAACAATGAATTATCTGAAAAGGAAAAAAAGAAAATGATCCCATTTACAGTAGCACAAAAGCAATAAAATACTTAGGAATAAATTTAGCCAAGAAACAAATTTCTCTACAGTTTTCATTGCATTGATGAAAGAAATTGAACAAGACACAAATAAATGGAAAAAATCTCATGTTCATGTGTTGGAAGAATTAGTATTGTTAAAATGTTCATAGTACCCAAAATGGTCTATAGATTCAATGCAATTCCTATCAAGATTTCAAAAGTATTTTTTAAAGAAAGAGAAAAGCAACCCAGAATTCATTTGGAGCCACATAAGACTCCAAATAGCTAAAGCAATACTGAGAAAGAAGAAAAAAGCTGGAGGCATCACACTTCCTGATAAACTATATTACAAACTAGAGTAATCAAAACAGTATTATACTGGGATAGACAAATAAAGCAATGGAATAAAGAGCTTAGAAGTAAACTCATAAATACATGGTCAACTAATATTTGACAAGAGAGCCAAGAATAGTCAATGGAGAAAAGACAGTTTCTTCAATAAATGGTGTTGGGGAACTGAATATTTACATGCACAAAAATGAAACTGGACCCCTATCTTATACTCCTTATGAAAATTAAATCAAAATTGGTTATAAAGACTTAAATATGTAATACCTGAAGGTATAAAACTCCTGGAAGAAAGAATAGGGAAAAATCTCCTTGACATTGGTTTTGGCAGTAATTTTTGCAACAAAAGCAAAAAATAAACAAGTGGAACAACATTAAACTACAAAGCTTCTGCAAGGCAAAAGAAATAATCAACAAACTGAAAAAGAACTAACATATGATCCAACAATTCTACTTCTGGGTAAATATCTGAAGGAAATGAAATTACTATCTCAAAGAGATATCTGTACTCCCACATTCATTGCAGCATTATTTACAATAGTCAAGACATGGAAACAATCTAAGTGTCCTTCAGCAGATGAATGGATAAAGAAAAAAATACAATGGAATATTATTCAGAATAAAAGAAGCAAATCCTTCTATTTCTGACACCATGGCTGAAGCTTGAGACAATTATGCTAACTGAAGATAAGTCAGACAGAGAAAGACAAATACTTTATAATCTCACCTATTTGTGGAATCAAAAAAAAAAAGGCCAAATGTTTAGAAACAAAGAGCAGATTGGTGGTTGCTGGGGGCTGGGGGTGGAAGGCTAAGGAGATGGGTGATGGTGATCAAAAGGTACAGACTTTCATTTATAAGATGAATAAGTTCTGGTCATGTAATGTACAGCATGGTGACTATAGTTAACACTACTGTATTATATACTTGAAAGTTGCTAAGAGAGTAGATCTTAAAAATCTCACCACACACACACTCACACACACAAATGATAACTGTGTAGGGTGATGGAAGTGTTAACTAACCTTATTGCAATAATTATTTTGCAATATGTACAGATATGAAATCATCATGGTGTATAGCTTAAACTTACACAGTGTTATAGATCAATCATATCTCCATAAAGCTAAAAGAAAAACATTTAATCAATATAAAAAAAGTATTAAAGAGATACTTCACATTCTTTTTACTAAATCTTTTTAATCTTGCGTATATTTTAAATAACAGCACATCTCAATTAGGACCAGCAACATTTCAGTTGTTCAGTAGACACAGGTGACTTGTGGCCAATGTATTGCATGGTCTAAACACTCCAAGACATGAGACTGTTGTGCAAGACATAAGCAGATTTTGCATACGGAATTATGTGAGTAATTGTAGCCAGGGGACGGATTGTAACAGACTGAATATGACCACAAATATTTTGCAGCTCACCCATTAAGGAGTGGAATCTATTTCACCACTCCTTGAAGCTAGGCTCACCTTTTACTAGCTTTGACCAACAGAATGTGACAAAAGTGGTTTTGCATGAGTTCCAGAGCCTATTTTAAGAGTTCCTAATTCTCAAGAAGATTTCTAGCTTTTCTTTCACAGTCTCGGAAAATACCCCTGCTGTTTAAGGCGGCTGGGCACCAACTACTGAAAGACGAGAGATTTTCTAGATCAATGATCATAGGCAACAGGGAACACCCAGACTGCAGGCATGTGAGTGAGGTCACCTTAGAACCGCCCCCCCCCCCACAATCAAGCCACCAGAGGACTGCTCTGTGTAAGCCCAGGTGAGACCAGCAGAAGTGCCCAACTTCTCCCAGCTACCCTTTGTCCTTTCTGTCATTGATAATCTCCCAACAGCCTCTCACTACCTATTGGCATTTATTTGGCAACGACACATCTGTGAGGCTACTACTTCCTAACATTCCATATGGAGAGGCATTCGATCTATTCTCAGCCTTACATTCCTAAATTGAATAAGAAATGCTGTAATATTTTCCCTTTTCAATGTTAGTTCTAAGACCTCTCTGATTCTCTAGCTCTCTATTCCCCTCCACAGTTTAGCAATCTTAGCTTATATGGTGGTGGGGTAGGCAGCTGCTTCTGCCCTATTACTTATTTTCCCAGTTTTTTTCCTGTCTTACAACTATTCAGTGAGACCCTTCCTTTGAACAATGCCTAGCTGGCCATAGTGGGATAGGATCCCAGGTCTAAGGCAGACAAATGAAAGCGGAGGCAGAATAGGAAATATATCAGTTATAATCCTCACATTCATTTGTCCGAATAAATTGCAAGTACATGGAACACAATTTAGTTTATAAACCTTATACGCACTGCCACACTGCAGAGAGTTGCATGCATGGTAAATACCAAATATGTAAGTTTCATTTGTTGATTGAGTCAATAAATCCATCCAGAGAGAAGTCATTCCTTTCACGTATCTGACTTTTCTCTCCTCAGAGGAAGGTTATACCTCCAACCCTTTTGAAGTCAACAGGCATAAATCCTTCCCAAAACAGCTACATAGACCACTAGTGCCTACCGGGTAATTTTCTGCTCAGGGACAAACAGAAAAGAGGATACGGAAGAGGGAGAGAGTTACTGTGTGCTACACATTCATGAAAACATACTCTTAGTTCCATTCTGGCTGGAAACAGAGACTTAGGCCAAGCAGTTCTTAATCTATAATTTTTTGATATGTTGATTAATTCGATGGTACAATAACCAGCGTTTGTAATCTGCTTCAATCAAATAGATATTATAGCTTGCTGATTTTCTAAAATATAGTTATAAATAGATTCTTTGATTTTTACTGTAAGGTTTTGATTATGTCAGACATTGATATACTATATGTGGGAATCGGTGCAGGACCGTGGAATGTTCATTAGCGTGAACCATAAATCAGATATCATTCGTTATGTGAATGAATAAAAATATGAATTTTCTACTCATCTCCAAGTTATCAGTGTGATTAACAGATAGCAAGAGGTCATATTTTTCTAAAATGCAGCACTGGTTCAAAATCCAAATCATTAACTATTTACCTCTTTCCAGATCCTTAACTGAAACTTTAAGGCAAAATAATAAAAATATATTTTGAAATAGTATGAAATAAGTATACAACATAATTTCTTTATACATGTATGTCAAAATTTACAAAGTAAGGAAAACCTGTTACGCAGTTCTAGAGAGACAAAAAATAGAATGGCACTGGCAAAAATGGGAGACACATAGAAGGTCCCAATAAAAATTTTGAATAAACCTTTATGATTTTGGAGAGCTAATTTCAAAGTTTAGATGATTAACTCTCCTTCGTAAATTACTATTTGCAAAACAGTAATAATTCAGGTAAATGAGCATCTAATAACTAAGAATCCATTGCAAATGACACTGTTCCTAAGAAAAAGTTCCTGCCTTTTATCAAGTGTTTTATCCAAAATGAAGGAAAAGAAAAGGGAAGGAAATAATCCATAGCGTGAATTTTGGTTTTTTGTTTGTTTGTTGTTTTTGCTCTCCCTATTCAGTTTATTTTCTTTCTGAAACCAGATATTTAACTTATCAACCCAGACAGTTTCATCAGTATACTAGATTGTGATTTTAAATAATACTGGATTTCATGGAACCAGTGACTCTAAGTTCAATGAAGCACAGGACCTCTCAGAGAAACACTAAAAAAAAAACCATAAATCACAAATTTAATTATTCTGCCTTTAAATATTAGATCATTTTTAAGTCTAGATTTTTACTCCAAATCTCCTGATTAAAATTTATTATATCAGTAATTTTGTTGAAAATATCTATTGAGCCAAGTTCTCCCTGGTGCCAAAGTTACTCCCTAACAGTAAACATAACAGTTCCAAAAAGCAAAGTTCCAGTAGCCCGAGAGAGTTAACACTTTCCTTGAAGGATTGACTTAAATCCAGAGAAAATACAAACCTATAAATGTAGAGATTTTCATTAAATGGAAATTAAGAAGAGCACTTTGGAGGACTGGTACAGAGAAGGCCACGTTAGAAAATACACTTTCAGTTGGAAAGAATAATACCCGTTTAAAAACTACTAAAAGGTCATTTAAACACAAATATTATATGAAGTCTATTTGACCATACTTTTCGAAATGGTTAAGAAAATTGGGGATGTTTAAAAACACAAAATGTAAACTTTTTAATGCGTATATATTTTTTTCCCCTCAGACTCTTGAAGCAAGCTGAATTTTCCCCCTGGAGCTCTTGTATCTATGCACATAAAAAATGCCTTTAAGCCTAATCTCCTTGGCTCAGAATCCCATGGATGGTTTGCACGGTGTGAATGAAGTTAATTACTCAACCTGTGGTCAGGATGCCAATCCACCTCACGTCCTTGGGGACCTTATTCTATCTGTGGTAATCTCTTTCTTCAATATCTTCAACATCTTTATTTACCCAGCCAGGTTGGCACCCTTAATTGTTCCTTCTCTGCAGGGCAACAGGAGCTCTATAAGAAGCATGGTGGCTATGTTCTCAACGCACAGGCAATTTCTCCAGGATCTAATTCCTATGGTCCATTTTAATGCCATTCATGACAGCTTTATTTACACTGTTTTTACCCTATTGCCTTGAAACCCTTTAGATTCATTAAAGTTGAAAATCTGCCTGCCTTTGATTTTCTCTCCCCTCTCAGAGGACATTTTTCTTTGTTCTGCAGCCCAGAGGCCAGCCCGCTCAGCCCTCCTCCAGCTGGTGCTTCCTAACTCTTGCACCCACCTCATTGCCTGGTTGGCCCCTATTTATCTACATATGGAGATAGCCAAAACCGAATCTTTTCTTACAGCTTTTAAACATATTCAGGTCTATCCTACCTAAAAAAACAACACTTCCATTACTTATCCCCAATCCGTTTGTATTCTAATTCCTCTCTCTCCTTCCCCTTTTGATCAAGCTCTTTGAAGGTGTAACCTACCTTCAGTCTCTACTTCTTTACCCCACAGGCCCCAGAATACTATTCCCCACAGCACACTGAACTTGCGTCATCCTCCTAGTCACTAGCTCCAATGCTATTCTTCTTAATTTATTTTACTTAAACTCCTTATGGCCTGAGAATCTATAGACTGTTCTTTCTTTCTTGAAATTCTCTCCTATGATATGTGTGGCCCTCTTTTCTTTTGGCTTCCTAAGCAGGTCAGATGGGGGAGTGAGAATGGCTTTAAATACTAAAGAAAATGATCTCAAACATAAATAAAAGCATAAAATATGAACGTTCACATGACTTGTAATCTGTCCAGAATATTCCTAATTATTCTCAACTGATTATTTTTCAGTAAAAATTTACCAAAAAAACCCTTGTCAATTTATCCCAATATCCCACATATTTTAATTAGTATCACCTTATACTTGTGGATTAATTTCAAGGAAAATTGACCTCTTCACTATATTGATTCTTTTTTTTTTTGCGGTACACGGGCCTCTCACTGTTGTGGCCTCTCCCGTTGCGGAGCGCAGGCTCAGCGGCCATGGCTCAAGGGCCCAGCCGCTCCGCGGCATGTAGGATCTTCCCAGACTGGGGCACGAACCCGTGTCCCCTGAATCGGCAGGTGGACTCTCAACCACTGCGCCACCAGGGAAGCCCCCACTATATTGATTCTTTTTATTCAAGAGTAAGGCATTTTTTTACTGCTCTTTCAAATCTTTCTCTATGTCCATCATTAGAGTCCTGCATAATAATAAACTTATTTCTAGATATTTTGTCTTTTTTGTTATTATTATATTAACTGTGAAACCTTGCCAAATTCTCTTACTATTTGCAAAAGTTTTTCAGTGGATTTTCTGAAGGCCTTCCAGATGTAAATTATATCATATCATTCATTCATTTATTCAATAAATAGTTATCAAGTACTAATATCTACTATTGGTGGTGCAGTGGTTGAGAGTCCGCCTGCCGATGCAGGGGACACGGGTTCGTGCCCCGGTCCGGGAGGATCCCACATGCCGCGGAGCGGCTGGGCCCGTGAGCCATGGCCGCTGAGCCTGCGCGTCCGGAGCCTGTGCTCCGCAACGGGAGAGGCCGCAACAGTGAGAGGCCCGCGTACCGCAAAAAAAAAAAAAAAAAAAAAAAAAATTCATCTGAATACCTAATAATATTAATTTAATTTCTTCTTTCAGAGTAACCTAAAGATTTATGGCTATAATCATTTCTCTAACCACAGTTTTTGCCACGTAGCATAGGTTTTTCTGAATCTAAAAATCTTGTTTTTACTTTCCAGCTATGAAATTTTGGCCTAGATTTTCCCTTCAATGTTAGAGTTAATACTAGAATGAAGAAAGAAATTAGAACTTCAAATTATTTTCTTAAATTTTTGTTATAAATTTCTATTTTTATTGCATTATAGTCAGAGAATATTATCTGTAATATTTCTACTTTTTAGGATTTACTGAGATTCTCCTTGCACTCATCTAGACAATTTTGGGAAACAACCCATAGAGACTTGAAGAGAAGGAACATTCTCTGTTATTAGGTCACAGAGTTAAACAGTCAACATTAGTTCTATTTAATTAATGCTGTTATTGAGATTCACTATATCCTTGTTTTTTAATTTATTTATTATTTTGCCTGTCATGTCATATGATTTATAGATCTCCTACTATTATTGTTCCCATGTATTGCCTCTTGAAGGTGCTAAATTGTTTGTGGTTTTGATGTTGTTTTATCTGGGACATGAAGATTCATGATGGGGCATGATGGAGCATCTGGAATTAGACAAAGCATATGTTAAACATAAAGAGAAAAGCTGAACCAAAGAATAAGTCTGGGTATCAGATTGCTGCTAAAGGCAACCAGGGCATGAAAGTATAAGATCCTGGGGAGAGAGAAATGGCTCAGGAAGTCAAGTGGACATTTTGCAGTGTTTTTTCCCTTGGTGCCCTTGGCCGTTCAGAGCATGGAACAAGAGGCTGGGGAATCCAGGAAAAGGCCAAACAGATGTCCCTGCTAAGAGGTAGAAAAACAAACAGAACTTTTGACCATCCCACAAGGCTGGAGAGACATAAATTAGAGACCTGAGCTGCGAGCCCAGTGAGAAAGGGGGGGAAAAGAACAACATCCACCCTCTGCTGGTTTCCCCTCATGACATTGATTGATTTCTGCAGCTACATGGGGAAAGGAATCTACGAAGCCAAGCAGAACGTCTTCGAAAAACAAAGAGAGCTTTTGGCAGTGTCACAGTACTTACGAGACAGGGACTTGAGTTTTGGACACCCTGGAAGAAAGGGGCCCAAGTGAAGATCCTGGGCTTTCAATTAGAATTCCTTGGGAGACACACCTTAGGAACAGGGTTCAGAGAGACCCAGATGGAGCCTTAGAAAAACTGCAATCCAGCCTTGAATTTAATTTCTGATTGGATTCTGAAGGGAATCCACTCTTTCTGCTCTTTGAGGAAGATGATATAAGCAAGTCTCTACATTTTTCATATAGAACATCAGACACTGAATCAAAAAACACTATCTATGCCAAAACAAACCAAAAACAAAACCCAGGACTATCTGACCTCACACCAAGAGAAAAAGTAGTTAATAAAAAGAGATCCACAGGTTATCTAGATACTGAAATTATCAAATAAGGACATTCAAGTATCATGACTAATATGTTCAAGAAAACAGAAAGAAAGATGAAGAAAATAGATGAAGAAGTGGAAAATTTCACCAGGGTATTGAAATCTCAAAAAAAGTCAAATGGAAGTTGCAGAAATGCAAAATGAAATAATTAAAATTACAAACTTGATAAAAGGATTAGACAGAGAACAATAGTTAACTGGTGAAGTGAAATACAGATCAAAAGTTTTCATACTGAAACACAGAAGAATAAAAAAAGATTAAAAATAAAGAAATATATATAAGAAAAATAATTAAAATGTCCAACATATTATCAGAGTACAGAAGGAGAGAATCAAGCAAAGCAATGACTACAGAGAAAATGGTTGAGGAGAGTAATCAAGTCACAGATTCATGGAGCTCTTGGCACACCATCAGGATGAAAGCAAGGAAGGTGAAGCCTCCTCACATCATGATCAAGCTTCTAAAAGCTAAAAACAAAGGGAAAATCTGAAAGCACCCAGAGATGTAGGGGGTTGGGGGCATGGGAGAAATACATTACTAAAAAAAGCAATAATAAGACTAACAAGTGATTTTCAACAGAAGGAATGAAAGCTATAAAAGAATGATACAACACCTTGAAGGTACTCAAATCAATATCTACCCATCAGAATTCTATATAAAGTGGGGGAAAAAATCCAGAGACCTGCACTAAAAGAATCACTAAAAAGATTTCTTTGGCAAAAATAAGACGATCCCTGGGACTTCCCTGGTGGTACAGTTGTTAAGAATCTGCCTGCCAATGCAGGGGACACGGGTTCGATCCCTTGTCCGGGAAGATCCCACATGCAGCGGAGCAACTAAGCCCGTGTGCCACAACTACTGGGCCTGTGCTCTAGAGCCTGCATGCCACAACTACTGAAGCCCGCACACCTAGAGCCTGTGCCCCACAACAAGAGAAGCCACCACAATGAGAAGCTCATGCACCAAAACTAGAGAAAGCCCACATGCAGCAACGAAGACCCAATGCAGCCAAAAATAAATAAATTTATTTAAAAATAAATAAAGAGATAAGATGACCCCGTATTCAGTGAGAAATAAAGAACAATGGAAACAATAACTATGTAGTAAGTATAACTTAATATTGACTGAGGAAAATAATAATAATTTCTTTTAGGTTTAATCATATATGCAGAATTGAAATTATAGCAATAATACAAAATAACATAAATAACACAAAAAGGGTAAATGGAATTTAAATGGTCTAAATTCCAAGCATTATTGGGGAATGGTAAAGTTATATTTTATAACTTGACTATATAAGCAAGGTATACATCTTGTAATCTCAAAGTAAATATTAAAAAGATAGAAAAACAATATATAATTAACAAATTACCAGAGGTGAAAAAGGAATCATAGAAAAAAATTGATTAATCTGAAAAGAGGAAGATAAAGGAAAGGAAACAAGAACATAAAATAGGGAGAACTAATTTAAAAAATACAAAGATGGTAAATATAAACTCAAATATACACTAATTAAATAAAAATTAATGAAATATTGCCAGATTATGAAAAACAAAAACAAAATCAAGAACAATACAAGCACATGTTCTAATAAAATATAGGAAACTGAACGGTTGAATGCAAAAGGCCAGAAAAAGATGTGTATGCAAATAGTAACCAAAAGAAAGATGGTGTAGCTATGCTAATATAAATTTTAAAAGACTTTAAGTAAAAAAGCATGACTAGAAATCAATAGGGATGATTCCTAATGATAAAGAGATCAATCCAGCAGCAAATGTAATAGTGCTAACAATCTACATATACCTAATAAAACAGGATGGAAAATATATACACAAAAGTGACAGTGAAAAGGAGGAACACAAATCACAAACAATTTAATATAGCTCTCTTCGTTGTGATAGAGCAGGCTGACAAAATCAGTAGGGACAGAGAAGATCTGAAGCTTATCTATGGTGACAGACTCACCTTACGATCCACCATATAACAAACTGTGCTAAATATTCCATTGCATCTCAAAGCGATGTGTATTAGGTAATTTTTGCATGCGTTGTTCTCACTGTCAATTTGGTCATACAGAGAATACTGCATTCAAAAGTTGCCCAAATTTACCATGGGCTGTAAAGGGAGTCTTGATGCTTTTTTATAAATTAATGTTATTGGTGTATAATTTACATATAGTAAGATGTATCCATTTTTACATGTACAGTTGGATGAGTTTTGTTAAATGAATATAGTCATGTTGCCACCACTGTCCCGATTAAGGTACAGGATATTTCCATGATACCAAACAACTAATTCCTTCATGCCCCTTTGCAGTCATCCTCTTCCCAATCCCATGGAACCATGGATATGCTTCCCATTTATTATATTGTATAGTGTCATGGATAAAAGTAAACTTATGGAGCCAGACTGCCTTGGTTCACCAAGCTCCACCACAACTGGTTGTGTAACTGTCCATAAGTCACTTCAACTTTCTATCTCTAAGTTTCCTCATCTGTAAAATGGAGATCATGATAATAGTAACTTCCTGTTAGCGTTGTTATGAGGATTAAGTAAATTAATGCATATTAGGTGCTTAAAACTGTGCCTAGCACATATTAAGTGCTCTATAAGCATTAGCTGAGTTCCTACCACTGCCCAGAGGAACTTTCCTTAGAGATCTATTGTTACACAAAGGAGGTGTAAGATGGTACAGACAACTACTTTCTCTGTGAATTATTTGCTGTTCAGAATTTTAATAGAAAATATATTTGTAAAAGCAACCTCAATTGTTAAGTAGATTAGAACATTCAACTGAAGATGTAACACTGCGGTTACACTTCCTTTACAAAGGCAAAAATGTACTGGAAAATCAGGATAATTAGGAGAATATGTTCATTCAGAAAAGAGAAAAACACTTTAACACATTCTGTAGAAAACAAGAAACCCCTTTGTTGGTGTAAGTAAATTACATGTTTGACTTACAATTCAGACATGTAAGAATTACAATTCTTACTTTTCATGCTCATTAGCAAGTAAGGAAGCATCACTTATAAAAGGTACTCTTAAATGCTATCTTCATGATATATGCCCTGGATAAGTGAACTAAATAGTTCAAGGAGGAAAAAAAAAAATCCCAGCTCACTTCTAGTGAGTAGAAACTACTCAGTCAAAAGGCGTTTTTAAATCAAATCCTTACCTAGAATAAAATCAAGCATAATATGATGATTTTTTTAAAAATAAATAAAATGATTAGTGGGCTATTTTGCTTTTAACTGATTTCTACCAACTACAGTCTCAGTTACAATTAATTATATAAATTACATCTAAATGTAAATGTCTTCTGACAGTTTTATATTCAACTTCTGTGGTTCAGAAAAAGAATCTTAATCGATAACAAGATAAACTTGGAACCAAATTAAAGGTCTTGATATAAGTAGGAGAAAATGTGTAATTAGAATGGCATATAATGTATCAGCAACAACCAATTATGGTTTTAACTGAGTATTTCAATCTGAAAGCTGTTTTTAAAGGATATCTATCAATTTCAAAACTTTTAAAATGACGAAATTTAAATTTACATTTACCACTTATTCCTGCATGTACACAAGAAAAAATTTTGAATAAAAAGAAGAAATAAATCAACCAGATTTTTTGAGTAAAAAATGCTTAGACTCAGATGTCATAAAATTGTTTTACTTGATACTACATAGATAAACTATCAGTCTTAAAACACTGTGCTTTACTTTAACCACCTCAGTAGTAAGGCAAAGGTCACTATATAAGAGAATATGTCTACGACCACCTTTATGCCAAAAATTACACTAAAGAAACTTAAAAGACATATTAAAAAACAACAGTGTATGTGCTTTATCTGATCCTATTTCAAATTTAAAAGCTGGGGGAAAAACACGAGAAATGTGAACTGGATATTTGATGATTCTAGCAAATAATTGCTCTTTTTAAGATTTGACAATAGAATTATGGGTTTGTTTAAGAGTATTTGTCTTAAAGAAATAAAATGTTTACAGAAGAAACAATGTAATGTCAGGGATTTAACATAATGGGGCAGAGAGAAGATGAGTAGTTGACAGAACAGATCAAAAGATCAGTCATATATTGACAACTGGTCAATTTGGACAAAAATTACACTGGGTTCATTTACAGTTCTCTCCTTTTGTATATGCTTGAGATTTTCCATAATAAATTAATTTTTTAAAAGATTTTCTAATATTGTCTTAGAGAGAACTCATTCATTGCATGAAAATAGAGAGATGATAAAGATTTGGGGTTAAATGTGTAAATATTTACCCCCTTCATATAGAGTTCTTAAATGTTAATTCATTAACTGTGAAAAAAAACATAATTTGTGGGTTAATTCCTCTTCATTAAAAAATAATGCCTTGACTATTTACAATAGCCAAGACATGGAAGCAACCTAGGTGTCCATCAACAGATGAATGGATAAAGAAGATGTGGTATATATATACAATGGAATAATACTCAGCCATAAAAAAGAAATACTGCCATTTGCAATATGGATGGACCTAGAGAATATCATACTAATTGAAGTCAGAGAAAAACAAATATTATATAATATTACTTATATGTAGAATCTAAAAATAATACAAATGAACTTATTTACAAAACAGAAACAGACCCACAGAAATAGAAAACAAACTTATAGTTACCAAAGGGAAAAGGTGGGGAGGGGTAAATCAGGAGTATGGGATTAACAGATAGACGCCACTATATATAAAATAGATAAACAACAAGGATTTACTGTATAGCACAGGGAACTACATTCGATACCTTGTAATAACCTATAATGGAAAAGAATCTGAATATATATATATATATATATATATAAAACTGAATCACACCTGAAACTAATACAACATTGTAAATCAAATATACTTCAATTTTAAAAAACTGCATTAAAAAATAACTTCATTGCAAGAGATTAGAATACTGTGTATCCTTTATTTTTCTTTCTGGTTTCTCCAAATACTGAAATAAAATCAACGAGCCTACAATTTGGAATTTTATAATGATATTGTTTAAAATAGAAGGCAGGGGAGCTAGAAAAGATGGTGAGCTCTCAGAAAGCACTAAGATGACTGTGACTCTATCACTGACTTGTACCCAGTGTTCCCATTTGTTATCCTCAATTTTCTGATGTTGGCACCCATTGGCATTTTTTTCTTTAAACTCTTTAAACACTGATTATTAAAAAGTATTGCTTTGTAGTCGATTGTGTCAAGTTAACCCAATGAAATTAAATGTCATGTGCTTTAGTGTGCAAACACCATTGTCTTCAGAGTTTAAAAATGTACTTAAAAAGAATGCAAGGGATGACCTCTAAGAAGCTTATAAAGTCTTTCATGATGTTTGAGGTAATCATAATAGGACTACATGTCTTCCCAACCTCCTGATAATCAAGCTTACAAGTTTCAAGACACTTTTGCTTACTTGGTGCCTAGAGAATTTGAGAAAAGAATTACTTTTCTTGTATCACAAATTCCTAATTTCTATATTTTGATGGTTTATTTTGAAGATCTCACAATAGCTGTCTCAGATCCAGTCAGATTTTTGCATCAGAGAAACTGGTACACTCATTTCCCTTCAAGCACTTTGATGTCATATGAGAGATACTTGCATCTTGCCAGAGTTTATCACGGTAAAGTCAAGCTGTGACGGCATTGACATAAAATTCAAATATCCATATGAATAGTGAAAAATCCAGTGAATCATCTAAATGTTTCTATACAAGACTTCATTAGTTGAAAATGATTTCAGTTGCCTGTATTTTCAAATATGAAACCAGAACTCAAGAGATAAAATTCTGATTTTTTTTTCCTGTGGTCTATTTAAAGAGGCAAATGGCAATAAAATGATAACTGGAATACTGATGGCCTTTTGCATAAAAGGACATGAATGAGTATGAATATATCATGCATCCAAAAAAAGAATGAACCTTTTTTTAATGGATTACGTTTTTCCACTGCTTTTGTTTTTTGAGGAATTAGCTAACACAACTTCTTTTTTAAAAAATAATTTAAAACTCATGTTTCTCTATAGTATCTCCTGAGATAATGATCCCTTACTTAATGATAATGAGCTCCTGAATTGCCTTAAATCCTTACTGTTAAATGCAATAAATAATACATTTGCTGGGCATTATTTGAAAGCCTTTTATATGATTGCCTTAGTCACTTTAATACTAAATGTCTCCAGCCTGTTTTGCCAATAGAAGTTAATAACAACAGAAGAGGTAACGGGGGTGTAAATTGTAGTTTTTTCAATTCTGGTCCTTGATGATACATCCTCTAGAAATCAGTCAATGGAGTTTTCCAACTTACATGGTAGCAGTTTGGTTTCCAGTGATTAAATAACTATTTAAAAGAGGTTAGTTGTGGTAAATAGGCCAAAATCCCCAACTCCCAAAACACACGGAAGGCTGGGCACCAACACAGCATCATTAGGTGTGATAACATGACATCCATTTTCTTAAGCGGTTTTATGAGCTTCACCTACTTGCAATAATTAATATTTAATAGCAAGGGAGAATTGCCAACAATTAGCTCCTGGAAGGTGGCCAATCAAGCCACGTTAAACCGATGTTTGCCCAGCAGAGTTCCCCAGGCTTGGTTATTAACCAAAATGAACAAGAAAGTGAGATTGTTGCTATGAAGTATTGCAGGGACTCATCAACCCAGAGTGGCTGGAAGGCTTTCTTGGAGTCACTTGGACACAGCCTCAAACTGCACAGGAAAATGAGCATCTGCTAAGAAAACCCAGTAACATACCTCTCTGAACTTGAGCAATCAGAAATGGGTCTTCTCTTTTTAATCAGAGAAAACATACAGAGAGGTTAAATGGTGGCATTTTGTGAGTACCTCGTCAGGTATAATGAATGACGATTGTAGCCAGAATCCAGACATCCAAATATCACAGAAAGCCAGTACGCGTGTACTTACCTTCTCAGCCACAGACTCAGATTCTATGTGTAGATTTAAATAAAAGAGGGTGCTTGTTATTTAAGGCTCTAAGGTCAGACAGATCTGAGTTTGAATTCTAGTTCTGCCATTTGCAAACTATTAGAAAAGAATCTTTCAAGCCCCAGTTTCATGACTGGTAAAATGACAACAATAGTTGTACCTCATTTACCAGTTGTAAGAAGAAAAATAATGCCCATTAAAATATATCACTGTTCCTGGAAGTATTCAATAATTTTTAAATACTATTCATGTTATTATAATCAGTCATGTATAGTCTCCAGAATGAGAAAAAGCAAAAAAAAAAAAAAAAAACCTAAAAAAAAAAAGATACCCAATTAAATTTTAATTTCACGTAAATAATGGATAATTTCTTAGCATAAATACATCCCATGCAATATTTGGAACAAACTTATTCTAAAATTTTTATCCATTATTTTTCTTAAATTCAGATTTATCTGGGCATCCTTATTTTACTGGCAACCCTATTTATACATCATGTGAGCAAGAAAATTCATTTTGTCTGTGACTTCGTTAAAAAGCTGGGCATATAGGGCTTCCCTGGTGGTGCAGTGGTTGAGAGTCCGCCTGCCGATGCAGGGGACACGGGTTCATGCCCTGGTCCGGGAAGATCCCACATGCCGTGGAGCGGCTGGGCTCGTGAGCCATGGCCGCTGAGCCTGCGCCTCTGGAGCCTGTGCTCCACAGCTGGAGAGACCACAACAGTGAGAGGACCGCGTACCGCAAAAAAAAAAAAAAGAAAAAAAGAAAAGAAAAAGCTGGTCATATATCCAGAGAAAACCATAATTTGAAGAGATATATGCACCCCAGTGTTCACTGCAGCACTATTTATAATAGCTAAGACACGGAAGCAACTTAAATGTCCACTGAATGGATAGAGAAGATATGGTATACATATACAATGGAATACTAGTCATAAAAAAGAAAGAAATAATGCCATTTGCAGCAAAGTGGTTAGACCTACAGATTATCATACTAAGTGAAGTAAGCCAGACAGAGAAAGACAAATGTCATATGACATCACTTATATGTAGAATCTAATTTTTAAAAATGATACAAATGAACTTATATACAAAACAGAAATACACCCACAGACATAGAAAACAAACTTATGGTTACCAAAGGGGAAAGTGGTGGGAGGGATAAATTAGGAATTTGGGATCAACATATACACACTAGTATATATAAAATAGATAACCAGCAAGGACCTACTATATAGCGCAGGGAACTATACTCAATATTTTGTAATAACCTATAAGGGAAAGAATCTGAAAAAAAAAAAAATATATATATATATAAACACCCATATATATTTGAATCACTTTGCTGTACACCTGAAACTAATACAACATTATAAATCAACTATACAATTAAAAAAAAAACCCTACTGATAAATAAAAAAGATCAAAGTCAGTCAAACAAAATGGACACATTAAAATTCCTTTTTATTTATCTTATTTAAAGAAATATTCCCTCAATCTTGCCTCAGTGTCTATGCACCTTAACTTCAGATCTAAAAAGTTTATATTCTGATTAAGCGATGCTCTTCTTGGAGAGTTGCACCTATAAAAAAAATCAAAGTATACTTGTGGAAAAGCTCTAGGCCTCCAAAAGGAACATTAGCACAAGCTGCTGGCTACAAGAAGTACTCCCAGTCAGGCCTGCCTGCCCCACGCCTCTGTGCTTTATCTTCAGCTTGGCTCCCGTCAGCTCGTAACCCCAGACTGAGCCGTGGACTTTGGCTCTCCCATTGGTATCTCTGTGCTACGCCAGTGTCTGGCCCCAGTCACGTCCCTGATTCTGTTTCAACTGCATGGACTGTGCTTTGGAATGTTGTCCATGTTTTCTCAGCATTTCCACCCCTGTTTTGTTCCTGGCTTGACTTTGCACCTTCATCTCAGTGCCAATATCTTGCACAAGTCCATTCTGCTATGTTACCAATACAGGAACTGTTTTCTAAGCCCCAACAGATTAGACCCTACAAATTAGTGAAAGAGCCAGATATAACAGGAACACTGATAGCAGTGAGAAATTATGGTTAGCCACCTGACAGCAGTGATAGGCTATAATAATACCGTGCTATTGGTTGAGAACTTACTGCTCGCCAGTCAGTGTGTCAGACACTTAGCTACACTGTCTCTTTTCATTCTCTTCAGTGTAGGCAATACTACACCCATTTTACAGATGAAGAAAGTGAGACCACACTGCTAGTATGTGTCAGAGCTAGAAATGAATACATCTCTCTAACTCTGCAAACCACATGCTTTGGACCACAAAAGGCTACGTGCTCAGCAAAAGAGGGCATAGAAAAGAAAAATTTAAGTGTCATGAACCCAAACGGCATTGTAGTCTGAATACAGATACAAACGGTGACTATTTGTACCTATCTTCAGTGTCTCAAGAGTACAATATTCCTTTGGGATTGGCAGATACGAACTACTATATATAAAATAGATAAACAACAAGGTCCTACTGTAGAGCACAGGGAACTATATTCAATATCCTGTAATAAACCATAATGGAAAAGAATATATATATGTATTATATATATGTATAACTAATCACTTTGCTGTACAGCAGAAATTAACACAACATTGTAAATCAACTATACTTCAATAAAAAAAAGAGTATAAATTACAATGTATATATTGTAATATATATTGTTGTACTATTGTGGTCTTGAGCCCAGATGGTCCCACTCTATTATGATGCAGGTCAACTCGACATTTAATTTTAGAAAGTAGAATCACCATGAAGACTTAGATTATTCAGAGAGACAATATATTGATGTGATTAAACAAGTTTGGGGGTCAGGTGGTCAGAGGACCAGTTTCAATCCTGGCTTCACTCCTTCCTAGTTATGAAAACTTGACGAAGTCCCTCGACTTCTTCAAACCTCAGGCTCTTTGGTAAAACGATGGTGATAGTACCTACCTCATAAATTGGGAGTGGGGATTAAACGACAGCACAGGTGGTGTGCTTAACTCAGTGACAGACAAATCACCATCACCGAAAAATGTGAGCCTAAAACAGCAGCAGCAAATATGCAGTATGTTGTAGATTTTTGTCCAAAACATTAAAAAGAAAAAAAGGAAAAGTTGTTTTTTAAAAAAGAATCCACCCCTTAGCTAACTGGAAGAGTCAGTTACTCTGAAGAGTTTATATCCTAAGGCCCCGGCTAGCAAAGCTGTATACAGTCGACCCTTGAATAACACAGGCATCAGGGGCTCCCACCCACTGCCAAGTTGAAAATCCACTTATAACTTACAGTCCACTCTCAGTATACGCGGTTCCTCTGTATTTCAGGTTTCACATCTGGGGATTCAAACAACTTCGTATCATTGTAACACTGTAGTTATTTACTATTGAAAAAGATCTGCCTATAAACGGGCCTGCTCAGTTTAAACCTCTGTTGTTCAAGGGTCAATTGTATATGCATATATTTATATACACACACACAGCTATTTCAAACTCTAACCTCTCTTCAACTAACTTAAGATCCTGAAGAATTCTTATAGTCCTAAGACTCTGGTCTTTCTAGAATCTGAGGAATTGTATTCTAAAGTGTGGGCACCTCAGCCCTTGTGTCAGTACCAGACCTCTGTATATATATTCTGTATAATCTCTCTCTATATATCTATATTGATATCAGTACAGGTATAAGCATCCAGGATCTATATATACTATACCTATAACCTACTTCCTGCAGATTTGCTCTTCATGCCCTAGTTGAACAGATACAATCACACAAGGGAAAAATCTACTAGAGCCCACAGTATGATCCAGAAAGGAATTATTCTTAGAATATAACAATTAAGATGTAATCCACCTCCACCTTCAGGGGTTGTCATTTTTAAGTGATGAACGCCAAAGAGTTAAAAGTGGTGAGAAAAAAAAAAAAAAGTTGTATCTGGAACATTCTCCTGTGTGCAGCATTTTGGGAGCCAGCCTGTGTGCTCTCCACATCTGGATGTGCTTGGAAGAGACTCAAGCATCTGAGAGGGTAGCTGTGGTGGGTAGAACCCTCAGTGGGCCTGGAGACCAAAGCTTTGGATTGAAATCCTAGTTCCTCCACATCCTGGCCAAGCCTCTTAAAATCGCAGAGCTTCAGTTTCCTCATCTGTAACATGTGGATAATGCAACCTACATCAGCGGACTGCTGCTATAATAAGGGTTTTGTGTACAAATGCTTCTAACACAATGTTTGGTGCATGGAAGGCACTTAATGACTTGACTGAGGAAGGTTCACCTCTGCCTTTGCTCTTCTAGAAAGAGTCAGTTGAAGCAGAATGAGACTGCTCGTGGAGGATTTGCCTAGTAGTTTTTTTTTTTTTTTTTTTTTTTAATATTTATTTATTTATTTATGGCTGTGTTGGGTCTTCGCTTCTGTGCGAGGGCTTTCTCTAGTTGTGGCAAGCAGGGTCCACTCTTCATCGCGGTGCGCCGGCCTCTCACTATCGTGGCCTCTCTTGTTGCGGAGCACAGGCTCCAGATGCGCAGGCTCAGTAGTTGTGGCTCACGGGCCCAGTTGCTCTGCGGCATATGGGATCTTCCCAGACCAGGGCTCGAACCCGTGTCCCCTGCATTGGCAGGCAGATTCTCAACCACTGCGCCACCAGGGAAGCCCTGCCTAGTAGTTTTGATGAGAAGTCAGAGAAATCTTCCTGAGAAGTTGACAAGTTCTCAACATCAAAAGAGATAAATACCATTTCAACATCTGGAAACTTACAGATTCAAACCTTATAACGCCTTCCTCTAGTTTAACCAATTGCTGAGTGAATTAACAAAGTACATATTAAGGTCATAGAAAATCTTTAAAAGTGTGTGTAGGAATGAACATATTTAATACCACTGTACACTTCAAACGGTTAAGATGGTCATTTCATGTGATGTATAATTTACTACAATAAAAACATGGGAGGTAAAAGCGTGTGTAGGAACGAGGGCAGAATATGAGAGGGGTTACTCTTATTATATGCCAAGGAAAAAGGGTTTTTTCTTGTATTTTTGTTTTTCTTGTTTTCTCCTGTTTAAGAAGTTTAAATTTAAAGCCTTCAAAAACATAAGACTAAGAGTACTTATTATGAACTTTTTGATTTGCACAATATAACATGGGAAGGGTGGAGAGGGTCAGAGTACAAACTGATAATCCTATACATGGGTGAATACTAAAACACCTGCCTAGAATATCACGGGACTAGGACTTTTACCACAGAGTAGAACAATGAAGTTAATTTACCTAATGGCATTATACCAACCTGGCTCAACTAGTTTTTTTGAATGCCCAAATGCTCCCTTTTAGGTGTTTTCATTAGTTGTACAGCTATTACATGAAATTATGTAAGATTCCTTGAAGGCATATCTGGTGCTTTAGTGACCTCCCATCAGTGATTTTTAAAGTATGTATGCATCCAATCCAATTACAAAGGTCAGCTCCTTCCATAATAAGTTAAAATATAGAAAAAATTATATTTTAATGCAACTTTTTGCTTCTGTATACTACTATACAGCTGTTGCTTATATAGGTTTCTGTGTATAATCCTCTATTGTGTCTTTTTAATTTGATATACCATTGTAATTTTTGATGCTATTTATAAAAGCTTCATAATTATCACTCTGAACAGTTACATAAGTTTTCCTTGTTGATGTATCGGATTTGCAAAACTATTCTCTTATGGCTGGATATTTGGGTGGTTTCCAATTTTTGGCTGCTATTTTAAAATGCTATAACAAATATATTCTTTTATGTTTTTTATCTTTTTTAATTCTTTTGTATCATTTCCAGAGAAGTTCTGTTAATCAAAATATTTGTCTATGTTTTATATATTGCGAAACTGTCTTCCAAAATGATCACAGCAGTTATATTCTGCCACAAAATATCAGAGTTAACTGTTTTCATTATTTTGTTGACTTTAAGGATGAATAAATAACACTTTGTTCTTTTAATTTGCTTTTATTTGATTACTAAATATATTGAGTTAAAAACCAACCTAGGTTATAAATTGTAAGAGACAAAAAGCAAACACACTCTCATAATAATCGATGAGCAAGAAGTGTGTGAATCATCTTTTCTTTACATATTCTTCCCAGGTTTAAAGATCTTTATTTACCTCCCAGTCTTTAGCTTTTTGAAACTCTATTTTGTAACGTTCATGGAGTACTTGCGTACATAATATGAACTTGGGTATATTACCATTGATAGTTACAAAATTCATTAGACATAATGAAAAATAGACATTTGTACAATATTTATTTTAAACTGAATACAGATTTAAAATTATATGTAAGACACTGATTCTTAAAGGTTTTTCATCATGAAAGAGTTTG
The DNA here is from genome assembly GCF_963924675.1 of Phocoena phocoena. Taxonomy (NCBI): domain Eukaryota; kingdom Metazoa; phylum Chordata; class Mammalia; order Artiodactyla; family Phocoenidae; genus Phocoena; species Phocoena phocoena. The sequence continues at coordinate 86,491,603 of NC_089229.1, forward strand.
GGGATCTTGTAAAAGCTGTATATGTTTTATTCTACAAAATTTGACCTAAACTGTAGGAGATCTGACAGTCCCCATGAAGAGCATCTAAGAACTCAACCTAAAAGCCTCTTATGCCCCAAATCCGGTCCCTTCTTCCTTAATAGCAGAACTTTTTATTTTAACTGGGCACATGGCTGCCCCGAATAAAGACTACATTTTGCAGCTTCCTCTTGCACATGGGGTAGCATATGATTTAATACTGGCTAATGGAATGTAAGTAAAGTCTGATGGGCATCTTCTGTAATGTAAGTGGGCGTGGCCTTCTTCCCTCCTTCTTCCTTTCTGTTGCCTGCATGCCCCGAGTTATGGAGTTCAAGCAGACCAATAACAAAAAAGACAGCCACATAAGATTTCTGGGTTCTGGGGAAACCACATTAGAGGCCCTGCCATTTGAAGCTGGATCTGGGAGGAGTGAGGTAGGAGGTAGGGTGGCCATTGTAAACTGCCATGTGAATCAGTGACAGTTATTTGCTATTCTCCACTGATTACGTAAAATATATTCTTCCTACAACATTTTCTCAAGGGAAAGAGGATAGGAGCTTTAATTCTTCAACAGAGTTTTATGTCATTCTTATTTTTGTTAAATATGAGTTTTCTGATGCCCAAGAATGTAGCTTTTATGACAGAAAATTTATTCAGAGGTTTACTTTCGTTTTGAACACTACTGCTTAATTAAAGTTATGAATACATGTCTACCTTAAGCTTTAAGTATAGCTTACAAGACATCCTGTGAAAATTTTAGCACATTTTAACAATTATAGGGGAGATTTAAACAATATCTGGTCTCAAAAACTTAGTTAAACATGTTCAAATCTGCATCTATAAATTAATTTTTCAGTTTCTTTTTTAAGTACTTCATTTGCCTGACTAGTGAATCTTCTCAGGTGCTTAAGTTGTTTTTACCAAGCTAATGACAAAACATTAAAATATGGTGTATTATACACTAGAGTTTTAAAAATATTTTAATGCTGTTTATACATATAATAAAAATTTTAAATGAGAATTCCAAGGCTGACCTACTACTTCAAAGTCCAAATTATCTTAAATCCCTGTAAATATTAACAGACTTCTTAATACAAATATATTAACACTGCAGGTTTAATTCTAAATATTTCTAAATTTAATTCTAAATTTCTTAGAATTGAAAGATATTAACTCAAGAAAAGAAGTATTATGCCATCCCAAACAATTCAAGATGTGTCTGCAGAGGGCAGGGGTGCTGTCACATCAGCCAAATGAAAATGCATAATAACCAGAGATTTGGGTCTGAGCAGTGACTGGAGTCTCCTTGGAACAAGGTGAGCTCTAATGATAGTCTGTGACAGAGATTTCAGTCCTCCTGGTTTCACTGGTGCCCTGGGAAATCTGCTGCCTTAGGTCGCTTTAGGAAGTTTGTCACCTCCTTGAATGGATTTTGCATTTCTTTGGTCCTTAGGATAAGTAATTGTCTTCCCCACTTAACTCTGAAGACTTTGATTTCAGTGGACTTCTGTACTCTTTTCACATATCTGTTTTCCTTTAGGTCCAACAGCTTTCACAGATTTTTTAATGAAATACAATTAATCTATCTTATAGGGTTATTATGAGGATTAAATGAGTCAACACATGTAAAGTCTTTGTATCAGTGCCTGATGCAGAGGAAGCTCTTTATCATCTCATATGCTTTATCTGATTAACCAGTCACAATTTCCAGTGTCATTCTCCTGCCAACATTTTTGTCCCATAGTGGTCATAGGTGTGGTTCCTATAGTAGTTCCAAATGCTAAATCCCTGGCAGCAGCATTAGAACAAATCAGCCTTAGTCACTTGCTTTACTAGTTTGTGTTTCATCTTCCTGAAATAGGATCAAAGCCTGTACATATGGTTAAACTAGGTGATCCCAAGTTTTCTTATCAAACTTGAAGCTCTTCTCCCTTTCCTCTCTCCACACATGCCACCACTAAAGAGAAGAAAAAAGGTATTATCTTTTCAAGGGTCAGAAAAGCACTTAATGGACACAGTTTGTTAGCGGGTGAAATTCTAAAGAGAAAAGGAAAAAAAAGATAGATAAGAACAAATGCTCTTTGGCTCTCTTGGTTGTCCTTTGCTTCCCATTGCAGTACTCTTTTTTCTTTCCTGGGTTACCTCCAGCTAATCCTTATGAAGCTTAAAAGTCAGGTACTGCAACAGAAAAGAGAAAATATAGACTGGGAGGAGGGAGGTTTCACCTGCTTTACTACCATGGTTTCCAAAAGCCACTGCCCATCAGAATCAGCTAGAGAGCTTTTTAAAAGTATAGATCCCCAAGCCCTTCTTCCTTCTACTGAATTGAAATCTTCTAGGCTCTCTGTGGCAGTGTCTAGGGGGCCGTTACCTAGCCAGTTGGGTACTGGATCACAATTTTAGTCTAACCACCAAGGCAGGAGACCTGACAGAATTTGGTACCAACTTAGTAACAAGAGTATTTCTTTGGACTCATCATCTTACGTGCAAATACAATTTGAGTACGCCACAGTCATGGTGTACTCAAATTGTATTTGACGGTTATTATGAGGATTAAATGAGTTGATCTGAACTTGTAGATGTAAGTTTCAGATGTATCAATCTCCTTTTCTGAGATTAAATGAAGAAAATGGAGACAGAACTTAGTATTGGTGAAATATGCTTTTTGGAATCTGAAAATTATAGCCAAATGTGCAGATTTAATCTTACCAATAAGAATATTACAGTATCTACCATTTACTATATGAATTCTATGTGTTGTGCACTGTGCAAAATTCTGTTCACGGTTTATCTTATATAATCTTTATAACCACCTCTTAAAGTAGATAATTACACCCATTTTACAGGCAAAAATTAAAAAGTTTAGATAGATACAATAACACAGCTCAGGAGGATACTGAAGTTCATTTGCTAGCAAACACAGTGATGTTAATTACTTCGTCAAACTGCCCCCTTATATTTATTCTGGATGATGTAAATTATCAAGGTATCCAGATATTTTAAAATACTTGACTCTTCTATTCAGATATTTCACCTATCACAACCACAAAATATGTATTGATATACATACATAGTAGAGTGTAGTTCATTAAAGGTGTCATAATTATATTACATTTAAAGCACTAATAAATTTTTACTTTCATATAAGGTTATTTTCAAATTTAATAGAAAGGCAGCAAGCAGAAATGCGACAGAATTAGAATTTAAACAGTCTATATTTCTCTAGAGAGATAGTTGATATTGCTAATTCAAAGAATTCCTAGACATCAATAAGAAAAAAAAAGCAACCCAGTAGAACACTGGACAAAGTACATAAACAGACCAATCACAAAAGGAAAAAAAAAACAACAAAATATTGACCATATATATGCTAAAGGTGATCAATTTTATTTACCGAATATAATTTAAATGTTCATCATAATAAAATGTTTAAACATAAGTTTGTCCATGCTCTGGAACAGTATATAATCCTTCAAATGAATGAGACAGATAGATATCAAAGTCATGAACATCTGGAAGAATATTTGCCAAACTGGTTTCCTCTAGAAGGAGGTTGGGTCTGAGAATCTGCCATCATGGGCAAGAGGGTGGAGAAAGTAATGTGTATGCTTGTCAAAGGATGTGCATTTGCTTTTTACTGCATATACTTCTGTAATGCTTGGCTTTTTAATAACTAAATGGTATTGATCTTGAATTTTTAAAAATTGAATATTAAAAAATGTATTAGACTAAGATGAAAATAAGGAGTTAAACACTGGATTGAATTCCCACAAAAAAACACAAAAGAAATAGAATAATTTTAGAAACATTTATAGTCTTATCCATACTAATTATTTTGGAATCTTCCTTTAACAGAAAACCCATACATTTGCATATTCACATTTATAAAATAGGGTTGGCCAAAAGGTTCGTTCGCTTTTTCCATATCATCTTAACCAAAAAAACGAACGAACCTTTTGGCCAACCCAATACTATAACAACATCATATATATTTTTATATCATCTTACAGTTCACAAAATGCTTTTACATAGTATAGTAGGTTGAATGATGGCCCCCCCAAATGATATGTCCATGTCCTAATTCCTGGAACCTGTGAATGTTATCTTATGTGGAAGAAGAATCTTTGCAGGTATAATTAAATTAAGGATCTTTAGATGAGGATATCATCCTGTAAAATCCAGATGGTTGTTAAATCCAATGACAAATGTCCTTATAGGAGAAAGGTAGAGAGAGATCTGAGACAAAAAGAAGAGGCAATGTGACCACAGAGGCAAAGATTGGAGTGAGGTAACCACAAATCAAGGAATACCGACAGCCATCAGATGCTACAACAGGCAAAGAATGGATGCTCCCCTAGAGCCCTCCAAAGGGCATGCAGCCCTGCTGGCAGCTTGATTTAAGACTTCCCATCTGCAGAACTGTAAGAGAATAAATTTTTGTTCTTTTAAAGCACCCAGTTGGCAGTAATTTGTTACAGCGGCCACAGGAAACTAACACACACAGTTTATATCTCATTTTGGTTTTGTTTTCTGTAGCAACCCTTTGAAGCACCTAGAGTCAAATGTTATTTTCCAATCCTTCTCAAACCTTTCCAAAAATTGGACGAAACAATTCCCAACTCACGCTATGAGGCCAGTATCATCCCAGTATCAAAACCACACAAAGGGCTTCCCTGGTGGCGCAGTGGTTGAGAGTCCACCTTCCGATGCAGGCGACACGGGTTCGTGCCCCAGTCCGGGAAGATCCCACATGCCCGCGGAGCGGCTGGGCCCATGAGCCATGGCCGCTGAGCCTGTGCGTCCAGAGCCTGTGCTCTGCAACGGGAGAGGCCACAACAGTGAGAGGCCCGCGTACAGCAGAAAAAAAAAAAAAAAAAAAAACACACGAAGACATTATAAGAAAACTACAGACCAATGTCACATACAAAAATCCTCAACAAAAACTAGGAAACCAAATCCAGCACCATATAAAAAGGATTATAAAACATGACCCAGTGGTATTTATCCCAGGAATACAAGATTGTTTCAACATACGAAAATCAATCACTGTAATACATCATATTAATAGAATAAAAGAAAAAAAACCATGATTGTCTCAATAACACACACAAAAAAACACTGGACAAAATCCCACACCCTTGATATAATATAGTATGATATAATATATAATACAATATGATATAAGCAGTCAACAAACTAGGAATACAAAGGAACTTCCTCAACCTGATAAAGGCAGTCTGTGAAAAACCTACATCTAACATTATATGTATGATGAAAACCTGAAACCTTTCCACCCTAAGATCAAGAAAGCATGTCTTCTTTCACCATTTCTATTCAACATTGTGCTAGAGGTTCTAGTCAGGGCAATGAAATTGAGGACATATGAACTGGAATAAAAGAAGTGAAAGTATTTACAAATGACATCTACTTGTATCAATAAATCCTAAGGACTCCACACACAAAAATGTTAGTGATAATTAAACAGGTTCACTGAGTTTGCAGGTTATAGATCAACATGTAAAAATTACTGTATTCAATATCTTGTAATAACCTATAATTGAAAAGAATTTGAAAAAGAATATATATATACACACATATATATAACTGAATCATTTTGCTGTACACCTGAAACTAACACAACATTGTAAATCAACTATACTTCAATTTAAAAAATACTTGCATTTCTATATACTGCTATGAATTATCCAAAAATGAAATTAATAAAACAATTCCACTTACAATAGCCTCAAAAATAATAAAATACCTAGGAAGAAATTTAACTAATGAAGTACAAGATTTATACATTAAAAACTACAAAACATTGCTGAAAAAAATTATAGAAATCCTGAATGAAAAGAAAGACATTCCTGTGTATGGATTGGAAGACAATATTGTTAAGATGGCAATACTTTCCAAATTTATCTATAGATTCAATGCAATCCTTATCAAAATTCTGCTTTTTTTGCAGAAATTATCAAACTGATCCTAAAATTTATAAGGAAATGCAAGGGTCCCAGAATAGCCATAATAATCTTTTTTTTTTTTTTTTTTCGCCACACTGCACGGCTTGTGGGATCTTACTTCCCCAACCAGGGATTGAACCCAGGCCTCCTGCAGTGGAAGCGTGGAGTCCCAACCACTGGACCGCCAGGGAGTTCCCCAAAATAATCTTGAGAAAGAAGAACAAAGTTGGAGAATTTACACTTTATAATGAAAAACTTACTACAAAACCACAGTAATCAAGACAATATGGTACTGGCATAAGGATAGACATATAGATCAATGGAACAGAGAGTCCAGAAATAAACCTTAACATCTCTGGTCAATAGATTTTCAATAAGGGTGCCAATACAATTCAATGGAGAAAAGTATAGTTTTTTTAACAAATGGTGCTGAGACAGTGGATAACCACAGGCAAAAGATAAATAAATAATTGAATTTGGACCTCCTTCCTCACACTATATACAAAAATTAACTCAGAATGAATCAAAAACGTAAATGTGAGAGATAAAACTTTTAGAAGAAAGCATAGCAGAAATGCTTTATGATATTGAATTAGGCAGTGATTTCTCAGATATGACACCTAAAGCACAAAGAAAACACAGATAAATCAGACTTCACAAAAATTTAAAACTTTTGTGCAACAAAGAACACTATTGAGAAAATGAAAAGACAACCTATAGAACGGGAGAAATTACAGCAAATCTTAGTAAGGGTCTAATACCCAGAATACATAAATACACATAAAACTCAAAAAGACAAATGCCCCAATTTTAAAATGAGCAAAAGATTTAAATAGTTATTTCTTTTAAGAAGACACACAAATGGCTAATAAGCACATGAAAAGATGCTGAACATCATTGAGTTATTAGAGAAATGCATCATTAAGTGATTAGAAAATACGAGACACCACTTAATACTCGGATGACAATAATAATAATAATAGAAAATAAGTATTGGTGAAGATGTGAAGAAATTCATACATTGCTGATGAGAATGTAAATGAGTACAATCATTTTGGAAAAAAATTTGACAGATTCTTAAATACTTAAACATAAAGCTACCATTCCTACTGTATACCCAAGAGAATTTAAAACATATTTTCTCGCAAAAACTTCTTGCACGTGAATATTTATAGCAGCATTATTCCCAACAGCCAAAAAGTGGGAACAAGCCAAATGTCAATCAACTGATGAATATATAAACAAAACATAGTGTATTCATACAACAGAATATTATCCAAAGGAATGAAGTACTGATACATGCTACAACATGGATGAACTTTGAAACATTATGCTCAGTGAAAGAAACCAGACACAAAAGGTCACATATTGTATGATTCTATTTAGATGAAACATTCAGAATAGGTAAATCCATAGAGACAGAAAGTAGACTAATGATTGCCACAGTCTAGGGGGAAGGCGAGAGACTGTTAACAGGTATGGGGCTTCTTTCTAGGGTGATGAAAATGTTTTGGAACTAGACAATAGTGATGGCTGTACAACCTTGTGAATATACTAAAACCACTGAAATGTACATTTTATGATATGTGAATTATATCTCAATAAATAATTTCAATAAATAAAACAAAAATAAAAGCTAAATCTGCTAGTTACTATGGTTGCATTAAAAAAAAAAACAATTATGCACCAAAATGTGGTGGCCAAAAAATGACCATTTAATATAGGCATGGAATTCAAACAGACTAGAGCAAGATGGTCTTTCTCCACTCTGTGATGTCTCGAGCCTCAGGTGGAAGGCTTGAAAGAGCTAAAATCATCTGTAGACACCTTTACTCGTATGTCTGATAGTGGATGGTCGGCTGTGGGCTGAGCCTTAGTTGGGAGTGTTGACTGGAACACTTTCTTATGGCCTGCCCACATGGCCTGGGCTTTCTCACAGCAGGGTGGTTAGGTTCCAAGGACAAGTGTCTCAACAGAAGGAGAAGAGAGTCAGGCGGGAGCTGTTTCACCTTTTATGACCTAGCCTCCCAGAAGTCACCTGGTCACTTCCAGCACTGCTATCCCTTAGAAACAATTCACTAAGTCTAGCTGGTATTCACTGGTGGGAATACAGAACTCTCCTCTCATTGGAGGAATGACAATGTCAGATTGTAAGAAAAACATAGGGAATAGGATATATTAGGGAAGAAAATCTGCCATACTCTTTAACAACAACATCCCCCTGAAAAAAAAGTATAATCTATTCAAAGTAAATTTTGTAAAACAGAAAACCTGAGATTCTGTGGATAAGTCACTAAACTGCAGCAAAAACAATATAAAACAATGTCTCACATACACACCACTATATATAAAATAGGTAACAAATAAGGACCTACTGTATAGCACAGGGAACTCTTAATACTCTGTAATGACCTATATAGGAAAAGAATCTAAAAAAGAGTGGATGTATGTACAGGTATAACTGTTTCATTTTGCCGTACAGCAGAAACTCACACAACATTTAAAATCAACTATACTCCAATAACATTTTTTTAATTAAAAAATAAAAAACATACAAATACACAAAGAAGCAAAAACAATGTCTCCAACAACATGACAATGAACGAACAAGCATTGAGAAGATGTATATATCCTGAGCACTTTTTTGACTATGGATTACATCTTCAATCAATCACTCCTTCAGTTATTCATTCATTAAACAGAAATGTATTATTGCCAAGTGTTCTTTTAGGCTCTGGGACGCCTGAGTGAGCAAGAAAAGACTTATGGCACCTCACCTGAGCAGGAAAGAATAATGACCACGGAGTCACATAAATGTGATCAAAGGGGAACAACAGCGTTGGAAGAGCACAGCTTAGTGTCTGCTCAGACTACCCAGATGTGTAAATAGCCACTGTGTGATGTGTGGTTTTCAGGTATTAATCATAAACAACATGATCCAGAAAGAACATATTAGTAGCTGGAAAAAAAAAAAAAAAACCCTCTGCAAGTGAAAGAAGATATGAGAGCAAGGCTTAGGCATCTTAAATAATTAACTGGAGAGTAAAACAACAGTTCAGTGGAGAAACTTTTCCGTTTCCTCTCAATCTCCCTTTCCAGTCTCCAGTCCCTAAACCACCACCCCCAGAATGAACTTGAGGGAGGAGGCTATAAAATCAAGAATTTAGGTGATTATACAACAAGTTCCAGCAACTTTTTAAATCTTAGGGACAACATACATGTGTGGGTCTTTTTAATGACTCACATAACAATTTCAATTTCTTTCACATCGCTATGCCCATGTTCATAGAGTTAAAATTTTTAGTAAATTTGTCACCTTTCACTGTGTTTAATCAAAGTACAGAAAGTTGAGTACAGCAGAAACTAACACAACAGTGTAAATCGACTATACTCCAATAAAAAAATTTTAAAGAAAACTAAAAAATAAAAGAAAAAGAAAATGCGATTTAACTTTAACCAGTCATTTCCAGAAACTTACATATTCTGTAGTCACACTGATGTTAAGTGGGCATTTTCTTTAGAACACACTGAATGGACCCAGGTGTTTTTCCCCCAAGCCCTAATTATTTGAGATAACAGAACATGAAAATAGTGAAAATGTAATTATAGTTTTATGCAGCTGAAATTCAATCCATTTCTCAAGTTACATAAAAGAGACAGGACACTAATTCACCCAGAGAACAGAATCAACAACCTTAAGTTTTCCCACCCAAGATAGTTTGTCCCTGGAAAAGGAGCTTGCGGTCTTGTGAAATGGCAGTTGGGATGGAAAGAAGTGACTCTTGCCATTTTGAACAGAAGAATATAAAACAACTACAACCAAGCAGCTTAGTCAGATCTTGAAAACACAGAATTTAGTATTATTTTTAGCATAGCTAAAATCCTTTTGGGTAAACTAACATTTTCTTTTCAAAAGTAAGCAAAACGGTTTAGGAAAGGTCTTTCTGAAAACTCACCTGCTTAAAAATTAAGCGTAAATGTATTCCCACCGTCTAGAATACGGTCCCACCCTCTCCTGCCCCATCCTCCCTGAACCCTCCATCTCTCCAGCCTCACACAAGCTCTTATCATTGTGTATTGTCATTACATCGATTTCCAGTTCACTTCCAACATTAGACTGTAAGCTTCATGAGGGCAGGAACTGGGTCCTGCTGTCTGTATATACTGGTATCTGGCATTTGGTATACACCTGAAGAATGTTTGATGAAAGAAAGGGAAGAAAAGGAAGAAAGAGGAAGGGGAGGAAAGAAGGAAGGAAGGAGGAAAGAAAGAAGGGAAGGAGGGAGGGGTGGAGGGAGGGAGGAAAGGATGGATGGACTCTGAAGATCGAAGCAAAATTGTCAGTGACACATAATAGGTCCTGAACAGTACTTAAAATTTTTCACTTTGATTTGTTTAGATTTGGTACTCTGCCTTTAATACTAGCTAGAAAGGAAGTCTCACTTTCTCTCACATTTTTTTCCCCCGAACTACTTGTGTAAGTAACATCTGATTTACAAAGAATGTGTGACATATGTTAAGCCTTGTTGCCATTGATGCCTCTGGGAAATAAGTGTAGGATTCCATTTTGAGATTTTTCTCACAGAATCCTGTCTTCTCTGAATTTCCTCACAATTTGTCATATGGGAAATTAAAGGTCATCAAGATGAGTAAAGCACAAAACTGCCATACATTTTACTACAGTCCTTCTCAGAACTCCGGTTAACATGTTTAATTGTACCATCCTTATTAGTTGCCATAAAAAGAGAGGTACCTTGAAAAAGAAATTACTTTTTTTACGGGCTTATATCACCATCACAGAGAACTTAACAGTGTTACTGTGAAAGCAGAAGGACACTACCATCAAGGGGATATCTTCACAATTTGAGCTTATTGTAGTTTTTTAAAAAAGTACTTCTACTTCTCAGACTCCACTTTGTTCCTAGAAACTGTATGATATCTTTGTTGATCTCTACTTCTTAAAAATAATATTCTCAACACAAATATCATGGAATGACTCCTAAATAGAATTTATTCACACTGAGAGAAAAGCTTGCATAACTAAATGGCTTCACATGAGGTCAACTGACTATGATAAACCTTGACACAGAAATCTGGAAGTAACGGAAGGCTGTTCTTGTTTTTTTATAAATTGGAATTATGGCTAAATTATCTAAATTGTTTTTGAGAATTAAACCAAATTGGGACTTCCTCCATAATTTAGGGGAGGAAAAATATTCTCAAATAAGTATGTAAAGATGAGCAACACCTTTTAAACTTTTAAAGACTTGAAGTCAATAGAGATATTTGAGCTGACTTGTGATGGTAGCTCTCAGACTGGGAAAAACATGCCAGTTCTGGTTACCAGTTTGCTGGTTTCAAGGGATCATAGCAAAACTTATCTGCCTCAAGTGGAAAAGCCAGTCTGATATCAGGAGATTAAAAGACGCTATTGATTTTACAGTGTAGAGAGTATCAGGTGTTATTGGTGAAAGTGATTTCCATTGTCTTTATTCCCTGAGGTAGTTCACACAAAGGGCACAACTTTAAAAGCTACATAACGATGAGAGAAGTTACATGTAATACCTATAAAATATTTAGATTCTAGAAGAATCTATTCTAGCTAGTAAATGGAAGATTTAAAGAGGTTTCAAAGTTTTCATCCACAATTTGTGTATGAATCACCTAAGGAAAAGACAGCTTATTAAGTTTCCCAAGAACAGTATCATAACATATGTTCTTTTTAAAATAATAAGCTGCTGCTAAACAGAATGTGGATGATGTTATTTGTTCTATTACACGGGTTCCTGTAAATTTGACTTCAGATCTTCTTAGGGAAATCTGACACATCATACTCTCTAAATCTTGTTATTCTGCGAGTTGGGATCCAAAACAGAATTGAGCTCAAATATTTGATATGACTTTTATGGGAATATATCTTATATTTCAAAGAAAGGCAAAACAATATCAATTATTATAAGATGACAATAATCAAGAAACATACAATTAAAAATGTGTCCATGGGAATCTGTTCTATTATCAGGGATGTGGATCTAAGATGAAAAAAAACTTCTTAATAAATAAGGGAAAATAGAAGAAACCTAGTGAATTTTTTTTTTTTTTACTATTGCAATGTTACTTAACTTTGTATCTCTCCAAAAGTGTTCTGAACTTACTAAGGGAAGAAATTACTAGTTCAAGACCGTACGGTAAGAACTATAATAAGTGCTCAATAAAGATTTGTAATTACCAGGTACTTTAAAGAGGATTCAAGTTATCTTATTATCCTATCTGGTAGGATCTTGTAACTAAAACCTGTGGATACTAATCTTATAGTCTACATACCTTGGAGATAACTCTATAAAATATACTAGGCAAAGGTGATGGTTCACTTCACAGTGAATATGTGGCTGGGTTTTTTTTTAAGTACTCTTATTTTGCATTGTCATAGAATTTTAAAATTTTCTTTATTTTTACATGCCAAAATAGAGTAAGAACTGATTTGGAAAGCCAATATGAAAGAGAAAATTGGGTATTATCTTGCAAACTATGCTGTTTTGATGGCTAATTCCCATCTTTCCAGATAGTTGGTTCTTAATGATCCAGAATCTCTACATTGTAGCAGCTTCTGTCACGATTACTATCAGAGTAACTATGGCTAATAATATCCAAGCAAATTTAAATATCATATTTATTGGAATAATGAATCCATGGAAAGAAACACTCTGAAGGGAGAACTTATTCAATTAAAAATTTCAATTTTAAGGATGTAAAGAAAATCTCTCAGAGCACGAAACTATGAAGGGGCCTTTACAAACCTAAAGGTTCCATTTTTCTGATACAGTCAAACATAACGTGAGATCTGACTGCACTGTTTCACAGCCAAGTGAGTAAGTAAGACAAATAGCATCGACTTGTCTCCCGTAATATGTACAGCTTACTGATTAGTTCTGAGGAGGGCCCTGGACCTCTCCTGGGCTCAAAGAAATTAAATGAGGCTACACTATGAACATTTTGAAGATAAAATACTAATGCACAGAATTCCTTACTAAATGGTCTGGAATCACATGCAGAAAAAGGCAGTCATTCCAGAGCTGGGACCTATGAGTCCTAAATCACATCTTGAATTATTACTAAATCCTGTTCCAGGCAGTTTCCTGTTTTCTTGTTACCATTCTTTATTTTAGATTGGGTTTGAAATACTTCTCACGTTGTTTTCAGTGATTTATTTTCTATCACAATTAGATACAGTGATTAAAATGTTTTACATATTTGTATTTTCTGTGCACATGGATAACATCTAGATAGACTCTCCCTTCCCACACTCTATACTTTAAGAAAATAGGACAGAATGGTCATGAAGAATTACATTTTTTTTTTCTCAAGGTTAAGCTGACCAAGACTGACAATAATATACCAGAAAGAAACAAATATTAGAAGGTTATTTTTTCTGTTTTTCCCTTTCTTCAATAAGCAGTCATTTAGTAATATTAAAAAAAGTCAATTTGGAAAAGTATAGTTTAGTGTTATCAGCGTTCTCACATATATTCCATGACAGAGAACAGAACAATAATTATTCTGCCAAGCAAAAGCCATAAATTATAAGTACACTTCTAATTCCTCCCTTTTTTCAAACGTCTGTAAATTTCATGCATTGGGATATCAAGGAACAGAAATTCAGAAGAGATAAAGGTTGCCTGACTCTTCTACTTTAGAAAAGCTTTGTCTAATATAATAAAGAATACTGTAAACTAAAATTGTAAATAAAAACTGTATCTTAAAACTTGGTCTTAGGGCCCACAAGTTTCCATATAATTGTACAGGACAATGAATGACGCAAGTTAAAATAAATTGACATCATTTTACATGTGCATACATAGTTCTATAACTGAGCAAATGAATTAGATTAGCCTATGATTATAATTAATGAAATTAAATTGTCTAAAAATTACACAGTACTAAATATCCATTTTATATAAGAAAAACTGCTTTGAGCTAGTTTTATATACTAAATATAAGTGACAGAATGATACAGAACTGCTTATTTTAAATCTTGAAATGTATTCAGAGTTGGGGTTTTTCAAGTATAGAGAAAGCAAGCTAAGACCTGCCTTTGAACATGATTTAATATACGGTCATTTGAAAGTTTTTCCTAATTACACAACTGGGATGCACCTGGCGTATTTTTTTTAAAAAATCAAAACTTGCAACAGAGCATTTGTCACTTCTATTGTTATCAGTTTCATTATTAGACTGTCAAAAAAAAGGAAAAAAAAGTGTAATGCCACAGCAACTGGATCCTGTGAACAAGAGTAGCAATTCATCCCCAGTACCTAATATTCCAAGAACATGGATCTTCCCTTTCTTTTGTTCCATCTTCTCCTTTATTTCTGCTTTTCTTACTTATCTATTGATTACTACTCTTTTTGTTGAATTTTCATGGTATATCAGTGCTCAAGGTAGCTGTGATTGCAAAAGTTATTTTTTGATTCAAAAATAATAATAATAATCCTGTTTGAGGACTTCCAAGGACTTCCCTCAGTCCTAAAACTTCTATGGGCTTCATTAGAAGAAGCCCATTAAAAGAAAAGAAACCACAGGCTAGCAATTTTGTTTGCCAGAGTTATTTGTACTAAATGTATATGACGGTTTTAAACAGACCACTATGGAAAAGGGTTTAACTCTCAGTCTTTATCTTGAGTTCAAATACACGTCATTTAAAATAACACATGAGCTTTGGTGACAATGATCAAAGATTAGTTTATCTATTTAAAAGAAATCAAGAGCCAAATTAGAGGTATAGGCAGTTAAAATTACACAGATATGGAGCCAGGCCTTGGGGTCTCATGACTCCCAATCTATTGCCAACATTGTTCCAATTTTTTCAGAGTATGGTAGCCAATAATTTTGCATTTTATATATACATATAACTCCCTGAAGTTTTATATTTCCTATATATAATATAAAAATATAAATGTAAAATATTATATACAGTTGTATATTTCTTAAAATGTACTACTTCTCTGATTTACCATAAAACCTTCACAAAAATTTAATCTCTTATTCTACACACTATTTCTAGTGATATGAGTAAAGATTCATAAAAGTAACTTCTGGATTCACAAATAAAGAGAGGAGTTTTGGAAGAGTCTGGCCAGAATGTCCTCATGAAAAGCCAATGAGGAAGCATTCAGAGAGAAACTAATTGCTTTTGTGTTTCATTTCATTAGTCAAGTCACTCAGAATTATCAAACTAGTTTGTACAGTCAAACTTTCAACCCTCAATCAGAAGTTTAAAAAAAAAAAATCGAAAACTCAGCAAAATATTCTTTAGTCATCAGGCACACGAAGACTGGGTGTGACAATCTCACACTCTTCTAGAAGGAAACAGGAGGAGGAAAATTAGTTTCTATCACCCTTAAAAATATCCCTGCGAATGAAAATAATCACCAGACTCAAAGGAGCTGATTGTGTCTCCCATACTTGGAGTTGATTGGTGGATGTGGTAAACCAACCAGCAGAGCTCTTTGTGAAGGGAATTAATGGAATGAAAACAGAGTAATTAACCTTAAGCCTCTAGTAATTAATCATAAATAGAACAGTCTGTTCAATTTTTTCAGATTTCAGGAAAAAGAAGCCACAGACGGCAGTTTGTTTAGTACATCAATGGGGCTACCCACAAAACATTTTTGCTTTTGAAAAAAAAAGAAGCTGTTTGGCTAGGGCCTTGAGAAAAGCATTTGACTGAAGTGTTTGAGTCAATGGCTTCCTGTAGACAGCCTCTATATAGGGGTGTGATACAGTAGCCAGCTATGGAGCAATTTGCGGAAGATTTCAGCTGGCTGAACTCTATCCGCTAGCTTTGGTGAAATGTTTGAAGTAAGTGTTCATCTTGAAAATGTTTACCTTAAAACAAGAATTGCCTTCCTGTTTAATTTTGAAATATGCTTTTTGGCTGTTAGAATGTCATTACAGTCAATGTTTGTTTACCTAATTGGTTTTATAAAGCAAGTATTGTCCAGATGTTGCTTTAATGCTCTAAGCACTTCACAAAGTACTCGACATAAAAGACAAGCTCCTTTGGTACTGCAAATGTTATGTCTTTATTTCCGCGCGTAAACGCTGATATTAAGTATTTTAATATTAATGTACATTACCAAAGAGATTACTGTTAAGACACATTCTCAAGTTATTGTAGGTTCTTAAATTCAAATGTACAGGTGAACAATTATCCAATTCCTGTGATTTTCTCCAAGGAGTGTGTAACCCTGAAAATTTCATTATAAAAGAAGAGCTTCCCATGTTTTAGTAGACTCCTCCTTTGCCTGAGTATTACCTGATCTCAGCTAATTGTAATTTTATATTTTTCTTAAGCTTCTGCTATTTCCATCTAATTTCTTCAGTTCCATTTGCCAAGTCCTGACTGTGTCCTTTTTCAAAGTTAACTGTTCCTGCATCTTTCTCTCCATTCTGAACATCACTCCTAGTTGGAATCTTATCATCTTCTTAAACATTTTCAAAACCTTTTGAAATTGTTATCCAGCCTATAGTTTCATTCTATCCTACAAGTCTTCCTCTTAAAAACCTTCCATGCCCCCTCTACTTTGCCAAACAGATAGAATACATCTCCATGAATTATTGCTCATCTCTATATATATCTTACACTCCAGCTAAAATAGAGAATAAGCTATGGCCTCTCAAAGGATATGATCCACTTTCCTACTTTTTTGCTTTTGTTATTTCTCCCCACCAAGAGAAATAATATTTATTTATTTTATTCAGTTGTGTCTTGCCTTGTAAAATCCTTTGCAATGTATCTTGTATTGGTGATTTTTTGTGCGTGCTGTGTTCCTCCAAATCCTGAGATTCTGTGAAGGGTTTTGGTACCCTTCAACAAAAGTAGCTCTCCTTAGAAGAGTATAAACTTTGAAAACCACAGAAATATATTATTACTCAGCTCTTAAACTCATATTTAAGAGCTAGGGAGAAAAGGAACTTAGTCTTTTTTCATTTTAATGTGCATCCAAAATGCCTTGTACATGATGGTTGATCCCCTGATAGGGATCAACTAACATTTAAATACCAGTTAAGGTTTCACCTCTTGTGAGTTACTGAAAACATGAAAATCCTAAAGGAGAACATAAATACTTAATTTTAAAAAGTACTTCTACATCTCAATGAGAGTAGACCATGAAAGGGTTAAACAGTAAGTCCCTGACCTGTTAAGGAAGAAGACAGTTACTTCAGCAGAAATGTCATGTCATCTATGTTTCTACGTAATGGGACAATCATTTGTAGCCTGGAGCCCAGGAGGCAGGATTTTTCTCACCAAAACAAGGCCAAGTTAACTTTCCCTAACCATGTCATAAACAGCAGAAATGGGAAGAATGTATTTGTGGTATGATAATACATACATATAATCTATGTCCCTGTTTCCTGGGATGGGGCTTCAAAAATCCTTGGAATTTCCTGAGTGATAAGCAGTGTCTTTGTTATGCTAATGAGGTGACAGTAGCTCCAAGATGGAGAGTAGTCACCATAAAGACCAATTCTGTGGTTAGAGGATTGGAACTTTGGACCAACTCAACTTCTGGGCATGGGAGATGGGCTGGAAATTGAGTTCAATCATATGGCCAATGATTTACTCAATCATGCCTATGTAATGACAGTGCGATAACAAACTCTGGACACTGGGGCTCACTGGAGCTTCTTGGTTGGTGAACGCATAGATGCACTAGGAGAGTGATGTGCCCGGATTCCAGGAGAAGACAGCGTAGAAGCTCTCCATTTGCCCCCAACACCTGACCTGCCCCAATGTCTCTCTTCGTTTTGCCGTTATAACCTTTATAATGATACTGTAATCATAGGTAGAGCACCTTCAATGAGTTTTGTGAATTCTAACAAATTATCCAATCTGAGGAAGTTGTGGGAAGCCTTAAGATTTCTTTTTACCAACCAGGCAGAAGTGAGGGTGGCTTGGAAACAGCCAAACTTGTGGCTGGTGTCTGAAGTAGGGGCAGTCTTGTGAAGGAACTTTACCTTTAACCTGGGTCAGTACTAACTCTAGGTAGTTAGCACTGGAGTTGAACTCTAATTTAATTCCACTGGGTGTGACACCCAGATGGTATCACGGAACTGGTCTCAGAATGCAGTACTGCAATTAGTCAGGAGGTAGTTGCTCAAAAAGCATACATAAAGCACAGAAATGAGAGAGAGTGATGTACGGAGCCTGGCAGAGAAGAAGAGACATCTCAGGATCGTATGCAATTAACTATGGAAAATTTTCCAAAAGTAATGAACTTTCTTAATAAAAACACTGACAGTGACTCTTTTTTTTTTTTTTTTGCGGTACGCGGGCCTCTCACTGTTGCGGCCTCTCCCGTTGCGGAGCACAGGCTCCGGACGCGCAGGCTCAGCGGCCATGGCTCACATGCCTAACTGCTCTGCGGCATGTGGGATCTTCCCGGACCAGGGCACGAACCTGTGTCCCCTGCATCGGCAGGCGGACTCTCAACCACTGCGCCACCAGGGAAGCCTGACAGTGACTCTTGAGATAAATTTTGTGAGAGGCATAAGATAGACTGAGAAGCAGAACTTGACTCCATCATCACAACTCAGAACAGGATGTGTTCCTACTTAGAAATGGCAATGTAAGAATGAAGTGTCTATGGGTGTGGGAGGTACAGACTGCATCTGGATGAGAACAAAGATATTTCTCTTCGCCACACACATTAAGGAAGTTTCACCCATTTTAAAATGAAGACAGGATGGGAAATCAATAACAGAACCCTCCCCTGTTGTGCATCATGATGCTTAATACCCCAGTGAAATAAATGTCGCTTCCAATCCCTTGCATGTGTTCACTTTCACCTAACATTCTCATTGTCTTCCTAAAGTGGGAATTGAAAGACTTCTCCGGGTATTCTTGGAAAAATCTACCTGAACCAGCATATTTTGTAGTCAAACTTCTTATAGCAAATGCACACTAACCACCTTATTTCACGACAACCAGGCTTATTTGCGTCTGAATGCTGTACATATTCCACTTCTCTTTAATGAGAGTTCACAAACTGACTAGCCACTTTTAAAGAAAACAATCATTAATACATACATATACACATACATACATACATGCATACATACATACGTACATACATAAATCTAAGACCTGGGACTGATTCCAACTTATAAATGGCCAAGTTGTTTTGGTTCTGGAATTCTGGAAGGAAATATATTGAGAACATCAACTATTGATTCAGATCGCAAATTTCCCTGCTGAAAATATGCAGGAAGTGGGAGTGATGTGAATGAGTGCGTAAAGGGGCATTATGTCCTGTGTTTGATGAATGAATAGGCTTACTTGGCCATTATCAAACCATCATGGGAACCATAAAGCTTACCTTCTCCCTTTCTTACAATCTGATAATCCTTAGAAAACAAAATTTTTTTCCTGCTCATTTTCAATGTATTTAGTATTTTCTGCTTTAGGAAAAAATTATTAAACTGAACAGTTTCTGCTTTAAAAGACATTCTAAACCTTAGTGTTATAAGATCACAGGTTCTCTCTTAAAAATCTCAAGGTCACCTAAAAATATTTTCGACAAAGTTTTATAACAATACTAATTTCATAGTGATAAAATCTGACATAAAGTTCCCAAAAGTATGCAACTCGTTGGATCATGAAAATAACCACAAATTCATAAAATCCAATTTGCCACAGCACAGTACTTTACAGTACGTGATGGCTAATTTTATGTGTCACCTTGGCTGGGCCACAGTTCCCAGATATTTGGTCAAACACTATTCTGCATGTTTCTGTGAGGCTGTTTTTGAATGAGATTAATATTTACATTGGTAAACTTTGAGCAAAGCAGATTGCCCTTTATGGGGTGGGCCTCATCCAATCAGCTGAAGACCTGAATAGAACAAAAGACCAACCTCTCCCAGGGACAAGAAAGAATTCTACAGCAGACAGCCTTTGGACTTGAACTGTACCATCGGCTCTTCCCTGGGTCCCCAGCCTGCTGCCCCAGATTTGGGGACTTGCCAGCCTCCATGACTGTGTGAGCCAGTTCCTTAAATTAAATCTCTTTCTACATGTATACACATCCTTTGGTTACGTTTCTCTGGAAAACTCTGCCTAATACACAACAGAAACAATAAACATAAGTCAAATGGGCAAAAGTAGTTTCAAACTTAAAAAAGAATAACCTTGAGCTACAGAAGTATTTATGTAATGAACTATATACATTATAATAAAAAATTCCCTAATCACAAATGTCTTTATTCACAGAAAATATTCACTTTTGCCAGTCATCACAAAATATGATCAATCAATTATCAAATTACATTGCCTTTGATAACAGTATCAAATAGTATTTTTAATATATACTGACAAAGATATCTCTCCTTTTCTTCCTGGTTTTCTTTCTTCTGGTAAGAGTACTTGACTTTTCTGTGGGTAATTAATTACGTGTTTCAGGTTGACCTCATATGCTAGGCCAGAGGTAGGTCGGCCTGTGTGTGGAAAGCACCTCCACAGACGAAGTGGAAAATTCATAGGTCCTGCAATGTAGCTACTGATAAACAGAGGTTCTGTAGCCTTGGAACAGGCCCCCCAAAAAAGAGAGGTGCTCTAAGCATTCTGCAAAAAGAATTTCAGGACCCAGAACCACACATTAGGCCAGTGGTGATGGTTCGCTGAAGAGGTTTCTTTGCCTTACACTCTAATGGAAGTGTTTTCTGAGCCCTGTTACAACACTTCTCACAGGTGGAAAGATAAGGGTATTGGAAGTCTCTTTGTTCAGGGGTCCCCTCACCTGGCAGATTTCTCATTCCATGTGAGCTACCAATTATCATCACCACCTCGAACTGATCAGGACAAGAAAAGCCAGGCTCATTCAGATATATCCCAGAACCACTGAAATACTCAGGGATGGGTATGCGACTCAAGTCAGGACAATAGAGCCACAATCACTGGACTATTTCTGGGAATGTCAGCAAAGAAAAATTCTCTTTCCTTGGGTATTGTGACGCTGCCAGGATGGGGGTGGGTGGTGGGTGGTGGTGAGCTCCTCTTTTTTTAACTTGTTGAAAGATCCTTCCTGAGAGTAAATCATGCAGAAAAAAGCAAAGCCAAGACAGAGAGAAAAGGGATACTGTTCGTGGATATATGTCTTGATCAGCCGTATCTAAAGTCATATCCACCTCCTGGAGTTTTTGGTCGCAGGGGCCAAAATATCCAAGTTTAGCTCAAGACTGAATTTAAATTCTGTCACTTAGATAGCTTTCCAAGAATTATATCTAGAACTTATAACAAATAAAATGGAAGCTATCGTTAGACCTATATGAGTTACTTTACTTTTGTGACACAGCTTGTTTTAAGGCCTCTACCAGCAAAGAAATGAAGGCTTCAATGCAATTGTTCATGAGACTGAAACCTGAGCTGAGTGAACACTTTTCTCAGTACACTGGCCTCATTTTCAATCTATTCTTTACTTTCCATTAGTCCTTCCCATAATTTATTCAAGGTGGGTGAGGAAGATGCTGGGCACAAGAAGCAGAAGACACAGGATAAAATGACTGAGACCATGCCTTCTCTCCTCAAACAGCTACCATTATTTTCACACTTGTTAAGTGTATTGGTTAATGCAAGTTTATTTTCAAATTTAGGCACTGTGCTTAGAAATGGAAAACTCTCTCCTTTTCTCCATATACTCTTATTCTATCTACATTTGAGCATCTTTTTTTTTCTTCCCTTCCACTAAACAATTTGAAGCCTTCTAAAGCAAGAGAGACTTGGGCAGGAAACCAACGAAATGACTTCAGGGTTGTATTGATATTTCTACCCTTTGGAAAGGTGTGTGAGGTATTCCTTTCCCCGGGCTACCAAGAGCCTCCACTGTAATGCAAAGCAAAATCTCTATTGTCCATACACTCATAGGTATAAAAGAGCTTCGGAGGACACATCAGGAGGCCACATAAGTGGACACTAAACGTTTTTGTAAAGAGATAAATAACTGTCAATACGAGTCATATCCTTTTTACCACAAATATACTGCCATGATATTTTGTTGTTCATTCAATCATTATTTTTTATTTATTTATTGTTATTGAAGTATAGTTGATTTACAATGTTGTGTTGGCTTCAGGTGTATAACCAAGTGATTCAATTATATATATTCTTTTTCAGATTATTTTCCCTTATAGGTTATTACAAAATATTGTGTATAGGTCCCTGTGCTATACAGTAGGTCCTCATTGGTTATCTATTTTACATAGAGTAGTGTGTATATGTTAATCCCAAACTCCTAATTTATCCCTCACTCCATTCCTTTCCCCTTTGGTAAGTATAAGTTTGTTTTCTACGTCTGTGCGTCTATTTCTACTTTGTATATAGGTTCATTTGTATCATTTTTTTTAGATTCCATATATAAGCGATATCATAAGATATTTGTCTTTGTCTGGCTTACTTCCCTTAATATGATCATCTCTAGGTCCCTCCATGTTGCTGCAAATAGCATTATTTCATTCTATTTTATGGCTGAGTAGTATTCCATTTTACATATATATACATACATATATATATATATATATATATACATATATATTCACAGACACATACACACACACACACACACACACACACACCCCACATCCTCTTTATGCATTCCTCTACTGGTGGACATTTAGGTTGTTTCCATGTCTTGGCTATTGTAAGTAGTGCTGCTATAAACATTGGGGTGCATGTATCTTTTCAAATTATGGTTTTCTCTGGATATACGCCCAGAAGTGGGATTGCTGGGTCATATAGTAGCTCTATTTTCAGTTTTTTAAGGAACCTCCATACTGTTCTCCACAGTGGCTGCACCAGTTTACATTTCCACCAACAGTGCAAGATTTTTTTTAAAGGCCATGCTATCTGAGACTCCCTAGCCAGTGACTGTACTAAATTACATGGAAGGGAGAGAGGCAATCCCATTCAGCTGACAGCCAAGTCAAATAAGTGCAAGTTGAAGCAACAGGAATTTAGATAAAGTGGGAAAAGAGAAAATGGACAGATCACAATTTGTAGATTATAGACACTAGAATGTGTTCAAGGAAGTTGTAAAATCTTTTTTCTGAGGGATGGTTCATGATGAAAATACTGTCTACCATATGCTTGCCTTCAGGCGGGGAAAGGACCAGATACATATTTTTAAGCCAGTTCCAACTCCAAGTCCCAGTCATTACTAACATGAAGAAAAAGAGCTGCTGTTGACGGAACCAGCGTGTTTTTCTCTGACTCATTCACATTATGTGGAATTGGCTCAAAAAAGAGAACAGATGTGGGTCATCAGGGTGCAGTGCTGACTTTTTGGCTCATCTAAGTAAGAAAACCTTCTATACTCCGCACTTGCAGATGTGTGGTATTAGCTAACATTTAACACTTCAAAACAATAGGAGAATAACTAGTGAAAAGGAGAGGAAAAGAAGTTCACCCTTTTTTTCATCACTTCGAGTGAAAGCATGTCCGGTAAAAGTCAGTCCCAGATACCACTGTACCCAGTGTCATTTTGCAATAAGTTAGGAAAGTAATAAATTGAATATTATTCTACTTCTCCCCAATAAGACTGATTCTCTAGTGTTTGCATTTCTCATCCATGAGTTACTAACTCTTGTTAGTTTTGTTTTCCAAGAGAGAATTAATCTGAAAGTATAATCTTTATTCCTGGAGATATTCTGCTCATTTTCTGGCTGTCTGCAGATAACCTGTGTATCTGAATTGATAAAAACCAGATTGTTCGAGTCAGACCTTCAAGATGGCAGAGGAGTAAGAAGTGGAGAACACCTTCCTCCCCCCAAATACATCAGAAATACAACTACATGTGGAACAACTCCTACAGAACACCTATTGAACGCTGGCAGAAGACCTCAGACTTCCCAAAAGGCAAGAAACTCCCCACGTACCTGGGTAGGGCAAAAGAAAAAAGAATAAACAGACACAAAAGAATAGGGATGGGACCTGCACTTCCGGGAGGGAGCTGTGAAGGAGGAAAGGTTTCCACACACTAGGAAGCCCCTTCACTGGCAGAGATGGGGGTTGGCGGTGGGGAAGCTTTGCAGCCACGGAGGAGAGCACAGCAACAGGGGTGCAGAGGGCAAAGGGGAGAGATTCCCACACAGAGGATCGGTGCCGACCAGGACTCACCAGTCCGAGGGGTTTGTCTGCTCACCCTCAGGGCCGGTGGGGGCTGGGAGCTGAGACTCGGGGTTCAGAGGTCAGATCCCAGGGAGAAGACTAGGGTTGGCTGCGTGAACACAGCGTGAAGGGGGCTAGTACGCCACAGCTAGCCCGGAGGGAGTCCGGGAAAAAGTCTGGACCTGCCTAAGAAGCAAGAGATCATTGTTTTGGGGTGCGCGAGGAGAGGGGATTCAGAGCACCGCCTAAATGAGCTCCAGAGACGGGTGTATGCAACACCAGAGACGGGCATGAAATGCTAAGGCTGCTGCTGCAGCCACCAAGAAGCCTGTGTGCGAGCACAGGTCACTATCCACACCTCCCCACCCGGGAACCTGTGCAGTCCGCTACTGCCAGGGTCCTGTGATCCAGGGACAACTTCCCCGGGAGAACGCACAGCATGCCGCAGGCTGCTGCAACATCATGGTGGCCTCTGCCGCCGCAGGCTTGCCCTGCATCTGTACCCCTCGCCCCACCCCCAGCCAGAGTAGCCAGAGCCCCCTAATCAGCTACTCCTTTAACCCCGTCCTGTCTGAGCGAACAACATGCCCTCAGGCAACCTACATGCAGAGGCGGGGCCAATTCCAAAGCTGAACCCCGGGAGCTGTGCAAACAAAGAAGAGAAAGGGAAATTTCTCCCAGCAGCCTCAGAAGCAGTGGATTAAATCTCCAAAATCAACCTGATGTACTCTGCATCTCTGGAATAACTGAATAGACAACAAATCATCAAAAATTGAGGCAGTGCACTTGGGAAGCAACTGTAGATTTGGGGTTTGCTTTCTGCATCTAATTTATTCCTGGTTTTATGCTTATCGTAGTTTAGTATTTAGAGTTTATTATCACTGGTAGATTTGTTTATTAATTTAGTTGCTCTCTTCCTCCGTTTTTTAAAAATATATATAGATTTTTTTTTCCTTTTTCTCTTTTTGTCTGTATGTGTATCCTTCTTTTTGTGATGGTGTCTGTATAGCTTTGCTTTTACCATTTGTCCCAGGGTTCTGTCTGTCTGTTTCTATTTTTGTTCTTTAGTATAGTTTTTAGCACTTGTTATAATTGTTTGATTTCTTTTTTGGTTTGGTTCCTCTCTTCTTTCTTTCGTTTTTTAAATTACATTTTAATTTTTTTTAAATATTTAACAATTATTTTTTATTTTATTAATAACTTTATTTTATTCATTTATTTATTTATTTTTCTTCTGTTCTCTATTTCTTTCTTATTTTCTTCCTTTTCTTCTGAGCTGAGTGGCTGATAGGGTCTTGGTGCTCTGGCTGGGTGTCAATCCTGTGCCTCTGAGGTGGGAGAGCAGAGTTCAGGATATTGGTCCACCAGAGACCTCCTGGCTCCAAGTAATATCAAACAGCAAAAGCTCTCCCAAAGATCTCCATCTCAACGCAAAGAACCAGCTCCACTCAACGACCAGCAAGCTCCAGTGCTGGACACGATATGACAAACAACTAGCAAGACAGGAACACAACCCCACTGATTACCAGCGAGGCCACCTAAAATCATAATAAGGTCAGAGACACCCCAAAATACATCACCAGATGTGGTCTGGCCCATCAAAAAGACAAGGTCCCTCATCCACCAGAACACAGGCACTAGTCCCCTCCACCAGGAAGCCTACACAACCCACTGAACCAACCTTAGCCACTGGGGGAAGACACCAAAAACAACAGGAACTACGAACCTGCAGCCTGCCAAAAGGAGACCCCAAACACAGTAAGTTAAGCAAAATAAGAAGACAGAGAAACACACAGCAGATGAAGGAACAAGGTAAAAACCCACCAGACCAAACAAATGAAGAGGAAATAAGCAGTCTACCTGAAAAAGAATTCAGAGTAATGATAGTAAGGATGATACAAAATCTTGGAAACAGAATAGACAAAATGCAAGAAACATTTAACAAGGACCTAGAAGAACTAAAGATGAAACAAATAACGATGAACAACACAATAAATGAAATTTAAAATTCTCTAGAAGGAATCAATAGCAGAATAACTGAGGCAGAAGAATGGAGAAGTGACCTGGAGGATAAAATAGTGAAAATAACTACTGCAGACAAGAATAAACAGAAAAGAATGAAAAGAACTGAGGACAGTCTCAGACACCTCTGGGACAACATTAAACACACCAACATTCGAATTATAGGGGTTCCAGAAGAAGAAGAGAAAAAGAAAGGGACTGAGAAAATATTTGAAGAGATAATAGTTGAAAACTTCCCTAATATGGGAAGGGAAATAGTCAAGTCCAGGAAGTGTAGAGAGTCCCAAACAGGATAAATCCAAGGAGAAACACACCAAGACACATATTAATCAAACTATCAAAAATTAAATACAAAGAAAAAATATTAAAAGCAGCAAGGGAAAAACAACAAATAACAAACAAGGGAATCCCCATAAGGTTAACAGCTGATCATTCAGCAGAAACTCTGCAAGCCAGAAGGGAGTGGCAGGACATATTTAAAGTGATGAAAGGGAAAAACCTACAACAAAGATGACTCTACCCAGCAAGGATCTCATTCAGATTTGACAGAGAAATTAAAATCTTTACAGACAAGCAAAAGCTAAGAGAATTCAGCACCACCAAACCAGCTTTACAACAAATGCTAAAGGAACTTCTATAGGCAGGAAACACAAGAGAAGGAAAAGACCTACAATAACAACCCCAAAACAATTAAGAAAATGGTAATAGGTACATACATACTGATAACTACCTTAAATGTAAATAGATTAAATTCTCCAACCAAACGACACAGACTGGCTGAATGGATACAAAAACAAGACCCATATATATGCTGTCTACAAGAGACCCACTTCAGACCTACGGACACATAGAGACTGAAAGTGAGGGGATGGGCAAATATATTCCATGCAAATGGAAATCAAAATAAAGCTGGAGTAGTAATTCTCATATCAGACAAAATAGGCTTTAAAAGAAAGATTATTACAAGAGACAAACAAGGCCACTACATAATGATCAAGGGATCGATCCAAGAAGAAGATAAAACAATTGTAAATATTTATGCACCCAACATAGGAGCACCTCAATACATAAGGCAAATGATAACAGCCATAAAAGGGGAAATCGACAGAAACACAATCATAGTAGGGGACTTTAACACTCCACTTTCACCAATGGACGGATCATCCAAAATGAAAATAAAGAAACACAAGTTTATATGATACATTAAATAAGATGGACTTTATTGATATTTATAGGACACTCCATCCAAAACCAACAGAATACACTTTCTTTTCAAGTGACCATGGAACATTCTCCAGGATAAATCATATCTTGGGTCACAAATCAAGCCTTGGTAAATTTAAGAAAATTGAAATCATATCAAGTATCATTTCTGACCACAATGCTATGAGACTAGATATCAATTACTGGAACAAACCTGTAAAACATACAAACACATGGAGGCTAAACAATACACTACTAAATAACCAAGACATCACTGAAGAAATCAAAGAGGAAATCAAAAAACACCTAGAAACAAATGACAATGAAAACACAATGACCCAAAACCTATGGGATGCAGGAAAAGCAGTTCTAAGAGGGAAGTTTACAGCAATACAATCCTACCTCAAGAAACAAGAAACATCTCAAATAAACAACCTAACCTTACACCTAAAGCAATTAGAGAAAGAAGAACAAAAAACCCCCAAAGTTAGCAGAAGGAAAGAAATCATAAAGATCAGATCAGGTATGGATGAAAAAGAAATGAAGGAAGCAATAGCAAAGATTAATAAGACGAAAAGCTGTTTCCTTGAGAAGATAAACAAAATTGATAACCATTAACCAGACTCATCAAGAAAAAAAGGGAGAAGACTCAAGCCAATAGAATTAGAAATGAAAAAGGAGTAGTAACAACTGACACTGCAGAAATACCAACAATCATGAGAGATTACTACAAGCAACTGTATGCCAGTAAAATGTACAAACTAGAAGAAATAGACAAATTCTTAGAAAAGCACAACCTTCCGAGAATGAACCAGGAAGAAACAGAAAATATGAAAAGCCTGATCACAAGCACTGAAGTTGAGACTGTGATTAAAAATCTTCAAACGAACAAAAGCCCAGAACCAGATGGCTTCACAGGCAAATTCTATCAAACATTTAGAGAAGAGCTAACACCTATCCTTCTCAAAATCTTCCAAAATACAGCAGAGGGAGGAATACTCCCAAACTCATTCTATGAGGCCACCATCATCCTGATTTCAAAACCAGACAAAGATGTCACAAAGAAAGAAAACTACAGGCCAGTATCACTAATGAACATAGATGCAAAAATCCTCAACAAAATACTAGCAAGCAGAATCAAACAGCACATTAAAAGGATCACACACCATGATCAAATGGGGTTTCTCTCAGGAATGTAAGGATTCTTCAATACACACAAATCAATCAATCTGATAAACCATATTTACAAATTGATGGAAAAAACCATAGGATCATCTCAATAGATGAAGAAAAAGCTTTTGACAAAATTCAACACCCATCTATGATAAAAACCCTCCAGAAAGTAGGCATAGAGGGAACTTATCTCAACATAATAAAGGCCATATATGACAAACCCACAGCCAACATCATTCTCAATGGTGAAAAACTGAAACCATTTCCTCTAAGATCAGGAACAAGACAAGGTTGTCCACTCTCACCACTATTATTCAACATAGTTTTGGAAGTTTTAGCCATAGCAATCAGAGAAGAGGAAGAAATAAAAGGTATCCAAATCGGAAAAGAAGAAGTAAAGCTGTCACTGTTTGCAGATGACATGATACTATACACAGAGAATCCCAAAGACGCTACCAGAAAACTACTAGAGCTAATCAATGGATTTGGTAATGTAGCAGGATGCAAAATTAATGCACAAAAATCTCTTGCATTTCTATACACTAATGATGAAAAATCTAAAGGAGAAATTAAGGAAACACTCCCATTTACCACTGCAACAAAAAGAATAAAATACCTAGGAATAAACCTACCCAAGGAGACAAAAGACCTGTATGCAGAAAACTATAACACACTAGCGAACGAAATTAAAGATGATACAAACAGATGGAGATACATACCATGTTCTTAGATTGGAAGAATCAACATTGTGAAAATGACTATACTATCCAAAGTAATCTACAGATTCGATCAAACTACCAATGGCATTTTTCACAGAACTAGAACAAAAAATTTCACAATTTGTATGGAAACACAAAAAACCCCGAATAGCCAAAGTAATCTTGAGAAAGAAAAACGGAGCTGGAGGAACCAGGCTCCCAGACTTTGGACCATACTACAAATCTACAGTAATTAAGACAGTATGGTACTGGCACAAAAACAGAAATATAGATCAATGGAACAGGATAGAAAGCCCAGAGACAAACCCATGCACATATGGTCACCTTATTTTTGACAAAGGAGGTAAGAATATACAATGGAGAAAAGACAGCCTCTTCAATAAGTGGTGCTGGGAAAACTGGACAGCTACATATAAAAGAATGAAATTAGAACACTCCCTAATACCATACACAAAAATAAACACAAAATGGATTGAAGACCTAAACGTAAGGCCAGACACTTGTAAGACTCTTAGAGGAAAACATAGGCAGAATACTCTATGACATAAATCACAGCAAGATCCTTTTTGATCCACCACCTAGAGAACTGGAAATAAAAACAAAAATAAACAAATGAACCTAATGGACCTACCGAAACTTAAAAGCTTTTGCACAGCAAAGGAAACCATAAACAAGATGAAAACACAACCTTCAGGATGGGAGAAAATATATGCAAATGAAACAACTGACAAAGGATTAACCTCCAAAATTTACAAGCAGCTCATGCAACTCAATATCGAAAAAAAAAACCCAATCCAAAAATGGGCAGAAGACCTAAACAGACATTTCTCCAAAGAAGTTATATAGATTGCCAACAAACACATGAAAGAATATTCAGTATCACTAATCATTAGAGAAATGCAAATCAGAACTACAATGAGGTAGCACCTCACACCAGTCAGAATGGCCATCATCAAAAAATCTAGAAACAATAAATGCTGGAGAGGGTGTGGAGAAAAGGGAAGCCTCTTGTACTGTTGGTGGGAATGTAAATTGATACAGCCACTACGGAGAACAGTATGGAGGTTCCTTAAGAAAAGAAAAATAGAACTACCATAGGACCCAAAAATCCCACTACTGGGCATATACCCTGAGAAAAACCATAATTCAAAGAGTCATGTACCACCGTGTTCACTGCAGCTCTATTTACAATAGCGAGGACATGGAAGCAACCTACGTGCCCATCAACAGATGAATGGATAAAGAAGATGTGGCACATATATACAATGGAATACTACTCAGCCATAAAAGGAAACAAAATTGAGCTATTTGTAGTGAGGTGGATGGACCTCGAGTCTGTCATACAGAGTAAAGTAAGTCAGAAAGAGAAAAACAAATACCTATGCTAACACATATATATGGAATCTAAAAAAAAAAAAATGGTTCTGAAGAACCTAGGGGCAGGACAGGGATAAAGATGCAGACGTAGAGAATGGACTTGACACAGGGAGTGTGAGGGGTAAGCTGGGATGAAGTGTGAGAGTGGCATGGACTTATATACACTACCAAATGTAAAATAGATAGCTAGTGGGAAGCACCACATAGCACAGGGAGATCAGCTCAGTGCTTTGTGTCCACTTAGAGGGGTGGGATAGGGAGGGTGGGAGGGAGACAGAAGAGGGAGGAGATATGGGGATATGTGTATATGCGTAGCTGATTCACTTTGTTATAAAGCCAAAACTAACACACCATTGTAAAGCAATTATAGTCCAATAAAGTTGTTAAAATAAAAACAGATTGTTCACTTCTGATGAAATGTTGACAGAACCACAAAATGCTTTATGAATAAAATTCAATTAGAATTCCTAATATATGCAGGGCCTGTGGCCATTTGCATTCGGTGGGGTTAGGTGTGCAGTCACACACTGCCTTGAGCAGCATGGATCAAAGCACAGCACCGTCATACTAAAACATACTTAAAGGAGTACAGACCCCAGATTTTCCCGATTGAAGGCCAGATTTGGTTCTTTAAGATATTTGCATAATTCCCTTTTGAAATTAATAGGGGTTGCAAAAATACATATCTGGGGGGAAATGTTAACCTAATCCAGCTCAGTGATTGTTCTTGAATAGCTGCTTGTTCAGAAAACCTTCTCTGACATAGCCAGACATCTCCACTCTTCTTCTGCCAGTAGTTTAGGAAGTTGAAGAGGAAAGCCAGTTCACCTGAGTTGAGGAAATCTTGTGCACAGCATTTCAGAAGAGGGTTTGGTGATTGTGATGCTCTGCTATGTTGTTGTTGCTACTACTGCTGTAATTAAAGACTAGTCATAATAACAACCTTAGAAAGTAGATACCTGTGTTTTATTTTTACAAATGAAGAGAATGAATGTTTGAGAAATCATTTTTCTGAAGCCCTAGAGGACTAGCTGTCAGAATCAGCATTTACACTCAAGCCAATATACCTTCTGGAACTCATGCTCTTTCGATACCCAGATGAGTTACTGACTTGTCACAAGCACCAGGGGATTGAACTCAGGAGAGACAGTAGTGACTACCTGAGGACCTGTCTAAAAGGTGGGCCCTCCAACCAGCTTAGTCCCCAACATTAGCCCTGTAGCTAGGTGCCCAGAAGTGAGAAGAAAGTAAAACTTAACAGGAGAAAAAGTAAAAGAGGTTGAATACAGAGGTACTTAGATCAATCAACTCTCTTACTAACTGCAATCAGAGGTCCAAATAAATTCCTCCATTCTCAATCCTGTATGAAAGAAGCAGAAATCAGTTCTATTATCTAATTGATATTATCCAGTCCGTTTTTCTCTTTCAGTACATCACATAATTATTATGTACTCAGTCCAGGATTTTTAAAGAAAATTCTTCTCTCACTCTCCTTTGTTCTAATTCTTTCTTTTTTTTTTTTTCCCTAAGAAAATGTAGGCTGTGGTACAAGAAACCACCATACTGTTAATCATAAATGAGAAAATTGAAGGTTTATTCAAAAGCACTAGGTTACAAATCTGGGCCAAGAATTTATAAGGTGTCTACTTTTTCTGACACCTGACAGCTTGGATTTCTCTGTCTTTTTTGAAACAGAAGTATCAAGAGATTAATTTTCTGGCTGTTCTATATGACTTTGCCAAACCCACAATATGTAGAAACCTATCAATGTGATAAATAATATGCAAAACAAATCCTGGGAAAGGGATTAATTTTGGTGGAGACTTCCTTCAAATAGTCAAATTCATCTTTCTCAAAAGAAGCAGAGGAAGCTGCTAATGTTGCCTTGGAAAATTTGAAAGTGAAATATGTTCACTTCTCTTTACTTATCCAAATATCTCAACTTAGTTCAAGCAATGGACTCAAAACATCCTGTGATTGAAAAGGCAGATTTTTTTCAGTTACTTTCCCCTAACTGATTTAAAACAGAAAATTTATACCGCAAGTAATAAAAAGAAGCGATATAAAATGTTCCCCCCCACACAAAATAAATTGTAAACAAATGCAAAAAGACACATGAGTGGACACTGGAAGAAAAATTGAGGTCACAAAAAAGTGGTTTTGAACAAAATAAAATTTCAAGACATTAAAGAATTAATCAGCAGCTGTGATTTTTTCCCCCTAAATAATGTAGTAATTAAGATCACAGGCTCAGTCACTTTATAGCTGTGTCATTTTAGGCAAATCATACTTCACCTCTTGTCATCTTATTTTCCTCACTCATAATATAGCTGTATCTAACCTCAAATGTCACTGTAAAGATTAAATAATTTGATACTTGAAAAGTTCTGAGAATCTTGCCTGGTACATAAAATGTCTTACTACATAACTGCCAAACAAACGTCACTACTTTATTAAACTCTAAAACTTGAATTTGAAAGGAAGCCACTACTTTTAGAAGGTTACTTAATGTAGTTAATTCTGTTTATTCTACTCTTTCCATGTCATATAGGGGGAGAAAAGGGAGAAATACTCTAAATCTGGGCTCATCTTTTGTCTTCCAGCATTTTTCTCATCTTTGACATCTATTTTAAAAGACTACTGACCCTCAATGTGATAGAATAATGAGCAGCAAGGTTAATGGTCTCTACATCTCTCAGGGGGTATCAATTCTTTTGTCTCACTGTAATTTATTAAATGTTCTTATGGCAAGCTTTTATGTTAGCAATAACAGTGTATTCTTTGTTCAGGTGTGTGTGCAAAAAAAAAAATACTAGTATAGAGGAGAAGGAAAACATAGCTGATTTATCAATCACTAGAAGAGTCTTATCTAAAGATCCATTGCTTTAAGTTTGACATTTGGTCTAGAACAATGGCTCTCACATTTTAGCATGTATTAGAATCACTGGGAGGTCTCCTTTAACGCTGGTTCCAATCCCCAGAATTCTTGATTCAGTAGGGCCAAACATCTGCATTTCGAACATGTTCTCGTGACGGTGATCACGAGACCACACTTTGAGAACCTCTGCTTTAAATCTATATAATAAAGTCACTGGGAAGTTTTTTCAAAAAATACCAATGCCTTTTAAATCAGAATCTTTGGGGGTGGGTCTGGGCAACTGCATTTTTAAAAAAAAAAAAAAACTCTTCCCAGGAGATGCTACAGTACAGCCAAGACTGAGAACTCCTGGTCTACAGAAAGGGTTGTCAAGTAGGATGGGTGTTGAACCAGATTCACCTAGGAAGCTTTTCCAACTCTTCCTTAGCCCACCCCCAAGGTTAGATGGAAAGGCGGTGGAAATACAGTTTCTAAATGTTTCTCGAAGTTAGTCTTGGGATCACTTCAGTCAAAATTACCTTATATTTATTAAAAATGAAGATCCTTTGCCTCACCTGGGACCTACAAAGTCTCAGATGAATTTACACACCACATCAAAGTTTGAAAATCACTGCTCTAGGGATCAGAAGAAGCGGGTTCTAATTCTTCCTTGCAGATTAGGAGTTGCACTGGAACCTCACAATTAATATGGTGATTGATTAGTTTACCAGCCCTAGAGAGGTGAAAGGAGAATTGATAAAAGGAGACAGGCAGGAAGGAACGGGGCAGATGGGCAGGGGTAGAAAAGGTAGGGCTCCTCTCTCCTTACCAAAACCAGTAACCACCCAGCTGGCCTCTCCTCTCTTTAATTTGCCCTGGCACCCAAGGACAGAACGTCTTCTGCTGATACACATTTCTAAAGCACCAAGCAGCCTCTGTTGACAGCTGTGTTGACTGCTGTCTCGACAAAGAAAAAGCAAGAGAGCAAAAGAATTTTGCAAGGAAACATTTTCATTTTCCCCTCTAAACAAGGAAAGAAAAGCCGTATGTGGGGAAACACGGGATGCAAACACGATTATGCAATGTAGTGAAAACAATAGAGACTAATGTAAAGTGAAATGTTTAGGAAAGTGACTATTGAGAAGAGACTGTCCTTGGTGATGCTGTTTAATTAACCTCTGCTATTCAAAATCCAACACCGGATTACTGGCATATACTATCATGTTATTGATAATGATTTCAAAAATGACTTTTCTGGGCATTTCCAAACAGACAAAGATGAATGAAGAGTCCTCATGTCACTCTGGAAAGATAAACACTGCCCAGGGTGTTGTCAACCATAATCATTCTCTATATGGCGTTCCAGAGTTTGCACTTTTGCCCCTAGAACTGATGTGCTCCTGATGCCTTTGTGCCAAAGGGGAACCCAAGCTCTGTTAGCCGGATTCTAGGTGAATCTCTTGGCCGATGATGTTTTCCGTCAGCCCACAGCTTGGTTGTGCATTGGCAGCTTTAGGCAACGCTGCATATTGATGGCGTAAGCCAAAGCAACAAAGCGCAATCAGATCTATCTGATGAAATCTGCCAAAAGTTTTATATCCCAGCATAGAGTTTCTAACAAGATTTTCAAATAACTAAAGACTTTCTAAGATACAAATATTGTATCAACTATTAGTGTTACATTCTTCTAAGCGTATTTTTCTTCATGTGTGCTGTGTACAGTCACTCTAACTCCTTAACAGTGATTTAAAATTTTAGGATGACAATCTGTAAATTTCTGAAAATGATTTAAGCATGTAAAGTTGCAGAGTCAAATGATTCCCCTGTGACCTTTCCTTGAAATAAGAGGAAATTGAAAGAGCTTGTTTTCCTTCCATTTTATCTGAAGTAACCAGAGGGTTTTATTTTTGTTAACTTATCAGATTTACTAAGACTGTTCTCATCTAAAATAAAACTGATTCTGCAAAGATTGAATTCTCCTATGTCACGCTACAGCTCAGCACTGTAGAAATTAGAGCTACTATCCCAGCCTTCCCCATCTTTTCAGTAGTCTAGTTCACTGTTCTGGAAGATGTGTAGAAAACTTCTGGAAAGTATGAAAAATGTGTAGAAACTTATTATTATTCTGAAAAATGTGTAGAAACTTCTGGAAAGTATGAACAGATCAGATTTATATACGTAAGGATGAGAAAAAAGAAAGGAAGGACAGTGCGCTGCCACGCTTTCCTTGAGAAGCATAAGATTTAAGATAGCGGTTCTTATCTGTGTCAAGAAAGGATGATTTGCAAATTCAGAAGAGCAGCTCAGTTTCTACTACATCCTGTAAAGAGAATTATTTCTCTCTTTGAGAAAGACCGTAAATTCTGATGGTACTTGTCAGAATGGGAAAACATTTCTTGAGCCTCCCACCTATACAATGAAGTGAAATTGATTCTTTTTTGTTTAGACTCAAAAGCACCACCATTTAATGACATGAGCTCATGATTTTGATGAGATTAGAAAAATTTTAGTAATGACAAAATACTACAAGTGGAGTAGCTAAATGATTAAGAGGAAAACATGATGTGAATAAATGTATACAAAGGAAAAAGAGAAAGCTTTCTAATTTCCAGTGCAAAGTACACAGATGCAACATGTGACACAGGAAACGACAAACTTTCCAGCATTATTTTTTTCTTATGTCAAGACCACATAAATTCATATGCTATTTCTCCTATGCTGTTTTTGATCATTTACTGCCATTTTAGCCATGAAATATGATATTAAATGTCACTTATTAAAAACAAACAATTTCAAATTGGTTAAACTAATTATTGGGAATAAAGCTTGTTATGTGTTTTTAAACCAATGATATGAATTCATTCTTTATCATAAGGGAGAGTTTCTAAATAGTGGCTGGAATCAACATACTGCTTTTTAAAGTGTGTTCCGCAGACTCCTGGGGGACCCTGAAGATTTTCTAGGGGTTCATGAGGTCAAAACTATTGATATTTTTATCATTATACTAAGGTGTTATTTGCCTCTTCCACTGCGTTACATTTGCACTAATGGTGCAAAGGCAAAGATGGGCAAACCTGCTAGTGCCTGAACACTAAGAAAGGCCATTGCACCCAGAATCATCTCTACACATTTTCAATTAAAAAAAAAAATAGTTTCAATTAAGAACTTCCTTGATGAAACATTTAACAATTATTAGTTTTTTAAAAATCTTCACCCGTTAGTCTACTTATTTTTGATATTCTATGTGATGTAAGGGGTAATGCACGTCAAGCACTTCTGCCACAAAATGAAGCACAATGATTTTCTCAAGTAATAGCCCGTGTGCTATTCTTTGAGTTGCAAACGAACTAGCTGCTTTTTTGCATGAAACACCACCCCTGCCTGAAAGAATAACTGGCAGACAAGCTATGATTGTGCAAAATTAGGCATCTGGCTGATAATTTCTTCAAAATCAAAGAAATGGCTGATTTCAAGGAAATGAGCTGATTTCAAGGAAAACAATTGACAGGCTTGTTGTCAATAACAAAATTCAAGTTTTTGAGTAAAATCATAGAATTTTTCAAAGTTATATTTGCCACCATGAGTTTGATAACTCCTCAATACTTAAGGAGCTTTCAAATGAGCTCAGTGGTTATTTTAATGAAAGTAATTTTTCTATTATAGAATGAAATGTGTCAACAATCAGTGAATCAAGAGTTTCCAAATGACTAACATATCATTTTATAAAATCAAGCATGGGTCAAAGTGCAAGAGAGACCCATGGATTGTAACGTATAGATACATAAAGTTAATTAACATGTTTTCATATCCCATACTGAAACTGAACTTTAAGAAACTACCACTTGCCATGTTTTGGTATAATATCAAAGAAGAATACACACAATTATTTGGATATGTTATTAAGATACTCTTCTCTTTTCAAACTAGGTATTTGTGTGAGGTGGAAGTCTTCATATACTTCAACCAAAGCAACGTTACAAAAGATTGAATGCAGAGCAGATATGAGAGAATCAGCTGTCTTCTATTAATCCAGACATTAGATTTACAAAAAGTATAACACATGGTTATTTTCATTAAAATGCTTTACTTGTTATTTTTATTATTTTTAAATGAACTAAAATATTTTAAAATTCTCAGTTATAACTTCTGAGTCAGTAAATATTGATAGATATAATCCACATAAGCAAAAGTTTTTGAGGTCCTCAATAATTTTTAGTAGTATAAAGTGTTCCAAAACAAAAATATTTGAGAACAATTGTCCTAGGCTAGGGTTATCATTTTCACTGTCATCCTGTGAACGAACACTGATTTTGGCACACTTAAAGGTAATTTTGTAAGGGCAAGTAGTCAGAGAAACATTATGGAGTTTAGATCATTCAGAGACTTGGAAGATGTACATACCCTGTGAAGAGTTCCAGTAACCTGTAGATTGTAGCATATGGGCTTCTTCTTGAGCTGATGTCCAACCCTATTCAGTAAAAGTGCATAATACTCTCCCTGCTTGACAGTATGTTGCAAAATCAAGGACATATACCTTTTCTTGCAGCATCTTAAAAATAAATTGTCCTCGATATAAATAAATAAATAATTCAGGGAAAAAAATTCAGAAGAAAACAAATTCAAAGGGATCATAGAGTAAAAGCCAATGTAGTGAGTTCAGTGACTGCAAGATTGAGATAAGAGAAAAAGCAGAAACTGCATCAATGGATGGTAACAAATGTTGTGAAACTTGATTCCAGTGATGCTTTTCACTGTTGTTGATGTACTTGAGAGTGAATCTAAGAGTCAAGGAAAACATTCTAGGTGCAAAGCTGATCACCTAGGGGAAATAGACGTGTGTTCATTTCTATTTTCATTTGAATGTTATGACTTAGGATAAGGAAGGAAGAAACAGAAAATGAATTGGTGATTCTGTCATTGGTGCTTTGTTGTTCAGGGATACAAATCAGGAAATAGAAGTTCTCCAGTTATTTTAACAGACAGAACTTAATATAAAGGATTATGAGGTATATTGAAGTAGAAACTGCAGGAGACAGCTACCACTCCCTAAACCTGAGGAAACAAAGGGAAGAGGTTATTAAAACTTGAAAGCTTGGAGGAGAAGGGGCCCTGCACAGCTGGGACCCAGACCCCTGAAGAGGGGCTGCTGTTTGATGGGAGTGGTACCTTAAACACCTAAATAGAGGGTAGCACAGAGCTGGGATCCAGGCTACTCTGCACGGGTGCTGCTGATGCCTCAGGAGCAAAGGGAGCTGACCTCTATGAAAAAAGAGTTATTTCTGGGAAAATTACAGAATCCTTAAGCATCCATGCTTGTGTCACCTTGAAATTGAAAAATACTACCAATAAAAGTAAAAGGGAAAAGAAACAAAATATTGTGCACAGAATTACACATATGCCAGGCTCTAATAAAGCTGATGACAAAAAGTAAATGATAGAAAAGTAATTGTGATTCAATTGCCAGAAACTTAAAAATGAATGTGACAGCATGATCTATCAACATAATTGTGAATACTTAAAATGAGAAAGAAAATTATCTAGTGAGATGCTTAAAAAATGTAAGATATAGAGGAGGACATGGAAACAAGGATGAACTCAAAAGCACGTCACAGACCTACCACGATTGTTTCCGGAAGATTATAAAGATGCAGAAAAACTAAAATAATTTTTACAAGGATAAAATATGGGTAATTATAAATGTATAACAAGATAATGCTTATAAAGATGTTATGTTAATAAGTGACAGAAAAGTCACTACTCACCTTCTCTTTTGTTACCACCTTCTATATAAAGGTAGCACTCTTAAATCAGAAAGTGGCCAACAAATGCTTTAAAATGAAATAAAACATAATAAAGGTGAAATGATAGTCAAAGCATATCTAATTTAAATAAATTCCTTTCTCTAGTCCCACCGGAATTGCTTCCCAGGGAACTGAAAGAATCACAGATGCGACTATAGAAAGGGTGTCTGGAATCTTTGAAAATTAAAGAATGGGAGGAGTGCCAGAAGTCTTTTTTTCCTGGTCATCTAAGAGAAAAGGGATGGATTCCACCAACTACAGTTCAGTAAGTTTGATAAATGTCTGCAATTTTAGATCTTAAACCTAA
The DNA here is from genome assembly GCF_963924675.1 of Phocoena phocoena. Taxonomy (NCBI): domain Eukaryota; kingdom Metazoa; phylum Chordata; class Mammalia; order Artiodactyla; family Phocoenidae; genus Phocoena; species Phocoena phocoena. The sequence goes on from NC_089229.1 coordinate 86,531,206, forward strand.
AATCTGATACCAGTATATATTCCAAAGGAAAGTCACAATTAAACTAACCTATTAACTTTTTAAACAAGACTGTTGGACAGGGAACAGGGGAATGTCACAGATATATGGAAATTTGAATTAAAGAAGGTATTTGATAGAAACTCTCTGGATATCTGTTTTGAAGTGAAGAAATGCCAATGATAGCATATACATTTTTTTGCAATAACTAAGCCAATGGGTAACACTGAGAGACTAATAATCTTAGAGAAGCCAAACCACGGGCTCTTCACCAGTGACCGGAAGGAAGACGTGGAGCCAGGTTCATCAAGTTTGTAAATGACACCACACTGGGAGGGACAGCAAATACATTGCATCTGGATTCAGTAGATTCTCCAATTAATGGAATGCTGTGATAAAACCAAAGAGATGCAATTTATCACGTATAATACAAAATAATGCTTTTAATTTTTTAATTATATTCCAGGCTACGGCAGTCTAGTCTTGAAAATATCTGCTCTGAAAAGATCAGATGGTTGAGTTGACCACAATGTGTAATAATGATGTCGAGAACCCAAAAATGTACTGTTAGGTTACACGGAATGATACTACAGAGCCTAAATCCAGCTGCTGGTAGAGCTGGGTAGGGATCATCCCATTATAATTTCTAAAGTCAGATTATCTGTGGGGAACAGTCTTGATATATCCACTTGAAGAGGAACACTGACAAACTGAACTTTATTCCAAAGAGGCCAAATGGACTAATGAATGTCTGGAGACCCAAAATGTATGCATTCATGGGTGTTTAGTCTAAAGAGAAAAGAATAATCACTCTATTTATCTACAAATATTTGAAGGCCTATCCCATGCAGAGTTTATTCTGAGTTTCCAAGACATCAGACAAGGACCACTGCATGAAAGTAAAGAAAGTACCCTAAACGAGCACACGAAGAGTCTTCCCCAATAAAGCCTGCTGCCTCACAATGGAGCATCACTGTCACAGGAACGGTCCAAACAGAAGCTAGATGATCAAGTTCAGGTCCTAAAGAAGGATTTCTTCATTTGGTGAGAAACTGGACTAGTTTTTCTAAGATCTCTACCACTTTATACTTCTTTTTTTTTTTTTTTTTTGCGGTACGCCGGCCTCTCACTGCCGTGGCCTCTCCCGTTGTGGAGCACAGGCTCCGGACGCGCAGGCTCAGCGGCCATGGCTCACGGGCCCAGCCACTCCTTGGCATGTGGGATCTTCCCGGACCGGGGCACGAACCCGTGTCCCCTACATCGGCAGGCGGACTGTCAATCACTGCACCACCAGGGAAGCCCCACTTCATACTTCTTTAATTGATATAGTTGACAGTATCTGGAGGCATCTAGCTGTGTAGTCAGCAACCTTATAAGACTCAGAGCTAGTCTTCTTCCCTATAATGTCTAGATAAATCAAGAAAAGTCGAGAATATAGCTAAACTATTTGGGCAATAGCAGCTATAGAAACTCAGGCAGAAAAGGGGGGAAATAATCACAGTTTCAGATTTACAATAAAAAGCCAAGTTAATGTTAAGTCCACAAATGGATAAGGTTATCACACTAATAAGGAACTGTCAATAACGTAGCCCTGAAGGTGGCAAACAAATGTACCATGTACTATACACCGCCAGAAATAAATCTGATTAGAGCAAAATTCTATTCAGGTTGCACGCACCTGGCTTTTCCTACTCTGGGCTTCAAAATCCTAGCCATACACACAGAGGCAGCCTAGTTCAGATATCAATCTCATTAGGCGTCTGCATTTCTGAGATTTATAAAGAAAAGATTAGTGAGAATGATTTGGAAAGCCCAGAATTCATTAACTTCGACACAAATACATGCTGTGACCTCCAAGGGAGCTCCGGCATACACTTCCCAGTCATCCTCTTAAATAGCACTAGAGAAACCTTTAGCCAGAGTGATTAAGGGAATTGTTCTCTGGGTAAATTTTAGAGGCCTTTCTTCTGCTCTTCTTGTCCCGTGATCCTCTTCTGTGTGTCCTGTGCAATTCTTGTCCCTCATTGGACTCTGGTGGAATAAGATTTCCTTCTTTCAGGACCCTTGTTACTGTGATAGGAACTCCTGCTCTATTCATATGCTTACTTAAAGTTTATTTAATATGCAAATTACTGTGAATCAACTACATAGGATGCTTTGTTTACCTCTTAAATGATCTGCAAAATGTCTGTCTTTTCTTATGTTATTACTTATTATCTTTTTTTTTTTTTACTTTATGTATCTGTTTATTTTTGGCTGCACTGGGTCTTTGTTGCTACGTGTGGTCTTTCTCCAGTTGTGGGCAAGCGGGGGCTCCTCTTCTTTGTGGTGCGCAGGCTTCTCAGTGCAGTGGCTTCTCCTGTTGCGGAGCACGGGCTCTAGGCACGTGGGCTGCAGTAGCTGTGGCTCGCGGGCTTTAGAGCGCAGGCTCAGTAGTTGTGGTGCACAGGCTTAGTTGCTCCGCGGCATGTGGGATCTTCCTGGACCAGGGCTCGAACCCGTGTCCCTGGTATTGGCAGGCGGATTCTTAACCACTGCGCCACCAGGGAAGTCCCTTACCTATTATCTTGAAGTGACTTTCCTTTAGTCAGCTCAATGGTACAGCCGTGCTCCATAACATAGGTGTCCTTTGTTTCCTGCAATCAATATTCAAGTTTTCTTTGGATTTTCCATGCACTCATCCTGCTGACCATCCCTGCTCCAAGGATGATGTGTTATTCTATTCTATTCTCTTCAATGAGAAACCTCCTAATTCGGGGGGTTGGGGGGAAGGCATATTGGGGTAGAAAGGAGACCTCCAATAGATCAAGTCAAAAACTACATGATACTCTTTGGATTACCTATTAATTGCCCTCCTTGGTTGTATTGGCTCAGTATTTGGTTTGGTTTGTTTTTCCTATAACTACTTCATGCCCTATGTTCTATGAACTAAAACGCATGAAAATATAGGCATAACTCAGAGACGTTGCGTGTTTGGCTCCAGATCACCACAATAAAGTGAATATCACAATAAAGCCAGTGCCATGAATTGTTTTGGTTTCCCAGTTTATATAAATGTTGTTTATACCACACTGTGGCCTATTAAGTGTGCAATAGCTTTATGTGTAAAACAACAATGTACATACCTTAATTAAAAAATACTTTATTGCTAAAAAATGCTAACTATCATCTGAGCCTTCAGCAACTCACAGCATTGATTCAGAGATCGCTGATCACAGATCACCGTAAATACAATAATAATAATAAAGTGTGAAATATTGAGAGAATTATCACAATGTGACACAGAGACACAAAGTGAGCAAATGCTGTTGGAAAAATGGCACCAATAGACTTGCTCAGTGCAGGGTTGTCACAAACCTTCAATTTGTAAAAAACACAACACATGCAAGTGCAATAAAGAAGAACACAATAGAATGAGGTATGTCTGTAAAAGGTATAAACAGAAAGATTTTATGATAATAGTTTAAAGTTTTTTTCATACTCTTTCCTAGGTCATATGATCCTAATGAGTACATGTTGTACATACATGCTTCAAAACTATACACGCACCATAGACATTCTACGATATGTATTTTATTTTACTGCCAGAGGGAACCTGAGTGAATCTTTCCTGTCTGACTGTAACTAACATCAAAATATTCTGAGTAAAACTAACTTAGGCCATATGATCTGCGATTAACAAAATAGGATATAGGATATTGTGTACATGCTCATTTGCTTTACCCAGCTTGCCTTGACTCATTAAAAACTATTTTCATTCTTTGCTGGGAGTATTGGGCACCCAAAAAAGCAAGATACAAATGGATTTGATTCATGACTGTCTGGGTTCTGGGAACAGACACCTTCTGGCATGTGTTCACAGGTGGAACATTGCTTCTTGACTGTAGTCTGTCTGACGCAAACAATATCTGCTTGTTGAAAAGGTGGCCATTGACTTCCTTTGAACGGGAAACCCAGCAGACTTAGATTCAGGTCACAAAAGTTGTTTGGGGTTCTACCTTTTTTGAGATTTTCAAAGAGGTGCACAAAGCGTCTTTGTTTTCAGAGTTCATGGGTTTGCTGTATCCAATATCAAAATATGCCTTGTAGGTAGCCAGGAATATTGCAACTTGTGTTTATATTGTGGTTTTGTCTAATATTTCAAAACAGCATTGTCTAAACATACTCAGTTGGTATCATGAGAGTTAAGACAAGAGAATCTAAGGGATGTGGTTTTCCTCAAAACTAACTGAGGGGCTTCCCTGGTGGCGCAGTGGTTAAGAGTCCGCCTGCCGATGCAGGGGACACAGGTTCATGCCCCGGTCCGGGAGGATCCCACATGCCACGGAGCGGCTGGGCCCGTGAGCCATGGCCGCTGAGCCTGCACATCCGGAGCCTGTGCTCCGCAACAGGAGAGGCCACAACAGTGAGAGGACCGCGTACCGCAAAAACAAACAAACAAACAAACAAACAAACAAACAAAAACTGAGAGGTGAAATCAAAGCACACAGTGTTGGAAAGTCTTTTGTAAACTAGTAACAGCTGCTTAAAAAACAGCTTTTGTTGGAATGGAGGAGGGAGAGCCTGCCTGCACAGGCTCAGCATGTAGGGAAGTCCACCTCGCGTTAAGTCAAAGGAAATTCAACAATGTTATCTAAAACATACAAAGGGCATAAACTGATAGGAGGTTAAATCGACTGTGTAAATATTCTTAAGAAGATATTATTAAAAAACCAAATGTTTTCTTTTGTCTAAACAATGAAATATGGAATTGTGTAGCTTTGCCATTTCCTTTTAGGCTGTTTAGGACTCAAGTTACTTTTATTTCCTGTTTTTTTCTTCTAATATGAAAGGTACAAATATAAGCATAAATCTAAAAGAAGAAGAAAAATAGGTTCTGGTCTTATTCAATGTGTATTACATTTTAGCTGAAATCAGGTACATGTGATGAAAACTAACAGGAGGTTTCCATCTCAGGAGGAACACCGTGTTTCTTTTGACCTTGAATTACGTAACATGATAAAGGACTCCTTTTTCCTAAACTTTTCTAGCAATTTCCCAACCTCATTCATTAACAAATACAGGTCACTGTTTACTTCAAATTTTTTCTTGTATATGAAACTATGGAAGTTACCAAGCATTTAAAATTAAACTTAGATGCTCAAACATCCATTAACAGAACAGAATTTTGTTGTTGTTGTAACAACTTGATACAAGTTACAGTACTATATATTATTAAAATTTAATGGAAATTTAAACAGAAAAAATGTAAGCTGCACTGGTAATGATTATAATTATAGTATTAGATAGAAATTCACTAGGGAATAAGAAGGACTCTCATAGTTTTAAAAACCAGCAACAACTTAATGGACTGTGGGTGTTGTCTCTCTAAACAGATAAGCATAATTAAACTGTCTATGGGGCCACGGCCCACTCAATGGTATTTGCTTCCCTCTCTACGTCGTTATAAGAATTTACCTACACCGTGTGTCAAACAGAAAGAACCTAGAAATACTGGTCTTACCAACCATGGAGTGCTAATAGGATACCATATCAAGCTGGCAGAGATCCAAGTTTTACTGCCTAGCTTATTCATACAACACAGTTCTTCCTGAGTCTTGACCTTTTAGACACCAACACTTACGTTAAAACAACTTCTAGAGTAGAGTGGAGTAACACAAAGGACGTAACTAAAATTGGAGACCCAGGCACTAATTCTAATGTTACCTCTGAATAAATCAAGACAAGATAATCAGCCTCCCTCCCACAGTTTGTCTGATAAAGGAATGGGATCAGATTATTCTAAGGTCCTCTTTGGTTTAAATATTCTACAAACTTCACAATATAGCAGGGCTTCCCAAACTTTCCAACAACGAAGGATCTCTCCCGCACCTTTTTCTTTTAAACCACTGCTACAGACTAGATGCTTTACGTACTCACTTATCTCTCCATTTTAAAAGCCAAAGATTAATGTGCATAATTAATACCACACTGAGTTAACATAAATTTGATATTTAAGTTAAGCCATGTAGCTTATCTTTGGTAAACATGCAATTCATTAGCTTTGGGGGGAATATTAAAGGTATGAACTACTTAGGGATCTAGGTACATTTAATTGGAAATCACCAAAGTAAGGGAAAGACACCATCCAAATCTGTCAAGAGAACTTAGCTACCCTCTGTTTGTCTTCCTGATTCGGCTACCTGGAGAAAATCATTACCTCTACCAACTTCTCCCAGAAACAATATTTGTTAGTCCTGCATCTGAAGTGTTTCTGTCTTCATCTGAAGACCCTACATTAGTGGATAACACATCTTGACCAATGAACAATCTTAAAACCAATCCCAATGAATTGGGGGTGACTGGGTAGGGTGCCCACTGTCACATAAGCCATTGAACTTAAAGACATTCTTATAGACTTTGAAGGTAATTCACACTTTTCATCAGTATTTGTTCTTGAAACCTTTAATTAACTAATTTCCGGCCAGGCCGGAAATACTGATGTATATTCCGTATGCCTGAAATTGGCCTTTTATGGATACGGCAAAGATGTATAAGAGGCCATCTAAGTAGGCAAGGAAGAGTTAAGTCAGGAAAACAAGGCACAAATACAAAGCACTAACCAAGAAGCTGTGTGGCAAAGGGAAAAGAGTTAAGGTGAGTCAGCTAGAGACCTTAAGCAAATAAATCATTTTAGCCAATCTGAGTTTTAATTTCAACTGATAAATGAAAGACAAGGGTTTTGAATATTTCTAATCCCAGAGGACCAGTAAAATTATCAAATAGTAGAGGAGTTCACAGGCAGCTACTGAGGTCAGTGGTGGATTCAGCTCTAAAGTTAAAATTGAGCTGAGCCTAAAGGCATGTATATGGTTTGGAGAGTTAGTGCATAGAAACGAAATGGGTAAAGACAGCGATATCAAAGATCAAGGTATGTTCAGGTAAGAAAAATAACTAATCAACTACATAGAGTAGAACAGGATTATACCTGAAATCCTAGGTAGGTGGGAACAATACTATTCGGGGCATTGAAAGGCAATCTTAGGATGCTATGGAAGCCTTCTAGGTGGAGAAATTGCATTCATTTATTAATTTATTCACCATATACTTATGGAACACATACTACAAACAAAGCGCTATATTAGGGGCTGTGGGATGAAATAAAACTGGACACTATGTGTTCCTTATCTTCATCCATTTCACCTTTTCCCCCAACCCCTTGCCTCTAGCAACCACCAACCTGTTTTCTGTATCTATGGGTTCAGTTTTGTTTTGTTTTATAAGTGATACCATGCAGTATTTGTCTTTCTCTGTCTGACTTATTTCACTTAGCATAATGCCTTCAAGGTCCCTCCATATTGTTGCAAATGGCAAGATTTCTTTTTTATGGCTGAATAATATTCCATTGTGTAGATACACCACATTTTCTTTATCCATGCATCCATCAATGGACATTTAGGTTGCTTCCATGTCTTGGCTACTGTCTTGGCAATGAACATGGAGATGCATATATCTTTTCAAGTTAGTCTTGCTGTTTCCTTCAGATAAAAACCCAGAAGTAGAACTGCTGCATCATATGGTAGTTCTAGTTTTAATTTTTTGAGGAACCTCCATACTGTTTTCCATAGAGGCTGCACCAATTTACATTCCAACCAACAGTGCAAGAGGGTTCCCTTTTCTCCACATCCTCTCCAACACTTGTTATTTCTTGTCTTTTTGTAACAGCCAGTCTAACAGGGGTGAGGTGATATCTCATGGTTTGATTTGCAGGAGCAGGAATTTGAACCAATAAAGCCAAGTCTGAAGCCTGTTGTGTTAACCTTTACATTATGCTGGCCTCTCTAATGACACCTATCAAGAAGCCTTAGTAATTCACTTATTTAGACAATGAGGCAAGGAGATGTAGGTGAAAACTTAGTTTTGAAGTTAAGAAGGTGATTTTTAAGGCCTCCTCTGGTTCAGAAATTTTCACATGGATTCAGAGTCAGGTAGATTATTGTATAACCATAGCTTAGCTGACTATTAGCTGACCTACCATGGACAAACCTCAGGCTCCTACTTTGTGAAATGGCACAACTTCCCTTCACAATACTGTTACAAAGCTTAGAGGCGAGAATATTTGTACATGGTTTAGTGCGGGGCCTTGCACATACTAGTCAAAAGGAACAATACTTTCTCACCTTGTATACCCAACGTCATACCTGACCACAGGAGGCAACATAATTATTTTCTCAGTGTATGTATTAATTGACTCAATAATTGATTGATGAATTGATTGGTTAATGGAAATAATTCTTTTTTTCTTATAAATTTATTATGTTTTTAATTTATTTACTTTCAGCTGCATTGGGTCTTCATTGCTGCGCGCAGGCTTTCTCTAGTTGTGGCGAGCTAGGGCTACTCTTAGTTGCGGTGCGCAGGCTTCTCATTGCGGTGGCTTCTCTTGTTGGCGGGCACGGACTCTAGGCACGTGGGCTTCAGTAGCTGTGGCAAACGGGCTCAGTAGTTGTGGCTCGCGGGCTCTAGAGCTCAGGCTCAGTAGTTGTGGCGCACGGGGTTAGTTGCTCTGCAGCATGTGGGATCTCCCCGGACCAGGGCTTGAACCCATGTCCCCTGCATTGGCAGGCGGATTCTTAACCACTGTGTTAACAGAGAAGTCCTAATGGAAACAATTCTTAACCAACCATCTGATTCCAATGATCCATCTCTCTTTTCTCTGCCTTATCCCTAGTCTATGATTTCAAGTTTGAATAAATTTTCTATCTAGCATGTATCTATTAGTAGATGTTAAAAGCGGTGGTAGCATTTCAGAAAAAGTAAAATTAAGGCAAGTAGAATATATACAGAATTGTATGAATTTAATCATGGAATTATCCTTTCCATACTGCTGCTCGAGCAGAAAGATTACAGCTGTAGAAACCTCACGCCTTCCTCCTGCCAATTTAGATCTAAAACAATGACTGTGCAGACTCTTCTGCTCTATGTAGATTTAGACTCTTTTGTAATAACGAATGAAAACAGAAATTTTACAAATGAAGAGGAAAACATTCTGAATTCCTGAATTCCATTTTTTAAAATTTTTATTGGAGTATAGTTGACTTACAATGTTGTGTTAGTTTCAGGTATACAGTATATATATATATATATATGTATGTATGTATCTCCATTCTTTTTCATTTTCTTTTCCCATATGTGTTATTACAGAATATTGAGTAGAGTTCCCTGGGATCTACAGTAGGTCCTTGTTAGTTATGTTTTTGGGTTTTTTGTGGTACGCGGGCCTCTCACTGCTGTGGCCTCTCCCGTTGCCGAGCACAGGCTCCGGACGCGCACGCGCAGGCTCAGCGGCCATGGCTCACGGGCCCAGCCGCTCCGCGGCATGTGGGATCTTCCCAGACCGGGGCACGAACCCGTGTCCCCTGCATCGGCAGGCGGACTCTCAACCACTGCGTCACCAGGGAAGCCCAGTTATGTATTTTATATATAGTAGTCTGTATATGTTTATCTCAATCTCCAAATTTATCATTCCATTTGTTTTTGTTCACTAACAATTTAAACTGAGTTTTCAGTCACCAGGTATATTAAATGTCTGAAAATAAATCTAGAGTCTTGAATTCACGTGGCATTGCAGATATTTAACACATATTAAATGAAAAGTTTGGAAACTTCAATTGACCAGAAAACAAGAGTAAATAAAGGACTTTGATCACCAAGGAAAAAGTTCAAAACATTCCATTTCTACCACAGCAATCATTAACATTCTCTTCTTATAAAATTCTCTGATTTTTCAATCTGGGGAAAGTTTCCTAAAGGAGATATAAATGATGCTTTTTTTTTTCTGGCTGCTCCAGGTCTCAGTTGCTGGCATGCATGATCTTGGTTACCACGTGCGGGATCTTTAGTTGCAGCATGAGGTATCTTTTAGTTGCAGCATGCAGGCTCTTAGTTGCAGCATGCGGAATCTCGTTCCCTGAGCAGGGATTGAACCCAGGCCCCCTGCATTGGGAGCATGGAGTCTTAACGGTTGGACCACCAGGGAAGTCCCTAAATGATGCTTTTTAAAAAAAATTATGAACTTGTCGTCATATTTTGGTAAACCATAAAAGGTCTTCACATTTCTCCTTCCACCCTCCCCCATTCATACCAGCATATAAAGTTTGCATTCCAGTCACCAGAGGAGAGGTAGAGTCAGTAATTTTTGAGGCATGTGGATGAAAATATCACTGTGGGAGGGGAAAAAAACGCACCTCTGAACTATTTGCCCATGTCAGAAAAATAGTGCCACCGTCCAAACACAGGAACTCACATTTACATAAGGTTGTCACTTATTTTCTACATAAAGAAGAAATAGCTTAATCCTTCATGGAAAGCAAAGCACAACAAGGAAATGAGATATTTTTTCTGGCAATTCACTTTCAGTGAAGTAGCAGGTCATTTTTATCTCCTTTTTTCCGAGAATAATAGTTTCTTAATAAGTGTCCCTTTCTCTGTCAGGAAAAATCTTACTAAGTTGTTGAGATGGATGCTGCTATTTCTTTCATGTTGAGAATCTGAAATACCGTCTTCCAGCACAGTTTAGAGAGACCCCTTTCTGAGGATGCTGTGCGGTCCTACAAATGTCAGTTTGGAGAGTCTCCTGGCCCGGGTCTCAATCTTTGTTGTACTAAAACATGTTTAAAAATATTTTTTAAAAACCAGCCAATAAGCATTTTTAAGAATAAAAATAATAATAGACACTCCTCTAATATCTCAAGTGATTTCTGAAATAGAAAGTGGCAGGGAAAAAAAAAGGAAAACGAAAATGAGGAGAGCATGTCACAAAGAGATTTATCTCCACTTCTCCACATTCACTCCTTGCCACTTCTGTTGCCACTCATGGCTGTTTCTTGGAGGCTCAGAAGAAGCTTTCTAGTTTATGACCGTGCTGATATTTCCTCTCGGGAAGGAAAAAAATGGTCCACAATCGGTGCATTAACCTAAAAGGAAAACATCTGTTTGGAGCATGGAGCAATTTACTGGCCGTTTTTTTTGAATTTTCTGAATACAGGGATTGCTGCTGAGATCCTCTGTCTGATTCTGCAGGTCTCAGCCGAGCACAAGGAAAGGAAAATTGGCCTTTATGGGAGCACTCACCTGGGACTTAACTGGATTAGAATAGAGATTATGTTTGTCGTTTAGACAAAGGTGGCTTCCTTAATAGTACAGGAAATTTGAGAATAAACACAGCACGTAATGGTCAGAAGGATATGGTTAAAATGGCAAATTTTATGTTATGTAGATTTTACCACAAAGAAATGGTAAGACGGATTTTTTTTTTTTTTTTTTTTTTCTTTTGCGGTACGCGGGCCTGTCACTGTTGTGGCCTCTCCCATTGCGGAGCATAGGCTCCGGACGCACAGGCTCAGCGGCCATGGCTCACGGGCCCAGCCGCTCCGCGGCATGTGGGATCTTCCCGGACCGGGGCACGAACCCGCGTCCCCTGCATCGGCAGGCGGACTCTCAACCACTGCGCCACCAGGGAAGCCCGATTTTTTTTTTAAAGATACTTATTCCTTCTCGTATTTCAGATTCCAAAACAGGCATCAAAAACCCCAAATCTAAATATCACCAAAGTAAATCCAACTTAGATGATTCTTTTGCTGTGAAATCAACCCCTCAACTTTTACTAACAAGCAAAGAGGACTTTTGTTTCTCTATAGACTAATATTAAAGTTTTTGGCCTTTTAAAAGGGCCAGTGTCTCATCCTATTAAGTCTATGTTCATTGAGAGCAATTCAAGTGTACATAGGTATGTGAAGATCTAAAATTAGGTGTGGCACGTACATGAAACTAAAATGGAAAAAGAGGGATGTTGAGGAGAAAAGCTTCGAGAATAAAAACTGATTTAAAAGATTGCAACGCAATCCAAAAATGCGCAGAAGACCTAAATAGACATTTCTCCAAAGAAGATATACAGATTGCCAAGAAACACATGAAAGGATGCTCAACATCACTAATTAGGGAAATACAAGTCAAAACTACAACGAGGTATCACCTCACACCAGTCAGAATGGCCATCATCAAAAAAGCTACAAACAATAAATGCTGGAGAGGGTGTGGAGAAAAGGGAACCCTCTTGCACTGTTGGTGGGAATGCAAATTGATACAGCCACTATGGAGAACAGTACGGATGTTCCTTAAAAAACTAAAAATAGAACTACCATATGACCCAGCAGTCCCACTACTGGGTATATACCCTGAGAAAACCATAATTCAAAAAGAGTCATGTACCACAATGTTCACTGCAGCTCTATTTACAATAGCCAGGACATGGAAGCAACCTAAGTGTCCATCGACAGATGGATGGATAAAGAAGACGTGGCCCATATATACAATGGAGTATTACTCAGCCATAAAAAGAAATGAAACTGAGCTATTTGTAGTGAGGTGGATGGAACTAGAGTCTGTCATACAGAGTGAAGTAAGTCAGAAAGAGAAAAACAAATACCATATGCTAACATATATAGGGAATTAAAAAAAAGGTTCTGAAGAACCTAGGGGCAGGACAGGAATAAAGACGCAGACATAGAGAATGGACTTGAGGACATGGGGAGGGGGAAGCGTAAGCTGGGACGAAGTGAGATAGTGGCATGGACATATACACACTACCAAATGTAAAATAGATAGCTAGGGGGAAGCAGCCGCATAGCACAGGAAGATCAGCTCGGTGCTTTGTGACCACCTAGAGGGGTGGGATAGGGAGGGTGGGAGGGAGACGCAAGAGGGAGGAGATATGGGGATATATGCATATGTATAGCTGATTCACTTTGTTATAAAGCAGAAACGAACACACCATTGTAAAGCAATTATTCTCCAATGAAGATGTTTAAAAAAATAAATAAAAAATTTTAAAAAGTAGAGATTGGACTCGGTCTCAAAGCACCAGATTGGATCCTACAAATAGACAGCGAATGAAGTTCCTGGGACAAACCTGGCCGATAATCCAGGTGCCCTAATCACCATCCGGTACTGCCACTGTGCAACTAACAGCCGTTAGGTATCAAACACACCAGCATATTCAAAAGTAACTGCAGGGCTTCCCTGGTGGCGCAGTGGTTGAGAGTCCGCCTGCCGATGCAGGGGACACGGGTTCGTGCCCCGGTCCGGGAAGGTCCCACGTGCCGCGGAGCGGCTGGGCCCGTGAGCCATGGCCGCTGAGCCTGCGCGTCTGGAGCCTGGGCTCTGCAACGGGAGAGGCCCCAACAGTGAGAGGCCCGCGCACCGCAAAAAAAAAAAACAAAAAAAAACAAAAAACTGCATTTAGAGCTGGGTCTAACTGGTCACATAACTGGAGATAATTTCATTTTTTTCAAATTGCTTCATAACGTATAACTGGTAAGAGGGAAAATAGATACGCTATGCGACGGACTCACAGTGAGTCATACCTAATGCTTGTAACCCAAGAAGATAAATACAATCTAAACTAACCACTGTCAACAATAAAAACTGCGCTTGAACCCATGGGTTTGTGACTACAGCAACCACTGTAAAATATAACTCGAAATTATTAAAGGAAGAAAGGAAAAATCTTATCTTTTACTCTTTAAATAAACTCTGTAAGAAACTACAGGCAGTTCTTTACATACCATGAATTTAGAACTTCTATTTGTCAAATGATATCTTCTCCAAAATGACTTCATACACTACAGTCTTGATTTAACATGGAGCTATCAGTATTTTAAATAACTTATTACTGACCAATGATAAATTAGCTGCCACAACGAATCTCTACTTGCCAATAAATATTTGCCCAGTGGTCAGGCTTCTGGTTACAAGAACTACTGTTTGTGTAACACTGGTGCATTTACAAAGTACGTTTTTCATATATGACAGTGTTTCATTTAAATCTCACAGCTATCTGATAAAGTATTATCTCCACTGTCCTTTGACAGAGGGGAAGTAATATTTGACAAAGTCCTATGATTGGTACAGGAAAGAGACAAAACAGAACCCCAGTCCTCTGACTCACGTTGTCATGAACTTTTCCTGAGAGAAACCTCAAAAGACAACTTGAAATGCAGAAATTAAACCACCACAGTGGTTTTCAGAGTTTTAGTTATTTGCCTCAAGTGAATATTTTAATATTCAAGCACATTTTTCTAACAGGTCGCAGCTGATACCTTGAGTGTTATTGAAAAGGCAGAAGACCAAAAGCAAATATAAGAGTAATAAAAGCAGTGTTCTGTTGGCAAATTTTGTTCTCCCATAGGATACTGTGGTATTGCCATGTATTCGTTTGCTAGGGCTGCCATGACAAAATATCACAGACCAGGTGATTTAAACAACAGAAATTAATTTTCTCACAGTTCTGGAGGCTAGAAGTCTGAGATCAAGGTGTCAGCATGGTTAGTTTCCTCTGAGGTCACTCTCCTCAGCTTGTAAATGGCTGCCTTCTCCCGGCATCTTCACCTCATCTCCCCTCTGTTGATGTCTGTGTACAAATTTCCTTCTTATAAGGACACTAGTCATATTGGACTAAGCCATCCTAATGACCTTATTTTAACTTAGCTATCTCTTTAAAGATTCTATTTCTAAATGTAGTCACATTCTGAGATACCAGGGGATAGGACTTCAGCAATTAATTGATAATAAACATATTGCTATAATTGTATTAGAAAAAAGTTTTTAAATGACTAACAAGAGTTAGTACATAAAATATATACTAAACAAGAAAGAAAAGAAACGTATAAGTTTATGATTGAGTTGGGGGGGTAGATTTAATGTGATAGTCACCAATGAAATTAATAGTTTTAAATATAGTGGCTACCTTCTGTTTGTTCCTATAGTTCTTTAAAAAAAAAGTTAGTTTCTAAAATAGTCTCCTTTTCTGGGGCCTCCCTGGTGGTGCAGTGGTTGAGAGTCCGCCTGCCGATGCAGGGGACACGGGTTCATGCCCTGGTCCGGGAGGATCCCGCATGCCGCGGAGCGGCTGGGCCCGTGAGCCGTGGCCGCTGAGCCTGCGCGTCCGGAGCCTGTGCTCCGCAACGGGAGAGGCCACAACAGTGAGAGGCCCACGTACCGCAAAAAAATAAATAAAATAAAATAAAATAAAATAAAATAGTCTCCTTTTCCACTGCAAACCTGAATTGCCTCCTAGTCACTGTTTCACATACCATATTAAAAATTTATATCTGTTTCTTAACAAAATTTTAAAAACAATTTTTTTTTTTTTTTAGGTATGCGGGCCTCTCACTGCTGTGGCCTCTCCCGTTGCGGAATACAGGCTCCGGACGCGCAGGCTCAGCGGCCACGGCTCACGGGTCCAGCCGCTCCGCGGCATGTGGGATCTTCCCGGACCGGGGCACGAACCTGTGTCCCCTGCATCGGCAGGCGGACTCCCAACCACTGCGCCACCAGGGAAGCCCTGAATTTTAAGAAAATTTTAATGATACATAGTCAAAATAAAAATTAAATATTATATCTGTCAAGACTATCAATCAAAAAATAAATACGTCATTAAAAATTTTAGCAGTCATAGAATACTCAAGTTAGAAGTGACCATAGGAATTTTTCCATATAATTCCTTGATTACAAATATATATATATAATATTTTCAGTTTTGTTCTGATTCCAGGTTAACCTGCCATTGTGTTGGCTTTTTCAACTACTGCTGTCAAACATGGATCAATGTCTTTAGAAACAGGTTAACAATTATGTTTTTCTTTTATTCAAAGTGGTGGCTCGGAATGCATATCCTCTAAGACCCAGTGTGAGCTATTTCTCCCCAAATAGCTAATTTCACACTACTCACATACATATGTAACTCAGTTAACATGGAATGATGGTAATAAAACGTTTTCTATTTGAAATGCCTTGCATAATTCTTAACTCCTATTATAAACAGATGCCATCTAAAGAACAATTGCCACTTCTGATGTTCATTTACAGTCCTCCACCTTCACATGACAAAATGGTTGTTAACACTAGTTTATTTAGCCATAAATTTTTTCAACTACAGGTAACACCATCACAAGGAAAGAATGGCATTACATAAAAGGGTAAAAAGGAAAAAAAAGCAGAAGCATGACATAGCCAACTAATAACTAATTTACTAGGCTTGAGTTGACACATTATCAAAGAAAATTGTCACTGGGTTTATGATCCTTGTTAATTTTTAGCCAGCAAGGTAAATTTGTTTTTACTCTTTGGCATGACTTTGTGCTTGCTTATTTGCGTACTCACTTGCTTTCTCTATTTTTCTTTCCTTATTTCTTTTCTATTAAAAAAAAATCAGAGTATATTCTCTTCCCATTATACTTACCCCCCAACTTCTACAAATCTAAATCTTTATTATTCTAACTCAATATATTTTCCACTCCAGTAATCACCAGGAGGAATGCACTTCTGTTGTATTTAACTACACAAGTATATACAGAAAACCAGAAATAAAATTGAACTCTTAATACATCTAGTAGCAAAATGTAATCAATGTCCTTCAATTACGAAGAGCAAAAGGATTGCTCAGCTGTAGGGTGAGGTCCTTGTAAGGTGGATTTACGGTGATAGTTGATCAGAATAGAACCCTTAGAGAAGCAAGGGCAGAGATAAAGGAATAAATAACCTTACCTACCAACCTACTCAATGAACTTGAATAAATCAACAAGTTTAAAAAAAAAATCAACAGGTTTTCTTTGTTCTTTCCCCCTGACAATTATTATTTTTTCTGCCTGTTGACTTAGACTACTGAATTGGAGTAGTGCTTGAATAATTTACCTCCACTAATTGAAACTTTATACGGTACAAACGTACGCTTCACTTTGTACTCTGTACAATGTTGTGGTACTCCAATTACAGTTTGGAACAACTGCAGGATTTTAGGGTATTGGTTAAACTCCTTAAATAGACAAACTGAGATCAAGTACTTGAAGAAGCATTATTTGCATATAAATAAATACTGTGCTCACCATTGCTAATCTTGTCCTGGTCTTTACTGAAGGTCTGCCAGGTTTCTAGTTGTCAGGGGCCCTTGTTACAGGAGTGTGAGTCACTCTGCATTTAGAAGACATAACACGGTCTTTCATTAAAATTCCTCTATAATCCCAATATGTAACCCTCAAGTAGCTAAATTAGTAATTGTCTGCAAAGTAAATTAACAAGGCTGGGCTACTGAACTGTTTTTAAGTAATCCAATGATGTTACGTGACCATGGGTTTAAAAGCATTTTTTGTTTTCAAACACCAAATTCTATTTTCACTGCTGTTTTAATGAACTACACAGAGTCCTTCTCCATTTAATTGTCCCATGCTTGTTTCTGTCTTCAATATTTTCCCACTTTATAATATTGTTGAATCAGTTATTTTTCACTTCCCCGAGGCATTCAATACATTTATTCATCTTTCAATAATATCTGTAATGGGAAAACTTTGATTTTTTGTGTGAAGGCAAAAAAATTCAAAATCTTCAAATATAATTTACAAATTTTGATTGGTGTCTTGGAAGCCTATAAAATCGCATTACTGTGCAGCTAGCTAGAAAAGAATTGGAAAAGGAGCCCAGCAACACGAAACTGTTTCGTGGAGATAAAGGCGGAGTATACTAGAACCCAAATCACAAGAACAGACTGGTTGGTTATTACAATGGGATAATCCAAGATCTTGCTTCCTGCTTCAGTAAGTTTGGGTGCCAATGTCCAACAGCTGTTCTCTTTTACCCAGAAGTAGGTGCCTTTAGCTATGGGTTGAATGACTGCCACATGCACAATTCCTAATTCCTTAGGCAGGGAACAAAAGAGAATCAACAGATACAAAATAATCAAATGATCACCCAGTGTATGGCCTTTATAGTATATGGTTTTCATCAAAGACAGTACACAATAAAAGCATCATCTTACACTATTTATCATGGTAGCCAGTGGTTTTCGATTTGAATTCCCAGAAGTGGCCAGATCTGTTCTATTTTCAAGTTATAGTCTAACTTCCGTTGTCTAAGATTTCGTTATAAAAAGAGGCCCCCTCATTTTATTATTCCCATAATCAAATTTTTAACCTTAGAAAACTTCCCACAAGGATAGCAGTAGAAGTTCCATATGGGGATAGAATGTTCTGTGTCATACTACAAGATCTGACCAATTGCTTCATTAATTAGTAAAGGGGAAAAAAAAACTATACTGAATTCCACAAAATATAATGTAAGCCGGAAGAGAATTGTTAGTTCTAAATTTTCAGTTCTTAAGGGATAAAAAAGACATTCTTTATTCTAGTTTGCTTAGTCAGAAAAGTTATGCAGCTTTATCATGGCCCTTATAAAGATTGCCACACAAGACCTATTCCAGTACCTTTTTACACAGTGATTTCAGCCAAAGGCACCACCACCCTATTCTCCAGTCCCTTATCCAGTGTGAATCACAACTAAGCACTTTAAATGACTAAAAATTGTTCATAATGGTCTTCTGAATTTCACACGGTTGAGATCTAGAAACCACTAGAAAGATTTTAACTGAAACTTCGTCTCCTAGAAAAAGTAATCGGTGTCATTAATGAGCAAAAAAGAAAGGAGAGAGTACTTCTTGCTCCTGATGATTTTCTTACAATTGATCTGGAAAGATTGTGTGTGTGTGTGTGTGTTTCACTGGAAGGACAGTGGCCCACAAAAGGCACATTAAACTACCCTGAATCCTTCTTGGAATAAGGCAAGCATCTTAAGGATCTTTCAGTTGAAAGTAATAGAAATCCACTCAAACCAGCTCAAGTGAAAGAGGAATTTAAAAGAGATTCAAAGTTATCTTGGAGTAGCCAAATACAGAAAACACATTTAGGTTTCGATAGAAAATGAAAAATCCGTAAGGCAGTTTTTCTACCTTTCAGACACCTTCTCTACTTCGCTTTTAGATCATCTTCTGCAATGCAGTTATTTTTTGTTTCTCCATAACAGCAGCTTTCAGGTAAGTTTACTTTCCTGTTTCCAACTCTCTTTAACTTACAGGCAGAATGTCCATTGCTGTCTAATTCAGTCTCTGGGGCTCCAAGTTTAAATTACTAAGAGAGTGAATCTGATTTGCTCAGTTGGGTCACATTACACATTGGCCCAATCAAGTGTGGCCAGGGGTTGGGACTTGCTCAAGCAAGTAATCTTTCATAGGCAATAGGTATCAGTAATAATACTTGCTGAGTTTGAAAATTAACTTCTATAGATTATATAAATGCCCTGTTTACTGAAGATACTAGATAAATGGTGATCGTAATAATATTAATATGAAAGTATCTTTCCTAATATGGCAAACATAACATTTAACTCACAACATTTTTAATTAGCTAAATATAGAAGAACATATTTGAAACTCAGGCATGAATTTAGTAATTATATTTTGATATTCAATATCTCACAATGAAAACAAATGTTCATATTGGAAAAATTCTTTTATAAACTACCATCAGTGAGTGTCTTTTTATTAAATTTCAATTAGTAGTTGTATGCAAATCACAAATTTGGGTATGTTTTTTAAAACTCCTTGTAAAGACAGCATAAAGAAAACATCAGTTCAGTGGCTTACAACAAATCATCAGAATGTTACAACAGTCATTGTAATAATAATACCTTTCATTTACAACCGCTGTGCTGAGTGCTTTCTGTACAGATTCTCATATACCAATAACAATTCTTACACTTAGGTGTGCATTTTTTTTTTTTTTCTTTTGCAGTACACGGGCCTCTCACTGTCGTGGCCTCTCCCGTTGCGGAGCACAGGCTCCGGACGCGCAGGCTCAGCGGCCACGGCTCACAGGCCCAGCCGCTCCACGGCGTGTGGGATCTTCCCGGACCGGGGCACGAACCCGTGTCCCCTGCATCAGCAGGCGCACTCCCAACCACTGCGCCACCAGGAAAACCCCACTTAGGTGTATTTTTTAAACCATATTACAAATGAGGAATCCGAGGTTCAGGAATACTGTATTTTGTCCAAGTTACCCAAAGCAAGTCTGCAGTGATAGCAAGATTTTCTAATAAAAATCAGGCAACTCTTCAACTAATTCAAAAGCCTCTTTGCAAAAATTTGAAGAATCTGACATTTTCTTAAGGCAATGTTTTAACATCTGCTAAAAAATTACCATTATAAATATAGAAATCCATAATAACTGCAAATATGAATGGTACCCCTAGAACTGTACAACGCAAAACTTGCACAACTATATATGACAGCCTGTTAATCACAATAGTAAGGATATTACTAATCAATTCTCCTTTCTACATCGAGTACCATTCATTAATGCTCTAGCCCTCCCCACCTTTCCCATTTACCCCACCCCATTACCTAGGTAAATGATTAAACTCTGAAGTGTTTTAGCCCATTTGTTCCATTGATGGTTCAGTGATAAAAGACTTTAAAAGGAGTGTTAAACCAAAGTTCCAATAAATCCCTATATATAATTCAATCAATAAAACATTATGTGGTCCAAGAAATGCACATGGTTTATGACCCACTGTCCCTCTGTGACCTCCTTTACTTAAGAAAATCTTAGTTCTACACTAAACAAGGGAAATCTCTTAACAAACATCAACAGAGCTTCCATTTTGTTGTTAGCTAGTTTGATGAAGTGAAATGTGACATCACTCAGCAAACCTGTTTAGAAGACGTAACTAGTGATACTTGCACTAATTATGCTTATGCCCCTTGGCTTTTTCCAGAATGATGGCTTTGCCACCTAATCTGACATTAGGCCAGCAATGCTCAAGGAGAATGGAGGAGAGAAGAGTGACGGATCAAAATGTCCAGGGAAGCACGCGTACTTAGGAAAAGTGTATTTATTGTAAGACAATATTGTAGTTGGGGGAAAAGGAAGGCAACTCTTGTTTTTTTAGTACAAACCACAGAAAGTAAAACCTTATGAAACCCTGGTTGATGGGGATGGAGGATGAGGGAGGGCTAAAAAAGAAGGGAGATATGCTGAATATGTGACAACTTGAAGAACACTTGCCCAGACATTTCATCCTGAATTCATGGCACCATTTCACTGAACACCATCTTATTTAACAATATCCTTTTCACTCAAGACACGGGAGGAGAAGTAGAACCAACCAGGCTACTTGACCTTGGCTTTGAACTTAAAAGAGCCAAAAGTTTTAGCTTTTGTGTAGCAGCAAATTTGTGCAGGGAAACAATACAAGGCCTAGAATAGTGGCCTTGAAATATACCTTTTGTAGACTTTTTTCCAAAAGCCATATTCATATTTCTAAAAGCCACACAGTTACCAATTTTGGATATTGTTCCTATGTTAGTGAGGAACATGGGAACGTAGCTGATGCTACAATAACTCTATTGACATTCGCATTACAACCACTCCTTCTCCTATGGTAGCCTGCGATCCTCAGAAGCACAGTCTTTTGGAACTCTTTTAATATATGTGTATGTATATGTGCATGTGTATGTATATGTACATCTTCCAAAAATTTTTTTTCCATGATTTTACTTAAATAGTAAGTGCTAACTAGATGAAGATCCTTAGGGGCATAAAATATCACTCTAACACACAAAACTGTAATCAACAGTTTTAACTCAATCTGAGGGTGCCAGGATAGACTCAAAGAAGGGGGACTTTAAACAGGCCTCTGTGAGTCTACAGGAAAATGACCTGCATGGAAGTGGGATGTAGCAGTGGCTGGCTAAGGACAAAGAACTTCCATTTTCCTGTTGACAATTTCCACCTGCCAGCTCCCATCATATTTATGAGGCATAAAATAAAGACACTTGGGGTTTAAAAAAATAAAATAAAATCAGAGGCAAACTCACCTGGAGAAAACCCCATGAATGTACCTAAGTAGATCACAACTGTTTTTTTCCATAGCCTGCTAGCGTCTCATTACTACTGCTTAGTGGTAAGGATAATTCAGGGGAAAGTAGAAGAGTCATCATACAGAGAAATAACTACTGTATGGATTGAAGAGTTCTACTGCTCTTTGCTACTTCAAGGATCCAGAATAAAATCCCACTATATATATATGTTTCTTTTGTAATCACTTTTTAAAATACTGAACAAGGTGATTAAAGATAGTTTACGGTAAGAAGAGCCACCGCAAACAAATATGAAAATAAAAACAGCAGCTCCTCAGAGAACACACTTCACAATAGAAGTCTCCTACAACGTCGAGTAGGAACCAGAAATATTTTAGAAACCAGCTAAGTGGATAACTATTTCATCACGAATATCTTTTACCCAAAGAGTGAATGATTTGCTAAAACTTCCTATGCTATTTTGTTCAGTTCTCTTGCCAAATTTTGGATTAAGGCACGAATATTTCAATTTGGCTGTAAAAACAAAGATTACATTTTACAATAAAATTATATTTCCTTGAATGATAAAATTCACGTTTCTTCCTAATGCTCTGGTAATGAAGAGCATTAAGAAGAAAACTAACCAAGTTTTAATAACTAGCCAAGTTTTATATAACTTTTATATAACTTTTTCCTTACATTGCTTTCTAGCTAACCTTAAGATGGTTACTTTTCAACCATAGATTCTCATTAATTTTATTTCCATAGAGGCATGTTGGCAACTTTTCAAAATTTTATTAGCAGCCAGTCTTGGTAGGGCACCAGGTTCTTTCCCTACTGTTCACATTTGCATACGTTTATTTAGATCTGAGCTTCTAGAGGAAGTGTGGAACGATGAGGTAAAGATCCCCTCCTCACGGAAACCTTCAAGATGGCAGAGGAGTAAGACGGGGAGATCACCTCCCTCACCACAAATACATCAGAAATACATCTACAAGTGAAACAACTCCCACAGAACACCTACTGAACGTTGGCAGAAGACCTCAGGCTTCCCAAAAGGAACAGACACCCCCAGGCGACCTACACACACAGGCAGGGATAAATCCAAAGCTGAACCCCAGGAGCTGGGCCAACAAAGAAGAGAAAGGGAAATCTCTCCCAGAAGCCTCAGGAGCAGCGGAGTAAATCTCCACAGTCAACTTGATGTACCCTGCATCTATGGAATACCTGAATAGACAACAAATCATCCCAATATTCAGGTAGTGAACTTTGGGAGCAACTGTAGACGTGGGGTTTGCTTTCTGCATCTAATTGGTTTCTGGTTTTATGTTTATCTTAATTTAGCATTTAGAGCTTATTATCATTGGTAGATTATTAATTTGGTTGCTCTCTCCCCCGTTTTTTTTAATATATATATTTTTTCCATTTTTTCTTTTTGTGAATGTGTATATGTATGCTTCTTTGTGTGATTTTGTCTGTAGAGCTTTGCTTTTACCATTTCTCCTAGGGTTCTGTCTGTCCAATTTTTTTTTAACTACTAAAAAAAAATTTTTTAATAATTTTTCTAATTTTAATAACTTTTATTTTATTTTTTCTTTCATTTTTTGCTCCCTTTTCTTCTGAGCTGGTGGCTGACAGGGTCTTGGTGCTCCGGCTGGGTGTCAAGCCTGTGCCTCTGATGTGGGATAGCCGAGTTCAGGACATTGGTCCACCAAAGATCTCCCGGCTCTACATAATATCAAATGGCGAAAGCTCTCACAGATCTCCACCTCAACGTTAAGACCAACCTCCACCAAACGGCCAGCAAGCTCCAGTGCTGTGCGCCCCAAGCCAAAAATCAAGCAAGACAGGAACACAACCCCACCCATTAGCAGAGAGGGTGCCTAAAATCATAATAAGGTCACAGACACCCCAAAACACACCACTGGAAATGGTCCTGCACACCACAAAGACAAGATTCAGCCTCATCCACCAGAACACAGGCACCAGTGCCCTCCACCAGGAAGCCTACACAACCCACTGAACCAACCTGAGCCACTGGGGGCAGACACCAAAAGCAGTGGGAACTACGAACCTGCAGCCTGCCAAAAGGAGACCCCAAACACAGTAAGATAAGCAAAATGAGAAGACAGAGAAACACACAGCACATGAAGGAGCAAGGTAAAAACCCAACACACCAAACAAATGAAGAGGAAATAGGCAGTCTACCTGAAAAAGAATTCAGAGTAATCATAGTAAAGATGATACAAAATCTTGGAAATAGAATGGAGAAAATACAAGAAACGTTTAACAAGGACCTAGAAGAACTAAAGAGCAAACAAACAATGATTAACAGCACAAGAAATGAAATTAAATATTTTCTAGAAGGAATCAACAGCAGAATAACTGAGGCAGAAGAATGGAGAAGTGCCCTGGAAGATAAAATAGTGGAAATAACTACCACAGAGCAGAATAAAGAAAAAAGAATGAAAAGAATTGAGGACAGTCTCAGAGACCTCTGGGACAACATTATATGCACCAACATTCGAAGAATAGGGGTCCCAGAAGAAGAAGAGCGAAAGAAAGGGACTGAGAAAATATTTGAAGAGATTATAGTTGAAAACTTCCCTAATATGGGAAAGGAAATAGTCAATCAAGTCCAGGAAGGGCAGAGAGTCCCATATAAGATAAATCCAAGGAGAAACATGCCAAGACACATATTAATATAAATATCAAAAATTAAATACAAAGAAAATACATTAAAAGCAGCAAGGGAAAAATAAAAAAGAACATACAAGGGAATCCCCAAAAGGTTAACAGCTGATCTTTCAGCAGAAATTCTGAAAGCCAGAAGGGAGTAGCAGGACATATTTAAAGTGATGAAAGGGAAAAACCTACAACAAAGGTGACTCTACCCAGCAAGGATCTCATTCAGATTTGACAGAGAAATTTAAATCTTTACAGACAAGGAAAAGCTAACAGAATTCAGCACCACCAAACCAGCCTTACAACAAATGCTAAAGGAACTCCTCCAGGAAGGAAACACAACAGAAGGAAAAGACCTCCAATAACAACCCCAAAACAATTAAGAAAATGGTAATAGGAACATACATATTGATAATTATCTTACATGTAAATGGACTAAATGCTCCAATCAAAAGACACAGACTGGCTGAATGGATACAAAAACAAGACCCGTATATATGCTGTGTACAAGAGAACCACTTCAGACCTATGGACACATAGAGACTGAAAGTGAGGGGGTGGAAAAAGATATTCCATGCAAATGGAAATCAAAAGAAAGCCAGAGTAGCAATTCTCACATCAGAAAAAATAGACTTTAAAATAAAGATTATTACAAGAGATAAAGAAGGACACTACATAATGATCAAGGAATCAATCCAAGAAGAAGATATAACAACCGTAAACATTTATGCACCCAACACAGGAGCACCTCAACACATAAGGCAAACGCTAACAGCCATAAAAGGGAATTCAACAGTAACACAATCATAGTAGGGGACTTTAACACCCCACTTTCAACAATGGACAGATCATCCAAAATGAAAATAAATAAGGAAACACAAGCTTTAAATGATACATTAAACAAGATGGACTTAACTGATATTTATAGTACATTCCTTCCAAAAACAACAGAATACACATTCTTCTGAAGTGCTCGTGGAACATTCTCCAGGATAGATCATATCTTGGGTCACAAATCAAGCCTTGGTAAATTTAAGAAAATTGAAATCGTATCAAGTATCTCTTCCGACCACAACACTATGAGACTACATATTAATTACAGGAAAAAACCTGTAAAACATACAAACACATGGAGGCTAAAAGATACACTACAAAATAACCAAGACATCACTGAAGTAATCCAAGAGGAAATCAAAAAATACCTAGAAACAAATAACAATGAAAACACGACGACACAAAACCTATGGGACGCAGCAAAAGCAGTTCTAAGCAGGAAGTTTATAGCAATACCATCCTACCTCAGGAAACAACAAATATGCCAAATAAACAACATAAACTTACACCTAAAGCAATTTGAGAAAGAAGAATAAAAAACGCCCCGAAGTTAGCAGAAGGAAAGATACCAAAAACATCAGATCAGAAATAAATGAAAAAGAAATGAAGGAAACAATAGCAAAGATCAATAAAACTAAAAGCCGGTTCTTTGAGAAGATAAACAAAATTGATAAACCATTAACCAGACTCATCAAGAAAAAAAGGGAGAAGACTCAAATCAATAGAATTAGAAATGAAAAAGGAGAAGTAACAACTGACACTGCAGAAATACAAAGGAAAATGAGAGGTTACTACAAGCAACTCTATCCCAATATAATGGACAAACTGGAATAAATGCACAAATTCTTAGAAAAGCACAACCTCCTGAGACAGAACCAGGAAGAAATAGAAAATATAAACAGACCGATCACAAGCATTGAAATTGAGACTGTGATTAAACATCTTCCAACAAACAAAAGCCCAGGACCAGATGGCTTCACAGGCGAATTCTATCAAACATTTAGAGAAGAGCTAACACCTATCCTTCTCAAACTCTTCCAAAATATAGCAGAGGGAGGAACACTCCCAAACTCATTCTATGAGGCCAACATTACCCTGATACCAAAACCAGACAAAGATGTCACAAAAAACAAAACTACAGGCCAATATCACTAATGAACATAGATGCAAAAATCCTCAACAAAATACTTGCAAACAGAATCCAACAGCACATTAAAAGTCTCATACACCATGATCAAGGGGGGTTTATCCCAGGAATGCAAGTGTTCTTCAATATATGCAAATCAATCAGTGTGATAAACCATATTAACAAATTGAAGGAGAAAAACCATATGATCATCTCAATAGATGCAGGAAAGGCTTTTGACAAAATTCAACACCCATTTATGATAAATACCTTCCAGAAAGTAGGCACAGAGGAAACTTACCTCAACATAATAAAGGCCATATATGACAAACCCACAGCCAACATCGTCCTCAATGGTGAAAAACTGAAACCATTTCCACTAAGATCAGGAACAAGACAAGATTGTCCACTCTCACCACTATTATTCAACATAGTTTTGGAAGTTTCAGCCACAGCAGTCAGAGAAAAAAAAAATAAATTAAAGGAATCCAAATAGGAAAAGAAGAAGTAAAGCTGTCACTGTTTGCAGACGACATGATACTATACATAGTGAATCCTAAACACGCTACCAGAAAACTACTAGAGCTAATCAATGAATTTGGTAAAGTAGCAGGATGCAAAATTAATCACAGAGATCTCTTGCATTCATATATACTAATGATGAAAAATCTGAAAGAGAAATTAAGGAAACACTCCCATTTACCATCACAACAAAAAGAATAAAATACCTAGGAATAAACCTACCCAAGGAGACAAATAACCTGTCTGCAGAAAACTATAAGACACTCATGAAAGAAATTAAAGATGATACAAACAAATGGAGAGATATACCATGTTCTTGGATTGGAAGAATTAACATTGTGAAAATGACTATACCACCCAAAGCAATCGACAGATTCAAAGCAATCCCTATCAAACTACCAATGGCATTTTTCACAGAACAAGAACAAAAAATTTCACAATTTGTATGAAAACACAAAAGACCCCAAATAGCCAAAGCAATCTTGAGAAAGAAAAATGGAGCTGGAGGAATCAGGCTCCAGGACTTCAGACTATACTACAAAGCTACAGTAATCAACACAGTATGGTACTGGCACAAAAACTGAAATATAGCTCGATGGAACAGTATAGAAAGCCCAGAGATAAACCCACATACATATGGTTACCTTATTTTTGATAAAGGAGGCGAGAATATACAATGGAGAAAAGACACCCTCTTCAATAAGTGGTGCTGGGAAAACTGGACAGCTACATGTAAAAGAATGAGATTAGAACACTCTCTAACACTATACACAACAATAAACTCAAAATGGATTAAAGACCTAAATGTAAGGCCAGACCCTTTAAAACTCTTAGAGTAAAACATAGGCAGAACACTCTATGACATAAACCTCAGCAAGATCCTTTTTGACCCACCTCCTAGAGAAATAGAAATAAAAACAAAAATAAACAGATGGGACCTAATGAAACTTAAAAGCTTTTGCACAGCAAAGGAAACCATAAACAAGACAAAAAGACGACCCTCAGAATGGGAGAAAATATTTGCAAATGAAGCAACTGACAAAGAATTAATCTCCAAAATTTACAAGCATCTCATGCAGCTCAATATCAAAAAAACAAACAACCCAATCCAAAAATGGGCAGACGATATAAATAGACATTTCTCCAAAGAAGATATACAGATTGTCAAGAAACACAGGAAAGGATGCTCAACATCACTAATCATTAGAGAAACGCAAATCAAAACTACAATGAGGTATCACCGCACGCCAGTCAGAATGGCCATCATCAAAAAATCTAGAAACAATGAATGCTGGAAAGGGTGTGGAGAAAAGGGAACCCTCTTGCACTGTTTTGGGAATGTAAATTGATACAGCCATTATGGAGAACAGTATGGAGGTTCCTTAAAAAACTAAAAATAGAACTACCATATGACCCAGCAATCCCACTGCTGGGCATATACTCTAGAAAACCATAATTCAAAAAGAGTCATGTTACCACAATGCTTCATTGCAGCA
This sequence comes from Phocoena phocoena, assembly GCF_963924675.1. Classification (NCBI taxonomy): domain Eukaryota; kingdom Metazoa; phylum Chordata; class Mammalia; order Artiodactyla; family Phocoenidae; genus Phocoena; species Phocoena phocoena. The sequence goes on from NC_089229.1 coordinate 86,559,587, forward strand.
CTATTTACAATAGACAGGACATGGAAGCAACCTAAGTGTCCATTGACAGATGAATGGATAAAGAAGATGTGGCACACATATACAATGGAATATTACTCAGCCATAAAAAGAAACGAAATTGAGGTATTTGTAGTGAGGTGGATGGACATAGAGTCTGTCACACAGAGTGAAGTAAGTCAGAAATAGAATATATTTGTCCTTGTATATATGGCAAGGACATATATACACTACCAAATGTAAAATAGATAGCTAGTGGGAAGCAGCCGCATAGCACAGGGAGATCAGCTTGGTGCTTTGTGACCACCTAGAGGGGTGGGATAGAGAGGGTGGGAGGGAGATGCAAGAAGGGAGGAGATATGGGGATATATGTGTATGTATAGCTGATTCACTCTGTTAAAAAGCAGAAACTAACACACCATTGTAAAGCAATTATACTTCAATGAAGATATTAAAATAAAAAAGATCTAAGTCTTCTCCCCATTGATTAAAAAAAAAAAAGTCTTGCTTTCTATTCTGCAATTTTGTTATCTTTAACTCACAGTTAATGCCTGGGGAGATGTTGGTTTGTTTTGTTTTGGATCTAAATCTGCAAGCCCTCTGCCATAGACTGAATGTACATGTCCCCCCAAAATTCATATGCTGAAACCTAATCCCTAATGTGAAGGTATCTGAAGATGGGGTCTTTGGGAGGTGATTACATCACGAGGGTGGGGACCTCATGAATGGGATTAGTGCCCTGATTAAGAAGAGATCTCCGAGAGCTCCCTCACCCATTCTGCTATGCGAGGACACTGCAGAAAGATGGCCATTTATGAATCAGAAGTGGGCTCTCACCAGGCATCACATGTGCAAACTCCTTGATCTTGGACTTCCCAGCCTCCTAAAGTGTGAGAAATAAACTGCTGCTGTTTATAAGCCAAAAAAAAAAGATCCCCTCCTCAACAATTTCTCTATCACATTGTTTTGTTAAAAAGATTCTCGGTCTATACACACACACACACACACACACACACACACACACACACATATATAATACACACACACAGAAAAGCTATTTGAAAATTTCTTATAAAGTTAAACATACACTTAGTATGCAATCTACCAATTTCATTTAAGAAAAATGGAAATGTGTCCATGCAAAGACCTGTATATGAATGTTCACAGCAGCTTTATTCAGCTATAAACTGGAAGCAACCCAAAAGTCCATCAACAGAACATGTCCATGCAATAAAATGGTATTCAACAAAAACAAAAAAAAGAAACAAACTACTAATATATGCAACATAGATAAATCTCTAAAGCATTATGTTTAGTGGGAAAAAAAAACAGGCATAAAAGACTACAGTTGACATGATTCCATTTATATAACAATCTAAAAAAGGCAAAACCATAATGCCAGAAAGCAGATCATTGGTGTTGAGAGAGGAGACTGACTGCCAATACTCTTCAAGGATGCTTTTGGGGTGAGTAAATGTTTTATACCTTATTTTCGTGGTAGTTACATGGCTGCATATATGCGTCAAAACCCATTGAACTATATCCTTAAAATGAGTGAATTTTATTACATGTGATAGCTTAATAAAGCTGATTAAAAGGAAGAAAAATACAAATATTACAATTTAGATCAGTGGCCCTTAAAATATTTTGTATCATGATATTTAATGAAAGCTATTCACCTGATTTGACAAAATTAATAGAAAGACCATGAAGAAGTTTTGTAGACTCACTAAAGGCATCCCTATTTAGTCTACAGCCTAAAACACTTTTCCTTGGAGGATTAAGTTAAGACAGCTTGATGAAATACTCAGATTGCTTACCTCAACATTTAACCCAAAATCAACTGGATAGAGGAAAACGCAAGTTGAGGCATTCAAGGTAATTGTCCTACTTAGCCTGAGGAGAGACATTTCAGAAAAGAATTTTGAGAATGTTGAAAACAGATATCACCCACTTACAATTTTTCCAAAACCCCCAAGTTTGACAACCACCTCCATTCCATTGAAAATAACCTCATGCACCATCTTTGACACAAACAACCAAAGTTTGCAAATGCCTTTGATCCCAGTGAGATATAGTGAAATAGAATCTCCACTGATGAAAGCTAATAGTTTTGCATTCAGTTCATATGGAGTACTAATGGCCAACATTTCCTCTTCTCTTGTACCAAAAGATTGAGGCCCTGTCCTTCAGATTTCCAAAAGATCACAAGTTTTATTATAATCATCTCATAAGGAGTAGCTTTTCATTAAAAAACTTCAAAAATTCTCACTTAATTTTTAATTAGCTATCAATTTTCTTTGCATCATTCTGTAAACAAATGTTATCACAAAGAAAATGGGCCAATTTTAATTGTCCTATCAACTGTCCTTCTTCCTTTGTCATCAAATTTCGGAAACAAAATAGTCCTACATGATTAAATTAGTCTTGATTTCCCTGATCGCTACAGGGGAGACTGATTTCTCTTAATCTCATGTCTATGAATATGGCATTACCATAAAGAATTTTTTAAAGCCAATTGTTTTCCAAATCAATATTGATATTTTGGTAGCAAGTTAAGCACTTACTTATTATAACTATGTGCCTAGTTCTTTTAGCCAGAGGATACAAATTTCGACAGAACATCATTTCTACCATGGTATGATAAAATATAAACTAATGAAAACTTTTTTGCTGTCCCATCCCACATGAGATTTTGTTGTTTGAAAAAGATCTTGCCATTTTTTCCTAATAAAAAAAAGAAAAATATTTAAGTTAACTTAGAAAATTCAGCAGCCCTTCTCTCTCCCTCAGGTTGTATTAATTTTGTAAAACTAAATCATAATTGTAGGATCTAGCCTTTCCTAAAATGCAGTCTCTACAACAGACAGTGGGACATGATGGAACCCATGTGACATAGAACTGAAGGCTCCTAACGAAGCTGCTTGAGGTGGCTTATGTAACCAGCTTAAAGCTGAGTAATGAAAATGTAATTTTCTAATAAATTCTTTTGAAGGTTCATTTATTCTTTCACTTATTCATTTTTGCTTATTCAGCAAGCATTTAAAGCAAGGGGTTTTGTTTTTGTTTTTGCATAACATTGCAAATAATTCTACTGGAGAAAAATCAAAGAAACAGAAAATCAGTGATATGGTCCATGCAAGATAAATGTTCCAGACCTGCAGCTGGAAGAAAGCAGAATAAGCTCAGGGATGACACAGAATTCTCTGACACGGTCATCCAGCATGGCAAGCAGATCAGATGTGAGCAGGAGGAAAGAGACGATGCTGGTAGAAAGAAGTTTTTATATGCTTTTTACAACTTGCACTAGGATAAAAGGTGAGTAAAATGCAGACCTTGTCCCAAGAAAATCTCAAAGTTTTATTGAAAGCCTAAAGCATTTGTTGTTTCTGCACAATTGATTCTTTCCAGTGCCCTCAATTATTCCATGGCAATTTGGTATCCACTATCCTTTTTAAAAATACACACATGAAAAATTGCCAAAAGTTGGAGACAACCAGGATGCCCTTCAGTAGGTGAATGGATAAATAAACTGTAGCACATCCGTAGAATGGAATATTATTTAGCACTAACAAGAAATGAGCTATCAAGCCATGAAAAGACATAGAGGGATATTAAATGCATATTACTACGTGAAAGAAGCCAATCTGAAAGGCTACATATTGTAGGATCGCAAACACACAACATTCTGGAAAAGGCAAAACTATGGAGACAGTAAAGAGATCAGCAGTTGCCAGGGGTTAGGCAGTAGGGAGGGGTGAAGAGGCAGAGCATAGAGCATTCTTTTTCCACGATAAATACAATTTTTTTAATTGTGAAATCTTGTAGGACATAATATGGACAGAGTGGTAATACATCAAACTTCTCGGTATTTATTTAATAGAAGGACCTCAGCACTATGGAATGATGAGACTTCTGTAACTAAATTAGTTTAGTAGTTATCATGAAGCAAGCCAGACAAACCAAAACCATAAGACAGAGGTGTAAACTTGTCTTCAAAATACTGATACTACTATGCTGAAATGTTTCAAATGTTGTGACTATAGAGACAAAATAATGATGCAAAGTTGTAATAAATTCATGATTTTGAGAGCCTATAAAATTATTTTTCCTTTTCTTAAAATTGTTATTTTATATTGGAGTATAGTTAACAATGTTGTGTTAGTTTCAGGTGTACAGCAAAGAGATTCAGTTATACATATACACGTATCTATTCTTTTTCAAATTCTTTTCCCATTTAGGTTATTACAGAATATTGAGCAGAGTTCCCTGTGCTATACAATAGGTCCTTGTTGGTTATCTATTTTAAATATAGTGGTGTATACATGTCAATCCCAAACTCCCAATCTATCCCTCCCCCCAACCCTTCCCCCCTGGTAACCATTAGTCCATTCTCTAAGTCTGTGAGTCTGTTTCTGTTTTGTAATAAGTTCATTTGTACCATTTTTTTTTAGATTCTGCATATAAATGATATCATATGATTTTTAAGGCAATTATTCTGTATCATATAATGATGTATGCATGTCCTTATGCATTTGTCAAAATCCATGGAATGTATACCTACAGTGAACCCTAATGTAAACTACAGACTTTGGGTGATAGGGATGGGTCAACATAGGTTCTTGGATCATAACAAATGCACCACTCCAAGGCAGGAAGGCAGGATGTTGATAGTGAGGGAGGTTATGTATGTGTTGGGGCAGGGGTGTGTGAGAACTCTGCTTGCTTAAGTTCTGCTTAATTTTGCTCTGAATTTAAAACTGCTGTAAAAAATAAAGTCTGTTAAAAAACAAACAAAATGCATGAAAAAATGTTGCTTTAACTGAAGTCTTACATTATTCCTTTTACTTATTAAACTATTCTTTCTGTTCATCTCCCACCGAATTTTTAATAATATACTTTAAGCTTAAAATTATTTTATTTATAACCCTATTGTATAAATGTGTGAAACTTAATATTTTATATTCTCTGGCCATAATGTTCTAAGTGTTAACAAAAAATCGTTCTGAATTGAGTTACTGTAGTTTTTAATAGTACACAATCAAAATCACAGGTATTACAAATTAGGTAATACTTAAATCTAAAAATTATATTTTACTGGAAAGCTTCTCTTATCCAGATATGTGGTATTTTTTTAAAAAAAGAATAGTTTATGTATCTGTGAATTAAAAATTCTTATTGCTATAATCATATAGGATTCAGAATCTATTTTATTCCTATTTTTAATTTTTATAAATGTAAGCACTGTAAAACTTGTTCACACAGAAGTAGCTAGAAGGTCTGAGGATCTAATGTATAACATGGTGATCACAGTTGATATTATTGTACTGTATAATTGAAAAAAAAAAGTAAATATGTGAGGTGAGTGAGGTGGTGGATGTGTTAATTAACTTGAATGATGGGACTTCTTCCACAATGAATAATATATCAAATCATCGTCACGCTGTGTATTTTAAATATATTACAATTTTTAAAAATTAGTTGGGAATAGAGAATTTTGTGAAAGCAACAAGTCTTTGAACACTGAGTTAGATGATGAAAAATGTATAGATGAAGACCTACCTCAGGAAACAAGAAAAATCTCAAGTAAACAATCAAAAGAAACTAGAAAAAGAAGGCAAGCAAAGCTCAAAGTTAGTAGAAGGAAGAAAATAACAAAAATTACAGTGGAAGTAAATCATATGGAAACTAAAAATGATACACACCACTATGTATAAAATAGATAAACAAGGATGTACTGTATAGCACAGAGAACTGTATTCAATATCTTGTAATACCCTATAATGGAAAAGAATCTGAGAAAAAATATATATATATAAATAAATTTTTTAAAAAGATCAATGAAACTAAAACTTGGTTCTTTGAAAAGATAAACAAAGTTCAAAAACCTTTAGCAAGACTCACTGAGAAAAAAAGAGACAGAGCCTAAATAAATAAAGTAAGAAATAGAAGAGGAGAAATTACAACTGATACCACAGAAATACAAAGGACCATAAGAGAATATTATGAACAGTAATGTGCCAATAAATTAGACAATCTAGAAGAAATGGATAATTTCCTAGAATCATATAATATTCCAAGACCAAATCATGAAGAAATAGAAAATTTAAATAGACCTATTACTAGTAATGAAATTGAATCAGTGAAGAAAAACTCCCAACAAACAAAAGTCCAGGTCCAGATGGCTTCACAGGAGAATTCTATCAAACATTTGAGGAAGAATTCATACATATCCTTCTCAAAATTATTCCCAGAAAATGAAGAGGAAGGAATTCCCTAAACTCATTTTACAAGGCCAGCATTACTCTGATACCAAAACCAGATAAAGACACAAGGAAAAAAAAAAAAAAAAGAAAATTACAGGCTAATATCCCTGATCAACACAGATGCAAAAATCTTTAACAAAATATTAGCAGACTGAATTCACAATACATTAAAAGGATCATACACCATAATCAAATGGGATTTATTCAGGATACAAAGACGATTTAACAGCCACAAATGAAACAACATGATACACCATATCAACAAAACAAAGAAAAATCATATGATCTTCTCAATAGATGCAAAAAAAAAAATCACAAAATTCGATATTTATGACAAAAATTCTCAACAAAGTGGGTATGGAGGGAACATACCCAACATAACAAAAGACATATGTAACAAATGCACAGCTAACATATTCAATGGTAAAAAGCTGAAAGCTTTTTCTCTAAGATCAGAAACAAGACAAGGATGCTCACTCTGGCCATTTTTATTCATAATATTAGAACATAGTATTGAAAGTCCTAGCTAAAGCAATTAGGTAAGAAAAAGAAATAAAATAAATCCAAATTGGAAAGGAAGAAGTAAAACTCACTATTTGCAGATGACATGATACTATATATATATTATATATATATATACACACTATATATATAGGATACTATATATATATAGTATATATGTACTATATATACATATGATCCTATATATCCAAAAGGCTCCACCAAAAAACTATTAGAATAAATTAACTCAGTAATGTAGCAGGATACAAAATTAATATATAGAAATCTGTTCCATTCCTATACACTAATGAACTTTCAGAAATGAAGAAAACAATCCCATTTATAACTGCATCAAAAAGAATAAAATACATAGGAATAAATCTAACCAAGGAGGTGAAAGATCTGTGCTCTGAAAACTATGAGACACTGGTGAAAGAAACTGAAGATGACACAAATAAATGGAAAGTTATATCATGCTCATGGACTGGAAGAATTAAAACTGTTAAAGTGTCCATACTACCCAAAGCAATCTACAGATTCAGTGCAATTCCTATCAAAATACCAATGGCATTTTTCACAGAACTAGAACAAATAATTTTAAAATTTGTATGGAGATACAAAAGACCCTGAATAGCCAAAGCAATCTTAAGAAAAAGAAAAAAACTGGAGGTATCATGCTCCCAGACTTGCAACTGTACTACAGAGCTTTAGTATTCAAAACAGTATGGTACCGGCAGATTAATGGAACAGAATAGAGAACCCAGAAATAAACCTACACTCATATGGTCAATTAATCTACAACAAAGGAGGCAAGAATACACAGTGGAAGAGGGAGGAGATATGGGGAAGTATGGATATGTATAGCTGATTCACTTTGTTCTACAACAAAAACTAACACACCATTGTAAAGCAATTATATTCCAATAAAGATGTTAAAAGAAAAAAGAAAAAAAAGAATATATAGTGGGAGAAAGACAGCCTCTTCAATAAATGCTGTTGGGAAACTGGACAGCCACATGCAAAGGAATGAAACTGGACCACTTTCTTACATCACATACAAAAATAAACTCAAAATGGATTAAAGACTTAAATGTAAGATATGAAACCATAAAACTCCTAGAAGAAAACATAGGCAGTGATCTCCCTGACATTGGTCTTAGCAATATTTTTTTGGATATGTCTTCTCAGGCAAGGGAAACAAAAGCAAAAACAAACAAAGGGGATGACATTGACCTAAAAATCTTCGGTATAGAGAAGGAAATCAACAACAAAACAAAAAAGCATCCTGTTGAATGGCAGAAGGTATTTGCAAATAATATATTTGATACGGGATTGATATCCAAAATATATAAAAACTCAACACCAAAAAAAATGAACAACTCAGTTAAAACATGGTCAGAGGACCTAAACACACATATTTCCAAAGAAGAAATACAAACGGCCAATAGCCACATGAAAAGATGTACAAATTCACTAGTCATCAGGGAAAAGCAACTCGAAACCACAATGAGATACCACCTTACACCTGTGAGAATGGCTACTAACAAAAAGGTAAGAAACAATAAGTGTTGGTGAAGACGTGGAGAAAAGGGAAACCTCATACATTGTTGGTAAGAATGTAAACTGGTACAGCCACTATGGAAAACAGTGTGAAGATTCTTCAAAAAAGTAAAAATAGAGCTACCATATGATCCAGCAATTCCACTTCTGGATATTTATTCAAAGAAAATAAAAACACTAACTTGAAAAGATACATGTACCCCTACAGTCATTGCAGCATAGTTTACAATAGCCAAGATACGGAAGCAACATAACTGTCTACAGATAAATGAATGAATAAAGATGACGTGGCATACACACACACACACACACACACAAAAATATTACTCAGCTATAAAAAAGAATGAAAGCAACATGGGTGAATCTGGAGGGCATTATGCTAAGTGAAATAGGTCAGACAGAGAAAAACAAATACCTTATGATTTCACTTATATATGGAAAATAAAACGAATGAATAAAGCAAAACAGAAACAACTCATAGATACAACATAGAGAACAAACTGGTAGTTGCCAGAGGGGAGGGGTATGGGGAAGGAACTAAATAGGTAAAGGGAATTAAGAGATAAAACCTCTAGCTATAAAATAAACAAGAGAGAATGAGAATAAACATGAGAATGTAATCTACAAAATAGGGAACAGAGTCAGTAATATTGTAACAAATTTGTACAGGGACAGATGGTAACTAGATCTTTGTGGTGATCATTTCATAATGTGAAAAAGATTAAATCACTATGCTGGACACTTGAAACTAAGTAATATTGTATGTTAATTATAAGTCAGTTAAAAATCACATAGCTCTGGGCTTCCCTGGGGGCGCAGTGGTTGAGAGTCCGCCTGCCAATGCAGGGGACACGGGTTCATGCCATGGTCCAGGAAGATCCCACACGCCGCGGAGCGGCTGGGCCTGTGAGCCATGGCCGCTGAGCCTGCATGTCCAGAGCCTGTGCTCCACAATGGGAGAGGCCACAACAGTGAGAGGCCCGCATACAGCCAAAAAAAAAAAAAAAAAATCATATAGCTCAATAAGTTAATTTGAGTAGGATCTCCATTTATTAATTATTAAAAAAATTTTTTTGGAAAACAAAGAATTGAAAACTGCCACATCTTGGAAAAGGATTTGTATGTTACCTGTCACCAGAGCCATTTACTTTCTCAAGATCAACCCCAATAAGTAGAACAGTCTTTTGTTCCTCAGTTGGATTTTACACCCTGGACCACACACTAATTCAGGATGTGTGATATTTATGCCTTTGTAAGGTAAGAGAAAGGAGATTGTGAATAGGGAGGAGGTGGGAAGAGAAAGCTTGTACTCTGTCACAGAAGAACTCAGGCTTTTTCATTAATTTTAGCAAAGAGTACACTTGGCAGTTGAGAATCAGGATACCTGAAAACTCTTAGGACAGCATAACCTTGGAAAGCCTCTGAAGGCTTCCAGGGATGCAGGTCCTTGCATGGGAAGATCACTTTTACAGACATTGTGGTGCTTACAGAGGCTCACATAGTTAAAAGATAGGTATTACCAGGACAAACTAAATTATAAGATTCATTATTTTTGGAAATGAGATTCCATTTATAACAGTGCACTTTAAAAGTATATATATACTTTATATGATTCCATTCCTATTAAAAGATTTAGTATTTACCAACCTTCTTTAAAGAATTTTTATATTCATGTATTTTTTAGAGGTAATCATGCTTTGCAAAAAGTAAACTGATTTCTACCTTCAATTTTCAGAACTTATTAGACATTTTCGAAAGTACCAAAATCTAACGGATTCTAATATTAGTGAGATGGATTCTTCTAACTCGAATATTCTTAGAACTGGGAAGACAATAAAGGAAGACAAAACACACTAATCAAGAACATTTGGCGTATTTAAAGAAGCCTGGTGAATAGAACAAACAATCCGAACATCTGTATGGAACCACAAAAGTTCCTGAATAGCCAAAGCAATCTTGAGAAAGACCAAAGCTGGTGGCATCACACTCTCTGATTCTAAACTATACTACAAAGCTATAGTTATCAAAACAATATGTTGTTGGCATAAAAAGAAAAACACATAAATCAATGGAACAGAATAGAGATCCCAGAAATAAACCCACACATATATTTTCAAGAAATTTACAAGAATTGAGTCAAGAATATACAATGCGGAAAGGGCAGTCTCTTCAATAAATGGTATTGGGAAAACTGGACAACTACATGTAGAAGAATGAAATTGGACCACTATGTTACACTTTACTCAAAAATTAACTCAAAATGGATTAAAGCCTTGATAAAGTAAGACCTGAAACCATAAAACTCCTAGAAGAAAACATAGGTGGGTAAGCATTTTGACTTAAGACTTGACAATGATTGTTTGGATTTGACACCAACAAAAAAGCAACAAAAACAAAAATTAAAAGGTGGGACTACATAAAATTAAAAAGTTTCTGAACAGCAGAGGAAACCCACAAAATGAAAAGGCAATCCACTGAATGGAAGAAAATATTTTCAAATCATACCCTTACCATTGCTCATTGTTGGTTGGAATGTAAATTAGTGCAGCTACTATGGAAACCAGTATGGAGGTTCCTCAAAGGATTGAAAATAGAACTATCATGATCCAGCAATTCCACTTCTAGGTATTTATCCAAAGGAACTAAAAACACTAACTTGAAAAGATATATGCCTCCCATGTTCATTGAAGCATTATTTACAGTAATCAAGAAATGGAAGCAATCTAAGTGTCCATCAATGGATGAGTGGATGAAAGAAATCACATTTTATATATACACACACACACACACACACACACACACACACACACACACACTGGAATATTTTTCAGCCATAAAAAAGAAATCATGCCACTTGTGACACCATGGATGGACCTTGAAGGCATTATGCTAAATGAAATAAATAAGACAGAGAAAGGAAAATATTGTATGACCTCACTTATTTATGGATCTGAAAACAAACAAACAAAATACGAACTCATTGATACAGAGAACGCATTGGTGGTTGCTAGAGGTAAGGGGGTAGAGGGTGGATGAAATTGATAAAGGTGGCCAAATGGTACAAACTTCCAGTTATAAAATAAACAACTTATGGGGAATTAATGCACAGCATTGGAACTATAGTTAATAATACTGTATTGTAGTTTTGAAAGTAGATCTTAAAAGTATTCACCACAAGAAAAAAAATTGTAACTATGTGTGGTAATGGATGTTAACTAGATTTATTGTGGTGATCATTTCCAGGTTATCTGGTTCTTTGGGGGCTATTTTACAACTCTGTAAACTGTAGATAACTGATGGCAATGCAAAATGATTTTTGTCTATGGACATGCAAATGAATTCTGTCCCCTACAGGCTCTTCTGACATCTCTCCCACTGTGGATGAAGCCAGTTTTGCTTCTATTTGCACATTTATTAAATATTTTTACTCTATAAATGTCTATTCTTTGGACTCTTCTATTTTTCTTAACACTTTAAAATTTATTTTTAATTGCAGTAAAATGAACATAAAAGTTTGCCACCTTAAGCATTTTTAAGTGCCTAGTTCAGTAGTAAATACATCCACACTGTTGTAAATCACCACCATCCATCTCCAGAACTCTCTTCATCTTGCAAAACTGAAACCTGGTACCCACTAAATAGTAATTCCCTATTCCTCCCTCCTCCCCCAACCCCAAGCTCCTGGTAACCACCACTGTACTTTCTGCATCTACAAATTTTACCCCTCTAGATACTTTATTTAAGTGGAACCACACAGTATCTTTTTGTGACTGGCTTATTTCACTTAGCATAATATCCTCAAGGTTCATCCATTTTGTGCATGTGTCAGAATCTCCTTCCTTTTTAAGGCTGAATAATATTCCACTGTATGTATATACCACATTTTGCTTATTTATTCATCCATTAAGGGATATCTGAGTTACCTCCACCCACCCATGAACAATACTGCTATGAACATAGGTGTACAAATATCTCTTCAAGACTCTGCTTTCAATTCCTTTGGGTATAGATCCAGAAGTGGGATTGTTGGATCATACAGTCATTCTATTTTTAATTTTTTGAGGAACAACCGTATTGTTTTCCATAGCAGCCGTACCATTTTACATCTCTACTAACAGTGTACAATGATCCAATTTCCTCACCAAGACCTGTTATTGTCTGGGTTTTTTTTTTTTTTTTTTTTTTGCGGTACGCGGGCCTCTCACTGTTGTGGCCTCTCCCGTTGTGGAACACAGGCTCCGGACGCGCAGGCTCAGCGGCCATGGCTCACGGGCCCAGCCGCTCCGCGGCATGCGGGATCTTCCCGGACCGGGGCACGAACCCGTGTCCCCTGCATCGGCAGGCGGACTCTCAACCACGGCGCCACCAGGGAAGCCCTGGGTTTTTTTTTTTTACATGCTAATGGGTACAAAGAGGTTGGATTCTTCTTTGACTGCTTGTGGTACCTTACTGATCCTCTCATTAATAATAAGTTAAAACTTGTTTGTTCACTTTGTATCTGTAGGAGAACAAAGTTTTTATTTTATTTTGAAAATTACCTTTTAACAAGTGTAAAATGGAACAAGACAAGCAGTCTAGAATGTTTTATAAAAGTGAGAGATATTTCAGCATGTTTGCTAATAGATGTGATGCAATAAAGAGGGAAATGTCTGATGCCAGAGAGGAGTGTAATAGCAGGAGCAAAGTTCCTGGGTACAGAAAGAGAAAATCCAGAGAGCCTTGGAATCACATATAATTCATTGTCATTGGAAGAGAAGCAGAATATTCATGTAAAATGCACATAGATTGCTTCACTTGGTTGTGGGAGCATATGGGTGATATGCTTTTGAATTTCTTTTCATTTTTTAATCTCTACTTCTTAGCTCAAAACTTAGTGCAGAGTGGCTACTTAATGTTTCTAGCATGAATATATCAAAAATAATCCTACTCTACAAGAAAGAGCACAGTAGTAAAGACCCACCGCCTCTAATATATAAATACTTTGAATAGTCAACTAGTCCAACTCATAGCCTTTATTAGCAGCTTCGTAAGATGCTTTTAATTACCCATGTAAATAATTTTCTATATTAACTTTTTTCTTCCAGTTTTATTGAGATATAATTGACATCTACACTGTGTAAGCTTGTGTACAACATAATGATTTGACTTATATACACCATGAAACGATTATGACAATACATTTAGAGAACACCCATCATCTAGAAAATTAGAGAAATAGAAAAAAGTTGTTTTTTCCTTGTGATGAGAACCCTTAGGACTTACTCTCCTAGCAACTTTCATATGTAACACATAGCAGGGTTCATTATCTTTATCAGGTTATACATTACATTCCTAGTACTTCTTTATCTTATAACTGGAAGTTTGTACCTTTTGACCACCTTCATCCAATTCCCCCACCCCTACCCCTGTCTCTGATCTCTTTTTCTATAAGGACATGGAAATAATTTTAAAAGCACACTCTCCTGAATTGCCCTCTACCAACCCACCCTTAGTAATTGAAGGTAAAAGGGTCCTGCAGCAACGTCTACCTATCTGCAACGTGACACATCTTTGACTGATGGAAAACAGACAAACTAATGAGAGGAAGCTAAATAGGGATATTGTTTCCTGGGCTCTGATGACTTAGTGCTGGCAAGCAGGTGAACTCTAAGAGATAAGGAATAAGGAAAACTTTACGCTTGGCCTTAGATAAGTAGAATATGATTTAAAACAAAACAAAATGAAACAAAAAAATAGCTGACTCCTATTTAGAGCTTACCAGGCCAAAGAAGTAGAGCCCAGGATGTATTCTGAGCCTTTAAATGCATAAAGAGCAGACCTGGGAAGAGCGCTAATTGAGAGCTGAGTGGCAGTCTCACTGTGTGGGAGAGGATAGCTGTGTACCTATTAGCATAAACAACACATTCCAGGGCTCCAAACTATGTAACTTCCCACATTGACCCAGCTGACCCCAATGCTGAGTGAGCTAGTCAGCATCTGAGAGTAAAATGAAAAGTTACATAGATGTCAAAGGTAGAAAAAAGGTAGAAAATGTTCGGCTATGTCTCTCCATTTAGTTCAATTCAACAAACGTTAACACCTCACGTTCAAAAAACACTGTAACAGAAAGTAGGTACAAAGAACAGTAAAATGGATGCCTCCCTATTTTTGATATAACTGTTAATTTTTTTCTTAGATTAGAATTCGAATTAAGAGAAAGGACTTGCTTATTATTACTTAACTACAGATCATGGAAAAAACAATACATGAATTTACTAAACATTTAAATTAAGTCTTACTAACAGATACAAACTACTATATATAAAATAAACAACCTACTCTATAGCACAGGGAACTATATTCAATATCTTTTAATAATCTATAATGGAAAAGAATCTGGAAAAGGATATAGATAGATAGATAGATATCTGAACCACTTTGATGTACACCTGAAACACCTGTACACCTGTAAATCTAGCCTTCTAGCAATTTGACCTAAATTATGAGCGCTGACACCTCCTCCCACAGTACACTCAGGATCACTTTTTGATCCAGGACAGCTAAACCTGAGTCCCGGTCTGTCCCTAGTCCTCTCCATTTCCATCAGCTTGCCTTTTCTTCCTTTTTCCATGCTTACGGGTATGGGTATAGTTTCCCAGAGATGTATGGATTCCCCCTGCTTTGTGATTATGTTGCATTATTAAACCTTTAATGTTACACTGACAATTTGTATGTCTCCCATCCCTTGTGTTCCTTTTTCTTCTAACTTGTTAGTTCCTCTTCTGGGGTCTCTCTCTCTCTCTCCTATCTGGTCTCCTTGAAGTTGCAAAATCATTCGATACTTTCAACACATATTTATGGAGAATAGCTGGCTGACTTTGTGAGTTGTGCTACACTGGAGATTTTCCCCAGCTTTTCCCTATTTATGCCTCCAGAGTGCGTTTTCATTCCCCATCTTACTGCAGTTATACTTGTTTCTCTGCTCCTCTACTTCGAGAAATCCCGTGGTTTAGTCCGGAAAAGACTGAGTTCATGAGAGGATGCCTGTAAAAAGATCATGCCCCAGGAACACTCAACAAGTCTGAAGTCAGTCTGTCTGTCTCTCTTTCTCTCTCTGCTTCTCTGTTTTTCTTTCTGGCCCTGAGGTTCTCTGCATTGGAGGGAATGACAATGTCATTTGAAAAATCTCACCCACAATTTCATAGGTCACCCTCTCATGCATTTTTTCTCCCAACACATACTCTGTAAAATACCACTTTTATAGCTAGAACTAGTTGCAGAATTTATCAGAAAAGTTTTGGGGCTTTTAGATTTCATTTATAAAAAATCCTTATGATGACTCACGTCATAAGGGTGATGTATGAAACTGTCAGACTGATTTTAATTTTGATCCTTTATGTTTCCTCCCCACTCTGTCACTGTCACACTAATGACTGTTAAAATACCCCCAAAGACAGGCGAATAAGAAAACAAAGACAAGAGCCAGAAGATTGCAAGTTCCCAAATGAGCAAATGTTGCCCATATTTGAGAAAAATTATATTGGCTTAGTTTATAAGTGTTTGAGCATTATGACAATCTCCAGAGGGAAAAAAAAGATAACCTTTGACTGTAAGAATGAGATACTTTGTTCGTGATGTCACCAGCCAGTTATTGCAATTTTTAAAGATTAACACCTTCCTCTCTCGGTTAATTTTATTTAGTAACAATTACAAATGTATTGACCTGTGAATGAAACAGATGTTTCAAGCATTATATGTTGTCGTATCAAGTATAAAATCTAAAGGAGTAAAACATTTTCAAAATCATTTTTAAAGAAGTCAGAAAAAATTCTGCTCATGTTGAAAGCTGTCCTTGCTAAAAAAAGAATACATGTCTTAATTTATATGTATCTGGCATGGAAAATCTAGCTATTATAGAAAATTTGTAATAACTCATAACATAGTTAACTGCCCATTACTAAGACCTTACCTGTCTCCACTCCATCCCATTGAGTTGTTCATATCAGCTTAATAACTGGATGGCCTGAGTCAGGTGTCAACAATCAGCTACCTTCCTCTTATTATCATCATCTCATCACCATCATCATCAAACAGCCAACATTCAATGAAGTCTGCTGTGCGCTGGGCACTTTTAAAAACATATCTCATTTAATTCTCACAACAACCTTATCAAGTAGGTATTATTATCCCCTTTCCAAAGGAAACTGAGGCTTAACAAGATTAAGAAATTTGCCCAAGGTCTTATACCTAATAAGTGGTGAAGCCAGGATTTGAAATGGGCATGTCTGCTTGCATATCTGATAACACTGCGATGCTTCCATGATGGATATGATGGCAAAACTTCTTAAGTGGTTCAAAATCAGCAGCTCATAGGAAACTATTGAAAGTATACAGGGGGACAAATTGTAACTTTCATCAGGAATGTGAAATTATTGTGCATATTTACCTTGATGATCAGAGAAGCATGAAAAATACGCTTCCCTTAATTTGAAGTTCTGGTAACAAAATATTTCACAAAGAACTTTTCCATTTGAGCTTAACTTAAGAGAGCAGGCCAGGCATTGTTGTTCTCATTTTACAGAAAAGGAAGCTGAGTCTTGGAGAGGCAGAGTCACACAACTTGGACACAGTGAAATAAAGCCTAGACCCCAAGTCTTTTGAGTTCTAGTTATTTGCTCTTTCCAACACATTTTAAGGAAGCCCATGTTTATGAATGATGAGAGGAAGCTCCCTGGACTTTGTTCCATGATTGCTCAAAAAAAAAGGCAAGGGGAGAAAGAAAGCACCATAAATCAGCTTGAAATATCCACTGAGAACTTCGTTCATAATTAAATGGTACTAATAAGTACTCTAACAAGACTGTTCCTGGAGTTACTCAGTTATTCTGGGTCTTTCCCATGTTATTAAACTGCTTGATTTTCTCCCTTTAAAAAAAAACAAAACATCGCCTGCTTTGTGACACAATGTGACTTCAAAACATATGAAATAAGGAAGACGAGAATTTGAAATAATGAAAAGGCCATAAACCATTTACAAACAAAAAGCATTAAAGTTTGAATAGGACTATGCTAAAACATTCTCAGAAGTCCCCTTGCATATGCCAATTTCTTTGTTACAAATTATCTTCCAAGATGATCTAGATATATTCCAAATATTTTTTATCTATCATAAAGCAAATTTGCTAAAACTGAAATATGCATTGCTGAGTTTTTAAAATTCTAATTCATTTTTTAAGTTGGCAAAGTAACATATAAGATTTAATACACAGTTTAACAGAAAGTTAGGAAATAATTGAAAACCACACATAAGGCAAAGATAACTATTCTTACAAAGAGGATTCATACCTAAAATTGTGGACTTTGCTTTGTTTTATCTGGATACTGACTTAAAACCTTCCAGTTACTTAATTTCTAGGCATCATTTAGGCCAAGCCAATAAATGTAGGGATAAATAGATTTTACTTATATATTTAGTCATATATTTCATACTGGACTATTGGCTAAAACCAGGATGTACAAGAAACACTGAAACAGAAGAAAAAGATAAACTTAATGAAAAGTCAATGAGCAGCATAAAAATAGTAATAACTTTTCAAGAGGAAAGAAATAGATTTGTTCCTGATACAAAAGAAGCACTCTTGAGAAAGCAGGATATAAGAGCTTCTCGTTGTTGAAATAAAAGAGGAAAAAAGACTCCGGAAGAATTTTGTTTGATGAGTATACTTGAATGAAATCCTGTCTGCTATATTATATAAACACTTCCACTGACCCAAAAAAAATTTCATTAAAGCTAAAAACATCATCACTAAGAAAAAAAAAAATGTCATGAAGAACCTAGGGGTAAGACAGGAATAAAGACACAGAACTACTAGAGAATGGACTTGAGGATATGGGGAGGGGGAAGGGTAAGCTGTGACAAAGCGAGAGAGTGGCATGGACATGTATCCACTACCAAACGTAAGGTAGATAGCTAGTGGGAAGCAGCCGCATAGCACAGGGAGATCAGCTCGGTGCTTTGTGACCGCCTGGAGGGGTGGGATAGGGAGGGTGGGAGGGAGGGAGACACAAGAGGGAAGAGATATGGGAACATATGTATATGTATAACTGATGTAAAAAAACAAAAACAAAACATCATCACATTCTTAGGTGATCCAACCTTTTATAGGTGCTGTGGGAATTTAACCCAAAGCTGAAGCAGAATCAGCCCAGAAAGGTAAAGGGACAGCATACATGTAGATCATGTTAAAAATAATATTTTAGTATCTTGGTGAAATTCTGGGGCCAGTGGACACCAGTCTGAAAATCATTGGTCTACACAGTAGCTTTCTGCAGAAACATAAACTCAAGAATCATAAAATGCTCAAGCTGTATGTAATACCACATGAGATATGGTGAATTTGTTAGTCCCTGCCTTTGTGTATCCTTCATAGGTGTCACCCAGGCCCTATATCCCCACCAACATTTTTCTAGGATGTTCTAGGAGTCACATAGGCCCCTATTCAGAGACCATCTGCTCCAAGGTCAGCTGGAGACCAACACTGAGGGTTGTTCATCGATGGTGCTTGTTTTGCTGCATTTTGGGGTTGAAGAAGGTGTCAGGGCACTTGCCAAGGAGAAGAGGGGATGGCTGAGGAGAATTTATTTCAAAAGGTTAACCAAATGCTTAAATGGTTGCAATTGAGTTGATTAGGTTTAGAGTTTCTTAAACGGCATTTATATTTTCACTGCCATTCAAGGAAACATTTAAATTATTCATCTTGACTTCAGCTTAAAATCTGTCTATTAAATAAGACAGCAAGAAAATGATAAAAATGAGAACATTTCAGCAACTGGTTTAAAAAAAAAATATATATATATATATATATATGTGAGATACTTCATATCAGGAATCTACCTGTGGTAATTTTACTTCACCCCCCCCCCCAAATTTTTTTCTTCCAACTCCTGTGTAGGGATATTTTCAAAGTTTACTAGTTCTTTCTTCCTCTGGTTAAACATACTGATGCCTTTTTCTACATCTGTAAATTCTGACACTTTCATTCCAATATTACTTTGCTTCAAGAACAGGTATAATCCTCATAAGATATTTAGATTTTACAGAAAGATAGTGGAGAAATACTACTATTAGCCCAAGACCTAGCATTTGATTGCATTTCTTCATTGATTTCAAGGGTAAAGAATCCTGAGGGCAACTATTTCCCAGATTGTAAAGGGGAAACCACACCAGTCATCGACGAGAACCTCATAGCCACCATACTTGTAATCTACCCCAAAAGCAGAGCTTTTCACATTGTTTATGATACCACAAGTTGGACGTGGTTAGTTTTTTTAAGTTATTTTTCTTGAGACATCTTTTTTCTAGCTTTATTGAGATCAATTGACCTATAACGTTGTATGTTTAAGGTGTACAACGTGATTTGATATATGTATATATTGTGAAATTATTACCAAATTAACGTTAGTTAACAGATTCATCACCTCACGTAGTTACCTGTGTGGGTGAGAACATTTAAGATCTACTCAGCAAGTTTCAAAGGTATGATACAGTATTGTTAACTAGAGTCACCATACTGTACGTGAAAATGTTTTTCTAACTTCCCTGTGAAATTACTTTAGAATTCTCTCTTCTTTATTTACAAGTACATCTGAAATATTTTATGAACTTTATTCCACTCAAATAAAGTTACATTTAACTGCCTATAAGAACTAAGTACGTATCACTTCCATAGTCATTAATGTATCAAAACACTTGCTTATCCCAGATTTTACCTATTAGAATGCTATAGGAAATTTTAAAAATATGGAATTAAAAATGACAATGGCTGTTATGCAATCTCCCTCTATTGGATAGTACTAAAAACTTACTCTAACATAGGTACCTAAAGTTGTGTTTACATAGTCAAGTGACACTGTGACCTAAATCAATTAACCAAATGTCCTATCCCTCCCAACTTTGCCACAGAAAAACATGTCACAAGACTTGCCCACTTCGACTAATTTTGCTGCATAACTGCTCTGTTCTAGTTCATGCTAAATGTGGCACATAAAGTAAAATTAACTATTTTTATCTTGTGTACCACAGTATCTGACTACAATTATTCAGTTAAAGTAGAATTTTTTTTCAAAAATAATTTGGGAGACCTAAAACTACTGTATCAAAAGAACAGGTGTAATTCTTTTTTTTTTTAATTTATTTATTTTTGGCTGCACTGGGTCTTCCTTGCTGTGCACGGGGGCTACTCTTCGTTGCAGTGCGCAGGCTTCTCATTGCAGTGGCTTCTCTTGTTGCGGAGCACGGGCTCTAGGCTTGTGGGCTCAGTAGTTGTGGCTCATGGGATCTAGAGCGCAGGCTCAGTAGTTGTGGTGCACAGGCTTAGTTGCTCCGTGGCATGTGGGATCTTCCCGGACCAGGGCTTGAACCCGTGTCGCCTGCATTGGCAGGTGGATTCTTAACCACAGTGCCACCAGGGAAGCCCGAACAGGTGTCATTCTTACCTCAAAGTCAGGATTTCTGAATTCTTTCTTCAGTCAAATCTTTGGGTGAGGAAATTAGGTCCAAGTGTTTAAAGATAGTCCTTCATATCTTAAGACAGAGAGTTTCTATTTGATTAGTCTAAGAAAGCATCTATCAGGAGATAATTCACAAGCTAGAATTTATTCTCTTTTATGACATAATATAGAACAAAGATCCGATTCAAACCGCAGATGGGCCTTAACAGTTGTGTGGTCCTGACAATTTAAGTTACCCTTCTCAGGTTCAATCTCCTCATTTCTAAAGCAGAGGTAATCATCACACTTACTACTTAGGATTCTATTTAGGATTATCTAATTCAATGTACAACAAGTGTTCATCAAAGTGTCTCACTCTGAAGAAATGCTTAACAATTGTTAGTTATTTTTAAATAGTAATACTAAACATGAATTTGATGAAGCTTGATACCAAATTTAAATTACGTGAGTGAGTCTTACGAAACAGAGTGCATGCAAAAGTATGGTTTTTATATCTTTAAGTATAATTATAGAGATAATAATGTATTCATTCTTTAATATGCTCCTCGATAACCAAGACTGACATTAAAACTTAAGATCTAAGGCAGCAGAAAAGAGTGAATAGATCTTGGATGGACTTTAGGTATTATTTTGTATAATCTCCATGTTTTTTCACTTAGGAGAAAACTGAAGCCTTAAGAGGTAAAATGACCTCTAGCAAAGACAGAGCTAGAATCTAGGCACTAGATGTCACAGAGCATGGAGTCAAAGTCAAGGCCCCAAAGGCCAGTTCAGTACACTTCTCAAAATAGCAAACTTTTGGGCTTCCCTGGTGGCGCAGTGGTTGAGGGTCCGCCCGCCGATGCAGGGGACACGGGTTCGTGCCCCGGTCCGGGAAGATCCCACATGCCGCGGAGCGGCTGGGCCCGTGAGCCATGGCCGCTGAGCCTGCGCGTCCGGAGCCTGTGCTCCGCAACGGGAGAGGTCACAACAGTGAGAGGCCCGCATACCGCAAAAATAAAATAAAATAAAATAGCTCTCTAGCTACAGTAACTTTAATCTATTTGTGTGTTTGTGTGTTACCTGTCAACTCAAAAATGGTCGAATCATTGATGCAGGTCTTTATTCTGACAAATGTTGAAAATAAAGCAGAGGAGCACAAATATCATTAAAAAAAAATAGCAAACTTTTTCCTGACATCAGAGGCTCTTCATTTCATTATCACTTGTTCAATATATATAAAAAATACAAGAACACAAATATGATGCAAATTATGATGTGACCAAATGTGAATATGAAATCAGTATGGTTAGTCCCCAGAATAATAAACCTCAAAGAATATGCTACATTTCACCTTCAACTTATCTCATTTTATTCTTTAATCTACCCTGTAAAATAGGAAGGCTATATCTTATTAATTGCATCTTAAAGAAGGGTAAATTGAGACCCAGAAAAGTACAATTTTAAAGCTAGTGATGAATGAGACCAAAACCAGGTCTTTGGACTCCTGGTCAACTGTTTTCTTCACTCTTCTTTGCATTATGACGGTTTTATGCTACAAAATTGATACCCTCTGTCCATCATTAATAAATATTAAATGTGTAAAAGTAGAACCATCCAAGTGAATCAATATTTTGATGTATATGAAATTAGTATGCATCTTAGGATATATGTTATAAAGAGTATGACCTCAGAGAAAAGGCTATAGTCATTGTTAGCTTTATATTAGTTTAAAATACAAATTGCCCAGACTTTTAATTCCTATAATGCACATTACAAAATAAACTTAAGGTTACAATCAAAAAGGAACAGAAAGATTAAAAATCAGTTACTTTTTTAAGATTAAAAAAAAAAAAAGCCTTTCACATTTGAATGCAACTTGTAGAAGAAATCACATAGGAAAACCATAAGATTCTGAGTTGTATTTTCAAAATGACCTTCACTTTGAAGTGTCCCTTTAAAGATATCCCTAAGTGTTGCTAAGCAGGGTAAAACAAATTCTACGGACTGTACTTTAACACAATGACAGATTCAACTGATGTAACAGCGTTATCAGCTACACACCCTGGTCAGATAATACCTTTCCCAAGGCACTAGGGCAATAAAGATTTGCTTAAGCCATACTGTCAGGATTGTAAATCCTCTCTGAGAAAAGCAATTTACCCCTTTGCCACATGTACTGCTTGGATTAGGAGCAAACAAGGGAGACCTTCAGGGTGTGGTGTTCGCATCCATGCTCTGAGCCCCGGGAGGTGGGACAGCGAGTCTCTAATCCCCTTCCAGGGAACTGACCAGAGCTGTGCCTGGAATTTGTCAAAAAGGCAGACTACATGATCTCCACAGAGAAGGGGAAGAGGTAACCGCCGTTATGAGATCAGTGAGATTAGTGCAAATCCGGTTTAAGGTTCTAGGGTGAACTGGCATAGGAAAAAGAGCACGGCATTTTTAAATTGGAGAGATCTGAGTTTGAATTCCAATTCCTCCATTTCTCTACCACCAGCATGACTTTATCAATTTCCTTGTCTGCAAAATGAGACAATGCCTCTTAGAATGGTGGTGGGTTAAATGAATGAATATACGTAAAACCCTTGGGGAACTCTACTCAATACTCTGTTATGGCCTATGTGGGAAAATAATCTAAAAAAGAGTGGATATGTGTACACCTGAAACTAACACAACATTGTAAATCAACTATACTTCAATAAAAATTTAAAGTTTAAAAATTAAAAATAAAAATAAAACCCACAGGGAGTTATGCTGCATTGGAAAAAAAAAGTGCTCGGTATATATGGCAGGCCCTACTTTAGGGTTAGCTATTCTTACTTATTATCTCTCTGAACCTCAGTTTCCACTTGTGAGAAATGGGGATAACAGAACAAACTTTGCAGAGCTGTTTTGAGGATTACATGAAAATTCAATACTTACTCCATAAATGGTATTGTTATTGCTGTTGCTGTGTTATTTTGTGGTTGTTTTTCTCCACGCAAATTAGTTTTTGCGTCGAACAGTGGTATCATATACTCTCATGCTAACTGAAAGTGAAGTGAGCTGGATCCTTCCCTAGTTATAGGATGACAGTTTATGACACAAGTCTGGAATTTAGCCCTAATTCAACCTAGGGTTGCCCAAGCAGTCGAAGATACTATTCTCGGAC
Organism: Phocoena phocoena; assembly: GCF_963924675.1. NCBI lineage: Eukaryota > Metazoa > Chordata > Mammalia > Artiodactyla > Phocoenidae > Phocoena > Phocoena phocoena. The sequence continues at coordinate 86,583,532 of NC_089229.1, forward strand.
AAAGTAAGTAAATCATTGAAACTGAGTTACGTTGAAAAGTTCCTTCATACAGGTAATAAAATAGAGCTATAAAATTCAACGTCAGAAACACACTCAGATTATTCTGTTTTAAGATCTCCAGGAATAATAAAGGTATTCCACAGAACAGTTCTTCCACATATACTTTTACCATGCTACCGCTAATATTCATTCCTGATAGTTTGTCAAAGTTAAACCTTCAGATAAAACTATAAGACATTCTCCAGGTTGGACAAAAAAGGACAATTGGCAAATTTGCTGATGATTTTTCTACAAGAGACCAGCACCAATATTAACTGTGATGAAACAAGATATATCCTGGGGGTAAAAAATAAGGAAGTAAGAATAGGGGGAGGCAAGTGAGACACCCTGAGTGCAGAAACCTGAGTAATCAAGATAAATAATACTGGTAGTGCAATGTCTTGTTCTGTTCTTTTAAATCAAAACTAATGTAAAAAAAATCCATGACAAGCAAAATATCAAAATTTTAAATAAAATCAGTGACTATGTATTCTGTGGTTTCTGTAGCATATTGCCTCAAATTTAGTTGCTTAAAACAATACAAATTTAGGGCTTCCCTGGTGGCGTAGTGGTTGACAGTCCGCCTGCCGATGCAGGGGACGCGGGTTTGTGCCCCGGTCCGGGAAGATCCCACATGCCGCGGAGCGGCTGGGCCTGTGAGCCATGGCCGCTGAGCCTGCGCGTCCGGAGCCTGTGCTCCACAATGGGAGAGGCCACAACAGTGAGAGGCCCGCGTACCGCAAAAAAATAAAAAATAAAAAAAAACAATACAAATTTATTACCTTATCTTACAGGTCTGTAGACCAGAAGTCTGACACGGATCTCACTGGGCTAAAAAAAAAAAAGATGTCAGCAGGCCCAGGTTCCTTCTCAAGGCTCTAGCGGAGAAGCCGATTCCTTGCCTTTTCCAGCTCCTCGAGGCTGCGGCTGCCCTAATTCCTTCGAGCAAGATCTCCTTCATCCACCTTCTAAGCCAGCCGGGTTGAGTCCTTCTCACAAGGCATCATCACCCTGACTGGCCTCCCTCTTCCACTTTTAGGGCACTTGTGATTACACTGGCCCCACCAAATCCAATCCAATCAATCCAACACAATCTCCCCATATCAAGGTCCTTTACTTAATCATACCTGCAAAGTCCCTTTTGCCACTTAAGGTAATATATTCACAGGTTCCACTGACTGGGTCTTGGTCATCCTTGGGGGCCATTATTCTGCTTATCACAGAGAACGTCCAACCCTGCAGGTGCACGGCCTGGCCTCATTCTCCACACCCTAATCTCGGCCCTGCGGCGTTGTTTTTTGTTTTTTTTGAATCTGGGTCAAAATTTTTATTTAACTCATTAATTAACAAGGAAACCACTAAGATGTTCTAATCATTTACAGGAGAATGCAAAGAGTAGACACAAATATAGGTCACCAGGGATCTGAATTAACTTAGAAATAGATGCAAAACTGGCAAAAAAAAAACCCGGAGAGAAATAATGTTTCATTACATTGGATATAATTTGCATATCTATGGACGAGTCATTTACATTGCTATCAGTTTTCTACAACTTCCAGAATTGTAAAATAGCTGAGATAATGAAAGATTGCCTGCTGCATTGTTAATTGACAAACTGCGGTTATTTTAAACCTAAGTTTTCTGGATTGGTAGAACTCTATTCATGATACCCTTATAAACTCTTAGAGGTGTCACTAAACAAAGATACTCTAACAGTGGCCCAGAAGCATACGAGTAATCAAAAAATTGCAAAACAAGCACAATAAATAATTTGTTTATAGGCAAAGGCAGAAGTGGTTCAGTATTTGAAAGTTGTTGAAAAGTTAAAACTCACCTCTAAAGCATTAATGATTTTATTCTCTATGTAGTAAATAATATACTGTTATTCTAAAATTTTTACTCTATTACTGTTACTTTTGACTTATTTAAGTACTGCAAATGTTTCATTTGAAAGTGATGATGATTTTCTCTCAATTTTTTTTAAACATCTTTATTGGGTATAATTGCTTTACAATGGTGTGTTAGCTTCCGCTTTATAACAAAGTGAATCCATACCTTCCTTCTGCAGGGCCCTGGGTGCTCTAGGATTGCTTTCTTCTCACATCGAGTGGAGCTGGGTATTCCTGGCAACTCTGAGCATATAAGTGCCTTCTCTAGACCTTACGTTGGATTTCTCCACCTTGATCTTTCCCCACGTTTGTGACTTCCAGAGCACAGGGACTATTTGTCATTTGACACAAAATATATGTAAGACTTATTTGCAAATGGTTTAGCATTGAATTTTTAAAATACCCCAAAGAATTAAGTACTGTCTTCTTATTTATTTATTTAATTTTTATTGGCGTATAGTTGCTTTACAATATTGTGTTAGCAACATGAATCAGCAATACATATATATATCCCCTCATTTTTGGATTTCCTTCCCATTTAGGTCACAATAGAGCACTGAGTAGAGTTCCCTGTGCTATACAGTACGTCCTCATTAGTTATCTATTTTATACATAGTATCAATAGTGTATATATGTCAATCCCAATCTCCCAATTCATCCCACCCACCCCCTTTTCCCCCTTGGTATCCATACGCTTGTTCTCTACATCTGTGTCTCTATTTCTGCTTTGTAAATAAGATAGTCTATGCCAATTTTTTCAGATTCCACATATATGCGTTAATATATGATATTTGTTTTTCTCTTTCTGACTTACTTCACTTTGTATGACAGTCTCTAGGTCCATCAACATCTCTACAAATGACCCAATTTTGTTCCTTTTGTCCCAGAGAGGTGGAGTAGCTTTCCCAAAGTCACACAAGATATGAGCCCAGCTCCATCATGTTCTAAAGCCCCTGCCCTTTCTACCTACCCCCACGCCAGTTCATCACTACTGGGGGCATTATCGTGGATATCCAAATACAAGCTTAAATCAGGAAATAATCCCCATAGGGCCCAAACCATTTAGCCTTCCTTGGGAGTCTGAAGGGGAACATAAAGGCACACACATCAAGTGAGACCCTTTTTACACACACACAAAAAGTCTGCTGACGAAAATAACCATTAAAACTTTGTTAGAAAATTGAGCAGTCCAATTCCTGGAGATGTATTAACTACCCTACTTCTGATCAAAGGAAAGAAATGTGCTTGCAATTAACATGTTCAGGGAAGCAGAGAGAAAGACAGCTGCTTCATTAACAGTATCCTTGCCAGTAGCGCCAATTAAATTAAGATGGTCTCTTTTCCCCCAAAAGATTTGGTTCCAAACACATTACACAAATTATACTCAGAAAATTTACTGCCAGGAGACCATTTATATTCATTAATCCTAGAACTTTCTTTTGCAATATTTTTCTAAAAAGGAAATTCCCATGGCTGCCCTAAATTATTGGACATTTTTACTTGTACATAAAAGAAGTAGATTCCTCCTCTTCGTGCCTTTAGCCAAGGCAGCCAGTGCCAGCACTGGATCAGCAGGTGCGGCTCCCAGCATCCTCTTGCAGCTGGCTGCAGCATCAAGAGAAAAGCTGGCAGTAATCACTTCGAGGGCAGGACATCATGGGCTCGTCCTCCAGAGCACTCACCAGCGGCTTAAAACTGCCTGTGGAAGTCAGTGAGGGATGCAGGGCCATGGGCCTCTTGGCCAAATCAGAGTTCACTCAAGGGTACACATTGCTCCACAGAGCAAGTGTGGTTCTAAAGAAACAGTCTTCAGACATTTACCCCTGTAGCTGATCCTCTTTTCTCCCAAGTACCAACATTCCTCCTCTAAGTTCTGCCTTCCCAGCTTAGATCCTGACAACAAACTGGTCAAATGCCATCATGGCAAAACACCATCTCATAAAGACCAAGAAAAACAAAATAAAACCTAACAATGTTTGTTTTAAAGGACTTCAGAGTGAAGATGTTAACAAATTATAACATCCCATTTACCATTAGAGACCTTGCTTAAATACGTTTTCCTCAATAAATAAACACATTAAAAATCCAGCCTTTCTGAGAAATATTCCTTTTCAAATAGTAATCAGGAGACATAAATACTAAGTTTTATTCAACTGATCCCATGTTTTTAAAGTTTAGTTAATCATCAGAATCGTTTGGAAAGCTTCTAAAAGTGTAGATTCTTGGGCCTCCATCTAAATCTAATGAATCAGAATTACTCAAGGAAGTGCCTGAGAATCTGAATTTTTTACCAGAATGATGATAATTTGACAAGTTTAGGCAACACTGAACTAGGCAGATCTTTTTTGTTTCTATTATATGAATAGCTTTGCATTGAACCGTGTAGCTAATATAAAGATGAAAGGACACAGAGCTCATATTTCGGAAGGATCTGAAATTTAGTCGGAGGAATCAGACAAGACAATAATTACAGGCAGACTGCATTTTATGGCGCTTCACAGATACTACGTTTTTACATTTGTTCTTTGCGTCTCTGTGTCACATTTTGATAATTCTCACAATATTTTAAACTTTTTCGTATTTGTTATGGTGACCTGTGATCGGTGATTTTTGATGTTACTGCTATGCCTCGTTGAAGTCTCAAATGATGGTTAGCATTTTTTATCAGTAAAGTTTCTTTTTTTGGCTGTGCCACATGGCATGCGGGATCTTAGTTCCCTGATCCAGGGAAGTCCAGAGAGAGTACTTTTTAATTGAGGTAAAGACATTGGTTTTTTTAGACATAATGCTATTGTACACTTAATAGACTACAGTATAGGGTAAACATAACTTCTATAAGCACCAGGAAACCAGAAAATTCACGTGACTCACTTAATTGTGATATTTGGCTTACTGTGATGGTCTGGAACTGAACCCACTCCGAGGTATGTCTGTATACAATAAGGCATAAGATAAGAAGTGGCATAGCGTGTGTTCCACCAAAAGAGATCTAGGAGGTTAAAGGGGAATAGGAAGGAAAAGCTTTAAAGAATATATTTCACTTGAGATGAACTTTATGAAAGTATCATCTTGATGAGAATCAGAAAATGCAAAGCTACAGAGACATAAAACTCACTATATAACGAGAAAGAATGAGTGACAGTGTTTGGTTACAGCACTGGGAGTAGCCAGCACAAAGGCTGGACATTTAAACCAGTGCTCACCTGAGAGGCCACTGCATGTTTGGCAGTATTGTGTATATTCAATTTTATAAGAGATTAGATCAATGAACTAAAACACAGAGTCCCCTGGTGATGATATGCTCCAAACAGCACTGCAGCCAGAGCCCTCAGAGAAAAAGACAGGGCTTTGACACTTAGTGAAATGGACTGTGAGGTCTGAGCCTGAAATATATGAGATACCAGGTCTTAAAATCAACCCAAATATCCCTCATTTAATTCTATCTACCCACCTACCTGTCTATTTCTACTATGTAATTTCTGCACGGATGATAGGATTGCATGCAATTTTTTTGGAACATTCAGAAAGCTCAAAATACCAAACTCTTGGGGGATTTGCTGTTTTTGACAACATAAACTCAGTCTAAATTAAGACCTATAGAGGCGCGTTCTACCCACCAATAGACACATCTAAACCCACAGAGGTCAAACAAATAGATTTTGCTATCCTACTGCCAATAGTGAACATGCTCAAATGGTAACAAAGTGATATTTTCCAGGCATATCTGCCGCAGAGAAACATGACTGATCTCTTTGCATGCTATATTTATGTAAATATTAATCAACAGCTTTTGATAAAGAAAAATACAGCATATGCTTAAGCAAACATGCACATATGTTTTTGAAAAATATTTTAAATACAAGCAGCTTTGCGGAAATTCTCAAGAATTATTCCAAACGTTAGCAATTATATTCTCAAAGGAAAGATTGGTCTCTATAAATGAAATAAATGCAGGGATCTTTTTTTTATTTAAGTACTCGTGATTGTGCAACACAGATGTCGAGATATGTTTATTCTAAGAGTTGGGAAAATAAGCACAAGGCTAGGGACACAGACCTAAAAGAAATCAAGAACTAAGCAGAAAAAAAGAGATTGGAAAAAACCTGTATATTATTTTCTCTTCTCATTTCTATTCCCTTTCAGTGTGAGTTTATCGAAGCATTGCTCTCATGAGAGTTTAATGCTTGGACAGCTCTGTACTGAAAAATAGGGAAGAGACAGGGAATAATAATTATTATTTTTTAAGCATCTAGTTTGTGCTAGAACATCTGCTAGACTCTTTACATGTGTTATCCTGCAAAGTAGGCAGCTCTTATTACCCACAGAGAGATTAAAGAAATTATCCAAGGTTATAGAACCAGTAATAATAGTGCCTAATTCATTGGGCTATTATGAGGATTAAAAAGGATTAGAACATGAAAAGTATTTAAAACAGTGCCTGGCAGGCAGTAAGTAAATATAAGTCACCATTATTATGTAATTAGAAGACCAGTATCTATATATACTATATATATAACTGAAATATATATAACTATATTATATAAATAATATAAAAATATTTCTATAAAATATAACTAACTTAAAATGCTCTCCATTTCTGTATTCTTGTCACATTTTTAGTGTTATTGATTCATGGAAGCACCATTTCTCAGTTATTTTATATTGAGAATCACTGCTATAATCTAAAATTGAGTTAAAGGATATTAAAGCACAAATATATGGAAGGAAGGCCTCCCTGTGATTTATTAGCAGAGTGAACAAACAGATCATATAATACCATTTACAATTTCCACCTGCTTTATTTGCATAATTGTGCAGTGTGTACCCAATCACAGAGACAGATTTGTAAGAGGTATGTCTGTCTATGCATGTTTAAATGTGTCACAGCCAAGGCAAGGCCTCTCGGGCTTCTTCCCTATGAGGACAGAGAACAGATTTCAGAAAGCCTCAGCCAAATTTTCTTACTAAATTCTTTTGTTTCAAAAAATATATAGCTGTCTTTTTTTAAAAGTTGTCTAGAGATTATCATGCTAAGTGAAGTAAGCCAGACAGAGAAAGACAATTATCACATGATACCACTTACGTGTGGAATATAGAAAACAATGATACGAATGAACTTATTTACAAAACAGAAACAGACTCACAGACATAGAAACAAACTTACGGTTACCAAAGGAAAGGGGCTTGGGGAGGATAAATTAGAGGTTTGGGATTAACAGATACACACTACTATGTATAAGATAGATAACCAGCAAGGACCTACTGTACGGCGCAGGGAACTATATTCAACATCTTGTGCTAACCAATGAAATAAAAGAATCTGAAAAAGAATAGATAAATTGTATGTATAACTGAATCACTCTGTTGTACCCCTGAAGCTAACACAACATTGTAAATCAACTATACTTCAATCAAGAAAGAAAGGAAAAGAAGTTGTCTACATTAACATGTAACAGGTCTATTATTGTTATTTATAAATAAATGTAAATACATATTCAAATTTTTTGTTTTAATTTCTAATATTTAACATATAATATTAGTAGATATAACCCACAAAAAAGCGAGGGACCTCTGGGGAATTTCAATAACTTTTAAGACTGTAAAAGGGGGGACTTCCCTAGTGGTCCAGTGGTTAAGACTCCACACTCCCAATGCAGGGGTCCTGGGTTCGATCCCTGGTCGGGAAACTAGGATCCTACATGATGCACAGCACGGCCAAAAAAAAAAAAAAAAATAGAGACTGTAAAAGGTTCTGAAACAAAAAGTTTGAGAACCCCTGCTACAGGTGCTATTGCTGCAATTCTCACGGAAAAACTGAGGCTTGGCGTCGTCACCCAGCCTCAGCAGCATCATAACTGATCGGACTGGAGTATGAATGTAGACGTGTGTGCACATTTTGCATGTCCCATGCATGCCTGGTGTGGGCAAGTGTGAAGCAAATGTGGAAATTAATCAGAGAGTCCTAGTATATAGTGTATTTTATTTCACGTCCTCACCTGATAGCCTTAAGAGGTAAGTGCTATTATTATCTGCGTGTGAAGAAATTAAGATATAGGGAGAAAAGGGGCATTCAATAATAAACGTATAAACATTGAGGCAGAAATAATAGGCAGAAAGCCCATTTTCATCTAGAAGGGGAATCTCCCATCTGAGATAAAAAAAAAAAAAATTAAGGAAAGGCAGAATGGGTGAAACAGAGCAAGTCTCAGAGGAAACAAACAATCAAACAATAACCACCCCCGTTGTCAGATCTTGAGAAATTGTTCCTCTCCATTCATACATAGAGATATTAATACTTAATCTACCTTCCTCCAAGTTTGTAAGGATCAAAACAAATGCAAATGCTTATGGAAATTCTCTTCGAGATTTAAAGTCCAGAAGTAATAAATAAGGTTATATTGTGTATGTTCAGAAGGCACTGTGATTGTGCTCTGATGAGTATTTTAAGATTACTCAGTTTAGTGGGACTTGCTACCTTTAGTTTGATAATTTCTTAAGGTTAATCACAGTATTTTGAGTGTTGTTTATGTTTTTCTACCTTTGAAATCATGATAAGAGTTGCCAACGTGTTTGAATAGCGTTGCTAATTACTGGCATTTTCATGAATACTACAACCATATGCTCTGTAAATGACTAGGAAAAAACCTCAATCACAGAGCTTTTCAGAAAGCCAGGATCCCTCTTGTGGGCTATCATGAGAGGAAGGCCAGAAAAAGAAATGCTTTCCAAATTTCCCTTGTAGATTGTTGGCTTGAGGGTTATTTTACGAAATAGAATTGGCCATTGTTTACTTTTCTTCGTGTGTGTGTGTGTGTGTGTGTGTGTGTGTGTGTGTGTGTGTGTGTGTTTGTCAGGTCAAGCACCAGCAATCTGTTTGCAAATGGAATATTACCAAGCTACCCTCAAGCTTTGTCCAAGCACATTCATCTCACTGTGTCTGGCAGCAACCACAGCAAGGGTGTCTATGTTTACCAATCTTGGCAATGAGCTGTCACCGGAGCTTGTCTGAGACCTGCTCAGGAGGACTCACGCAACTCTCAAGGCTGATACTACTTTGGTTTAGCTTAGAAAGTCAAGAAATGTGAAGCTTCTTGCATTTCTAACACTAGCTGTACAATCAAAGGCAAATAGCTCCAATCTCTGTTCCTCTATAACACGTGGTTAATAACAAAGTTTATTAAAGAAAATGCAATCTGCAATCTTTATTTCTGCCCCCCCCAAAAAAGCATTTTGAAGTTCTGAAGGTGAGCGCTATGGAAACGTTACACATTAAAGTCATTATGTAATGTCTATCTCATCTCCACAAATGGATGTGCTCGAGAAATAAGAGGCCCACTCTGAAACCAGCCTTGTTCTGTCTTTGACATTCAATAACATCAAGAAGACAAAATTGGAAACAACTAGAAAACCATATAAAGCAATCCATAGAAAGGACGAGATTTATGATACAGATCAAGCACTATAGGAGTTTGGAGAAAGGTAATTAGGCTAGAGTGACCTGAATTGTAATATAAAAAGAAGAAAAAAAAAAGTTCTGAAACCTAACAATGTTGCAGTAATGTAAAATATTTTGCTTTCTTTCCAATATCATGTTCTACAAATACGTGTGTGCAAAAGGAGAGAACGCCTTTGCCTTCCATCCGACATTCTCTTCTGAAGTCAAGTTTATGCTCAGTGCCAAAGAGAGAAGTACAGCTGACCCTTGACAACGTGGAGAGTTAATCCGAGTATAACTCATAGTTGGCCCTCTGTATCCTCACATCCAACCAACCATTCAACCAACGGACCATGTAGTACGATAATATTTACTATTGAAAAATATCCCCGTGTAAGTGGACCCGTGCAGTGCAAACCCACGTTATTCAAGGGTCAACTGTATCATCCTATTCACAGATACTTGAGTACTGAATAAACACATCATACCAAAATTTTATTCCTGAGAAAATATCTCCAAGTCTCTGTGAGCCACATGCATTCACTATCACTGGAAACAGAAGAATCAAAAGTACAGAATTTTCTTCCCCTACAACAGATGCTTGTAGTTTCTTCCCTCTGAAAATTTTCACAAACATGAACCCTATGGTAAAATCTGAGACTTTGAACTTATTATTAGTCTCGTGTGAATTTATGCAAGAGATACACTTCCCTAAATGAAAGCACAGAAATGAGTCCGCGAACTAAACACAAACAATTGCACACAAGAGATAAATATTTTTAGAGAAAAAGATAAAAATGAACATGAAAAAGAAAAAAGCACGGGAGGCTGTTCATCAGAAGACTGAAGGTAAAAATATTTCAAAGCAATATCTGACATGGAAGACTTGATTGAATAATTCTGGGCACAGTTCCTTCAAAATGTAATTCACAATAATATCTTAAAATGTATATAAATAAAAACTACTAAATAAAAACCTAATAAACATTTGACTTTCTCTAAGTGGATGAGTAAATTGTACAATTTCTACCCAACTTCTGCTACTTCATTTTAGAATTCGTGCAAGAAAAGCAAATGTGTGTGTAGTTCTTGGACCTAGCAATGTGTGGACCTTGGATTTCTGCAGGCCTTAGTGATGTCAGCCTTGGATGGCATTCTCCCTGTTACATGACCACTGCAGATCCTAAATAGTATATCTAAGATCTTTAAACATGTGCTGTAGAAAACATTAAAGAATAGGTCTTGTAACCATTACATGGTATTTATACGATATGTTTACACAAAGGTATATTATAACAGTTAGATGGACATGAACACATTCATGAAGAGCATTTATGCAGGTTTACTCTAGTCTTACTATAGAGCGTGAGGTTTTACATGGAGGCAGAGACCCTCAAAACAGTGATGTGCCCTGATGATTAGTTGATTCATTCACTCCTCCAAGAAGCAATTATGAATGGCTTACTCTATGCCGGGCACTGCATTAATCATATGAATAAGACATGAGTAAATAAGATTTGATCCCTTTTTCAACTCACAGTATAGTGGGGCTGACAAGCAACGTTAAAAGAGTGAAAGCATACTAGATTCATGTTCAAAACACTGTACAGTGACAGAGGAAGCACTAGCCAACTAGGCCCACAATGGTGCAGAGCCTTGCAAAAACAGAAGAAAAAAACAACTTATTTCACAACACTCTGGGGACAGATAATGCAAGCAAGTGAAGCAGCCCATGCAAATACATGGAGACATGAAAGAAAATGTGGGCTTTTCAGTACTACATGTGGTTTAGAAGGCCTGGTACACAGAGCACGTGTAGGCAAGTGGGAAGAGAGGTTGGGAAGGGAAGCAGAGCCAGATCATGTATGTTATGTTAAAGGAATCCAGATTGCTCCTTGAAGGCATTGGGAGTGACCTAACCAGATCTGTGGTTTAGAAAGAGAACTTGTGGAAGCATCAAGAACAATTTAGTTGAGCTAAGAGATCACTGCAATTTGGTATTATATATGCCACTTTCCTGATGGGAAAACAAGCAAGAATGTTCTGAAGCTGACTTTAGTTAACAGCTGGGACAGATGCTGCTAGTTGCCTGCATACTATCTCTATTCCTTTTCATCACTACCTACAGAATTACAATTTTCTTTGCAGTGGCAATGTGCCAAATTAGAAATGCTCATCTCCCTCAAAATCTGATTTGATGCTAAAGCCAAAGGACCACAGCTATGTCCAAAAAGATGTAAGGAGAAATCTTACTACTGGGAGGAGTTTCTGTAAAACCTGTTGTTTTCCTGATTAAAAAGTGATATACAGTGAACACATGCCTTTCTGTTCAACCTTGCTCCTTCCTTCTGCCTAAAACATGAATGTGATACCTAGAGATGGAGTCATCGTGTTGTGAATTTCAGGATAAAGCCACACACAAAGGATGGGCTTTTCAGCATGTGAAGAAAAGAAAGAATCTGGTTCCTTAATGATTCTGAATCCATATACAAGCCCCTGTGTCTCTGTTCTTTGAAGTAAAAGGCTTTTTGCTTTAGTCTTCCAGGGCTCCCCTGAATCTCAAAAGGCTGTCTCAAGAGTTAATGATTAGGAAATGTGAACATGTAGAAACAAAGAATACATGTTGGGCTGGGAAACTGATAACAATTTAGACCCTAAATCCAACACATGGCAGAATCACCGAATTCCCAGTGCCCTGAAAGACACAGAAAAAGGTCTGACACACATTCCTAAGTTGTTTTTACAGGAAACAGACCCCCACTAGATGAAAACTGCTGACTGCAAGCATTTAGGCCCCAGACCGATTGAAACCAGAAGGTTGACGATGCTCAAAACTTCACCTCAGGCTCCCCTGGTGGTGCCGTGGTTAAGAATCCACCTGCCAATGCAGGGGACACAGATTCGAGTCCTGGTCCGGGGAAGATCTCACATGCCGTGGAGCAACTAAGCCCGTACGCACAACTACTGAGCCTGCATTCTAGAGCCAATGAACCACAATTACTGAGCCTGAATGCCACAACTACTGAAGCCCATGCACCCTAGAGCCCATGCTCTGCAACAAGAGAAGCCACTGCAACGAGAAGCCCATGTACTGCAATGAAGAGTAGCACCCACTCGCCGCAACTAGAGAAAGCCCACATGCAGCAACGAAGACCCAACACGGCCAAAAATACATTAAAACAAAACAAAATAAAACTTCACCTTGATGCCAACCAATCCAAGAACTGAGCACAAGTTGATGGGGCACTCTGCACCCTCCCTCACACTGTGTTTGAAACCCCTTCCTTAAAAGCCATCAGGGAATTCAAATCTTTTGAGCATGAGCTGCCTGTTCTCCTTGCTTGGTGCCCTGCAATAAACACTGTACTTTTCTTCACCAGAAACCAGTGTCAGTAGATCGGCTTTGCTGCATGCAGGAGGGTGGATCCAAGTTTGGTTCAAGAGTGCAGTTACTTCAAGCCATTGTACCATCCCTAACTGCCCATCTCCAGATTTATTTTGATACGTAAAAGCAAATTTCTACTTGGTAAGGACCTATAGTCAGATTTCAACTACGTATAGCGAAAAGTAACACTGACTCAGCAACAAAGGAAAATTTATGGACCAAAAAAAAAAAAACCTAAAAAAACAATAAAACTAAACAGTAAACAAGCAGAGAAGAGAATCTTGCTCAAGACAGAGAATGAACCAGAAAAGACCCACTAAGCCTTTTATTGTGGTGTATAGCCCCAAAAGCCTCAATCTTTGTCTTTATCAATCTCATCTTTTCTTGATTTTTTAAAAGTTTAAACCCATGATGTAATTCCTCCTATTCTACCTCACCACTTTTTGTTTTTAAAGATTTCCTAGGATTGACATAGGATTAAGAGTAAACTAGGCCTCAAACTTAAGGATGACCTCTGTTATTACCTGAGAGCACAAGCAAATAAATATCCAGAGTATTAGAGGGCCCCCATGTCATCCTAAGCCATCATTTCTCTCTCACACTACTAGCTAAAAAATACCTATTAAAGGAAGTATTATTAAAATATCTTATTGAGGCAAATTAGTTCTGGTGAAAGGAACAATCAGAGCCATAGTCACTAGTTTTTTGTTTGTTTGTTTGGTTGTTTTTTCCATGAAAGCGAGAAATGAATGAATATCGGCATTATCCTACATTTAAAGAGAAAAACTCCCATCAATACACAACATTTTTTAAACTGTGCCAGATCTACCAAGTGAGGCTTTGGAACCCCAATACAAGGGATAGGTCACATCTTCTCCTCCAGTCAACGTGTGCAGTTCCCATTGGCATTTCTGGGCTTCTAGCCATAAAGGGAGACTAGCATGTGGGTCTCAGCTATTCAGTTTCCCTGCACATCACAGGAACTGTTCTGATTATATGTGGGCTAATGCTGACACACTGTGTTGTTCCAACTAAGTAATTCCAAACATTCCCATCTGAAGCCAACCTACATTACCCCTCTGGCTGCCAGATGTTCTTGTGAGGAACTGTCTCCTCTGCCGTGTCATGAACCTTGATTAAAGCAGATGAAGGGCACTATATTTACTTCATCACCCTTATGTGGAACAATGTCCTGGCTATTGATTACAACTGGTCTGCAGTTGGAAAGAATAACCATTACTATATGAAAAGTTCTAAAAGCTCAACTGAGAAAACATGTAATACAACTTAACTGATTGATTTTAACTAACGATTGGTCAGCCTGACCTAAATGGACAAATCCTTTGTGACATTACTTACTTTTATTGCGGTCCAAGAGTCAGTCATATCACTTCTGAGAAGCTGGTTTTCTGTTGGATGTGGATGATAAATAATGAAAGAGTCACCTCCATACAATACTGCAAAAAAAGAAAAGAAAAGAAATGTTATGCATAACATACTTTACCTCTACCCAGCTGCATGCTGGTTTGATTGACCCCAGATGCTAGCAAAAGGCAAGGCAAAAAGCAAAACCACATAGCATGTTTAAACATCTTTTTATCTATACCTGCATAATCAACTCAATGGTCAGGATAAACATTTAAAAATAAGATTTACTAGGAATATCAATAGTCAATCTCTATCATAGCTCAAACTTTATGATGATTAAATATGAAAAGCCTTATATTGAATCAGAATGGTAGAGTTTTCATAAATGGTATTAAAGGAGAGAATGGGAAAAGATAAAAAAGAATGATAATTTTTTTACACCAAAAGCTCTGCTATCTATAACCTTCCAAACCTGGAACCTTCAGAAATTAGAGAAGCTAACATTAGTGCAGACTTAAAAATACAGGAAAAAATGAGATGTTCTGTGGTAGACACAGGGTTTTTAGTGATACTTACTCTAGATCTGATGGTGAAGACATACAAGTCTGGTGGGGCAGAGACAACGTGTAGCTCTAAAATTCTATGGCTGGCATACCAAAAAGTTTCAACTCAAGTATCAATTCTAATTGACTGGTAGTATTTCTCTGGAACATTATATTGAGAAAACTTCAGAGAGAGAATCCAAGATCAGAAAGAAAAAAATGCTATAACAGACTAGTAATATCTGCCATGGAGAGAAGCAGTAAGAACATGCATCAAACATACCATCCTACCTACGGTATGAGTTTCTGCAATCAACTGTAGTTTAAATATAAAAACTTCAGTTCCTTTTCTCTTACTAAAGCCAAATAAAGTTTTAAGAGAATTTAAATATTGTGGATTTTCTTTTTTTACTATCTACTCTGCCACAGTTGCTAGAGCTTTTTCCCCATAGCACCACTTTCCATACTAGCAGATTCGTTTATCACTCTGACAATTATCCATGGTATCTCCCCCAATGTATGACTCTACTTGAGGTAAGAAACAAACAAGTTCATGTATCACTTAACTAGGACAGAAATATCTAGAATTTATCAGAATAAAGTAGAGAATGGGTCCTAAGGGTATGGGTAATCCAAATTGGATAATCAGCTATTTTATTAAATGTTGACTTAAATGCTATATTTAACATCACCTATGTTTTCATAGTGAGATAGATGAAAATCAGCCATACTCTAGAACACATGACTATAACTGATTTTATTTCTTTCAATAAATATTTATTGGGCATCTAGTCATTTTCAAGCATTAGTCTAAAAATTACACAAAGGTAAAACAGTTACTGTGGTACACTTTAAAGTGAACACAGTCTGGATATATGTATAACTGGTTCACTTTGCTGCAGAGCAGAAACTAACACAACACTGTAAATCAGCTATACTCCAATAAAAATTAATTAAAATAAATAAATAACACAGTCTGGTCTCTGTCTTCAAAAACTTATGATTTAGTAGAAGAGATCAATATTCAACTAACTGATTATATAGGACAATTTAATATACACAAAACAATAACGTGTACAGTTTGTAGCTATAGCAGAAATTATTAAATTTGAGAAGACTACTGCTTTTTAAATTAAGGACTTAGTAGAAGTACCCCAAATCCTTCATTGAAATAAACAAAATCAATGAATCAGGAATGGGTTTACCCTAAAGCTGGCTGCTTATGCCACACCGGAGGAGACCCAAAAGGACTGTGAACATACTTCTCATCAAAGAAAACATGAAAGGAGTTTGGAGTCCACATGAAGCATTCATCCCTCCATTCTGCCATAATGGTCCTCCTGCTGCTCCAGGCATCTAAACCCAAGGTATGCTCGTCGGCTCAACGTTAGAAAGAAGACAGTCATCAGCAAGGTCTTCCAGATGACTATCATGAAAGGAAATGATGGAAATGTGCAAAGTGAGCCAAGAGTATGAATTCAGAGGAAAGACCAGTTTACTAATTCATCAGCAATTTACCGATGCCTACTGCACGCAAGGCAGTTTATAAGGGACAGGGAATACAAAGTTGACAGAATTCCAATTTCTGTCCTCATTTCAAGAATCTCGGGTCTGTAAGGGGAGGAAACAGCTTTTAAGGAAATGAGTAAAATGAATTTGAGCCTTTTCCTAACCACTTTCCCTTCCCTCCCCTTCTCCACAACAAGCCAACTGTACAATATCATGTAGGTTAGCAGGGAGCACACAAAGACTTGTGGCAGGGCATCCAGTCCACAGGCACCTGAGGAAGTGAGAAATGGGAGAAGGGTGGGACCTAAGCAGAAGATAGATCCACCTCAATCAGAAGCAGTGGGTCTGCTGACATCTTAGGAGGCAGGGCACAGGGAGTGGATGCTTGGAGGTGGAGGTGGCAGGCCTGGATGGTAAACTGGTTAGACTGAACGAAGTAAATTGTTGAGAATAACGAGAGCTGGGTTTCTCACCGGCAAATGTATTGATACTTACATACACAGTAAAGAAGACAGTCTATAAAGAGTACTACTCTGACATGCTGCCTGGAAATTAGAGGTATCCATATGACCTCATGTATATTTATGTATTTACATATATATTATATATATATTCAAATAGATATAGAAATAGTATAAATATGCTTATGTTTTCTAGCTTTCTATGTTGAGAGAGCTGAGAAGTAATGGCATCCCGCTAGTAATGAGAGCCCAGATCTTAGAACCACAACTTCTTGGATAAATAGCTGATTCCAGAATTGGGGTAATGAAAGTACAAGATAAGGCAGGAACATATTTTGGGGCCAGAAAGTAAGAAAGCGCTCAAAGAATAATGAGTACATGTCAAAAAGACACAGGAGCCTTGAATAGGGTTCCCACTGGCCACATCTGGGGCAAATTCAAATGTCAAAACTCATAATGATAGTAACAGATGACAAACCAATGAATAAAATAGGAATCCATGAAACTGTGCTGGTCAAATTCAAAAATAAATGAGAAATTTCTTCTCTATGCTGGAATGTCAACAAATAAATGTAGATTGTAAGGGAAAATCAACATTTAGCAACCATGATATTGAGCTTGATACAAGTACTGGTTGTCAATAGAGGCTTAAAGGCGGTAGATAAAGGTGTGATGACAATAGGATATGGGCATAATCTTAGGATATTTTCCCCACAAAGTACTATGATTAGTATTAATATACTCAGGGAGAAATGGTGACTTTACAGTGGAGAAACCTGGCAAGCACCAACATGATCAGGTGAAAAGTAAACATCACCCCTGTGTGCCCCAAGATGTGATGCACTGGTAAGAGCATAGTAACATTTTTATGGTACTACTGCCAAGAAAGCTTCAGTCTGGTCAGGAGGAAACACTGGGGAGACCCAGGCTGAGTGTCATGTGACAGAGAGAACACAGAGCCTCCATTATATAAAACTGTGAAGGGTGGGAAAGATGGGGGAAGGAGGAACACCTGTATAATTGGAGGAAACTGAAGAGATATAATAATTTAATGTAACATACATTCCTGGATGGGATGCTGGCCCAGAAGAGACACTTTGTTGAACAACTAGAGAAAAGTGAATGGGATCTGTGGATTTGATGGTAGTATTTTATCAACAATTTCCTGATCTGGAGAGTTTCATAAAGGTTATGTAGGAGTGTGTCCATGTTTGGGGAAATAACACACTGCAGCATTTAGGGGTAAGAGGGCATCAAGTCTGCAATTTGCTTTTAAATAGTTCCAAAAAAGACTAATGGTAATGGAGGTATTTTTTTTAAATGGGGTGATGGAACAAATGAGTTAAATGTTAATAGTTGGGGAATCTCTGTGAGGGATACATAGGAGGTCTTTGTAATATACTTCAACTTTTCTATAAGTTTGAAATTATTTCAAAATTATTGAGCTGATTTTTTTTAAAGTTAATGTGATGAAGACTATTGCGGAGAAGTATAGCAGGAACAAATAGCCCACAAACCCAGTTAATGTAATTTTCTTCACCTTTCTCATAATTAACTGAATTTCTAATTCAAGCTCTAGAGACTGCCAAGATTCATATTCCATTCAGTGACTCCCCATATACTCCTTTTCAGGGACCTATATCTAAATTCTGGACTCTAATAAATTCCAGGATATTGGGGAGAGAGGTGTGGGAAGACAGCCTTCATTTTCACCAGCTTTGCAGGTATCCAGAGACAGTGATGACTTTATCTGGTCCCATCTCAGCATCCCATGCAGATCCCTGAAGAAATATTCCTCACTCTCCTTTCACACAGCTCCTTCAGGTTTGCTGCTCTCTCTACCCTAGTGACAACCTGGCATGACATAAGCTCCCCCCAGCCCACCCCCCTCTAAAAAACTCATATACAACTATACCAGGGTAAAGTATGGGGGGGATTCTTGAACTGACTGACCGAGATTAACTTTCTGCCACTTTAAGGAATAGAGCACAAACTAAATATTTAACTGAAATATAGAAAAAATCTAAAAACTAATTTGCCTGCACTCTTGAGTTTGTGATGTGACAACAGAAAGTGGGTGGATGAAGGAGGGGGAGTTCCTGCCTGGCTTTTGAACGTCACAATCTTAAATCCTTAAGAGAACAGAAAGGAAGACTTGCAGCTCATGTGAAACCATTTGACAAAACATCATGAGTAGGGACTTCCCGGGTGGCACAGTGGTTAAGAATCTGCCTGCCGATGCAGGGGACACGGATTTGAGCCCTGGTCCGGGAAGATCCCACATGCCGCGGAGCAACTAAGCCCGTGCGCCACAACTACTGAGGCCCATGCACCTAGAGATCGTGCTCCGCAACAAGAGAAGCCCCCGCAATGAGAAGCCCATGCACCACAACGAAGAGTAGCCCCCGCTCGCCACAACTAGAGAAAGCCCACATGCAGCAACGAAGACCCAGTGCAGCCAAACATAAACAACTAAATTGAAAAAAAGCAAAACAAAACAAAAATAAACATCGTGAGTAACGGTGATACTCCCTCCCTCTCCTC
Source organism: Phocoena phocoena (assembly GCF_963924675.1). Lineage (NCBI taxonomy): Eukaryota > Metazoa > Chordata > Mammalia > Artiodactyla > Phocoenidae > Phocoena > Phocoena phocoena. The sequence goes on from NC_089229.1 coordinate 86,602,704, forward strand.
ATCCCACTCTCCAAGATGGGAAAAGGATTATGTACATGGAAGCGAAGGAAGAGAGTCAGAAGAAGAAGAGTTGGACATTGGTAGGACACAGAAAGAGAGAGGGACCCTGGACCCTTTTTTCCTGAGCTAGTCCAGAGAGGGAGCAAAACCCCAGATAAGTTTGTGGGTTCAAAATCAGGTAGATCTTATATCCCATCTTCCCAGGAGAGTCTTATGGAGGTGGAAAAACCCAAAAAAGCAGTGGCTGCCCGGCATGTCTAGGCCAGTGGTTCTCATCCCTGGCGAAATGTTGGCACCACCTGGGGACTGTACCAACACTCAAACTCCTATCCAGGGTATGATTCTCAAACTTTAACAGGTATCAAAAGCACTTTCAGAGTTCTTAAAAAAAAAAAAAAATCTACCTATCTATCCGGATACCATCCACAAAGTTCCTGATTCAGCAGGTCTGGGATATACCAAGAATTTCAGTTTCTAATCAGTCTCTAGGTAAGGCTGAATAGTGCTGCTTCTAGACTACACTTTCAGACCCCTGCCCCAGGTATTGGTAGCTTTAAAGCTCCTCAGGTGATCTTTACATTCAGCCAGGGCTGAGAACTGCAGGTCTAAGCAGATGGAGCCTCAGGCAATCCCCCAGACATTCCTTTTTATTGCATGGGAGAAAAAGAAAGCATTCCCAATTGGGTCTAAACGTTGCACAGTGGTAATGGAATGATCCCGATTCCAAAGAAATGAAAATTCCCGTGAAAGTCTGTGTCAATGACTGATCAAGAACTTGATGGAGGACAGACAGCTCAGGAGATGCCTCTGCAACCAGATGACATCAAGGAGCAGAAAGCCCTGTATTCCTTTCATCACCACCCTCCACCCCCCACATACACGCACAACATAGTCACAACCCAGGGAGAAAGTAAGTGGGGCAGTGGGACTTGCTGTTTGGCTGAGAGATTTAAATGTTTATCACCTTAGTGGAACAGGCACTCAAAATAAAAATTACACTGAGGCACAGAAAAATTTTAAAGCTAAACGTTTATGGCCTGATATCTTTTAAGTAGTAATAAGCAAGGTCATTTTTCATGGCTAAAGGGACCAGAAAGGGTGTGAGAAGAGTGGTTAAAGTTTGGAATGCTAGATGAGGTAATGGACATGGGAACTGACCAGAGATTGCTAAAAGGATTATCGACCTGAGTTGCAGGGCCAGCTGAGATTGGAAGCCATAAATTTGTAGTGGCATCAATTCACACAGTTGTGTGACTTTTCAGCACGTGCTGCCAGCCACCTCACAAACGCAGAAGGAATTGCTTATATTGATCTAAAGTTGAGGGGTTGTGGATCGGTATAGCTAAAGGGCAAATCAATGAAGAAAACTAGAGCTCTTGAAGGTCAGTTGTTTAACTATTAACTCTCATGGAAAAAGACAAGCAGCCAATTAGGCTTGAAGAAGGTGGAAACTTGGTAGCACAAGGGTGTAATACAATGCATTACCAAAATGGGAAATATATTCAAACTCAGTATTGCTCTGGGGCAAGCATGAAAATCAGTGGGCGGATATAGGAAGTGGGAGCATCAGAAAAACCACAGTTTGAGAACCTAATCAATCAGGTACAGAGCAAATTATTTAACCACAATCAACTTAAAAATAATAATTTGAGGACAAACAATGAACTAAGTTTCTTTGGAATAGATATTCCTTTCTGAGACAAGAGAATAGCAACTATCAACACATACATAAAAGTCATCTTTTCCAGCTTTTTAAGGGACTAAAAGACTCATGATTCTTGTATTCTAAAAAAGAAAAATCTAAAAATCAACTAAAAGAGGTTTTTTGAATCATAATCTGAGAATTCAAACACTATCAAGTTACTTAGTATCTCTGACTTAGTACCAAATCAGACATTCCCAGAATTGTTACCTGGTATATGTTTTAGATGCTTTGCAATGATAAATAGTTTTAGTGGGCAAAACTAAAGGGATAATTGCTTTCATGTTTATCAGCAAGCTTCATTTTCCTTTCCTTACCATGAAAAATCCACTGAATTGGCCTTAACCCAAAAGTTCTTTGTGGTGAGTCTGAGAATGCAGCATACATGTTTGCCAAAATAGTTATATGACAATGTTAAATTCAATGGGGCACTTATCTTACAAGCTTTAAAATAGAATAAGAAATGGCACAATAGTTTCTCCTAGTCTGCGCTGAAAAAAAATCCGTTAAAAGAATCTTCTGATCATATTCTACAATTTATTTTAAATGGGAATTGCAGAAATGGGTAAGCAACCAACCAAAATGCCTGGAAGCAGTAAATGAAATTCCAGAGAGTGACTGAAAGTGTTGATCCAGATGGTGGTCAGTGTTTGGGAACTCTGCTGTCAGCCTAATTGTGAGTAATGACTGAACTCTGAGAAGTTTGCAGATTTGCATCAGATAAGCATCCACAATGTTGGATTCTTTCAAACTTTGTTTGAATGTGCCTTGGGCCATTATCTTTTTTTCACTTGTTTTAATCTTTGATCTTTCCATTTCTAAGAAGATATTCAAAAATATATATCCAGTGGCTTTTAAAACTAGCTTTAAATCTGTGATTTATTCTATCATCAAACTTTTAAAACTAAGTATATTGTACATATCACCAAAAAATGTAGCCAACTATTTACTCAACAAACGTTTTTTTGAATTCCTCTTCTCTGATGTCTTCTCCTCTACTGCTTTCTTCTACCTCTCCTTCTCCTTCCCTCATTTCTCAAAATCTACCATCAAGGCTGCAACAGTTTCAGAGATCATACAGTTTAGTGGGAAGAAAAAAAAACAAACATACATAAATAGAATTATTATAAAATTGTAATAAGAGCTATAAACTCTTACTGGGTACCACGAAAGAGAAAAGTGGCAGTGGAAGGATGGAGAAAATATAAAGGCATGAATTTGCTTCAGAAATGACGGTTGACGGTCACGGAAAGCTTTTGGGGGAAGGTGATTTTGAAGACCAGCTGACTTTGGGAACAATAGTCCAGGCAAATGAACCAAAATGTGCATGAAGCCCTAAGGAGAAAAAGAGCATGGGGTGTTCCCAAAAGGGAAAGATGATTAGTGTAGCTTTAGGCCAGTGAGAGGACAGGAGCCTGAGTTTAAACTGGAGAAGCATTTAGACAACGAGGGGGCTTGAGGGATGGGAAGGGGCTTGGATTTGATTCTAAGTGCCCTAGGCAGTCACTGAAGGAGTGAGAGGTGGAGAATAACCCATTAGATCAGATATTTGAAGTTCTTTTTTAAAAAAAATCACTGGCTTTTAGTAGACAACGGATGGGAGGAAGACAAAAGTAGAAGCAAGAACAATTAGAGATCAATGAATATAGTCTAGACAGGAGATAAGAGTGGCCTGAACTAGGGTGGGAACAACGGAGAGACATCCTGCCCCATTTCAGCCCCGAGTATACCCAATTCTATCTTTATATCAGCAAAATAGCTTTATGTTTTATCCCTCTTTTTTGCTCACAATTCTTTATCTGCATAAAGACATAAAGTGCCTGGTACTATAATTGTTTTCATTTGTTCCAGTGAACTTTTTTTCTACTTATCCTGAAACTGTCATCTTCATAAGGAGGGACTTAAAAGAAAGATAAAAGGATAGCCAACATTCAGCTCACCTGAACTGAAAACAGTCAAGTTGTTTTGTATAGTGAGAGAATAACTGTCATTCTAGTTCATGAGAAAATGTATTATATTTATACACTCTTGTCCTGTGGACTAAATATCATGTTATATAATCAGGCAAAATGACTCCAAGTCAACTATATAAACTTGACCCAAATATAAAAGTAAACTAAGACTTGACGTTGGTTCCCAAACAAATTAAAAATTTACTAAGCAAGAGATCTTCAAGAAGGCAGAGGAGTAAAACGTGGAGATCACCTTCTTCCCCACAAATACATCAGAAATACAACTACATATGGAACAACTCTTACAGAACACCTACTGAATGCTGGCAGAAGACCTCAGACTTCCCAAAAGGCAAGAAATTCCCCACGTACCTGGGTAAGGAAAAAAAAAAAAAAAACAACAGAGAGAAAAGAATAGAGACGGGACCTGCACCTCTGGGAGGGAGCTGTGAAGGAGGAAAGGTTTCCACACACTAGGAAGCCCTTTCCCTGGTGGAGACAGGGGGTGGCCGGGGAGTGGTGGGGGTGGGGAGGAAGCTTCGGAGCCACGGAGGAGAGCGCAGCCACCGGGGTGTGGAGGGCAAAGCAGACAGATTCCTGCACAGAGGATTGGTGCCGACCTGCACCCACCAGCCTGAGAGGCTTGTCTGCTCACCCGCCGGGGCGGGCGGGGGCTGGGAGCTGAGGCTTGGGCTTCGGTCAGATCCCAGAGAGAGGACTGGGGTTGGCTGCGTAAACACCACCTGAAGGGGGCTAGTGCACCACGGCTAGCCAGGAGGGAGTCTGGGATAAAGTCTGGACCTGCCTAAGAGGCAAGAAACCATTGTTTCCGGATGCGCGAGGAGAGGGGATTCAGATCACCTCCTGAACGAGCTTCAGAGATGGGCATGAGCCACGGCTATCAGTGCAGACACCAGAGACGGGCATGAAATGCTAAGGCTGCTACTGCAGCCGCCAAGAAGCCTGTGTGCAAGCACAGGTCACCATCCACACCTCCCCTCCCGGGAGCCTGTGCAGCCCGCCATTGCCAGGGTCCCGTGATCCAGGGACAACTTCCCCGGGAGAACACACGGCGCCTCAGGCTGGTGCAACGTCACGCCGGCCTCTGCCGCCACAGGCTCGTCCCGTACCCCTCCCTCCCCCCGGCCTGAGTGAGCCAGAGCCCCCTAATCAGCTGCTCCTTTAACCCCGTCCTGTCCGGGCAGGAACGGACGCCCTCAGGCAACCTACATGCAGAGGCAGGGCCAAATCCAAAGATGAACCTCGGGAGCTGTGTGAACAAAGAAGAGAAAGGGAAATCTCTCCCAGCAGCCTCAGGAGCAGCGGATTAAACCTTCATAATCAACTCGATGTACACTGCATCTGTGGAATACATGAATAGACAACGAATCATCCCAAAATTGAGGCCGCGGACTTGGGGAGCAACTGCAGACTTGGGGTTTGCTTTCTGCATCTAATGTGTTTCTGGTTTTCTGTTTATCTTAGTTTACTATTTAGAGTTTATTATTATTGGTAGATTTGTTTACCGATTTGGTTGCTCTTTCCTGTTTTTTTTAATATGTAGATATATATATTTTTTCCTTTATCTCTTTTTGTGTGTATGTGTATCCTTCTTTGTATGATTTTGTCTGTATAGCTTTGCTTTTACCATTTGTCCTAGGGTCTGTCTGTCTGTTTTTTCTTTTTTTTTTTTGGACAGTTTTTACACTTGTTATCATTGGTGGACTTGTTTTTTGGTTTGGTTGCTCTCCTCTTTCTTTTTTTTGAGTTACTTTTTAATTTTCCTATTTTTAAAATTATTTCTTTTATTTTCATAACTATTTTATTTTATTTACTGTTTTTTCTTTCATTCTGCTCCCTTTTCTTCTGAGCTGTGTGGCTGACAGGGTCTTGGGATTCCGGCCGGGTGTCAAGCCAGTGCCTCTGAGGTAGGAGAGCCAAGTTCAGGACACTGGTCCACCAGAGACCTCCCAGCTCAACGTAATATCAAACAGTGAAAGCTCTCTCAGAGATCTCCATCTCAACACTAAGACCCAGGTACACTCAATGACCAGCAAGCTCCAGTGCTGGACACCCTATGACAAACAACTAGCAAGATAGGAACACAACCCCATCCATTATCAGAGAGGCTGCCTAAAATCATAACAAGGTCAGAGACATCCCAAAATACACCACCGGACGTGGTCCTGCCCACCAGAAAGTCAAAATCCAGCCTCATCCACCAGAACACAGGCACTAGTCCCCTCCACCAGCAAGCCTGCACAACCCACTGAACCAACCTTAGCCACTGGGGGTGCAATGGGAACTATGAACCTGCACCCTGCAAAAAGGAGATCCCAAACACAGTAACTTAAACAAAATGAAAAGACAGGGAAACACACAGCAGGTGAAGGAGCAAGGTAAAAACCCACCAGACCAAACAAATGAAGAGGAAATAGGCAGTCTACCAGAAAAAGAATTCAGAGTAATGATAGTAAGGATGATCCAAAATCTTGGAAATAGAATGGAGAAAATACAAGAAACTTTTAAAAGGACCTAGAAGAAATTAAGAGCAAACAAACAATGATGAACAACACCATAAATGAAATAAAAAATTCTCTAGAAGGTATCAATAGCAGAAGAACTGAGGCAGAAGAACAGATAAGTGACCTGGAAGATAAAATAGTGGAAATAACTACTGCAGAGCAGAATAAAGACAAAAGAATGAAAAGAATTGAGGACAGTCTCAAAGACCTCTGAGACAACATTAAATGCACAACATTAGAATTATAGGGGTCCCAGAAGAAGAAGAGAAAAAGAAAGGGACTGAGAAAATATTTGAAGAGGTTATAATTGTAAATCCCTAATAAGGAAAAGGAAAGAGTTAATCAAGTCCAGGAAGCACAGAGAGTACCATACAGGATAAATCCAAGAAGAAACACGCCAAGACACATATTAATCCAACTTTCAAAAATTAAACACAAAGAAAAAATACCCAAAGCAGCAAGGGAAAAACAACGAATAACACACAAGGGAATCCCCATAAGGTTAACAGCTGATTTTCCAGCAGAAACTCTGCAAGCCACAAAGAGTGGCAGGACATATTTAAAGTAATGAAATGGAAAAACCTACAACAAAGATGACTCTACCCAGCAAGGATCTCATTCAGATTCGACAGAGAAATTAAAACCTTTACAGACAAGCAAAAGCTAAGAGAATGCAGCTCCACCAAACCAGCTTTACAACAAATGCTAAAGGAACTTCTCTAGGCAGGAAAAACGAGAGGAGAAAAGACCTACAATAACAAACCCAAAACAATTAAGAAAATAGTAATAGGAACATACATATCGATAATTACCTTAAATGTAAATGGATTAAATGCTCCAACCTAAAGACACAAACTGGCTGAACGGATACAAAAATAAGACCTGTATATGTGCTGTCTCCAAAAGATGCACTTCAGACCTACAGACACACACAGACTGAAAGTGAGGGGATGGAAAAAGATATCCCATGAAAATGGAAATCTTAAGAAAGCTGGAGTAGCAATTCTCATATCAGACAAAATAGACTTGAAAATAAAGACTATTACAAGAGATAAAGAAGGACACTACATAATAATCAAGGGATCAATCCAAGAAGAAGATGTAACAATTGTAAATATGTATGCACCCAAAATAGGAGCACCTCAATACATAAGGCAAATGCTAACAGCCATAAAAAGGAAAATCAAAAGTAACACAGTCATGGTAGGGGACTTTAACACCCCATTTTCACCAATAGACAGATCATCCAAAATGACAATAAATAAGGAAACACAAGCTTTAAATAATACATTAAACAAGGTGCACTTAATGGATATTTATAGAACATTCCATCCAAAAACGACAGAATACACTTTGTTCTTAAATGCTCATGGAATATTCTCCAGGATACATCACATCTTGGATCACAAGTCAAGACTTGAAGAAAACTGAGATTGTATCAACTATGTTTTCCAACTACAACATTATGAGATTAGATATCAATTACAGGAAAAAATCTGTAAAAAATACAAACACATGGAGGCTAAACAATACACAACTAAATAACCAAGAGATCACTGAAAAAATCAAAGAGGAAATCAAAAAATACCTAGAAACAAATGACAATGAAACCATGACGACCCAAAACCTATGGGATGCAGCAAAAGCAGTTCTAAGAGGGAAGTTTACAGCAATACAGTCCAACCTCAAGAAACATCTCAAATAAACAACCTAACCTTACACCTAAATCCATTAGAGAAAGAAGAACAAAAAAACCTCAAAGTTAGCAGAAGGAAAGAAATCATAAAGATCAGATCACGTATACATGAAAAGGAAATGAAGGAAACAATAGCAAAGATCAATAAAACTAAAAGCTGGTTCTTTAAAAGGATAACAAAATTGATAAACCATTAGCCAGACTCATGAAGAAAAACAGGGAGAAGACTCAAATCAATAGAAGTAGAAATGAAAGGGGGGAAGCAACAACTGACACTGCAGAAATACAAAGGATCATGAGAGATTACTACAAGCGACTCTATGTCAATAAAATGGACAACCTGGAAGAAATGCACAAATTCTTAGAAAAGCACAACCTTTGAGACTGAACCAGGAAGAAATAGAAAATATAAACAGACCGATCACAAGCATTGAAATTGAGACTGTGATTAATCATCTTCCAACAAACCAAAGCCCAGGACCAGATGACTTCACAGGCAAATTCTATCAAACATTTAGAGAAGAGCTAACACCTATCCTTCTCAAACTCTTCCAAAATATAGCAGAGGGAGGAACACTCCCAAACTCATTCTATGAGGCCACCGTCACCCTGATACCAAAACCAGACAAAGATGTCACAAAAAAGAAAACTACAGGCCAATATCACTGATGAACATAGATGCAGAAATCCTCAATAAAATACTAGCAAACAGAATCCAACAGCACATTAAAAGGATCATACACCATGATCAAGTGTGGTTTATCCCAGAAATGCAAGGATTCTTCAATATACGCAAATCAATCAGTGTGATAAACCATATTAACAAACTGAAGGAGAAAAGCCATAGGATCATCTCAATAGATTCAGGAAAAGCTTTTGACAAAATTCAACACCTATTTGTGATAATAATCCTCCAGAAAGTAGACACAGAGGGAACTTATCTCAACATAATAAAGGACATATATGACAAACCCACAGCCAACATCATTCTCAATGGTGAAAAATTGAAACCATTTTTACTAAGATCAGGAACAAGACAAGGTTGTCCACTCTCACCTCTATTATTCAACATAGTTTTGGAAGTTTTAGCCACAGCAATCAGAGAAGAAAAAGAAATAAAATAATCCAAATCGGAAAAGAAGCAAAGCTGCCACTGTTTGCAGATGACATAATACTATATACAGTAAGCCTAAAGATGCTAACAGAGAACTACTAAAGCAAATCAATGAATGTGGTAAAGTAGCAGGATACAAAATTAATGCACAGAAATCTCTTGCATTCCTGTACACTAATGATGAAAAGTCTGAAAGAGAAATTAAGGAAACACTCCCATTTACCACTGCAACAAAAAGAATAAAACCTAGGAATAAACCTACCTAAGGAGACAAAAGACCTGTATTCAGAAAACTACAAGATACTGATGAAAGAAATTAAAGATGATACAAACAGATGGAGATATATACCATGTTCTTGGGCTGGAAGAATCAACATCGGGAAAATGACTATACTGTCCAAAGCAATCTACAGTTTCAATGCAATACCTACCAGCTATCAATGGCATTTTTCACAAAACTAGAACAAAAAATTTCACAGTTTGTATGGAAACACAAAAGACCCCGAATAGCCAAAGCAATCTTGAGAAAGGAAAACGGAGCTGGAGGAATCAGGCTCCCAGACTTCAGACTATACTACAAAGCTACAGTAATCAAGACAGGATGATACGGGCACAAAAACAGAAATATAGATCAATGGAACAGGATAGAAAGCCCAGAGATAAACCCACGCACATATGGTCACCTTATTTTTGATAAAGGAGGCGAGAATATGCAATGGAGAAAAGACAGCCTCTTACTGAAGAGTGTTGGGAAAACTGGACAGCTACAAGGAAAAGAATGAAATTAGAACACTTCCTAACACCATACACAAAAATAAACTCAAAATGGATTAAAGACCTAAATATAAGGCCAGACACCATCAAACTCTTAGAGGAAAACATAGGCATAACACTCTATGACATAAATCACAGCAAGATTCTTTTTGACCCACTTCCTAGAGAAATGGAAATAAAAACAAAAATAAACAAATGGGACCTAATGAAACTTAAAAGCTTTTGCACAGCAAAGGAAACCATAAACAAGACGAAAAGACAACCCTCAGAATGAGAGAAAATATTTGCAAATGAAGCAACTGACAAAGGATTAATCTCCAAAATTTAGAAGCAGCTCATGCAGCTCAATACCAAAAAAAATAAACAACCCAATCCAAAAATGGGCAGCAGACCTAAATAGACATTACTCCAAAGAAGATATACAGATTGCCAACAAACACATGAAAGAATGCTCAACAGCACTCATCATTAGAGAAACGCAAATCAAAACTACAATGAGGTATCACCTTACACCAGTCAGAATGGCCATCATCAAAAAATCTACAAACAATAAATGCTGGAGAGGGTGTGGAGAAAAGGGAACCCTCTAGCACTGTTGGTGGGAATGTAAATTGATACAGTCACTAAGGAGAACAGTATGGAGGTTCCTTAAAAGTCTAAAAAGAGAACTACCATACGACTTAGCAATCCCACTACTGGGCACATACCCTGAGAAAACCATAATTCAAAGAGAGACATGTACCACAATGTTCATTGCAGATCCAGTTACAATAGCCAGGACATGGAAGCAACGTAAGTGTCCATCAACAGATGAATGGATAAAGAAGATGTGGCACATATATACAACGGAATATTACTCAGTCATAAAATGAAACTAAATTGAGTTATCTGTAGTGAGGTCGATGGACCTAGAATGTGTCATACAGAGTGAAGTCAGAAAGAGCAAAACAAATACCATATGCTAACACATATATATGGAATCTAAAAAAAAAAAATGGTTTTGAAGAACCTAGGGGCAGGACAGGAATAAAGATGCAGATGTAGAGAATGGACCTGAGGACACGGGGAGGGGGAAGGGTAAGCTGGGACGAAGTGAGAGAGTGACATGGACTTATATATACTACTAAATGTAAAATCGATAGCTAGTGGGAAGCAGCTGCATAGCACAGGGAGATCAGCTCGGTGCTTTGTGGCCACCTAGAGGGGTGGGATAGGGACAGTGGGAAGGAGATGCAAGAGGGAGGAGATATGGGGATATATGTATACGTATAGCTGACTCGCTTTGTTATAAAGCAGAAACTCACACACCATTGTAAAGCAATTATTCTCCAATAAAGTTAAAAAAATTATTAAGCATTATCCCTCTTCTCTATCAATGAAAATATCAGTGTTGATATATCCAAGGAGTTTTTCACATTATGACAGTGTTCATCTATACTTCCCAAGCAGTTAGTTAAAGAAAATTAGCATACCTTGGCATTTATAATTCTTCACTGATTTGATGGTTCTTTGGTGACATGAATTATAAGTGACATTAATGCACACAGTATGACACAGTCTAAAACTTTTCATTTCAGTGTAAAGTCCCTTGTTATTTATTTGTTAGTTTATAAAGGGCTTAGCCTCATGGCTAGACTATTTTCCTTACTAGAAAATGAGTAAAATAGATGCTTTATCCTAAATCATCTCTGCAGACAGGCCCAAATTATTCAATAATTCTTTAATACTCACAGTTGGGCATTTGCTGTCTGCTTTGATTCTTATCACTGGCAAAACCTTCCTAGATAGTTAGCAATTTACAATATGAATGAGTGGATATGTCAGTAAGAAAGAAAAATTCAGGTCAAGTGACAATAGCTAACTTTTTTTTTTTTTTTGCGGTACACGGGCCTGTCACTGCTGTGGCCTCTCCCGTTGCGGAGCACAGGCTCCGGACGCGCGGGCCCAGCGGCCATGGCTCACGGGCCCAGCCACTCCGCGGCATGTGGGATCTTCCCGGACCGGGGCACGAACCCGTGTCCCCTGCATCGGCAGGCGGACTCTCAACCACTGCACTACCAGGGAAGCCCCTAGCTAACTTTTTATACACGGAAGAAACTATTTTTTTTCTAAGATGAAATCAAATAATTTTCTTTGGCTTCACTGAGTAGCAGGAGGGAGGAGCTGAAGTCAATTCGGGCTAAAGGCCAATCAATAGCACTCCAGCACTCTACACATGGCTCAAATCCATTTTATGAATCCCCTCTGGGAGTAAATCCCTAATTCCAAATTAGGTCTCCAAATCCCTTTCAATGCTTCAGCTTCTGCTAGCTGATCTGGGTAGATATTTACCCCAGACTCCTTCTTCCATCTTTGTTTTCTTTTTCTTTTCATGTGCCATTCTTGTGATGAATATTTGAACATCAGCATGACGCTTATATAACCTTAAGTGCCAAGCTTCTCAGAGGGAGCTGAGGCAGCGAAGCGGAACATATCATGGCCGGGAAAGGGGAAGTGCTACCATCATGATTTACCCAGAGGACTCGCCCTACGTGCATGCTGCATAAATTAAATTCCATTCGTCATCCTGGTTGTCTTTGTCAAAGCTATCTCTCTCCCTTTTGTAAACAGCAGCAGGGTTCTGTAGCACTGGAATACTAGGGAAAACAGACGAGAAAGGGCAATATATGTACCTCCACAGGGCATGCAGAAAATCGTTTTCTAGTGACATGAGTGAACAAAGAAAATTGCACTAGAGAGACTTGTTCCACAGCATGAGGAAACATTTTGCAGGAGGGTGGATGAAAGATGTGATGAACGTAAATGGCATTATGAAACAGTGGCTCCTGAAATCGACATAATCATTATATACAGTGTTTCCTCAGATATAATCATGTGACATATTTACCCTTGTCACCGTTCTCTTACCCAGCACTTCATCCATCTTCCTTAGTTCTCCAAATTTGTTCTGTGTAATATGTGTCCTATGGCTCCTTAACACGTAGTGAATAAGAATAATGCACTCCTGTCATGACATCAGGTACCAACCCATACAAGCAGTCAGGTGACTAACCACTGGCAACGAACATTAGAATGTCCTTGCTGTTTGCCAGCCAGGAGATACCTCTGGGCAATTGATTTCCTCCGGTTTAGTTTGGGTTTATTTGTGTATCTTCGAACTGAGTCACCAGAAACTGTGGGCTCTGGATCTGTAAAAGATTAGCATTCCTGACAGAAAGGCAATCAATAACAGCGAGAAACATCTGCTGCCTTAAAGGCACAATATCTTGTTGTTTATTCAACATTATTTATGCTTCTCCCTTATTTGTGTTATGAATAGAGAGATTCAAACTGGTAAAAAAAAAAAAGCTCTAGATTAAATACCTAATTAGTGAACCCCAACTTCTAAAAGGTTCTCTTTTCCTTACTAATTAAGCTTCATGAAATCATAATCATGGATTAATCCTAATTATAGCACGTTTTTGTAATTAATTTTCTTATTTTTATCAAAAAATAGAAAATAAGAGCTAAGTCAGAGTACATTTTATATTGACACTTCAATATATCAATCTTTTATAATGAAACTAAAGTATTTTAAGTTATAGAAGACATATTTAAGTCCCAATGTAGAATAACCATAATTCAGCACCAGTGCTAAGAAGTGCTCTCTCATCGCAAAAAAAATAGCATTGACGGGAATTCTTGTATTATGAACACCTGCTATAAGCTAGTCTTTGAGCATAACGCACTATTGTCAAGCAGTTTGATACCTACAAACTTCTGAGGGTACAGAAAACACCTCAAAGCAACATGCCCAATATAAAACATCAGGTCTTCTCTGACCACTTCCTTCCCCTATATGCTGTGCCATCCATCCAGGCCCACAAGCCATAAAACTTAAGAGCCTTCTCTGTCATTTCCCTCACCCTTACCCCCACATCTTACCCAACACCAACCCTGTTCATTTTATCTCCTAAATAAATCTGCAGTGGTTTCACCCCAGGCTACACTACATACACCTCTTCCATAGGTAGTGCAAAACAGTCTCCTAACTGGTTTTCCTGAATTTTCCCTTTCCAGACTACAATCTAGTCTCCACAATACAGTCATAGCAACCTTTTAAAAATACAAATCTCAAACCATCCTTAAAACCTTTACCCACTGGCATCTGGGGCTCCAAGGCAAGAGGACAGAGACAAACGCTCAGAAGTCAGGCTCCACGATCAAAGGAGCAACAGCAATGCCAACTAAGAACGCGTCTTCAGCAAATCTTCATACACATTACCCCCATGCGCCAGCCATACCGAGGTGTTAACCTTTTCCAGAACCCAGAATGGTGTTTATGATTCTTTGCTTCTAAAGGAACTCTTTACCCTTTTTCTTTCGAACTTTGTTCAACCCCTCCTACCTCTTTTGGCCTTTTCTGGCTCTACCAAGGCTGGGTTACCCGATCCTTAGTGCTAGGACTTTTAGGTCCTTAGGTTAAGACTTTTGTGTTTATGCTATTATCAGCCCTTTGTTTAGATATGTGGCTATGGTCACCACTGGACTGTTAGCTGTTCATGAGTAAAAAGTATTCATTCATTTTCTCAACTTTTCAATGAATAGTTTGGAGTGTCTACTACTACATGCCAATACACATAACTCTAGTACATGAAAGGCACACAGTAGACAGTGGTTGTCCTGAGATAAAGAAAAACATTTTTTTCATGGTGTTCTATGTCTTCTTTATAAAAAAGAATAAAAAAGATTAGAAGAATCATGTTTTTATCATCATTGTTTTTTGTTGTTGTTGTTCTGGGTTGTTTTTTTTTTTTAATCTTCAGTGTCCAGCACAATGCCTGACACACACTACGTGTCATGTAAATATTTTCTGAACAGGTGAAATGAATCCCTAGAAAACCCTTCCCATATTTCTGCTAGGGAAACTGCAACTCATGCTTCCTTCTTTGAGGAAACCCTACTCAGTATCCCCAGACAATTTTGTCAGCCTCTCCTTTATGCTCCCAGAGCAAATGTGCATACCCTTCCAAGAGTACTTAACTGCATTTTAAAATATTTTTGGAGTATCTTTTTTTTTTTCACTAGAGTATGAGCTCTTGATATCATGTGTCTTTTGGAACCACCGTAACGAATAAATGAATGCATGAAGAGCTACAATGAAAAACAATACCTGAAAGTGCACAAGGAAGTCCCAGTAATTTCGAATTGAAAGATAGAAGGTTAGGTTTCTGGAGGAAATGGTATTGGGAGTTGAAAGATGAAGAAGATGAATAAAATGTCAGGGTCATATAAGGGATAGAGATAAGAAAATGCAGTCCAGATGGAGGACAGTATAACGTAGCAGGTATGACTGTACATGTGTAGGAGTGAGTGGCTGGACCGCAGGAGAATGGAGGACTTGGAAGTGCTGCAGGGGTAGTTCAAGAAAAGAGCTTGAAGGCAGGTTATGAAAGGTTAATGCCATGCTGGGAGTTGCCACGGGTGGGATGTGAATGCCACTGAGGAACACAGCGTACTGCAGAACATCAGAATATGATAAGGGCAGAAAGTTGGATTTGGTGCATAGAACATGGAATCTTTTAGGAGACTCTGCTGGATATTGGAAGAGAGAATCAAGAATGCAGGATTTTCCCAATGGGTGGAAATAAAACAGTAGATCATTCTGAGAAGTTTAACAATGAAAGAAGATAAAAAGACAAGGACCAGAATTCAAAGTTGATTAGAGGAAAGTAAACGTGGGTAGGTCTGATAAAAAGAGACTAATTAATGGAGGCAATATCAAGAAACAGGTGAAGAGGATTATACAGGTGGAAGGGTGAACCTTTAAAAGGAAGAAGGAGATTTCTCCCTTAGGGATAAAATTGATAACCTTAAAAGAGGCATGTTATGCTTCCTTAGAATCTCTTTATTAGAATGCATGTGGTAAGGGTAAATTTTAGCATCAAAAAGTATTTAATTGTATTTTATTTATCACTTAAATGAATAAAGACTATATTATTTCAAAGGGAAAAGAACTAGGTAGTATTGTCTGAGAGATGGTCTCTTAATTTTCTTGTAACTCTAAATGTCTTTGTCTATAAGTCTCTTCTAAGCCACTGCTCTTGATGGTTTCCAGTGTCAGAGGTCATGGGAAGGCTGCTCTTCCTCATACACTGTAATGGACAATGCCGGTAGATGTACTGGGTTTTATGTCTCTAAAAATGCCTTCCATAGAGTGAAAAATAATTGATTCCTTGCTACTGTGTATTTTTCATTCTCCAAAATTCAACGGCTGGGCAAACTATGTTGGGAAACTATTAAACGAATTTGCCGTATTTTAATTAAAACTTGATTTCAAGTCAATGTATATTTTTATTCCTTTAAGAAATCAGCACAACAATGGTTCCCACACACAGATCATTCCATACTCTTACAGTATTGTCACATGCAAAAACAAAATAATGAAACCCTCATAAAGTTCATTACAAAACATGAAGTTAATTGAATTTCTCTTAACATAGTAACAAAATTAAATTTTTAAAAAAATTCCTAGAAAACTGAATCATAATCATACTTTGCATAATCTGCTGAATAACTGCTGGGTATACTGATATCTTAAACGAAAAAAAAGTTTCAGTAAGTCCTTATACTGCACTAGGATGATCACTGAGTAATTTTTCGTTCCTTTGACTTTCTAAAATGAATTTATCACTGTCATCTATTATAAAAATTGTCCAAAATGATATGTAGTGAATTTTACCAGCATACTAAGCTTAATTTCAATTCTCTCTAGTTGTGGCTTTTCTTCATTTTAAATCATCCAAACTCTAATTTGTTTTTTGTTTACAGCTGTAGATACAGCACAGTGTATTAACGATTCATCCCATATGTTTGTTAAGGTGAGTTCAATCATTCTTTGGCAGGAGTCTTCTTTTTTAACCTACATCATGCAAGAAAAATTAGGTTGACCTAATTGCTTTTTGGAGCACGGGATCTTCACAGCCATATTTGCAATGTCTCCTTTTAAATGCTGGTATTCTCCCTACTCTTACCTTCTGATTTTTTTAAGATGTGCTAGAAAAAAGGGGGAAAAGTCTAATGCTATGTAGGGTGCTGGCCTTGCTAGGTTTTAATAATACCGTGCTAAGCTTATCTTCCCATCTTGATTGATTAGAGCTTGATGGCGTAGCAGAAGTTTGCAGCAATATTAAAATAGTACCGTTACATCTCTTAAACATCATTCCAAAAAGCTTCCAATGAAAATCTGCTTACCCTCCCACTCCACCAGCTTCTGCTGTTATTTGCAGAAGACATTGCCAGGTCCTGGCTCTCAAGAAATCAGATAACTCTCTTAATGAACAATGGAATAAGAAGGAAAGGGCTGATGGCTCAATAAAACTATCCTCCATATCATTCTCATAGGCAGTTACCTAAGCCAGTTTCCCACTAGCATTTAAATAAATTCTTGAAGTAAAATAAAAGAGAAATGACTTTTCCTTTCGTAAATTGTGAAATCTAGTTGCTAGCATAAACTTTTTAAATTTAAACTGGTTTATAGCATAATTGAAAGATAATATATATTAAGGCACCAATAGATTGGAAACATATTTCAAGTAGCTCAAGAATTACTTTACTATGTGATTTAACAAGGAATCCATTTTAGAAAACAAAATTAATCTTGTGAGTCACTAGGTTTTGTCTCTAGTGGTTGTCTCAGTACAAACAGAATGAACATTTATTGCCACCTAATATCCCAAGAAAGTAATAGTTTTAACTTATTTTTGTAGAAGTAAATGTGATAATAAATGCTTATCTATATGAGATACAGTGTAAAAATGCAATAGGGATACAAAATATCTAATCCAAGAAATAAATAGGAATAAGAATATATTGTACTGTGAATTAGGACTTTTAATACATTCACATCACCCCATGTGTCAGTCATTCAATGACTTTACCGGAAACAAATAAGTCCTATTTATACTCATCTCCATTTATAGGTTACAGACTTCTTCCCTCATGTAAGATTTGATACAAATATCTTAGTGGTTTCGTTGATTCGACAAAGAGAAAGAGATGGTTTTTTGTTTTGTTATTATATTAGTTTGAGAGGATGTTTTTTTCTTTCTTAAAATTCAATTAGACGTGTAGCTTCAAAATGGAGAATGAAAACATTTTCACATTTTTCAACTCTCAAAGCATCACCCCAAAATAATGAGGAGAACATGAAACATAAAATCAATTCCATCATAAATGCAAATGAGATGTATGAAAAACAATTTATATAAATATGGAAATAGATGAAGTCAATGGCTTAGCAACTCAGAAAAGAGTCAAATCTAAGTGACCATAAAAGGTGGAAACCAGTGAAAAGTCAGGTGACTGTCCCTGGAGAACCTCAGAATGACAATATAGGTGACAGTGCAGAATGGCTCAAAAATCAAACTCCATAGGAAGTAAGAATAAGTAAATGGTACAAAGCAGGGCCACTTTCCTAAAATCTATAGAAGAGGCAGTTAGATCTGCAGCCAAAAACGTAAAATTTCTAGAAGATTAGCAGGAGACCAAAGGTTTGCTCTGTGGGCAACTCAGCAAGAGTAGACCCAAGCTCCAAGCATGGAGAAGGGCCAGTGTGAGAGGCCATACAAAAAAACAGCGATTACGTCTGAAAACTGAACCACTGAGTCACTTCCCCAACCCTTCCCAGCTGGCTCCAGAATACCAGATGTCTCCAGGAAGGAGACAGAAGATACTTTGCTAGAGAAAATAAAAAGATAAAGACCTACAACTACCAACATGTATGGTCTCCTAATGACAAAGCTAACCAGCCATCTGACTACCCAAGAATGAAGATCACTAGTGGACAAGGCTTCCCTACCCAAAGATCTTCCGACCAGCTTTTTAGCTTCTAACTCAAAACAAATGGACAGCCAAAGATTACTGAATCGTTAAGAATTCAACATAAAATATAAGTAAAAAAAATGAACAAACACAAAATAAAGTAGTTAGTAGGAAACAGACAATGAATTTCACAGACATTGCAGGTAACAATAATCATGACATAGGTGTAAAAGAGGCTAGGGGAGGGGGAAGGGGAAGCTGTGACAAAGCGAGAGAGTGGCATGGACATATATACACTACCAAACGTAAAATAGATAGCTAGTGGGAAGCAGCCGCATAGCACAGGGAGATCAGCTCGGTGCTTTGTGACCACCTAGAGGGGTGGGATAGGGAGGGTGGGAGGGAGGGAGACGCAAGAGGGAAGAGATATGGGAACATATGTCTATGTATAATTGATTCACTTTGTTATAAAGCAGAAACTAACACACCATTGTAAAGCAATTATACTCCAATAAAGATGTAAAAAAAAGACAGATTAACAAGAGAAAAAAAAAGAAAAGAGGCTATTGTATCAATGAAAGAGGAAATAAGCATGATTTTTTCAAAAAGGAAAATTTTGAAAGACGTCTTGAAATTTTATTCTTCCAGTTTTATTGAGATATAATTGACCTACAGCACTGTATAAGTTTAAGGTGCACAGCATGATGATTTGACCTATATACATCATAAAATGATTACAAGTTTAGTGAACATCCTTTATCTCATATAGATAGAAAACTAAAGAAATAGATTAAAAAAATTTTCCATGTGATGAGAACTCAGGATTTACTCTTCTAATAATTTTCATACATAACATAAAGCAGTGTCAATTATATTTCTCATGTTGTATGTTACATCCCTAGTACTTATTTATCTTAGAGCTAGAAGTTTGCACCTTTTGACCACCTTCATCCAATTCCCCCTCCCCCACCCCCCACCTCTGGTAACCACGAATCTTCTCTTTTTCTATGACTTTGTTTTTAAAGAATAATTGACCTACAACACTATGTTAGTTCCTGGTACACAACATAGTGATTCCATATTTCTATATATTACAAAATGATCACCACAATAAGTCTATTATGATGTCACCAAAGATATAACATAAGTATTGACTATATTCCCTATACTGTACCCATGACTCATCTATTTTGTAACTGGAAGTTTGTACCTCTTAATCTCCCTCACCTAGCTCCCTCATCCCCCAACCCCCTTCCCTTTGGCAAGTACCTTTTTTGTTCTCTGAATCTATGACTCTGTGTCTGTTTTACTATGATGGTTCATTTGTTTTGTTTTTTAGATTCCACATGTAAATGAAATCACACAGTATTTGTCTTTCTCTGTCTGACTTATTTCACTTAGCATAATACCCTCTAGGTCCATTCATGTTGTCACATACGTCAAGATTTCATTCTTTTTTATGGCTGAGTAATATTCCATTGTATATATTTCTTTATCCATTCACCTATTGATGGACACTTAGTTTGCTTCCATATCTTGCCTGTTATAAATAATGATGCAATAAGTATTTCCTCTTAAAATTTTAAAGTAGGATTTCTGCAATATAAAAATCAAAGAAGATTTAGGTAATAATGTCCTGGAAATATAAAGTAAAGCCAAAAGCCAATTAGATAGGTAATAGAAGAGAAAATATAAGAATAATGAGGATTAATCTAGGAGATAAATCATACAACTAATGGGATCATCCAGAGACAGAACAGATGAAATGTTAGTTGGGAGAAAATCATCAAAGAAATAATACAAAAAAATTTTCAATAACCAATGTACATAGATTTCCAGAATGAAAATGTCCACCAAGTGCCCAGTACAATGAATGGAAAAATATTAACAAGACAAACTTTTGACTGATACTTCAATTAATATAAAATATTTAGGTTTTGGTATATTACTTTTGTTTTATTTTCTACTTTTATTGCTATTTTATGTGTTTTCATGTTTCCTAGGTATTTTAATAAGAAATTGAAAAAGTATGACAGGCTGTTTGTCTGCTGCTATGTTAACAGAAAAAAAACTTATTGTTGAGGGTCTACAGCACACAATTACTTAAATGCACACTCTTGTCTTATTTCATGACTACTATATTTTCATGTTCATCAAAATATAAGGACTAGCCCACAAATATACCATCAAATGATTTTTAACAAGAGTACTAAACTAACTCAATAGGAAAAGCAAAGTCGCCTATGCAAAAATTATTTCAAGATAGCTTACAGATGCAAATGTAAAAACTCAAAATACTTGTAGAAGAAATATATGAGGATGTCTTTCAATCTTGAGAAAGGCAAATATTTCTTAGGTAAGAGAGATAAAGCACTAGTGATGAAAGAAAAATTGATAAATCTTACTTATCAAAAACTTGTTTTCATCAAACAAAAAAAACCCCACCTCTATTAAGAAAATAAATAGGCAAACCACAGACTAAGAGATAATATTCACAACTCATATAATTGACAAAAGATTTGAATTCAGAATATATAAACAACTTCTAAAATGCAATGACAAAATGGTAGGAAACCCAGTTTAAAAACAGGCAAAAGGTATTCCTAAAAGAAGATTTTTAAAAGTCTAATAAGTACATTAAAAAGTGTTCACGGGACTTCCCTAGTGGGGCAGTGGTTAAGACTCCGCGTTCCCAATGCAGGGGGCCTGGGTTCGACCCCTGGTCAGGGAACTAGATCCTACGTGCATGCCACAACTAAGGAACCCATGTGCCGCAACTAAGGAGCCCACGAGCCACAACTAAGACCCAGAGCAACCAAAAAAAAAAAAGTGTTCAATATTATTAGTCATCAGGGAAATGCAAATTAAAACCACAATGAGAAATGATAAACCACTACACACCCGCTGGAATAGCTAAAATAAAAAAGATTGAATACAAATATTGATGAGGATGTGGAGCTAGTAGTATTCTGCTACTTTGCTAGTGGAAGTTTAAATGACCCAATCACATTCACCCTATGACGCGACAATTCCACTCATAGATATTTACCCGAGAGAAACGAAAACATATGTCTTCAGAAAGACTTGTACATGAATGTTCATTGCAATGTTAGTCATAATGGCCCCAAACTGGAAACAGATCAGTGTCCATCAGCAGCAAAACAGGTGAACTGTGGTATTTATTCTATGGTATACTTCTCAGCAATAAAAAGGAACATGGATGCATCTCAAAAACATGCTGAAGAAAAGGAGCCAGATACAAGACTGCATGCTGTATGGTTACATCTCAGTAAAGTACTAGATTAGGTAAAACTAATTAATTAGTGACTGGGGTGTGTGTGTGTGTGTGTGTGTGTGTGTGTGTGTGTGAGGGAGGTTATTTCATGGGAAGGGGCACAAATTCACTATCTAGCGCGGCGAGCCGCTTCTGACCAGCAGAATGACGAATCACCACACGCTAGATTCTTCTCGCATCACACTTTATTGGAGTACAGCTTGGTTTCGGGCGGATGGAAGGAAGACCCCGTACGCTCGAGCCTGTCTGCTTATATAAGGGCTTAAGGACTCGTGTAAATCCCTGATTCGTCCGTATGGTTATCGCATTTCGCAAGCCGGACTTTGGAAAGGCCACTGCTTCAAAACCTGATTAGCATATTAGGTGCATACGCCCTAGCGGCATACTTAGCGCATGCGCAATGGCTATCCAGCCGCGCCCTACATCTCCCCCTTTTTTCTTTTCGACCATTGCAGCGGACATTGACCTGTACCAGTGCTCATACCGGGGTATGTACACGGTGTACCGGTAGTTTCCGCTTGCATTCGCAGACACCCTCCTGCGTGCAATGCTCGCAATCGAACTGCAGGGTGCAAGGGCTGTCTTCACGTGGCATGGGCTCCTCATGGAGGTGCAATGGTAACGAGACCTCTCCGTGCAGAGGCAGCCCCTAGGGCCGATCCCCTATAGAGGTGCAATGGCGGCAAGGCCCCTCTGTGCAAGGGCGATCATATGTTTTTTAGGGTGGAGAGCCAGGCTGCGGGGGACTCGCCTTCACTGATGGCCACAAGCGCCTGAGTGAGCATTATCCTATCTCGCCGGGTTCGAATGCGAATACGACAGACCAACCAGAGACACAACACTATCCCAAACAAACAGCAGGCTGCGAACAGTCCCACACCCACCCATTCCTTAAAAAAGGAAAATGTTCTAGCTAGCCATGCGGTAAATTCTCCAAGAGTCACTGGATCCACTCTGGTTGCATTCAGCTGCAGGATATTCAACTTCTGCTTAAATATCATCTTCTCCGCCTCGCGGGACCAATTTCCCTTTAGGAATTCTCCAATCTGCTTGCTCTTATTCAGAGCATCCAATCTGTGCTTAGTGGCCTAGCACAAGCCGTATTCATCTCACAGCTAGTGGAATACAATACTGGGAGAACGGTACTTTGAGAATGAACGGGGATGGGGACTGGCCAAGTTCGGCTAATTCCCCAAAACGTCTTGATCTCCGCCTTGAGCAGGGGGAAGCTCATCAACAGTATCCAGCCCAGTGTCACTCCTTGAGCGCTCCACATCGTTCTTGGGATTATCTTCCACGACTCTTGTTAACCTTGTCGGGACCCAAATCGGATCTTGATCCTGTGGAAAAACACAAAGAGATCCCCTGGATCGCGTGACAACGCGATCCGGGCCCTTCCATTGATTGGACAACACATCTTTCCACATCACTCTGCCGTAATCCTTTTGTTCACGTATCATATGGCATTCAGCAGAAGTTTCTTTCTCATCATGTAAATTCAAAAAATTAATAGTAAATAAGGCAAGCGACAATTTCTGCTTCGGGGTGCAATTCTCCGCTATTCCCCCTTTTTGTTTTAAAAGCAATTCTTTAAGTGTGCGATTAGTTCGCTCTATTATACCTTGGCCTTGTGGATTGTAAGGCAGGCCCGTAACATGTTCTATTTGCATTTTTTGACAAAAGAGAGCAAAGCTCTTGGAACTATAAGCTGGGCCGTTATCTGTCTTTAGTTTAGCAGGCTTGCCCCAGGCTGCCCAGGCTTCAAGGCAATGAGTAATAACATGTTGAACCCGTTCTCCAGAGAGAGGGGTAGCATGTACCACCCCGGAATAGGTATCCACAGACACATGAACATACTGGAGCTTCCCAAAGGAGGGAACATGAGTGACATCCATCTGCCACAGCTCGTTTGGGGACAAACCTCTGGGATTTACACCAGTCTTTTGGGCCGGCAAAAATTGGGCACAAGTGGAACAAGACTTAACAATATGTCTGGCCTCGGCTCTAGTAATGAAAAACTTCTTTCTCAACACTGCAGATGATACATGATATAGCTCATGAAATTCTTGTGCTTGCTGCTTTTGATCCAAGGATAAGAAAACACGCGTTGCCATATCAACTTGTTCATTGGCTTTTGCCATTGGACCAGGCAACAGGGAATGAGCCCGTATATGGGTAACATAAAAGGGGTGTTGGCGGCGTAATATCTGAAACCTTATCCCGGCCAACAAGGATGCCACTGTGCTGGATGATCGAATATGGGGGGTCACTTCAAGATGTTTCACTGCATTAACCACATACAATGAATCAGAGATCAAATTAAAGGGTTCTTGAAATCGTTGAAAAACTTCCAAAACCACATGACATTCCACCACTTGAGGAGCATCAGGTCGATAGTCTATAACGACAGGATGCTGACCCTGAACCATATAAGCCCCTTTTCCGGATTTTGATCCGTCCGTATAAATGGTCAGGGCATCATTTAGTGGTCGCTCTACAGTGACCCTTGGAAAAATGACAGGTTGCTGGATAATGAATTTCAAAATTTCACTCTTGGGCAAATGGTTATCAATAGTTCCAGAAAAGGTATAAATAAGTATAGACCACTCAGAGGTGGTAGCAGTTAATATTTCTATTTGATCTTTAGTATAGGGAACTACAAGTTTTTCCGGCAACATTGCAAAGGCGGAAACACATTGTTTAATACCCAAGAAGGCAACCTCAGCAACCATAGATGGATAGTGAGACAGCGTCTTCATCCCCAGGGACTTGGTATGGATCCAAAGCAAGGGCCCATCTTGCCAAAGAACACCTGTTGGAAATCCTAAGGTTGGAAGAACACACATCCAAATAGGCAAGGTACTGTCATAACGCTGTAATTGTGCTTTCATAAGAGCCTGTTCCACCTTCTGAAGAGCTGTTTGGGCCTCGGGGGTCATCTGAGACCAGACTTCTCTGGGTATGAATGTACACTTTGGCGGTTCCCGAACCGCAGCGCCAGGGGGGGCGCTAGCAATAAAAGCGGAAGTCTGAGTACATGTTAAAGCTTTTGATTTAGCAGAAGCACAAAATGGCGGACGAGCACCCGCAGAGGCACAAAATGGCGGACGAGCACATGGGGAACTGCCATATCGTCCTCTTTCATATTCGGCAGCTGCTTCTTCCAGATCCGCCTCCTCCTTGGGATTCAACTCATCCTAAACTGGACTACTTAACGGCGGTTCACTCCGTGTGTCGAGTTCTGAATCGGTCCTCCATGCGGGGCGCGCAGGTTCCCGGGTTTCGGCACCACTCGCGGCGAGCCGCTTCTGACCAGCAGAATGACGAATCACCACACGCTAGATTCTTCTCGCATCACACTTTATTGGAGTACAGCTTGGTTTCGGGCGGATGGAAGGAAGACCCCGTACGCTCGAGCCTGTCTGCTTATATAAGGACTTAAGGACTCGTGTAAGTCCCTGATTCGTCCGTATGGTTATCGCATTTCGCAAGCCGGACTTTGGATAGGCCACTGCTTCAAAACCTGATTAGCATATTAGATGCATGCGCCCTAGCGGCATACTTAGCGCATGCGCAATGGCTATCCAGCCGCGCCCTACAATCTAGGGTAATGGAAATTGTCCATATCTGGATAAAAATGTGGGTGACACAGATGTATTCATTTTTCGATACTGATGGAACTATACGTTTAAGATTTGTGAATTTCACTCTATGTAGATGATATTTCAATAAACTTATCATATGGATGGAAATAGAAGGGCTAGGATTCCATATTAGATTTATAAGACATTTTTCCCCAGTAATTATCAGGTCACTGGGTAACATTAGTATAGAGTCCAAATGACATATTATAAAAACTCAGCCAAAGTAGACCTTAATATCGTTACAAGAGAAGTTCCAGTTTTATAATGACCCCACTGCTGTTTATGACGAATTCTACTGTAGGTGGAAGTTAACCTGAAAACTACTCCCAATCAAAAAAGTGTGTACATATTGCAAACTGCCCTAAATGAATTTGTTTATAACCATTAGGGATTTCTTTGGTATATATCTCAACGGTTAGAGGTAAATGAGGGTTAGGGGTGTCTTTCCCCAGTCATTTCACCTCTGGGAGGTGTGTTATAATGAAAGTTTTAGACTGAATTTGGTAACACATACTAATGCTTATTAGCTGGCAACTATGAACACAATCATACAAACTGTTCTGCGTGTTCAAATTCCCAGCTCTCTCCTCTTCGGCACTTTGACAACAAACACTTTGCACAGAGGTTTAATTAGAATCACATGCTCTAGTGGAAGGAGTCAGCTAATATTCTAGTTGGATCAAGTAACAGAACCTTCCAAAGATCTTGGGACATGAGGTTGATGGAGTTTAGAAACAGGGTATGTAACTGAGCAGGACCCTATGGGGCCTTCCCAGGATGCACCCCTCCTTCCTTGTCCCCTGCCTGCCTCTTGTTTGTGGAAAAGCTGTAGTCTTCTAGCCCTCCCCAGGGTCACAAAAGCCTTGCTCAAGAATTAATGATTGAAAGGATGTGACCATGTAGTGACAAAAGTAGCAGTTGGGCCAGGAGAACTGGTAACAATTTAAACAGTAAATCAGCCATCTGGCAGTCACAGAATCTTTAGTTCCTCCCTGAAGTACATAAATAACAGTATCTGGTGTACATTCCTGAGTTGTTTTACAGATATTAAAGCCCCCGCCAAATGGAGGAAGTTAACTACACGATGACCATGAATACTGGCTGGAGCATAAGGACTGGTAAAGTTAACCCTTGTGACACTGCCCTGCTACTTCACCATCAACCAGTCACAGAATTACCCATGAGCTGATCACATACCCTGCAACTCCCCTCCCTCATGTTATCTTTAAAAATGCTTCCGCAAAACCCATTGGTGCCTTTTCAGCATGAGCTGCCCCATTCTCTTGCTCAGCCCTTGCAATAAACCTTTCTCCACTCCTAACTCCGACGTTTCCATTTGTTTGGCATCACTGTGCGATGGGCACACAAACTTGGGTTTGAACAAAAGGTAGAGATTCTTAGGTCCTGTGTGAGCACAGATGAGTTGGCTACATCATACCTCTAGCCAATCGACATGTCTTGAAAATCACTCATTTCCTCAATGAAAAATAAGATATAACTTCATTTATGCTAATCTATAAGTACTCTCGAGCTGACCTCAGGTAAAAATAGTTGTAGCTTAGCAACCTTGTGAGTTTTAGTCTGTTTAGAGCAGTGGTTCTCAAACATGGCTATATGTTAGAATCATCTCTGGAGAGTTTTTAAATCCCAATGCCCAGGCCACACTCCAGGCCAATAAAATCAGAGTTTCTAGGGGTGAAAGCCAGTCAACAGTACTTTTCAAACCTCCCTAGGTGATTCCAATTTACAGACAAAGCTAAGAACCACTGGATCAGAACCTTCCAATCTAGCCTAAATGCAGTGGATATCCTCAAACGGGTGTTTTAAATGCTATTTAACTACCTTTAAAGGATAAATAATACACACTAGATACCATACCGTTGATGTTTAAGTATTTTTTAGTAAATACGATAGCATGAAACTCATCCCATTTCCTCAAGGATAAAACAGAAACAACAGAACTAGAGATATCAACTAGAACAGACTGGTAATAACTACCACCACCACCCCACCCCCTGGCTCCAGGAAGGGAATTTGGCCATTTTTGAGTAATGGATACACTTATACATAGATGATTAAGATTCTGCTTGAAATTTTTAATTTTAAGCAATTACACCCTGAGATTGTCTGTAAATAGTAGTATGTGACCTGATTCAAGGAAGTGGCTATCTCTGCCAGACCACTTTGAAGCAAAGCAGCAAGGTACACACAATCAGCAAAACCTGGATGACAAAAGAAGAAAACCTGAAATGGACCAGAGCATTGATAATTCCCTTAGCCCAGCTGGCCAAAGACTTTACTAGTTCTTGATGATGAGAAATTGGAAGATATTTTCCGAACACAATTGCGAGTTACTTGTATTTGTGTTATATAAATAAATTTTAGGTAAATGGCTGAGTAAAGTATATATTTTCTTATGATTTAGTGGGAGTTTGGACATTCTCTTGTAATCTTTTTTTTTACAGTCTTTTATATCACAGACTTAGCCCAATCCTAACCAGTACCCTATCTTAAAAGATTCTCCCTTAAAGAATGTGAGCCCAGACCCCAATGCCCTATAAATATTCCTCTTCTGACTCCCCCTTCCAGAGACACTACTAAGGCTTGTCAAGGTGATAAAGTCTAATTCCTGTTTTGGAATGTCATTTATTACATGAACTCAGTAAATGTATATTGATAATGTTTAGCAATATAAAATTCCAATCGAATATTGCAAAATATTTTGTACCATCCCATTTGTTAATCAAAAACAGTCTGAGGGGCTTTGCAGAGAAACAAAAGCTTAGCCTTTATCCCGAAAAAGCTCCTTCCCTAGCGTCAGGTCACCTAACAGTTATTAGGAATTTACACCCAAATGCTATAGTCAATCTCAGGGCTTCTGTCACATTATTTCCCTCCCTCTGGAATTCTCATCTTGAGATCATCTTTCCAAATGTGGTTTAGATGACATTTCTGGGAAGTCTTTGATGAACCCTTTCAACCTTCCCTTTATAATTCATCACTCCTTCCTCTCAGCTACGTCTTTTATGTTTACTGTATAGTATTTGTTTTCATTTCTTTCTCCTCCCACAACACTTTGACCTACTTGTGGGCGGGACCCATGGTATTTCTGCCCTCATCACAGAGCCTAAATTTTTCTTCAAATGTAATAAGTGTTTATTCAACTATTTCACCAGATTTTTGGTCCAATGATTATTTTCCTTAACTTCAGACTCTACTTATAGACCCTTATTAACTAATGACACCTGAGTGGTATATTACTTTTGCATGAGAAGAGGCTCACTAACGTCGAGACACACAGATGTCAGTTGGTTGAGACAGAAATGCCAACTAGAAAAAGGGCAACTAAAATAGAAACTAGAAAGGTGCCAAAGGCAAAAGTCAACTATTTGGGGTCATTCTGGTGAATGAGGATTTTGTAGAAGTCTGGTAGCTTCTGTATGCTTTCCAGGGATATTTCAGAATAATTTACTTTTGTATGCTTAAGTGTTTAGTTAAAACAAATAACTGATATGTAAGATTCTATCAGGTTCAAAAGAGTAGGATACGTACATGTTTGTGTGTGTGTATGTGTGTGTGTTTTCTTGCAGAAAAGAAAAATTTATATTGCCCTGTCACATCCCGTATTGTTATTGTTCCTGAATTTTTTCAGAGATACATGCTAGTTATTATATTCCCTATTTAAAAATAGAGAATTGAGGGGGACCTTGAAGATGGCGGAAGAGTAAGACGCGGAGATCGCCTTCCTCCCCACGGATACACCAGAAATACATCCACACGTGGAACAACTCCTACAGAACTCCTACTGAAGGCTGGCAGAAGACCTCAGACCTCCCAAAAGGCAAGAAACTCCCCACGTAACTGGGTAGGGCAAAAGAAAAAACAGAGACAAAAGAATAAGGACGGCACCTGCACCAGTGGGAGGGAGCTGTGAAGGAGGAAAAGTTTCCACACACTAGGAAGCCCCTCCGCGGGCGGAGACTGCGGGAGGCAGAGGGGGGAGTTTCGGGACCGCGGAGCAGTGCACAGCGACGGGTGCGGAGGGCAAAGCGGGGAGATTCCTGCACAGACGATCGGTGCCGACCAGCACTCACCAACCCGAGAGGCTTGTCTGCTCACCCGCCGGGGCGGGCGGGGCTGCGAGCCGAAGCTCGGGTTTTGGTTTTGGACGGAGCTCAGGGAGAGGACTGGGGTTGGCGGCTTGAACATAGCCTGAAGGGGTTAGTGCACCACGACTAGCCGGGAGGGAGTTCGGGGAAAAGCCTGCACCTGCCGAAGAGGCAAGAGACTTTTTCTTCCCTCCTTGTTTCCTGGTGCGTGAGGAGAGGGGTTTAAGAGCGCTGCTTAAAGGAACTCCAGAGACGGGCGCGAGCCGCGGCTAAAAGCGCGAACCCCAGAGACGGGCGCGAGCCGCGGCTGAGGGCGCGAGCCCCCGAGACAGGCGCGAGCCGCGGCGGGAAGCGCGAGCCCCAGAGACGGGCGCGAGCCGCGGCTAAAACCGCGGACCCCAGAGACGGGCGGGAGACGCTGGGGCTGCTGCTGCCGCCACCAAGGGGCCTGTGTGCGAGCACAGGTCACTCTCCACACCCCTCTTCCGCGGAGCCTGTGCAGCCCGCCACTGCCAGGTTCCTGGGATCCAGGGACAACTTCCCCGGGAGTACGCACGGCTGGTCTCAGGCTGGTGCAACATCACGCCGGCCTCGGCCGCAACGTCACGCTGCCTCTGCAGCCGCAGGCCCAACCCGCACGCAGTGCCCCTCCTTCCCCCATCCCCCAACCCCCGGCCTGAGTGAGCCGGAGGCCCCGAATCAGCGGCTCCTTTAACCCCGTCCTGTCTGAGCGAAAAAACAGACGCCCTCCAGCGACCTACACGCAGAGGCAGGGCCAAATCCAAAGCTGAGCTCCTGTGAGCTGTGAGAACAGAGAAGAGAAAGGGAAATCTCTCCCAGCAGCCACAGAAGCAGCGGATTAAAGCTCCACAATCAACTTGATATACCCTGCATCTGTGGAATACCTGAATAGACAAGGAATGATCCCAAATTGAAGAGGTGGAATTTAGGAGCGAGATCTATGATTTTTTTCCCTTTTCCTCTTTTTGTGAATGTGTACGTGTATGCTTCTGTGTGAGATCTGGTCTGTATACTCTTGCTTCCACCATTTGTCCTAGGGCTCTATCCGTCCATGACTTTTTTTTAAAAATTCTTTTTCTTAATAATTAAGTTTAATTGTAATAACTTTATTATACTTTACCTTCGTTCTTTCTTTCTTTCCTTCCTTCCTTCCCTCCTTTAGACAACGAATCACCCCAAATTGAGGAGGTGGTCTCAGGGAGCAGGATTTATGATTTTTCCCCCTTTACCTCTTTTTGTGAAGGTGTATGTGTATGCTTCTGTGTAAGATTTTCTCTGTATAGCTTTGCTTCCAACATTTGTCCTAAGGTTCTATCCGTCCCTTTTTTTTTTTTCTAAATATTTTTTAATTCAATAACTATATTATACTTTATTTTATTTTTACTGTATCATCTTTCTTTCTGTCTTTTTTCCTTCTTTCCCTCCTTCCTTCCTTCCTCCCTCCCTCCCTCCTTTCTTTCCTTCTTTGCTTCTTCCTTCCTTCCTTTCCTCCTTTCCTTCTTTCTTTACTCATACTTCTACTAATTCTCCCTACTTTTTCTCCCTTTTATTCTGAGCTGTGTGGATGAAAGGCTCTTGGTGCTCCAGCCAGGAGTCAGGGCTCTGCCTCTGAGGTAGGAGAGCCAACTTCAGGACACTGGTCAACAAGAGACCTCCCAGCTCCACATAATATTAAACGGTGGAAATCTCCCAGAGACCTCCATCTTAACACCAGCACCCAGCTTCACTCAACGACCAGCAAGCCACAGTGCTGGACAACCTATGCCAAACAACTAGCAAAACAGGAACACAACCCCACCCATTAGCAGAGAGGCTGCCTAAAATCATAATAAGGCCACAGACACCCCAAAACACACCACCAGACATGAACCTGCCCACTAGAGAGACAAGATCCAGCCTCATCCAGCACAACACAGGCACTAGTCCCCTCCACCAGGAAGCCTACACAACCCACTGAAACAACCTTAGCCACTGGAGACAGACATCAAAAACAACGGGAACTACGAAAGTGCAGCCTGCAAAAAGGAGACCCCAAACACAGTAAGATAAGCAAAATGAGAAGACAGAAAAACACACAGCAGATGAAGGAGCAAGATAAAAACCCACCAGACCTAACAAATGAAGAGGAAATAGGCAATCTACCTGAAAAAGAATTCAGAATAATGATAGTAAGGATGATCCAAAATCTTGGAAGTAGAATGGACAAAATGCAAGAAACAGTTAACAAGGACCTACAAGAACTAAAGATGAAACAAGCAACGATGAACAATGCAATAAATGAAATTAAAATCACTCTAGATAGGATCAATAGCAGAATAACTGAGGCAGAAGAACGGATAAGTGACCTGGAAGACAAAGTAGTGGAAATAACTACTGCAGAGCAGAATAAAGAAAAAAGAATGAAAAGAACTGAGGACAGTCTCAGAGACCTCTGGGACAACATGAAACGCACCAACATTCGAATTATAGGGGTTCCAGAAGAAGAAGAAAGAAAGAAAGGGACTGAGAAAATATTTGAAGAGATTATAGTTGAAAACTTCCCTAATATGGGAAAGGAAATAGTTAATCAAGTCCAGGAAGCACAGAGGGTCCCATACAGGATAAATACAAGGAGAAACACGCCAAGACACATATTAATCAAACTGTCAAAAATTAAATACAAAGAAAGCATATTAAAAGCAGCAAGGGAAAAACAACAAATAACACACAAGGGAATCCCCATAAGGTTAACAGCTGATCTCTCAGCAGAAACCCTACAAGCCAGAAGGGAGTGGCAGGACATACTGAAAGTGATGAAGGAGAATAGCCTGCAACCAAGACTACTCTACCCAGCAAGGATCTCATTCACATTTGATGGACAAATTAAAACCTTTACAGACAAGCAAAAGCTGAGAGAGTTCAGCACCACCAAACCAGCTTTACAACAAATGCTAAAGGAACTTCTCTAGACACGAAACACAAGAGAAGGAAATGACCTATAGTAGCGAACCCAAAACAATATATAAAATGGAAATAGGAACATACATATCGATAATTACCTTAAATGTAAATGGACTAAATGCTCCCACCAAGAGACACAGATTGGCTGAATGGATACAAAAACAAGACCCTTATATATGCTGTCTACAAGAGACCCACTTCAGAACTAGAGACACATACAGACTGAAAGTAAGGGGATGGAAAAAGATATTCCATGCAAATGGAAACCAAAGGAGAGCTGGAGTAGCAATTCTCATATCAGACAAAATAGACTTTAAAATAAGGACTATTAAAAGGGACAAAGAAGGACACTACATAATGATCAAGGGATCGATCCAAGAAGAAGATATAACAATTGTAAATATTTATGCACCCAACATAGGAGCACCTCAATACATAAGGCAAATACTAACAACCATAAAAGGGGAAATCAACAGTAACACATTCATAGTAGGGGACTTTAACACCCCACTTTCACCCATGGACAGATCATCCAAAATGAAAATAAATAAGGAAACACAAGCTTTAAATGATACATTAAACAAGATGGACTTAATTGATATTTATAGGACACTCCATCCAAAAAGAACAGAATACACATTTTTCTCAAGTGCTCATGGAACATTCTCCAGGATAGATCATATCTTGGGTCACAAATCAAGCCTTGGTAAATTTAAGAAAACTGAAATTGTATCAAGTATCTTTTCCGACCACAACGCCATGAGACTAGACATCAATTACAGGAAAAGATCTGTAAAAAATACAAACACATGGAGGCTAAACAATACACTACTTAATAATGAAGTGATCACTGAAGAAATCAAAGAGGAAATAAAAAAATACCTAGAAACAAATGACAATGGAGACACAACGACCCAAAACCTATGGGACGCAGCAAAAGCAGTTCTAAGGGGGAAGTTTATAGCAATACAAGCCCACCTTAAGAAGCAGGAAACATCTCGAATAAACAACCTAACCTTGCACCTCAAGCAATTAGAGAAAGAAGAAAAAAAAAACCCCAAAGCTAGCAGAAGGAAAGAAATCATAAAAATCAGATCAGAAATAAATGAAAAAGAAATGAAGGAAACAATAGCAAAGATCAATAAAACTAAAAGCTGGTTCTTTGAGAAGATAAACAAAATAGATAAACCACTAGCCAGACTCATCAAGAAAAAAAGGGAGAAGACTCAAATCAATAGAATTAGAAATGAAAAAGGAGAAGTAACAACTGACACTGCAGAAATAAAAAAAATCATGAGAGATTACTACAAGCAACTCTATGCCAATAAAATGGACAATCTGGAAGAAATGGACAAATTCTTAGAAATGCACAACCTGCCAAGACTGAATCAGGAAGAAATAGAAAATATGAACAGACCAATCACAAGCACTGAAATTGAAACTGTGATTAAAAACCTTCCAACAAACAAAAGCCCAGGACCAGATGGCTTCACAGGTGAATTCTATCAAAAGTTTAGAGAAGAGCTAACACCTATCCTTCTCAAACTCTTCCAAAATATAGCAGAGGGAGGAACACTCCCAAATTCCTTCTACGAGGCCACCATCACCTTGATACCAAAACCAGACAAGGATGTCACAAAGAAAGAAAACTACAGGCCAATATCACTGATGAACATAGATGCAAAAATCCTCAACAAAATACTAGCAAACAGAATCCAACAGCACATTAAAAGGATCATACAACATGATCAAGTGGGGTTTATTCCAGGAATGCAAGGATTCTTCAATATACGCAAATCTATCAATGTGATAAACCATATTAACAAATTGAAGGAGAAAAACCATATGATCATCTCAATAGATGCAGAGAAAGCTTTCGACAAAATTCAACACCCATTTATGATAAAAACCCTCCAGAAAGTAGGCATAGAGGGAACTTTCCTAAACATAATAAAAGCCATATATGACAAGCCCACAGCAAACATCATCCTCAATGGTGAAAAACTGAAAGCATTTCCACTAAGATCAGGAACAAGACAAGGTTGCCCACTCTCACCACTCTTATTCAACATAGTTTTGGAAGT
This sequence comes from Phocoena phocoena, assembly GCF_963924675.1. Taxonomy (NCBI): domain Eukaryota; kingdom Metazoa; phylum Chordata; class Mammalia; order Artiodactyla; family Phocoenidae; genus Phocoena; species Phocoena phocoena. Next base: position 86,637,362 of record NC_089229.1, read on the forward strand.
TTTAGCCACAGCAATCAGAGAAGAAAAGGAAATAAAAGGAATCCAAATCGGAAAAGAAGAAGTAAAGCTGTCACTGTTTGCAGATGACATGATACTATACATAGAGAATCCTAAAGATGCTACCAGAAAACTACTAGAGCTAATCAATGAATATGGTAAAGTAGCAGGATACAAAATTAATGCACAGAAATCTCTGGCATTCCTATATACTAATGATGAAAAATCTGAAAGTGAAATCAAGAAAACACTCCCATTTACCATTGCAACAAAAAGAATAAAATATCTAGGAATAAACCTACCTAAGGATACGAAAGACCTGTATGCAGAAAATTATAAGACACTGATGAAAGAAATTAAAGATGATACAAATAGATGGAGAGATATACCATGTTCTTGGATGGGAAGAATCAACATTGTGAAAATGACTCTACTACCCAAAGCAATCTACAGATTCAATGCAATCCCTATCAAACTACCACTGGCATTTTTCACAGAACTAGAACAAAAAATTTCGCAATTTGTATGGAAACACAAAAGACCCCGAATAGCCAAAGCAATCTTGAGAACAAAAAAAGGAGCTGGAGGAATAAGGCTCCCTGACTTTAGACTATATTACAAAGCAACAGTAATCAAGACAGTATGGTACTGGCACAAAAACAGAAAGATAGATCAGTGGAACAGGATAGAAAGCCCAGAGATAAACCCACGCACATATGGACACCTTATCTTTGATAAAGGAGGCAGGGATGTACAGTGGAGAAAGGACAGCCTCTTCAATAAATGGTGCTGGGAAAACTGGACAGGTACATGTAAAAGTATGAGATTAGATCACTCCCTGACACCATACACAAAAATAAGCTCAAAATGGATTAAAGACCTAAATGTAAGGCCAGAAACTATCAAACTCTTAGAAGAAAACATAGGAAGAACACTCTATGACATAAGTCACAGCAAGATCCTTTCTGACCCACCTCCTAGAGTAATGGAAATAAAAACAAAAATAAACAAATGGGACCTAATGAAACTTCAAAGCTTTTGCACAGCAAAGGAAACCATAACCAAGACCAAAAGACAACCCTCAGAATGGGAGAAAACATTTGCAAATGAAGCAACTGACAAAGGATTAATCTCCAAAATTTACAAGCAGCTCATGCAGCTCAATAACAAAAAAACAAACAACCCCATCCAAAAATGGGCAGAAGACCTAAATAGACATTTCTCCAAAGAAGATATACAGAATGCCAACAAACACATGAAAGAATGCTCAACATCATTAATCATTAGAGAAATGCAAATCAAAACTACAATGAGATATCATCTCACACCAGTCAGAATGGCCATCATCAAAAAATCTAGAAACAATAAATGCTGGAGAGGGTGTGGAGAAAAGGGGACACTCTTGCACTGCTGGTGGGAATGTGAATTGGTTCAACCACTGTGGAGAACAGTATGGAGGTTCCTTAAAAAACTACAAATAGAATTACCATATGACCCAGCAATCCCACTACTTGGCATATACCCTGAGAAAACCAAAATTCAAAAAGAGTCATGTACCAAAATGTTCATTGCAGCTCTATTTACAATAGCCAGGACATGGAAACAACCTAAGCGCCCATCATCGGATGAATGGATAAAGAAGATGTGGCACATATACACAATGGAATATTACTCAGCCTTAAAAAGAAATGAAATTGAGCTATTTGTAATGAGATGGATAGAACTAGAGTCTGTCATACAGAGTGAAGTAAGTCAGAAAGAAAAAGACAAATACCGTATGCTAACACATATATATGGAATTTAAGGGGAAAAAAATGTCATGAAGAACCTAGGGGTAAGATAGGAATAAAGACGCAGACCTACTGGAGAACGGACTTGAGGATATGGGGAGGGGGAAGGGTGAGTTTTGGCAGGGCGAGAGAGAGTCATGGACATATACACACTAACAAACGTAGTAAGGTAGATAGCTGGGGGGAAGCAGCCGCAAGGCACAGGGATATTAGCTCGGTGCTTTGTGACAGCCTGGAAGGGTGGGATGGGGAGAGTGGGAGGGAGGGAGACGCAAGAGGGAAGACATATGGGATCATATGTATATGTATAGCTGATTCACTTTGTTATAAAGCAGAAACTAACACACCATTGTAAAGCAATTATACCCCAATAAAGATGTTTAAAAAAAAAAAAAAAATAGAGAATTTTCTAATGTTGCATTCTTCACGGAAGAAAACACTTGTTTTCTCTCTTTTAATAGGTCTGAAAAGTAAATGACATATTCAGGTCACTAAGAAAATAAATGTCAAAGTTGACGTGAGTCAAGATTTATCTAACAAGCCCTCCTTCACCTGCAGTTAGTGAGTGGTTACACGGCATAAAAGAAAGGCATTAGTTTTAATATGCAAAATCCTGAGATCCAATTAGAAACTCACAACCTTATCTGGGCAACAATGGACCATTATTTCATGTCTCTGGGTCTCAGTTTCTTCATTTGTTAAATGGGGATAACAGTCCCTCTTTTATAGAATTTTCCTGAGAATTAAATGAGTAAAGTAAAAAAGTATATAGGAGGCAATAAAAATGTTTCTGTTGAATTGGAAATGTAGTCATAGCAACTCTGTGAATCAGTTAGGTAAATAAGAATTTCACTCACCTAGATCATCACTCTATAGATGGGATGTTTCTGGATGCAGAACTATGAATTCAAAGAAAAACTCTGTGAGCATAATTTAGGCAATGATAGATTTGCCAGGACACTGTAGACAATAAACCACCCCTTACATGAGACCACAGAGGTGTTTCAATATCCATAAGTGGCCCAGATCTCTGTTTTATGTCTCTTCTGAAAGAAGGCAACGTGCTTTTCCTATCTAGTTCTCACAAAAGGAGTAGGCAGAAATGTTAGCCGTGTGACTTTAATGAATATCACATGAACAAGTTCCCCCACACACTACTTTGGAAATGTCACCTAATGAAAGGCTGCACTTAGGAAGGGCATAAAACTGAACAAGATAATGGTACAGGCGTTACCTGGCACACAAGTGAGGATATCACCTTTGCTGCTGGAAAAGAGAACAAGGACGCAGTAAGTTTGATTACTAAATGCACAGCAATTACTCAGAACATGTTGATGCACCTGCTTTAACTTGAAAATTGGTTCTTCTCTCAAACAAAACCAAATAAAACTGAACAAATTACACAGAGGGAATGCCTGGCGTATCCTACAGGGACTTGTTTTCCCTTATTAGGCAGTTAGAAGTTTGACCCATGCTTAAAATGCACACTTAGTCATCCACACTTAACACATTTTCTGTTGCCATAAGTGAGGTTGATAAACAGTTAGTTAAAAACTCTCACAGATAATAGTTCCAGAATGCCCTTCTGTTTCAAGCCTGTTACCCATGGAACTTTTCCAAACAAAAACAAACAGTAAGTGGTGGCACAGTGGTTAAGAATCTGCCTGCCAACGCAGGGGACACAGGTTCGAGCACTGGTCCGGGAAGATCCCACATGCTGCAGAGCAACTAAGCCCGTGTGCCACAACTACTGAGCCTGCGTGCCACAACTACTGAAGCCCGTGCACCTAGAGCCCGTGCTCCACAACAAGAGAAGCCACCGCAATGAGAAGCCTGCGCACTGCAATGAAGAGTAGCCCCCGCTCGCCGCAACTAGAGAAAGCCCGCACGCAGCAACGAAGACCCAATGCAGCCAAAAATAAATATTAAATTAAAAAAACAGTAAGAACTTCAGGACAACCTCTGTGGGGCTCTTACCTCCCATTCACATGATTAAAGTTTATCTAACTGCCATTTGACTGCCCAAGGATCTTCTAAAATTTCGCCTGTATTCTCCACATGGCATTACAGCAAATCTGGCCTACTCAACTAGGAACCTGATTGGACGATAGTCAGCTGTATGCCTTTCTACCCTCGCCTTAGCTCCTGGAAGGTGGATACAGTAAAATGCTGGAGTCATTTTTGTATCGCTGAAGCTTGGATATATAACACAGGATTTGGCATCTAATAGGTCCTCAGTAAATACCTGTTGACTATCTTAAGAATGCCGACACTCTCACACTTCCTACCAACCCAACCCTTTGTTTGTAATAATGCTCCTGCCTCCATTCTAATAATACCTAGATTCTTGAGTGTCTGGCAGCAAATTTTAACTCTCTGAATTAACCAAAATCTTTGAGATACTTAACACGCATTCACTCATTTACTTTCACCAAGCTCCCCCTCTACTTTCTCAACTGCAACAAATATTTACCATCAATTGCCTGAAAGTACCATGCAAAATTTTATGCAGGTTGGAAAGTTGCACAGTCACTGCCATCTGTGACAGCACTCTCCAATAGAAAGATAAGGAGAGCCATGCATGAAAGTAAATGTGTTATTTTTAGTTTTTCTGGTAGCTATAGTAAAAAAAAATAAGAAAAAGGTAAAATTAAGTTCAATACTATATTTTAACTACGTATATAAAAATTATCGTTTCTATACGTGTCCAATATAAAAATTATTGATATATTTTGAATTCTTTTTTTCTTAACAAGTCTTCAAAATCTGGGGTGTATTTTAGACTTACAGTACATTGAGTTTGGACTAGCCACATTCCAACTGTCAACGGCCACGTGTGGCTACGGGTTACCACACTGGACAGCACAGACCTATAAAATCACCTTCTCATAAAAGAAAGAGGTGTAAATAGAACTTCTATACAAAAGAGACTAGAATGAATGTTTTAAAACAACAAAACATTGGGGCCAAGAGAGGACTCAATTCTAAAAGGAGGGATAGAAGTAGGCCCCTTTGGACCTACTCTACCTCTCTTCCCTTTACTAAACGTTGCATCCTCTCATCTTATCGGTCACTTCCTCCTTCGTCCAGTGACTGTGTGCATCCACGTATCTGTGCAAGCAGTTATGTGTTTCTTAGGACCACACATAAATGGACGACACATTTACGTGAGGGAGAGGCCATGTGTAAATGAATGTGACTGCAGCTTATATAAATAGTGATTTAGAATATGTGGGAGGGCAAATGCAGGATAAAAAGAAGGGGCTGTGATTGGCAGAGCTTATAATGGTGTATTCTTTTCCTAGTGGATTACCAAAAGTTAGTGCAGGCAATGAGTAAGATAAAGATGAACCTAGTTAAAAGGGAAGCCAACTAATTCTGCTTTTCTCCCTCATAGGAAAAAGAATTCGCAGAAATTAATGACAGTGTTTTCATAGACACCTGTTATACAAAGATCTCCTAGTTCTTTTTTTTTTTTTTTTTGTGGTACGCGGGCCTCTCACTGATGTAGCCTATCCCGTTGCGGAGCACAGGCTCTGGACGCGCAGGCTCAGCGGCCATGGCTCACGGGCCCAGCCGCTCCGTGGCATGTGGGATCCTCCCAGACCGGGGCATGAACCCACATCCCCTGCATCGGCAGGCGGACTCTCAACCACTACGCCACCAGGGAAGCCCTCCTAGTTCTTGACTATCAGGACTGGGTATGAACTTAGAACGTAGAATTTAGAACTCTTGTATTCCCCATGCTTGGCAGAGAGTATTCCTAATGTTACTATTTTCTATCCAGTACAGACAAGTGTGAGGAGACACAAAGAAAAGACACGGAGTGCCAAGTTAAGGACCCAATGTAAATGAAATCATAAAAAGACTGGGGAAAATGCATCAAAACAACACTGACCATATACACACAGCATTTACCTGGGAAGAATTTCTCCACAAAGCGTTGAGATGAGAGCTGTGTTTTGGAGGTTGAGGATTTGATTTAAGAAGAAAAAGTGATTGAGAAGGAGAAACTCAAGAAGCAGACGTGACACATCCTAAACAGACTGAAGAGAGTGGAATGGGAAATAAAATAAGTAGCTGTACACAGAATTGACACAAAGCCAATAAATGGGAGTGAAGGAGAAAGAAAATAAAAGAGGGGAGCTTGGACTCTCAGCCTTCACAGACTCATCCTAAATCCACTGGCCAACAGTGAGTTATCTGGTCTCTCTCAGCTTCAATATCCTCATCCGAACCATGAGACTCATAACAGCACCTACTCAGTGAGGATTAAATGACTCGTCTATACAGTATGCTTAGCAGAAAGCCTAGCACTTAATAGACATGTGATGCATGTTAGTTGCAACTGTTAGAAGGTCTGGGCTCACAAGTTTTGGAATTTGTTAAGAAGGGCAATTAGGTACTGTTGGGAAGGGTCTGATAAGTTATCTATAATGGAAAAAAAAGATCTTATTTTTATTGCCATATGACGGAAGAAACTATAAATAAGGAGCCCAATGTAAGTTTGGTGACTGTTAAGTGAAAGGCTGGTAGAACCTGGGCCACAGTTGTGGCTAAGAGAAAGTGGTAGAGGCAAGTCATACTTTTCATAAATAATCTGAGAACTGAGAATGAACGAGGTCTGAGAAGAACAAAGAGAACATTGTACCCTTAGTTCGTCACAAAACACTCACTAGCATCACATTGGGAAGATTTCTTAGATCTCCAAGCTTCAGTTCCCTCCTCTTTAGAATGGGGATAATATTAATACAAACTTCACAGGGACATTACGAGGATGGAGTTATTACTTGTCAAGCACTTAGAATACTGACTGGCACATGGTCGGTGCTATGTAAGTATATGTGAGGTGAAACTGAAAACCACAAACACAATGTTTTGAAAAGCTCTTTAAACGTTAACTTTTACTCTTCCATACATTATATTTTTCAATCCAAAAAGCAACACTGTGAGGCAGTGTGACTCCCGTTTTAGGGATGAGGAGGGAGTTTTGGAGGCCTGGTCAAAGTCACACAGGAGAAGTCTGAGCCAGGAGCCTAACCCAAGCCTTCCACTCACGCCTGGGCTCTTTCCACTACCCGCAGCACCCCCAATGCCATGAGCCAGAAAACCTGAGGACAGTGATGTAACAATGATACTGAGAAGGTGGGAAGGGCTAGTAGTGCACTGATTTGTCACTAGGATTCTTGTTACTTAAGTACCAGAGAATCACTAGAAATGTGGAAATAAACTAAGACCACCCAAACAAGAGAAAGCAAAGGCTACTTATTCAGAGCTTGCTATAGCAAAGGAGTCAGCCACCAGCACTTCTGTTTTTCGCAGAGACTCAAAGGCATGCAGAGGAATGGGAAAGCTGTATAATTAAAAAAAAATTTAAAAAGACACAGCTTCCAGATATGCCCTGATTGAAGGCTGCTGGCAGGGGGAAGCTGTAGGTGGGCTAACTCAAAGCAGGGCATCCTATGTGATTGGTTAGGGGTACACAGTTGGCTTTCTCTGGTTGGCCCTAAGTTGCAAGGGGGACACAAATTAGGGAAGCTCTCAGTTATTAATAAGTCCTAGCTGTATGGGGTCGCTTGATACAGGCGCTATTATTGCTAGAGACAGTGGTCTGTTTTAGATAGCAGGGCCATCTTCCTGGGCTGGTCACTGCAGATCATGGACTGGTTTCTTGGGCTGGTTGCTGCAGACTGTGGGTCAGAGTCCAGTTTTTATATATAGTCTGGCCACTGTCAGTTTGCATATTCAGCCCTTCAGAAGCCATCTAGTTGAAACCCCAATGTAAATATTTATTCCCCGACCATTGTGGAGTATAAGGGAAAACTCCAAAATACAAGATGCACATCAGGACTTGTGGGCCATGGTCATGACTTTAGTCCCTGCCCTCAGAGCAAGATGGAAGCCACTGAAGCACACTAAGAAAGAGGAAGATATTGGGACTTCCCTGGCGGTCCAGTGGTGAAGACTTTGCCTTCTAATGCAAGGGTTGTGGGTTCGATCTCTGGGTGGGGAATTAAGATCACACATGCCTCGCGGCCAAAAATCCAAAATATAAAACTGAAGCAAGGGGCTTTCCTGGTGGCACAGTGGTTAAGAATCCGCCTGCCAGTGCAGGAGACACAGGTTCGAGCCCTGGTCCGGGAAGATCCCACATGCCATGGAGCAACTAAGCCTGTGTGCCACAACTACTGAGCCTGCACTCCAGAGCCCGCAAGCCAAAACTACCAAGCCTGAGAGCCACAACTACTGAGTCCACGCACTGCAACTACTGGAGCCCACGAGCCTAGAGCCCCTGCTCCACAACAAGAGAAGCCACTGCAATGAGAAGTCCGTGCACCGCAACGAAGAGTAGCCCCCGCTCGCCGCAACTAGAGAAAGCCCATGCGCAGCAACAAAGACGCAATGCGGCCAAAAAGACTTTAAAAATGTTCCACATCAAAAAAAAAAAATCTTAAAAAAAATTAGAATTAATAAAAAAGGAAAGAGGAAGACATTAGCAGCACTATTACAATAGCCAAGACATGGAAGCAACCTAAATGTCTACTGACAGATGGATAAAGATGTGGTACACATATACAATGGAATATTACTCAGCCTTTAAAAAAAGAGTGAAATAATGCCATTTGCAGAAACATGGACGGATCAAGAGATTATCGTACTAAGAAAGTCAGACAAAGACAACATATGGTATCACTTATATGTGGAATCCGAAATGTGATACAAATGAACTTGTTTACAAAACAGAAACAGACTGACAGACACAGAAAACAAACTTCTGGTTACCAAAGAGGAAAGGGCGGCAGGGATAAATTAGGAGCTTGGGATTAGCAGATACATACTACTATATACAAAATAGATAACAAGGTCCTACTGTATTGCACAGGGAACTATGTTCAATGTCTGGTAATAAAACATAATAGAAAAGAATCTGAAGAAGAATATATATACATATACGTACACACACACGTAACTAAATCTCTTTGCTATACATCGGGAACTAACACAACATTGTAAATCAACTATACTTCAATTAAAAAAAAAGAATGAGGATAATATGATCTGTTTTGCTTTTCTAAAAGATCACTTTGGCTGCAGGGTGGAGAGTAAGTTAAAGAGGGTCAATTAGAAGGTATGGCAATGATGCTGTAAAGAGATGACTTGTCCTAAATCAGAGAATGGCAGAAGGGCTTGATAAAGAGGCTTGTGGTAAGGACTACCCATGAGAAAGGAAGAGACATTGATGGAGATTCCCAGATGCTATCGGTGATGGAGACACTTCCTGAAGGACAGACTGGGGGAGAACAGTTGCCCTCCCCAATGTTTGTTTTTATAATGCTTGTTTTGTTTTTATTTACAGGTCTCCTTAAGCAACTGTTTTAAGGGATTCCACACAGACACACACACACACAGAGCTACCTGCAAGCTGTTATTAACCAATCATGAGACTCCCCTGTTATTCCTTTTTGCCTTAGAGTTACCTGCTTCCCAAGAGAACCTCAAGAAGCTTAAGACTTACAAGTTTTCTAGTACGGAAGTTCATTTAAAAATTAAAAATAGAGCTACCATATGATCCAGCAATCTCACTCCTGCACATATATCCAGAAAAGATGAAAACTCTAATTTTAAAAGATACACGCATCCCCTATGTTCAAAGCAGCACTATTTACAATGGCCAAGACACGGGAACAACCCAAATGCCCATCGACAGAGTGGATAAGGAAGCTGGGGTATATATCTACTATGGAATATTACTCGGCCATAAAAAAGAATAAAAAATTGCCATTTGTAGCAACACAGATGAACCTGCAGATTATCATAATAAGTGATAGACAAATATTATATAACTTATAGGCAGAATCTAAAAAATAATGCAAATGAACTTATTAACAAAAGAGAATCAGATTCACAGACACAGAAAACAAACTTATGGTTACCAAAGGGGAGGGGGAGGGATAAATTAAGAGTTGGGGATTAACAGATATATACCACTATATATAAAATAGAAAACCAACAAGGACCTACTGTATAGCACAGGGAACTATATTCAGTATCTTGTAATAACCTAGAGTAGAAAAGAATCAGAAAAAAATATATATAACTGAATCACTTTGCTGTACACCTGAAACTAACACAATACTGTAAATCAAATATACTTCAGTTAAAAAAAAAAAAAAGACAAGTTTCCTTTAATTCTGATGTCGGTAACCAGAACCACCACAACGTCCAGCTTAGGACTGAGGGTCCCCACGTGCTGACACCTCCACTCACAGGTTTTCCCACAGCTAGTCTTGCCAAGCAAGCTTTATCCACTGCCACTTCCTCAGCTGCCCCCATCTGCTCCACAAGGGCCTCGACCCTTCCCTCTTCACATGATCCTTTCCCTGACATCCTCTTGGTTGTAGGGTTTTCATTGCTTCTCTCCTTCCTCGTGTTTTTAGGCTCCAAGGGTGATTCTTCTCCCAGCTCCAACACCCCACCACCAACAACAACCACCAGGACTACAGGAATTCACTTTACTTTCTCTTTCTCAAAAGGACCCCAAACCATTCATGAACCCCATGTGAGAGCCACCCCTCCATCTCCTGTTCTTGGTTCCCAGGTAGCTTATTTCCTCCATGTAGACAATGCAGACTCACACCCTCTCACTTTTTTTCTGGAATCTCCACTATGTAACTGGAGCTAACTGAAGGAGAGAGAGAAAGTATCATTTTTCCCCTCTTGGGAATTTGTCTCAAATCAATCTATCAATTTGCCATAGTTAACATTCAAGCTTTGTACGTATGCTAATAAATCATTAAAATTCATACAGAGCCTGACATTTTGAGGTTTTCTTTCTTTTTCTGCGTTTCAAAATTTCTACCCAATTCTGTAAACTATACATTTGCAAGCAAGAGCGATCACCACCAGAAAGCTGCACTGTACAAAGGACCAAATAGAGGGACCTCAAGTTAGAAACGTCCATCATTTGTTAGATACTTTCTGGCCTTGAGTAGTTACCAATTCTGTTTCTCTTTTCCCAGATGGAATACTGATTAACTTCAGCAGAAGTTTGGGACTTGGCAGATCAGAAGAGCCAAGCACCCACTACGTATTGTTCCTTAAAGATTTAGCTCCTGCTTGCATACTTCAGAGACCAGAAGACTCACTCACTGTGAGGCAGACAGTCCCAATGTTGGATGGTTCTTATTTGGGGAAAGTTTCTTTTACTGAAATGATATGAATGTTCTTATTCTTTTCACCTCTAGGTTATCCAGAACAGTGACCAATAAATTCATTTCCACTTCTAAATCACAGCCTTCAACTCTTTGCACACAGTGGAGTCTCCATTAAGCAACTCTTCTTCAGACTGAGCATGTGTGGTGACCCCAACCCTCCTGCAGAGGCCAGGTCTTACCAATCCCTCCCTCACCTGTGCAGGCTCGTGTCCACCACCCCGGGAGCCCTTCCACCTCCTCTCACCCCATCCCACACTGATGGTCCCCAGATAATGCCCCGTGGCACCCACGTCCTAACAAAGGCCAGGAGACATGATCCAAACACAGAAAGCCAAGGGTCTTATAAAACCATCTTTGATCTGACTTCAGTCCTCTTAGTTTTAACTTTCTTTTTAGCACCATTTGACTATTCTTAAAACTGTAGTCCACTAAGACCCAAAGACATTTTTGACATTTTGCTATAAAGTTAAGATTTCCCCATTATATTCCTGTTAGTTTTAGACTAACTGCTGGACTTTATATTTTCTTCTTGTTACATTACAAAGTATTGATTCCTGCCTAGTAAGATTTTTTTTTTTAGCCTTATTTTGCCATTTGAAGTATTAGCTATTCTTTCCAGCTCTCAGCCATCTTTTCCATTATACAAGTCAAATAATACCAAAATACTAAACAGGATAGGGTAAAGGGCAAAAATACTGTGATAAAATTTAAGCACTTAAATATATGAAAAATGTTAAATCTCATTTAAATTATGTATCAAAAAATTAAAATTCCAAATGTCCTTCATGATGTGAATTTTGTAATGAATTTGCTCCTTGCATATGAGAAAATAAAAGTATATTAGATTATAATTATAATAGGCTTAGAGATATCCATAGTCGCCAGCCTGAGCAAATTAATTTTTTAAAAACTTACTATTATTTTTTTTAAGAACAAGCTTTTAGTTTTATTGATCTTTGCTATTGTTTTATTTGTTTCTATTTCATTTATTTCTGCCCTGATCTTTATGATTTCTTTCCTTCTACTAACTTTGGGTTTTGTTTGTTCTTCCTTCTCTAGTTCCTTTAGGTGTAAGGTTAGATTATTTGAGATTTTTCTTGTTTCTTGAGGTAGGCTTGTATTGCTATAAACTTCTCTCTTAGAACTGCTTTTGCTGCATCCCATAGGTTTTGGATCATCGTGTTTTCATTGTCATTTGTCTCTAGGTATTTTCTGATTTCCTCTTTGATTTCTTCAGTGATCTCTTGGTTATTTAGTAACGCACTGTTTAACCTCCATGCGTTTGTGTTTTTTACGGTTTTTTCCCTGTAATTGATTTCTAATCTCATAGCCTTGTGATCAGAAAAGATGCTGGATATGATTTCAATTTTCTTTAATTTACTGAGGCTTGATTTGTCACCCAAGATGTGATCTGTCCTTGGAGAATGTTCCATGTGCACTTGAGAAGAAAGTGTAATCTGCTATTTTTGGCTGGAATGTCCTATAAATATCAATTAAATCTATCTGGTCTATTGTCTCATTTAAAGCTTGTGTTTCCTTATTAATTTTCTGTCTGGATGCTCTGTCCATTGGTGTAAGTGAGGTGTTAAAGTCTCCCACTATTACTGTTTTACTGTTGATTTCCTCTTTTATAGCTGTTAGCAGTTGCCTTATGAATTGAGGTGCTATGTTGTGTGCATATATAATTGTTATATCTTCTTGGACTGATCCCTTGATCATTACATAGTGTCCTTCCTTGTCTCTTGTAACATTCTTTATTTTAAAGTCAATTTTATCTGATATGAGTATTGCTACTCCAGCTTTCTTTTGATTTCCATTTGCATGGAATATCTTTTTCCATCCCATCACCTTCAGTCTGTATGTGTCCCTAGGTCTGAAGTGGGTCTTTTGTAGACAGCATATAGATGGGTCTTGTTTTTGTGTCCATTCAGCGAGCCTGTGTCTTTTGGTTGGAGCATTTAAGCCATTCACGTTTAAGGTAATTATCAATATGTATGTTCCTATTACCATTTTCTTAATTATTATGGGTTTGTTTTTGTAGGCCCTTTTTTCTCTTATGTTTCCCACTTAGAGAAGTTCCCTTTTGCATTTGTTGTAGAGCTGGTTTGGTGGTGCCAAATTCTCTTAGCTTTCGCTTGTCTGTAAATGTTTTAATTTCTCCATCGAATCTGAATGAGATCCTTACCGGGTAGAGTAATCTTGGCTGTAGGCTCTTCCCTTTCATCACTTTAAATATATCATGCCACTCCCTTCTGGCTTGTAGAGTTTCTGCTGAGAAATCAGCTGTTAACCTTATGGGAGTTCCCTTATATGTTATTTGCCATTTTTCCCTTGTTGCTTTCAATAATTTTTCTTTGTCTTTAAGTTTTGTCAATTTGATTACTATGTGTCTCAGCATGTTTCTCCTTGGGTTTATCCTGCCTGGGACTCTCTGTGCTTCCTGGACTTGGGTGGCTCTTTTCTTTCCTATGTTAGGGAAGTTTTCAACTATAATGTCTTCAAATATTTTCTTGGGTCCTTTCTCTCTCTCTTCTCCTTCTGGGACCCCTATAATGTGAATGTTTTTGTGTTTAATGTTGTCCCAGAGGTCTCTTAGGCTGTTTTCATTTCTTTTCATTCTTTTTTCTTTATTCTGTTCTGCGGCAGTGGATTCCACCATTCTGTCTTCCAGGTCACTTATCCATTCTTCTGTCTCAGTTTTTCTACTATGGATTCCTTCTAGTGTATTTTTCATTTCAGTTATTGTATTGTTCATCTCTGTTTGTTTGTTCTTTAATTCTCCTAGGTCTTTGTTAAACATTTCTTACATCTTCTTGATCTTTGCCTCCATTCTTTTTCCAAGGTCCTGGATCATCTTCACTATTATTATTCTGAATTCTTTTTCTGGAAGGTTGCCTACCTCCACTTCATTTAGCTGTTTTCCTGGGATTTTATCTTGTTCTTTCATCTGGTACATAGCCCTCTGCCTTTTCATCTTGTCTATCTTTCTGTGAATGTTGTTTTTGCTCCACAGGCTTCAGGACTGTAGTTCTTCTTGCTTCTCAAAAACTTACTATTATTGATTACAGAAAAGCTGAAGGACAAGTGGTATGCTGACATCCTTATGGAAAGCATCTTTTGTGCTGTGCAAGGAAACTTAAGATGCACTATTCTTTAACTATTTTCATCTAATAGGCTTACTTAGACTTTCACTTACATAGATGTCCAGACTAATGAAAAATATGTAACTAAGTTTGATATTAGTCTACTAACAATATTAATTTGGTTTGAAATTCTGAATATATACAAAGACTTCCAGTCACACCTCTCATAGTGACCTCAAAGACCCTTCAAAACAATGATACAAAAATCATGAAGCAAAAGAAAACCAATTTTATTGAGCATTTTAATATGTCTTTGGTAATATGTTTTGCAGATAAATATGTGTGTATGCATTCAGTCTTGAAAGATATATACATAGAATTGCTTAACTGCAATGCTACTAGCAATAAATCCATGACCTAATTATTGCTATAAATTCATTACTAAAGCTTTTCCCTTTCCTACACCAAGCTAAAATATAAACCTTGCACCATTACAAATTCTAGCTACAGCCAAATACATCCAATTATAATCAGTTGCAGTAAACTCTCACTTTGCATTAGGCATAATTAACTGTGAGACAAATAATCAGTATGATAACATTTAATGTGCTGTGACAGCACTTCTAAACTACTCATGAGAATTCTAGAAAACAAAATATACTTCAATTCTAACCATCAATGTTTTTAACCATTTCATATTTGAAATTTCATACCTGTGCCTTATAAGAGAAATTTTAGTATACCCACCTGGAAATTAAAAATTGGATCTACTCAAGCACATCTTCATGTATGTATTACAAAAACATTCTCTAGTTTTATCAAAATGTTATCAACTTTAGTATTTAATTGATGCATTTGTATTTCAAGAAAAATATCACACCTCCTTCATTTTAATCATCATCATCATCAGTGGAAGAGGAGGAGGAAGTGGAGGAAAAAGAGGAAGATCTCTTCTCTGTCCCCATAAGGAGTGAAGTACAATATCGATTCTATAGAATATCTGTATTCTAACACATAACGTTCTTATCCTCACCATGAACATTGTCCTTCTTTTTACGTCTATGACAGCAAGGTCAATTAGAAATAATATCAAATAGTATTTCTGAATTTCATGCTCTTTGTTTAGTTTCAGGCTAATTTCACTCATATCATTAAATGACAAAATAATAATAGTACCTATTACAATTCCATGTTTTTATTTTACTAGAAACCCTATGATAATAAACCCTATGGAATGGTTAAAATTAATTGGATGCACTGTAATTTTGTCTGGCATTGTAACAGTACTGAGAAAATGGATCCTAAGCTAGGACTTAGAATTTTTTTTTCCCTCTGGGCAGAAACGATCATAATATTTGCTCTAGTGAACTTTGACCTATATATTCATTACAAACATGGTTATAGGTTACATTTAATTACTTATCTCTTGTTTTCCCTCTTTGGCCCACAAAACTTTTGGCTGATAACTTCTCTGGCTCAGTTTACTATTTCCATCTTTAGAGGCTACTCTTAACTCACTCTTAATTAAGCAGAGTTCCTAAGTGAATGCGCTCTCATTATCTCTGTAACCGCTTTGTGTTCAATAACTTAAAACTGATTTTAAAAAGATATTCTCAGGCTTCCTTTTACTTCATGTTCACAACATTTCGAAAAGAAATTTTCAGGGTAATTAGGAGACCCTCTTTACCTGTGTTTTACATACACACACTACTATATATAAAATAGATAACTAATAAGGACCTACTGTAAAGCACAGGGAACTCTACTTAATACTCTGTAGTGACCTATATGGGAAAAAAATCTTAAAAAGAGTGGGTATATGTATATGTATAACTGATTCACTTTGCTATACAGCAGAAACTAACACAACATTGTAAATCAACTATACTCCAATAAAATTTTTTTAAAAAAAGACTTTTTAACTGCTGCCAAATAATGCAGATGGCTGTCCTTCACAAGAGAAATTCAAGTTACCAGAACTTGGCCAGTGAGGGATTCTTCTAGAAAAGCTGGCAGAGTTACAGTAATCGTTCATAGTTCCTCACCATTATGAACAAATGGGGATGGAATTTTCGATGGATAAATATGAAATAATAGAGTGACATCAATAAACTTCTCATGATGTTTAGCCTGTAACCTTGTAATTATCACACACCTTGTAATTATTGACTCACCTACCTGTCCACAAAGAATAAAGTAGGTGTCATTGAGAAGTTTCTTCCTCCTCTGGATACAACAAAGGCAGCCATGGATCTTGCCAAGGATCCAACACTTGTCCCTACTTCAAATAGGGAGAAACTGTTTATAAATAATAAAGCTGATTAAATATTATTAGGTCTCTATGTCCATTTCTCTAGGAGGTGGGTCAAAAAGGATCTTGCTGTGATTTATGTCATAGAGTGTTCTGCCTATGTTTTCCTCTAAGAGTCTGACAGTGTCTGGACTTACATTTAGGTCTTTAATCCATTTTTAGTTTATTTTTGTGTATGGTGTTAGGGAGTGTTCTAATTTCATTCTTTTACATGTAGCTGTCCAGTTGTCCCAGCACCACTTACTGAAGAGGCTGTCTTTTCTCCATTGTATATTCTTGCCTCCTTTATCAAAAATAAGGTGACCATATGTGTGTGGGTTTATCTCTGAGCTTTCTATCCTGTTCCATTGATCTATATTTCTGTTTTTGTGCCAGTACCATACTGTCCTAATTACTGTAGCTTTGTAGTATAGTCAGAAGTCCAGGAGCCTGATTCCTCCAGCTCTGATTTTTCTTTCTCAAGATCGCTTTGGCTATTCGGGATCTTCTGTATTTCCATACAAATTGTGAAATTTTTTGTTCTAGTTCTGTGAAAAATGCCATTGGTAGTGTCATAGGGATTGCACTGAATCTGTAGATTGCTTTAGGTAGTATAGTCATTTTCACAATTTTGATTCTTCCAATGCAAGAACATGGTATATATCTCCATTTGTTTGTATCATCTTTAATTTCTTTCATTAGTGTCTTATAGTTTTCTGCATACAGGTCTTTTGTCTCCTTAGGTAGGTTTATTCCTAGGTATGTTATTTTTTTCATTGCAATGGTAAATGAGAATAGATGTAAAACAGATAGCTAGTGGGAAGGAGCCACATAGCACAGGGAGATCAGCTCGGTGTTTGGTGACCATCTAGAGGGGTGGGGTAGGGAGGGTGGGAGGAAGACTCAAGGAGAAGGAGATATGGGGATATATGTATATGTATAGCTGACTCACTTTGTTATAAAGCAGAAACTAACACACCATTGTAAAGCAATTATACTCCAATAAAGCTGTTTTAAAAACCAAATTATTAGGTCTCCAGAACCTATTCATCTTATAACTGGAAGTTTGTAACCCTTTGACCAACATCTCCCTATTTCCTCCACCTCCGAGGCCCTGGTAACCACCATGCTATTTCTCTGTTACTATGAGTTCGATGTATATCAAAACATCATGTTAAAAAACTTAAATATATACAATTTGTATATGTCAATCATATACCAATAAAGCTGGAAAAAAATAAAACCTTTAGAGGAAGAGAAAGAGAGAGACAGACATCACATTCTAGGAATGCAATCATTACAGCCTAGAAAGTTCAAGAAAAGATATAGGTGTAAGATATGGTATTTTACATTTACATTATAAAATTCTGAAAAGTAAATTTTACCTGACTAGGAAATGAATGATTGTTGACATGTTCCTGCATCTTCTGGGTATGACTTGCATTTGTGGTTATGATCAACAAAGCACAGTAATAACTTTAATAGAGTTGCTGGAACCCAGTACGCACAAGGACTGCAGGGGATGATGCAGGAACATAAGCAATGATGTAACCAGCATTAAACTAACGATAGGAGGGAACTGTAGGTGAAGACAAGAAGATACATTTTGTTTCAATACAAGCAGAATCTTAAGAGCCATGGCAGTCTGAGTAACAACAATTATGATAACCTTTTTCTCATGGTAGGTGTAGTAGGCTGAATAGTGTACCTCAAAACTCATGCCCACTCAGAAAGCAAACTTATTTGGAAACAGAGACTTTGGACTTGTAATTAGTTAAGACAAGGTAAGGCCACACTACATTAGGGTGGGTCCTATATCCAATGATTGGTGTCCTTTTAAGAACAGGAAAGGACACCCTGCAATACACACAGGAAAAAAGGCCACGTGAACACAGAGGCAGAGACTGAAGTGATGCAGCTACAAGCTCAGGAACATCAAAGATTTCCAGGAGCCACCAAAAGCTAAGAGGAGGCAAGAAAAGAGTCTTCCCTGGAGCCTTCGGAGGGAGCACGGCCCTGCCAACACCTTGATTTCAGACTCCTAGCCTCCAGAACTGTGAGAGAATGAGTCTTCTGTATTAAGCCACCCAGTCTGTAGTAATTTGTTATGGCAATGCTAGGAAATTAATACCATAGGAGACAGAAAATTAAGCAGAGATGGCACATTGCATAATAAAGAACACAAGGAGACAGTTCCTGAATGTGAACAGGAAGAGATGGTACTTTAACACGATAGAAGCATCTACACATACACTTACAGGACAATGAACAAAGAAGTAACTACCTCTTCTCCACTCAGTCTAAATCTTCATCAATAAATCTTTATACCTCTTATGGACCCATGAACTTTATAATACATTTTTTTTAATTGTTTCTATGGACAGGGATCTCACAAAAATATTTGTCCAGGGCCCTGCACACCCTAAATGTGGCCCTGTTACTGCTCACCTACATGTCATTCTTGGTTCCTCTCCTTTTTCCCCCTCATACCAGATGTGCTACTTTGCCTGAGACAGTCCCAGTTTGTACCAGTCCTGGCATAATCATTAAAAGTGTCCCCTTCCATGCTCAGAAGGATCCCCCTCTGGATGATAAAATCACAGGTCTTTCCAATCATACCATCAGTGAGTCTTATTGGCCCCATCTTTTAAAACATTCCTTATTTTGACCACTGCCCACCATCTTTCAATGCTCCTTTATAACAACATCCAAACTGTGCTCCCTGCTTCCATTCTTCTTCTCCCTGCCCCAACCCTGGGTCCCCAACACACACCTATTCTCAAAAAAAAAAAAAAAAAAAAAAACTGGCACAGTGATCTTCTTAAAGTATAAATTGGTTTATGTCATTCTGCCAAATAAATAAATACAGATATAAATTCAGAAATACAGAAAAAAAACAAAGCCATATAACTGCTTCCTTTCACACATGGAATAAAATCAAAAGCCTAGAATACCAACCTCCAATTCTTCTCATAGCTTCCTCTACTCCCCATTCAGATATACTATACTTGATACCCCATCCTCAGAAAGCCCTTTCATGACTACTTCCATCTAAATGTCTCCTTCCAGCTCTGTCACTCTCTAATTCCTAATTTCCTATTTTCTTTAAAACACTTAGTACTATAAGAGGCTATGCTCTATCCTGTATAGTGATTTTACTTTATGCTAGTCTGTCACTTCCATTAGAACATGAGCTTAATGAGGGCAGGGACTTTATCTTTTTCACCACTGAAATTACAGTACCTAGAAGAATGCCTGGAATATAGTAAGCACTTAATAAATATTTACTGCAGAGGATAAAGTAACTGTTTTATAGTATACCAAAAGATATATATTTATAGAGTTATGGAAACAGAAGTGAGAAGCAATTAACTCCAATAGCTATGGTCTAATGCAACCCTACATGGTCTCTAGATTGACGTTCCTGAAACATGAGTATTCTCATATCACCCCACTATTCAAAAATCTTTAGAAATGTTTTATAATTAAAGACTAAATTCCACACTCACTACACAGTATTCAAAGTTATCTTCAGGGCTTCCCTGGTGGCGCAGCGGTTGAGAGTCCGCCTGACGATGCAGGGGACGCGGGTTCGTGCCCCGGTCTGGGAAGATCCCACATGCCGCGGAGAGGCTGGGCCCGTGAGCCATGGCCGCTGAGCCTGCGTGTCCGGAGCCTGTGCTCCGCAACGGGAGAGGCCACAACAGTGAGAGGCCCGCGTACCGCAAGTTATCTTCAGTCCGTCCATACTTTATTCTCTCCAACTTTACTTTTCCTCTCTAATTTTTTGGACTCAACTTATTAAAATAACAGACTCATTCTCATATTTTTTTCATCCACCTGGAATATCTTCTTCCATCCCCTGCCTGGCCCACAAATTTCTTTCTACACATATAATTCCAATTCACCCTTCAAGGTGTGGTTCAAGCTTTCTGTTGCTCTCCTGCATATTCTCAGATATCCCCAGAGCTTCCTTGGCTTTCCCTTTTCAGCAAGTGCGGTCTCTTATCATCTGCATCATTCATTTGGTTTTAAGGCAAACGCTTATATCCTCTGTGTCAGTCACAGAATTGAGGTTATACCAAATATCCAATAAATTATAACTGATTGACCAATGAGTAGACATGTATACTATACTGTATGTAAAATGATACGTTACCCGAGTCATACTAGGGAATAAGTGCATCTACTGAGGGCTATTTTTGAGTTGAGTTGACTTATATCTTAATTGGTTTAGGAGAAATGAGATTAAATTGGAAACTCA